>NC_057800.1:516389300-517044498 GCF_018294505.1 Triticum aestivum | reverse complement strand
GCCAAGAAGGAGATTGAATCGTCTCTATGGCAGCCCAAAACCTCAAGTATATATAGGAGGAGGGGAGGGGCTGCGCCCCCACCTAGGTTTCCACCCCTAGGGGTGGCGGCCAGCCTGAGATCCCATCTAGGGGGGCGGCCAAGGGGGGAGAGAGGGGGCGCACCACTAGGTGGGCCTTAGGCGCATCTGAGCCTAGGGTTTGCCCCCTTCCACTCTCCCTTGCGCCTTGGGCCTTGGTGGGGGGGGGGGGTGCACCAGCCCACCTGGGGCTGGTCCCCTCCCACACTTGGCCCATGCAGCCCTCCGGGGCTGGTGGCCCCACTTGGTGGACCACCAGGACCCTCCCGGTGGTCCCGGTACATTACCGATAAAACCCAAAACCTTTCCGGCGACCAAAACAGGACTTCCCATATATAAATCTTTACCTCCGAACCATTCCGGAACTCCTCATGACGTCCGGGATCTCATCTGGGACTCCGAACAACATTCGGTAACCATGTATATCTATTCCCTTTAACCCTAGCGTCATCGAACCTTAAGTGTGTAGACCCTACGGGTTCGGGAGTCATGCAGACATGGCCGAGATAACTCTCCGGTCAATAACCAACAGCGGGATCTGGATACCCATGTTGGCTCCCACATGTTCCACGATGATCTCATCGGATGAACCACGATATCGAGGATTCAATCAATCCCGTATACAATTCCCTTTGTCTATCGGTACGATACTTGCCCGAGATTCGATCGCCGGTATCCCGATACCTTGTTCAATCTCGCTACTGGCAAGTCTCTTTACTCGTTCTGTAACACATCATCCCGTGATCAACTCCTTGATCACATTGTGCACATTATGATGATGTCCTACCGAGTGGGCCCAGAGATACCTCTCCGTTTACACGGAGTGACAAATCCCAGTCTCGATTCATGCCAACCCAACAGACACTTTCGGAGATACCTGTAGTGTACCTTTATAGCCACCCAGTTACGTTGTGACGTTTGGCACACCCAAAGCACTCCTACGGTATCCAGGAGTTGCACAGTCTCATGGTCTAAGGAAATGATACTTGACATTAGAAAAGCTTTTGCAAACGAACTACACGATCTTGTGCTAGGCTTAGGATTGGGTCTTGTCCATCACATCATTCTCCTAATGATGTGATCCCGTTATCAACGACATCCAATGTCCATGGTCAGGAAACCGTAACCATCTATTGATCAACGAGCTAGTCAACTAGAGGCTTACTAGGGACATGGTGTTGTCTATGTATCCACACATGTATCTGAGTTTCCTATCAATACAATTCTAGCATGGATAATAAATGATTATCATGAACAAGGAAATATGATAATAACCAATTTATTATTGCCTCTAGGGCATATTTCCAACAATAAGGCAACCCATCAATATAATCCTTAATAAGGGTAAACTTCTCCGATATAGTGTAGTTGGGAGAATTTAAAAAGATAATAGGACTATCATGTGTGGGTGCAATAGCAACAATTTCATGTTTAACATAAGGAACTATAGCAAGTTCATCTCCATAAGCATAATTCATATTGACATCTTGGCCACAAGCATAGCAAGCATCATCAAAAAGGGATATTTCAAAAGAATCAAGGAGATCATATCAATTATCATAGCATTCATCCTTCGGTAAGCATGAAGGAGAATTAAACAATGTATGAGTTGAAGAGTTACTCTCATTAGAAGGTGGGCACGGGTGATCAATCCGCTCTTCCTCCTTTTGTTCTTCGCTCTCCTCCTCATCTTTTTCATCCAATGAGCTCACAGTTTCATCAATTTCTTCTTCCATAGACTCCTGCAAAATATTAGTCTCTTCTTGGACAGTGGAGACTTTCTCAATAAGCGCATTAATATAGGAATTATATTCATAATTATCATAGCAATATTTTAAGATAGCTAAATTTTCAGGCCTATAAACATCATCATCATAGGCTTCATGCTTTTCAAACAAAGATTCAATTTCATAAGCACCCTTAAAAGCAACAAATTCTTCTATTAGCATAAGAAGCTAAGGTTTCATTATCATTAAATTCACATGAAAAGGGAAGGTGTGGAGCCTTCACCTTAGAGCAACAAGTATAATCATATCTCAAGCATAGTTGCCTAGCATACCAATTCAATATATGAATTTGATCCCATAATAGTTTCCCTTTTTGTGTCAAGCGGTAATACCTAAAGTATTCATGTTGATCCAACGTTACTCCCATTACATAATTGAATGGGGTTTTCTCGGGATTATTAAAGTAGTACATAATATCTTTCACATAACTAGCATCGAGGGTTTTAGGAGGTTCCCCATCTCCATGAGCAGAAAGTACACCTAATTTTTTTTGTATTTCGTGTTCCATATCCATAAATAAAGATAAAGAACAACTAAGAACAGCAAATAAAAATTACTTGGTGATAAAGCAAACAAGCACACACGAGAATATTCACCCCACGCTATTGCTCCCCGGCAACGGCGCCAGAAAAAGGTCTTGATAACCCACAAGTATAGGGGATTGCAATAGTTTTCGATAAGTAAGAGTGTCGAACCCAACGAAGAGCTAAAGGCAGAACAAATATTCCCTCAAGTTCTATCGACCACCGATACAACTCTACGCACGCTTGATGTTCGCTTTACCTAGAACAAGTATGAAACTAGAAGTACTTTGTAGGTGTTTTTGGATAGGTTTGCAAGATAATAAAGATTGCGTAAATAAAAAGTAGGTGATGTTTAGGTAAAGACACAACTAAGTTAGTTTTAGTAAAGAGCTTTTTGCTACGAGAAAGTTATTTGTCCCTAGGCAATCGATAACTAGACCGGTAATCATTATTGCAATTTTATTTGAGGGAGAGGCATAAGCTAACATACTTTCTCTACTTGGATCATACGCACTTATGATTGGAACTCTAGCAAGCATCCACAACTACTAAAGATCATTAAGGTAAAATCCAACCATAGCATTAAAGTATCAAGTCCTCTTTATCCCATACGCAAACAACCTACTTACTCGGGTCTGTGCTTCTGTCACTCATGCCACCCACCATAAGCAAATCATGAACATATTGCAAACCCTACAGCGGGAATCCCTCACGCTTGCTCGACACAAAGAGCACAATAGGACAGCACCAATAATAAAACATGCAACTCAAACCAATCACGATCATCAAATAACCCATAGGACAAAACGGATCTACTCAAACATCATAGGATAGCCATACAGCGTTGAGCACCATGTTTAAGTAGAGATTACGGTGGGTAAAAGAGAGGTTACACTGCTGCATAGAGGGGGGAAGAGTTGGTGATGATGGTGGTGAAGTTGTTGGTGAAGATTGCGGTGATGATGATGGCCCCCGGTGGCACTCCGATGCCACCAGAAGCGAGGGGGAGAGAGCCCCCTCCTTCTTCTTATTCCTTGACCTCCTCCCTAGATGGGAGAAGGGTTTCCCCTCTGGTTCTTGGTCTCCATGGCATGGGAGGGGCGAGAGCCCCTCCGAGATTAGATCTGTCTCTCTGTCTCTCTCTGTTTCTGCGTTCTCAGATTCTACCCTTTCACCGTTGCTTATATTCCCGGAGATCCGTAACTCCGATTGGGCTGAAATTTTAACATGATCTCTATCCGGATATTAGCTTTCTTGCGGCGAAAGAAGGGCACCAACCGCCTTATAGGGTGGCCACGAGGGTCAGGGGCGCGCCTGCCCCCCTGGGGCGCGCCCCCTGCCTCGTGGCCCCCTCGGGCATCATCTCGCGTGGATTTTTCTTCCCAAAAATCATATATATTCCAAAAAAAATCTTTGTCAGTTTTTATCCCGTTTGGACTCCGTTTGATATGGATATTCTACGAAACAAAAAACATGCAACAAACAGGAACTGACACTGGGCACTGGATCAATATGTTAGTCCCAAAAATAGTATAAAAAGTTCCGAAAGTATATGAAAGTTTTAGAATATTGGCATGGAACAATAAAAAATTATAGATACGACGGAGACGTATCATGCCTCTACTTGACTAGCTCTTTAATCAAAGATGGTTAAGTTTCCTAACCATAGACATGAATTGTCATTTGATAAATAGGATCACATCATTAGAGAATGATTTGATTGACATGACCCATCCGTTAGCTTAGCACTATGATCGTTTAGTTTATTGCTATTGCTTTATTCATAACTTATACATGTTCCCATGACTATGAGATTATGTAACTCCCGAATACCGTAGAAACACTTTGTGTGCTATCAAACGTCACAACGTAACCGTGTGATTATAAAGATGCTCTACAGGTGTCTCCAATGGTGTTTGGTGAGTTGGCATAGATCGAGATTAGGATTTGTCACTCTGATTGTCGGAGAGGTATCTCTGGGCCCTCTCGGTAATGCACATCACTATAAGCCTTGCAAGCAATGTGACTAATGAGTTAGTTACGGGATGATGCATTACGAAACGAGTAAAGAGACTTGCCGGTAACGATATTGAACTAGGTATGATGATACCAACGATCGAATCTCGGGCAAGTAACATACCGATGACAAAGGGAACAACGTATTTTGTTATGCGGTTTGATCGATAAAGATCTTCGTAGAATATGTAGGAACCAATATGAGCATCCAGGTTCCACTATTGGTTATTGACCAGAGATGAGTCTCGGTCATGTCTACATGGTTCTCAAACCCGTAGGGTCCGCACGCTTAACGTTCGATGACGATATGTATTGTGAGTTATGTGATTTGATGTACCGAAGGTTGTTCGGAGTCCCGGATGTGATCACGGACATGACGAGGAGTCTCGAAATGGTCGAGACATGAAGATTGATATATTGGAAGGTTATGTTTGGACACCGAAAAGGTTTCGGATTAGTTCGGGCATTTTCCGGAGTAACGGGGGTTACCGGAACCCCCCTGGGGCTTAATGGGCCTACATGGGCTTTAGTGAAAGAGAGGAAGAGGCGGCCAAGAGGTGGGCCCCCCAAGCCCAATCCGAATTGGGAAGGGGGCTGGCCCCCCTTTCCTTTCTCTCCCTATTCCCTTCCTTCCCCCTCCTAGTAGCAGTAGGATTCCCCCCTTGGGGCACGCCATAGGAGGCCGGCCAGCCCCCCTCCACTCCTTTATATACGAGGGAGGGGGGCACCCCATAGACACACAAGCTGATCTTTAGCCGTGTGTGGTGCCCCCCTCCACAGTTTTTCACCTCGGTCATATTGTCGTAGTGCTTAGGCAAAGCCCTGCGTCAGTAACTTCATCATCACCGTCAACATGCCGTCGTGCTGATGAAACTCACCCTCGGCCTCAACTGGATCAAGAGTACGAGGGACGTCACCGAGCTGAACGTGTGCAGATCGCGGAGGTGTCGTGCGTTCGGTACTTGATTGGTTGGATCGCGAAGACGTTTGACTACATCAACCACGTTACTAAACGCTTCCGCTTTCAGCCTACGACGGTACGTAGACACACTCTCCCCTCTTGTTGCTATGCATCTCTTAGATAGATCTTGCGTGATCATATGATTTTTTTTGAAATATTACGTTCCCCAACACGAGCTTGGGTCTCTGTCTCATTAATTCCTTCTTTAACCAACTCCGCTGCTTGTTGGCTTTAACTCGCAAAGATATTAGAACTGGTGGGATTGTGTAGAAGTAAACGACGTGGGACTATTTGTTCAATTATTTTTATCAGATTTTTGGGACGGACAAGCCCATCAGACTGGGAAAAAAGAAACATTTTTTACCACTTAAACACAGACTGCGGGTTAATTACTAAAATACCAAGGTCTTTATAAAAACACCGCGATAGTGAGCGGGCAGAAGCAATAGCCTCTTTATTATCTTTTGATTTGATTTGATTTGATAAGATTCGTGTTGTCCCTTTTTCCTCATGTGTTGTTTCATGTCTTTTTAGGCTGAAAATTTCACTTGCTCTTGTTGGGGCCAGTTGATTTCTTGATGGGCTTGAAGCATGTTACCCTCCTGTTTAGATTCTATGTGTTTTTGTTGTTGTTTTTTGTTCTTTTATTTTTAACCATTTTTTTTATGGATATTTTTGAGATGTTGGGTGCGTGTAAATGCACATATACAAGTATTATACAATATGTATGTAAATTATACTAGAGTGTATAAATTGCACTATTATATATTTATTATTTGCATATTATAAAACAGTGGCAATTGCAATGCAAAAGTTGTGTGCAAATTGTTTTAAAGTTTATTTTTCATTTTCTTATTTTTAAAGGGTAATCTCAATGCCACTAATTCATTCTTTCTTCAAAAAATTATTTCTGGATTTTTTTTCTTCTCTAAGGATAATATCAACGTCACTAATTCATTCCTTCTTAATAGGAGACTACTTTTTGGAAAAATTAATCCACTATTATATGCTTGCTTTTGCATATTATAAAGAATGCAATTTATGTGTAAATTTTGTCATTTTTTTTCATCTTCTGAAAGAGTAACACCAATGCCACTCATTCATCATTTCCTTAGAAAATGTCATTTTCTGTTTCTGTGTGTATGTTATTATACAAGCAAGTACTATATAATATGTGTGTAAATTATACTGGATTGCGCAAATTAAACTATGTATGATTGTTCTTCACATATTACAAAAAGTGCAATTTTAGTGCAAAGTTGTGTGCAAACTTTTTAAGTTCTTTTTTTATATTTTCTTCTTCTTAAAGGATAATACCAATGCACTGCTTCATTATTCCTTATAAACTTTATTATTTTAATTTTATTTATTCTTTATTTTATTTAATTCATTTTTAATTATAATACCAATGCCACTAATTCATTATTAGAAAACTTCCCTTTTGCAAAGAAAAAAGATCCACTATTATATGATTATTTTTGCATATTATGTAAAGTGGAATTTCTGTGTAAATTGTGTGCAAATTTTGTCCTATTTTTCATATTTAAAGGGTAATACCAATGCCACTAATTCATTCTTTCTTAGGAAACTTTATTTTTTCTCTTTGTTTGTATTTTTCATGTATTTTGTTTTTGTATTATGTCTTAACATGTATTGGGTAAGTTTATTTTATTATTCACAACAAAGCGCAAGTATTTGGTGCACTTTCTGTTTTGTGGTTGCAAAGGACCAAGTGGTCCTTTTAAAAAAATGAACTCACCCAAATCAATGCAAGTGGATTTTGATTCTGTTACACCGACAAAAATCTGACTTGTCAAGAAACTGAAGATGTTGCAAAAATCGCGTCCTCCCTAGATTGTGGCGGCATGTATGGCTCCTACGGCCACACGATCCTTTCATTGTTAGGATTTTCATTGGTCCTTTGTTAGGAACTTAGGATTGAGTATAAATCAATAATGCACACTAGTTTCTCTCATAAATAAAAGAGCCGCCCCAATAATACACTAACATTTCCTTAGAGAGGTCACTCGAGCGAACAAACGTTCCCTACGGGTGGCTTTCTTGAGTGAACAACATGATTAGAGAGTGTCTCCTCAAAAACACTTCCAGCGAACACTCAGGAATTGCCATGGCATAATAGACATATTTGTCATGTTATTGCAGAAAGATTTGCCATGTTCAAAATAAAATTTTGCCAGTCTAGCAGAAACATTGTCAGGAATTTGCCATGCTGTAGGAGAGTAAATTCCATACACACAAGAGATTCACTCATGGAAAAAAATTGTCATCCTACAACAGAAGAAAATTGCCATAAAATGCCCATGATTTTCCGTGCTGCAAAGAGAAGAATTGTCATGCTATAGCAATGAAAATTTGTCTGCAGAAGAGAAATTGCCATGCATGTCTTTGCAGCGAACATAACGAGATTCATGCATGGAGATCAGATGCGCCACAGGGCATTTGCAGAGAAAATTCGTCCAGGAGAAGGTTAGGTTTTTAACATTTGGGAAATAATATTATGGAAGAGAAAATCTTGTTAAGGACAGAAGATGTCTAAACGCAAGTCCTCGCTTCTCGCAAAAAAAGAGAGTCAATTACACCACCCGTGCTTAAATTTGGCGGCAAAAAATATTTTGATGCTAAAACGTGTGGCATACATTGAACGGGTGCTACAACTTGGCATGAGCATGTATATACGGTACAAATCGTGTTTGATTACAAAGCTGACGGGGCGTGTCAGCATGACGTCAGGCCTTCTGTCAGTGACTGGACGACGAGAATGGGACGCTTGGCCTATCTTTTTTGTGTTGAATCCCTAAAATTACTAGAAGAACGCCCGTGCGTTGCAACGGGGCCACATTAACTTTAAAAGTTCAATATTACGACATTGGCGACCTTTTTTACTATCAAATCCTCACACACACAGACACACACTTTTCCTCCCTCTTCCTCACTCTCTATCCCCCTCTCCCTCTCTCTCTAACACACACACATATCCATCTTATTGGGTACGGGACCATAATCCATCTATTTCACACATACACGCTAGTGCATAACAATATGGATTATGTGTATTATATTTGCCATCAAAACTGAGGGAATTAATTTCATGTAAATCGACCAGCCACAGCTCCAAAAATACGCGGACGAGGTGGCTCGGGTCGGCGTCGGCGCCGTCCAGCGCGGGCCACAGGCCCGCTTCCAAGTGCACGTGAAATGCACGTCTTCACAAATATTATAACCAGATGTGAGAAATCACATGCATAGAAAAGACATTCTGATAGCAATCCAAATACCATACTCAATTGTTCACCCAAGATTCCTATATATAATCTGAGCGTATGTAGGCATACTTAGCTTTGCTATTCCATTTTTTCTGGCGCATAGAAATAAGAGTATGGCCACATTAACTTTAAGAGTTCAATATTACGACATTGGTGACCTTTTTTTACTATCAAATCCTCACACACACATACACACACTCTCCCTCCCTCTTCCTCACTCTCTATCCCCCTCTCCCTCTCTCTCTAACACACACACATATCCATCTTATTGGGTACGGGACCATAATCCATCTATTTCACACATACACGCTAGTGCATAACAATATGAATTATGTGTATTATATTTGCCACCAAAACTGAGGAAATTAATTTCATGTAAATCGACCAGCCACAGCTCCAAGAATACGCGGACGAGGTGGCTCGGGTCGGCGTCGGCGCCGTCCAGCGCGGGCCACAGGCCCGCTTCCAAGTGCACGTGAAATGCACGTCTTCACAAATATTATAACCAAATGTGAGAAATCACATGCATAGAAAATACATTCTGATAGCAATCTAAATACCATACTCAATTGAATACCTAACCTGAACAATACTCTTATTTCTATGCGCCAGAAAAAATGAAATAGCAAAGCTAAGTATGCCTACATACGCTCAGATTATATATAGGAATCTTGGGTGAACAATTGCAACAAAGCACTAAGCATCGATAAATTTAAATAAAAAATCCATTAACTATGCAGGCAGCAGGCTTCTTACAACATAGAGAGATAGGAAAATGTCACCTCCAGTAATGTAGCGCAAAGGAGTGGAACGAAGCATGAATGAGCGGTTGTCTGTTCTTCTCCATGTACATGGATCAGCAGTAGAGGCCAAGTATATAAGTACTTGACTGAACTCCACTCTTCGTGTACGGAGAGCCATGTCACCTTCTCGCCGCTGCAGCATGGGAGGACGGCTGGTTCACGTGACCCTCCAGCTGGGGGATCCATGGTGGCTGCTCGAGGCAAAGAAGTTGAGGGCAGCAGTGGCGAGATCCATGTCGTCCAACCGGGCGAAGAGGAGGTCGTCAGGGAGGGACACATCGGCAAGATCCGGTCACCACGCGACCTGAAGAGCAACAGTGATCTCCACAAGCTGTAGGCCGACGGCGTGCTCCATCCCCTGCGATGGGGTGACCATGGCGGTGGCCACAACTCCTCATGCTCGCCTCGATCTCGGCGACACACCCTTAGTGTAGGAGGCAGCAACGACCTCGACAAAATCATGGCCTCCATCCGGGAACGCATGAAGGACCTCGGCCCCGTCGCTACTCCTCCCGCCGTAGCCGCACGCGGCAGCGGACCGTGGGTAGGAGGGCAGGCGGCGTCGCCTCGGCTTACGGCATGGAGCAGCGTTGATTTCGGGTAGGTGGCATCGCGAGGACGGCCGCGGCCGCGGGGAAGCACCCCGATCATGCTGCCAGGCCAATCCTTCTCCTCCGATCCCCTATCCCCGAAGATTGCGCCGCCGCCCCGGTCGTGTTGTTTCCATATATTATGCCATTTTTTCCTGTACCTAAACAAACGCGGGCGAGCGGATGGCAGAGTTTTGGTCTGCCCTCTAAAATTGCTAAACGCACTTTTGGTGAGGATTATTGTTAATAAATGAATTCAATCATGTCGCTCTAAATAAATGGATTCAATCTTGTGACTCTAATTACTTCGGATTGTTATGTGCACACTAAGCGGGGTGCAGTTAGGAAAGAAAATATTTTATAATTAAAGTGATTGAGTGATTTAAGGTAAGGTTAATTAATTTAGGTTTGATTTTTAGTGATTGTTAGTAAAGTATGATGCGTCTTTAAAAATTTTTATTTGTTTCCTTAAAATCTATTTTTGTTTCCTAAAGAAATTTACAATAATGGAAGGTATCGGTTGATTTGGATAAGTTAATAAATTTAGATCCGTGATTGCGTGCATGTTTGGAAAATGCTGATTTGCAAGAAAAGAGCTGAGGGGTAAATAAACCGGTGAATAAGAAACCAGCATCGAAAAAAATCTACGACGGTTAACCTACGAAAAAAACCCGGACGAAAGTGGTGGGACGAAAAAAAATCTGGAAGCGAGACTACCAACTTCTCCATTAAGAGTAGAGATTTTTCCAGCACAAAAAAGCCCATGGCCTACCTTTCGGAGACCTACCAAAATTATAAAAACCAAACCAAAATATGTTCCGCATAACCGCATTGGAGATCGAACCACGTCGACGTGCCTAGCCACCCCAGGGACCACCTTTGTAATCCAATAAGGATATTGTTGGTTTATATCATTTCCGGCAAATAAGAAAAAAAATCTCAAAAAATGATGACTGTGAGGATCGATCTAGCATGCTAACCTGCACCCGTGCGTGTCACTCCAACCAAGAACATTTCATGTTTATAATAAATATTTAACCTTCATGTATGTAAATTATAATCATGCATTATAAATAATATACACAATATAAATAAATTGCATTTAAAAATGTTCATGTATTCAGAAAATAGTCACTTATTAATTTTAGCAATAGCCATTGATTTAGATTATGAAATATGATAATTGTCTGCAGTCAGTGCAACCCATTTTCATGTTTTCAGATTCATAAGAAGGTAAGAAATGTATAAATTATAATCACAATAATGACAATCAAGTTAGAATATTTGTGTGTTTAAAAAATATACATACAATCACCCGCAAAAAAATATACATACAAGTAAATAAAATTAAAAAAGTTAGTGTTTTTCAAATCATGTATTTTGATAAGAAATATATTTTAGAGTAACATAAATTTCTTTTAATAGATGAGTAATTTATTACAATCATGAGCATTGTTTAACTTATGTGGGTATTTGTTTAAATATATAAGATTTTTCTAAGATTACTTATGCAAATATTTTAATATTTCATAATTTGATTATATGGATATAATTAATATTAATAAGTCAACACATGAACATTGTTTAAATAACGTTCTCGGTTGGAGTGGTACACATGGGTGCCCGGTTATCATGAAGTTGCTTGATCTATTCCCAAAGTCATTTTTTTCATTTTAAATAAAATTCTTATTTATCGGAAAGGATATAAAGAACGATTATCAAGTTAGACTGCGGAATGTCATGTCCGTGGTGGCCACGCACGACGGCGTGCACTCTGCAATTACATTTTTCGTTTGGTTCTTACAATTTTATTTGCAATTACATTTTTCGTTTGGTTCTTACAATTTTATTAGTAGGTTGCTGACAGGTGGGCCAGGAACTTTTTTGTGAGAAAAAAATTGAGTGAGTTTTCACCAAAAAAATAGGCCACATGGCCGGTCCCCATTTTCTAGTCGCTGACGGAGGTTCCCACGCCATGCTGGCGCGCCTCATCGTCACCATTTCCGTATCCAAACGCGTTTTGTACCATATATGCACGCCGTGTCAAGTGGCATCTGATCAATGTATGTTGCAAGTTTTAGCATTAAAGTGACTTTTCTCGTCAAGTTTAAGCATCAGTGATGTAATTGACTAAAAAAAGCAAGTCTTATGCAGAGCGGTAAATGAGCTCATGAGCACCGGCAGAACTGGAGGCAGAAGCAGCAGCTAGCAATAGCATGGGCGATTCTGGTGGAATTGCACGTACGTTTTCTATGCCGTGATCTTTACACAACTGCGCGTACTTTCTGGCGAAGTATTGGGGCGTTGCTCGGCCCGTACGAGTACCATACCAACCACATTCAGGGGCGAAGCTACATATAGCTACCCGGTGTCGTTGACACCGGATGCAATTTGCACGCACTTATTAGCTTAGTGTGTATGCCATTCAATTGTTTGATATGTAGGCATGTGTTCTTCTATATGGACACCGGGTAATTTTAAGTCTGGATCCGCCCCTGACCACATTTGCAGCAGAGGCCGAGCTGAAGTCACTTCCCTTGTCAGATCGAGCAGGCCACAGAAAAACCTCCGATCGGGCGGCGCGGCACGCACAGGGCATGGCCGCGTGTCCTGCGTGGTGGCGTGCACCGCGCGCTGACCAGCAGAGAAACCGAAACACTAGAGGGGAGCTGAGCCGAGGCTCGAACAAAACTGTGGAGCGCGTTGCCTCGCCCTGCCACCGCCGGCAGCGGCGCAGGGTAGGGTACGTACGCGACGCGTGCACGTCGTCGCATGCACCTAGCCGGCTAGGGGCTAGGTAGAGGTAGAGGTGGCTACCTAGAGCGAGCGCGTCGAGCGATTGATTGATTGCGCCTTTCAGTCCCACTACTGTTGCCGCTCCCGTTCCTGTCTCTTGCATGTCCATCTCCCGGTTCGGCAGCATGCGGCGGCCGCGCCGGAACAAACGCAAAAGCGGTGCCGCCGAGATCTGCACGGCGGTTTGTGTCGCACTGCATGCGCTGGCCCCGTCGAGGAGTGGAGCGGACTCCGTCTACACCAACAGAAGTAACGATGCATGTTCGAAGCCACACTTTTTTTTGGATAGACGAAGGAGGTCATAATAACTTTGGAATTGGGAAAACTTTGTTTTTGCCACTCTAATTTTTGCCCACTTTGCTTATGCCATTCTAGAATTTGACATCTTTCTTTTGCCACTCTTAGCTTTCGACAATACATCACAAATGCCATTCAGTGGCAAAAATAATAATTTTTTATTTCACTTTTGTCACTCTTAGGTTTTCTAATGTATCACAATTGCCACTCTGAAAATTTTGCTTTTGCCACTGAATGGCAAATTGATATATTGTCAAAAGTTAAGAGTGGCAAAAGTGAAATGTTAAATTCTAGAGTGGCATAAGTAAAGTGGGCAAAAGCTAGAGTGGCAAAAACAAAGTTTTCCCTTTGGAATTCGAGCGTCCGGCGATGCCCGGTGCCTCCTTTGGCGTCGGCTCCCCTTCCCGGAGTCGCAGCATCGGCCTGGTCTGACGACCTCCTCTTTGACTCATGTTCCGAGGCTTGGGATTGCTTGGAATTGGCCAGGGCAAAATCCCTGCATCTTATGCTGCCAGCGGCGACACCTGTGGGTGCCGTCCCCTTTCTCAAGGCGGTGCCATGACCGCCCCGCTTCGAGCAGCAAGAGAAACCCTAAGTTTGGGTTTTTGGATCGGACGACGACGGTGTTTCGGTGTCGCTCTTCTTCATGAAGGTGTTGTCTTGGTTGCCCGCAGTTTCCTCGGTGCCGACTTCGGAGTTTTGATCGTCTAGTCATTGGTTGGTTTGCTTCCCTGGTCGGCTAGTTTAGTCGTCTTCTTCTTTCTTTGGGTTGAGCATCTTATGTCTCTCCGCTTTGGGCATTGTATTTGCGGCCCGTCCGTGTCATGTGTTATATCACCCCTGTATTCGTCTGAACATTTTTTATCAATGCAATGATACGCAAGTTTTCCATATTCACAAAACAATAATAACATCTGGAAAAAAAGCTTCTATGGATGCCACACTCCACCGTGGAAAAAGGCAGGTGTATTCATTCTAACTTTTTTCCATCAATGCAATGCGTATTCACAAAACAATAAATAACTTCTGGAAAAAAGCTTCTATGGATGCCACACTCCACCGTGGGGAAGGCAGGCAGCACCGGGCGGCGCACTGGCCGTGCACGAGCAGGGCAAAATTTTCCTGCACTGCATGGCACGTGGACGTCCCGTCGGCCAGCGAGACTGGCAAGAAGCTGCTATCGCCGGCTACTGAAGGTGATTGCTTTGGCCTCCACGCCTGCAGCGTGTCGTTGTCAGCTTCTTGGAGCTAGGCCGAGGGCCCAATGATGCCTGGTAGTTCCTCGCTGGGTACAGCAGTATTGCACTTGCGCTACTGTCACCGCCACCATAGACTGGTCTATCTGGACTGGAGTGCTCTCTGGACCATCGAGCGAGCCTCGCAAAGTTGCAGAGTGTTGCACCCACGCCTCCCGCCATTTATTCACTGCTTTTCCACCGTTCCAATCCTCGGTAGCAGAGAACTGCTCAAGAACTCTAGTCGCACGCAAAGGCCAAAGGAGGTGGCTACAGCCTACCGTGCGTGTACAGGCGCTCTGGCAAAAACTGTACCAGGGTACTACGGGAGTAGCCCCTATAGCTATACGCAGAAATCGTATGCCAGCCAGCTTTCCCGTAGTACCCTCGCAAAAACTGTACCAGGATACTATGGGAGAGATATTCTTAAGGCCCTGGCAAAAATCATATGCCAGCCAGCTTTTTCCATGCACACGCGACGGACGACAGACCCCACGTCATACATGCATCCACCAGGCCCGTCCATACAATCGTGCCCGCATCTCTCCTGCGAGCGAACCGGAGGCAAACCCTAGCCGCCGGCGGCCTCAGCTCCTCCTTTCCTCCCACTCTCCTCGCTGTCGCCTCGGTGCGCCGCCAGGCAAAGCCCGGCGGGCGTGGGCAGCGGCGGGGCTCTTCTCCCCTCGCTCGACGTCGGTGCTTGTGGGATCTGGCATGCGGCGGTGGTGCGAGGCACGACAGCGTAACGGCGGAAATTTGTGACGGGGTCATGCACGTTGAGATCTGGCACGGTGGGCTGTGTGGTGTGGTCTTCCGCGGCAGTGGTGGCTCTGGTGCGGCCGAATTCGAGGGCCATCGGCTGCGGACAACAGGGCACCATCGGCGGGGCTCCTCCGCCACTCCAAGGGGCCTGGCCACCTCAGGTATTGGCGCTCGCGGCTGGGGGCAGCGCTCGCCTTATCGGGACCTGGGGTCTCACCAGGTGCAAGTCCATTGCGGCCCAAATGCATGGCCTCGCCTCACAGGAACACGGTGATCATAACGACAACTTACAGGTTCATCGAAAAGTTTGACAAGGAACTAGATAGCTCGAGAGTGAGATTTGCTCCTCCGACGATGGAGAGAAATTCTTAGGGCCCTCTCGGTGTGACGGTTGTCGGTGCTAAAACCGATGAATCTCGGATAGGGGGTGCCGAGCTATAGGTCTAGGAACAATGGTAACAGGGTACAAAGAGATACGATCTCTACTCAGGTTAAGGCCCTCTCGAAGAGGTAAAACCCTACGTTTTGCTTTGATTATATTAATCTGATGGAGTAAGAGTATAGGATGATCTATCTGAGATCGTATGATTGTGTTCTAAACCCTAAGGCCGGTAATCGTGCCTCTAAAGACTAAACCCCTCAGCTTATATATGTATCAGGGGTATCTAGGTTACACACATGGTCGGTTGCCAAAGCGCCGGCTATTGAACTATCCTTTGAAGTACACGCCAAGTCTTTGGAGGTTTTCATCTTGATCACGCAGAGGTTCACAGATTCGGTAGTCCTTCCTTTTAGTGATCGGCGGGTCATAAGCCCGGCCCATGGATCACAGGCTGTACATGTTAGTACCCTTTAGTCCAGGACACCGCCTACGACTTCCATCATCGTCTGGCCAGACACAGGTGACTATGTCACGGGATAACAGAACATGTCAAAGAATAACAAAACCGGTAACGAGGGGACCGGTATAGTGAGCATGTGTATGAAGCACATGATAACCAAAGGTTCACTCGAATGTCACTCGTGCACTCATTGGGATCGATATGGACGTCCACGGTTCCGCTATCGGTCATTGAACGAAAGGGGTTTTGTTCATGCCTATGTTTTACCGAACCTACAGGGTCACGAGCTTAAGGTAATCATGATCTACTGAGTGTTAGTAGGATAGAAGGAATGAGACAATATTTATGAAATAATTTCATTAATATTTGAAATAGTTTCGAGAGGAACCGGAAGCTTTTCGGGGTCATCAGAAGGGTTTCGGGGTTTACCGGGTAATACCGACAAATCATATATAGGTGGAAATAGTTTCTAATGGTGTTAAATTGATATTAAAAGGCTCTAAATATGATTAGAAGGATTTTATATTTATTTAAATATCCACGGGTCTTAAAAGGCCAAGTGGTGGAAAGCTACTTGGTCCACTTGGGCCCAATAAGGGAGGCACCCCTTTTTCCTCATGGAGAAGGAAAGGGGAGGCCGAATTGGAGGGGGACTCCCCTCCTCTTGGCTAGTGCAAAGAGAGTTCCTTACCCCTTGTGGCGCCCCCTCCTCTCCCTCCAACCTATATATATACCACATGGTTACACTTTTGAATACACAAGTTTTGGAGCCTTCTTTAGTTGTAATTCTAGTTGATCCAATCCTCATAATTAGAAGCCTAGTGTGATTCTAATCTCCCCTCTCTAATTCTTTGGCCACGATTAGCTCTGAACGGCGAAGCGCTGCCGGATCGTGAAGACCGTACACTTGCAATCTGTAGAGAGGTCATGCTTTCGGTCTTCCATTCGACGGATCGTTCATCGATGGTTCGACGAACTTCAAGTACGATCTACATCGACTCGTCTTCTTCCGCTGCAACTCGGATCTGGTAAAGATCCGATCCAGCAGTTATTGCATCTTCATAGTGTTCCTGGTTGATCGTAAGGCAATTTCTTTTCTAATATGTTTCCCAATAGATTGTTCATTGAATATATTTGAATCTCAAGTTTCGTTGCTGCTTAATTTTATAGCTATGTATGCTTTTCGGTCTATGAGTCATCTTTGGCCAAGCCAAGATAGATAATCATTTCTTCAGATGGAGTGGTGCATAGTAGTGGGTTCAATCTTGTGGTCATCTTGTCCACACACAAAAAGGATGAATGCACATATTATATTGTTACTATTAAGGAGAAAATGATGGGGATTAATCTTCTTGCTAGATTTACTTCTTTCTACATTATGCCATCTTGCTTATTACGTTACTCTATTTCTTGCAAGTTTAATATTTTGATATGCATGTTGGATAGCGGTCTTAGGGTGGAGTAATAGTAGTAGACATAGTTGGATTAACGGTCTAGTTATAGCCGACGTTATGTCTTGATATGTCTTCGTCGTATCTACTTTTCTAAACACTTTCGCTCTTGTTTTGGACTCTAATTTACATGATTTGAATGAAACTAACTCGGACTGATGTTGTTTTCAGCAGAATTACCATGGTGTTGTTTTTGTGCAGAAATAAAACTTCTCGGAATTGGAGTAAACATATTGGAGATTTTTTATGGAATAAATAAAAAATACTGGAGCAAAGACCCACTTGAGGGGGGAACCAGGTGCCCACGAGTCACTAGGGCATGCCCTAGTGGCTTGTGGGGCCCATGTGGCTCTGTTGACCCTAATCTCAGCACTATAAATTCCTATTTCCCAAGAAAAAATAAGAAAGGAAGTTTCATCTCGTTTTACGATACGGAGCCGCCGCCACCTCATGTTCTTCATCGGGATGCCAGATCTGGAGTCCATTCGGAGCTCCGGAGAGGGGGGTCTTCCATCATCATCATCAACAATCCCCCATCACTAATTTCATGATGCTCACCGCCGGGAGTGAGTAATTCCTTCATAGGCCCGCTAGACGGTAATGGGTTGGATGAGATTTATCATGTGATCAAGTTAATTTTGTTAGGGCTTGATCCCTAGTATCCACTATGTTCTGAGATTGATGTTGCTATGAATTTTCTATGACTTTGCTATGCTTAATGCTTGTCACTAGGGCTGAATTTCATATCTGAACCCTTAATGTTTTCATGGATATATTTGTGTTCTTGATCCTAACTTGCAAGTTGTATGCACCTCTACGTGTTATGATCCGCATACCCCAAGGTGACAATAATTGGGATTCTTTCCAGTGATTATCGCAGTTTGAGGAGTTCATGTATTCGCTATGTGTTCATGCTTTGTTTCGGTTCTCTATTAAAAGGAGGCCTTAATATCCCTTAGTTTCCTTATGGACCCCGCTGCCACGGGAGGGTAGGACAAAAGATGTCATGCAAGTTCTTACCGCAAGCACGTATGACTATATACAAAATACATGCCTACATTACATTGATGAATTGGAGCTAGTTCCGCGTCACCATAGGTTGTGACTGTTACATGATGAATGTTATCCAACATAATCACCAAGCCAATGCCTACGAGCTTTTCACATATTGATCTTTGCTAACTTACTAGTGTTGCTGCTACTGTCATAATTGCTACAAAACTATCGCTGCTACCGTTATTGTTACTACCATTGCTCTCGCTATCAAATTACTACATTACTGTGCTACTGATCACTCTGCTGAGATATTTAGTCTCCAGGTGCGGTTGAATTGACAACTCAACTGCTAATACTTGCAAGTATTCTTTGGCTCCCCTTATGTTGAATTAATAAATTTGGGTTGAATACTCTAACCTTGAGAACTGTTGCGATCCCCTATACTTGTGGGTTATCAAGACATTTTCTGGCGCCGTTACCGGGGAGCATAGCTTTATTTGCTGAGTCACTTGGGATTGATATATGTTGATCACTATGAAGAATCTTAAGGATGATAGAACCAAGATCGCTCCGTCTAAGATGAGGGGACGTTAGGAACTGTTATCCAGGTCTTCACTTGATTCACCTTCTGTTTTGAGTAAGCTTGCGACATGATACGTCTCCAACGTATCTATAATTTTTTATTGTTCCATGCCATTATATTATCAATCTTGGATGTTTTATATACACTTACAAGCAACTTTATGTCATTTTTGGGACTAACCTACTAATCTAGTGCCCGGTGCCAATTGCTATTTTTTGCTTGTTTTTGACTTTGCAGAATATCAGTACCAAACAAAGCCCAAATGCCATGGAACTTTTTGGAGATTTTTTCTGGAAATAAGAGACCCTGGAAGCTTCTGGAGGCCACGAGAGGACGAAGGAGTGGCCCACTAAGCACCATGGCACGCCAGGGGTCTCTAGCGCGCCCTGGTGGGTAGTGGGGCCTACAAGCCTTCATTTGACCTACCTTCGCCTCTATAAATACCCTAAAATCACAAAACCTATGGGGGAGTCCACGGAACACTTTTTTCGCCACCCCAAGTTCCAGAACCTTGAGATCCAATCTAGAGGCCTTTTTCGGCACCCTGTCGGAGGGGGAAACGGTCACTGAGGGGTTCTTCATCATCCTTGCTGCCCCTCCGATGATGCGTGAGTAGTTTACCATGGACCTATTGTCACGCCCAATATGCGATCCTATCCGAGAGGAGCTCGAAGGTCCCACCCAGGATAGGTTCGCATATTGAAGATGCTTTTGCAAGGTGGATATAATTACATCATACCATTACATAAATAGTTGGGGATACGTACAAAGGCATACAAATGCCACATGAATACATCAAACATCATACATGAGAACAACATCCGATTATAGATGAAGCACAAACAGAAACTCAAACGACATATCCACCCTGCTAGCCCAGGCTGCCGACCCGGAACCTATCCCCTGATCGAAGGAGAAGCATAAGAAGAACTCCAAAACAAGCAAAAGTCGCTCTCACGTCGGATCATCACATTACCTGTACCTGCAACTGTTGTTGTAGTAATCTGTGAGCCACGAGAACTCAGCAATCCCATTACCATGGGTATCAAGACTAGCAAAGTTTAACGGGTAAGGATTGGACAAGTGGTGAGGTTGCAGTAGCACTAAGCATTGTATGGTGGCTAACTTACGAATACAAGAGTAAGGTGAGAAACTACACAAACGGTCGCAAACTAGTAATGATCAAGAAGTGATCCTGAACTACTTACAAGTCAAATGTTAACCCCACCGTGTTCTCTTCTCGAACTCACTCGAAAAGAGATGATTATGGTTACGCACGCGGTTGGTGTATTTTAATTCAGATTTGGTGTCAAGTTATCTACAACCAGATATTAAAAATTTCCATTTGCCACATAATCACCGGAACGACTCTCGAAAGTTTAAACCCTGCGGGGGTGTCCCAACTTAGGCCATGACAAGCTCATGATCCGCGGAGACAATCCTCCATCTCAAGACCCTCCGATCAGACTCGGAATCCCGGTGCACAAGAAATTTCGACAATTATAAAACAAAACCAGCAAGACCTCTTGACGTGCCGACACCCTGATAGTAGCTGCGCGTATCTCGTCTGAGGCCACGACGAATGAGCTACGCGTACAGGTGCCAAGATACCCCAAGTAGCCAAGGGGCGACCCCGCACAGTGCTCTAGTTTGGACCAACACTCATGAGGAGCACTGGCCCGGGGTTGTTAATTAAGTCCTCGGGGTCCGGGAAGTCCCTATGCAAGTTTTAGTTGTTATTAAGCAAATGGTAAAACCAATGTTGGGCCTTGCTGGAAGAGCTTTATTCAAAGCGAACTGTCAAGAGGGGCCCATAAACCCTCATCGTGCTAGGGATGCAAAATCAAGAAACTAACATCGGTGTAACGGAAACTAGGGTGGCAAGAGTGAACAAAACACCAGGCAAAAGGCCGAGCCTTCCACCCTTTACCAAGCATATATGTGCATTAATTAAATAAGAGATATTTTGATATCCCATGATATCCATGTCCCAACATGGAACAAACTACAACTGCACCTGCAACTAGCAACGCTATAAGAGGGGCTGAGCAAAGCGGTAACATAGCCAAACAAAGGTTTGCTAGGATGGTGGAAAAGGTTAGAGGCTATCATGGCAATTTGGGAGGCTTGATAAACAAGTGGTAGGTAGCGCGACATAGCGATAGCATCGAGACAACTAGAAAAGCAAATATAGTAGTGAGATCCAAGGTGACAGTCATCTTGCTTGAAATCCCACTAGGAAGAAGACCGAGTCCATGAAGAAGACAAACCCACGTAGTCGAACGAATCCTCACGATCGCAACAAAACAGGAACTATCGAGAAAAAGCACAACCGGAAAGAAGCAAACAACATGGTAAACACACAAGCATAAACATGACATGATGCTCACCCAAGTATGATGCATGACAAGGCTACATGATGCTACTCATGGTAAGAGATGGTGCATACAAGAACTTCAAATCAAAGCAAGTTTAAATGAGGCTGGAAACAACATATAACGATTCCGGAAAGTCCTCATATGCAAATTTCGAAATTGGTCCAGATCTGAATAACACATTATGTTAAAATTGTTAAACAACAAGTTAAAATACACCATAATGATCTACGCGTCTTTCTAGTCAAGTTACATATAAAGTTCATTTAATTCAGAGCTACGGCCTAGAAGATATGAGCAAAACAAGTTAAACATGGCATTGATGAAAAATGCATTCAAACATCAAGCACACATACTCAAATCAAGGATGCAACATGACATGATGAAACTACACACAATACCAAGCAAGTTCATATAGAGCATGCTCCAAATGGAGCCACGGTTCAACACATACACATGAAACAAGTTTAAAAAACAAGATGTCCAAAACGGCAACTAGGCATCTTACAAGCACCATAACAACATGCTACAAGAACAGTATAGGCACCAACATGATATGCATTTAAAGTACAGGTTACATGCTTCAATTATCATCAAGGTTCAGGTTCATGATACGTCTCCAACGTATCTATAATTTTTGATTGTTCCATGCTATTATATATTCTGTTTTGGATGTTTAATGGGCTTATTTATACACTTTTATATTATTTTTGGGACTAACCTATTAACCGGAGGCCCAGCCCAAATTGCTGTTTTTTTTGCCTATTTTAGTGTTTCGCAGAAAAAGAATATCAAACAGAGTCCAAACGGAATTAAACCTTCGGGAGAGTTATATTTGGAACAAACGTGATCCAGGGAACTTGGAGTGGACGCCAAGAAACCAACGAGGAGGCCACGAGGCAGGGGGGCGTGCCTACCCCCCTAGGCGCACCCTCCACCCTCGTGGGCCCCTCGTGGCTCCACCGACCTACTTCCTCCTCCTATATATACCCACGTACCCTGAAAACATTAGAGGGCACCACGAAAACCTAATTCCACCGCCGCAACCTTCTGTATCCATGAGATCTCATCTTGGGGTCTTTTCTGGCACTCCGCCGGAGGGGACATTGATCACGGAGGGCTTATACATCAATACCATAGCCCCTCCGATGATGTGTGAGTAGTTTACCTCAGACCTTCGGGTCCATAGTTATTAGCTAGATGGCTTCTTCTCTCTCTTTGGATCTCAATACAAAGTTCTCCTCGATTCTCTTGGAGATCTATTCGATGTAATCTTCTTTTGCGGTGTGTTTGTCGAGATCTGATGAATTGTGGGTTTATGATCAAGATTATCTATGAACAATATTTGAATCTTCTCTGAATTCTTTTATGTATGATTGGTTATCTTTGCAAGTCTCTTTGAATTTTCAGTTTGGTTTGGCCTACTAGATTGATCTTTCTTGCAATGGGAGAAGTGCTTAGCTTTGGGTTCAATCTTGCGATGCTCGATCCCAGTGACAGTAGGGGAAACGACACATATTGTATTTTTGCCATCGAGGATAAAAAGATGGGGTTTATATCATATTGCATGAGTTTATCCCTCTACATCATGTCATCTTTCTTGAAGCGTTACTCCGTTCTTATGAACTTAATACTCTAGATGCATGCTGGATAGCGGTCGATGTGTGGAGTAATAGTAGTAGATGAAGGCAGGAGTCGGTCTACTTGTCACGGACGTGATGCCTATATATATGATCATACCTAGATATTCTCATAACTATGCTCAATTCTATCAATTGCTCGACAGTAATTTGTTCACCCATCGTAATACTTATGTTATCTTAAGAGAAGCCACTAGTGAAACCTATGGCCCCCGGGTATATCTTCCATCATATTAATCTTCCGTCAACTAGCTATTTCTGGCACCGTTTATTTTGCAATCTTTACTTTCAAATCTATATCATTAAAAATACCAAAAATATTTATCTTATTATTATTATCTCTATCAGATCTCACTCTTGCAAGTGGCCGTGAAGGGATTGACAACCCATTTATCGCGTTGGTTGCGAGGTTCTTATTTGTTTGTGTAGGTACGAGGTGACTTGTGCATGGTCTCCTACTGGATTGATACCTTGGTTCTCAAAAACTGAGGGAAATACTTACGCTGCTTTGCTGCATCACCCTTTCCTCTTCAAGGGAAAACCAACGCATGCTCAAGAGGTAGCAAGAATGATTTCTGGCGCCGTTGCTGGGGAGATCTACGCCAAGTCAAGGCATACCAAGTACACATCACAACTCTTACCCTTCGCATTACATTATTTTCCATTTGCCTCTCGTTTTCCTCTCCCCCACTTCACCCTTGCCGTTTTATTCGCCCTCTTTTCCTTTCGCCCTCTCTTTCCGTTCGGTTTTTCTTCTGTTGTTTGCTTGTGTGTTGGATTGCTTGCTTGTCACGATGGCTTAAGATAATACTAAATTGTGTGACTTTGCCAATACCAACAATAATGATTTTATTAGCACTCCAATTACTCCTCTTAGTGATGTTGAATCTTGTGAAATTAATACTGCCTTGCTGAATCTTGTCATGGAAGATCCGTTTTCTGGCCTTCCTAGTGATATGCAAAAGAAGAAAGATGTGGATAATGATATTGTAAAACTTAAGCTATTTCAGTTTCCGCTTAAAGATCGTGCTAAAGCTTGGTTTTCGTCTTTGCCTAAAAATAGTATTGATTCATGGAATAAGTGCAAAGATGCTTTTATCTCTAAGTATTTTCCTCCCACTAAGATCATCTCTCTTAGAAACGATATAATGAATTTTAAGCAACTTGATCACGAGCATGTTGCACAATCTTGGGAGAGGATGAAATTGATGATACGTAATTGCCCTACACATGGTTTGAATTTATGGATGATTATACAAAAAAATTATGCCAGATTGAATTTTGCTTCTAGAAATCTTTTAGATTCGGCCATGGGAGGCACTTTTATGGAAATCACTTTAGGAGAAGCTACCAAACTTCTAGATAATGTTACAGTTAATTATTCTCAATGGCACACTGAAAGATCTACTAGTAAAAAAGTTCATGTGATTGAAGAGATTAATGTTTTGAGTGGAAAGATGGATGAACTTATGAAATTCTTTGCTAATAAGAGTGCTCCTACTGATCCTAATGATATGCCTTTGTCTACTTTGATTGAGAATAATAATGAATCTATGGATGTGAATTTTGTTGGTAGGAGCAATTTTGGTAACAACGCGTATAAAGGTAATTTTAATTCTAGGCCATTTCCTAGTAATTCATCTAATGATTATGGTAATTTCTACAACAATTCTTATGGAAATTATAATAAGATGCCCTCTGATTTTGAATCTAGTATTAAAGAATTTATTAGTTCGCAAAAGAGTTCCAATGCTTTGATTGAAGAAAATTGCTTAAGATTGATGAATTGGCTAGGAACGTGGATATAATTTCTCTTGATGTTGATTCTTTGAAACTTAGATCTATTCCACCTAAGCATGATATCAATGAGTTTCTCAAAGCCATGCGAATTTCTATTGATGAGTGCAAGGAAAGAACGGCTAGGATGCGTGATAAGAAAGATTGCTTTGTGAAAGCGTGTTCTTCTAGTTTTCATGATAATAAAGATGAAGATCTAAAAGTTATTGATGTGTCCCCTATTAAATCTTTGTTTTGTAATATGAATCTTGATAATGATGGGACTGGAGATGAGTCAACTTTAGTTAGAAGGCATCCCAAAAATTCAGAGTTTTTAGATCTTGATGCAAAAATTGGTAAAAGTGGGATTGAAGAGGTTAAAACTTTAGATAGCAACGAACCAACTATCTTGGATTTCAAGGAATTTAATTATGATAATTGCTCTTTGATAGATTGTATTTCTTTCCTGCAATCCATGCTAAATTCTCCTCATGCTTATAGTCAAAATAAAGCTTTTACTAAACATATCGTTGATGCTTTGATGCAATCTTACGAAGAAAAACTTGAGTTGGAAGTTTCTATCCCTAGAAAACTTTATGATGAGTGGGAACCTACAATTAAAATTAAATTTAAAGATCATGAATGCTATGCTTTGTGTGATTTGGGTGCTAGTGTTTCCACGATCCCAAAAAATTTGTGTGATTTGCTAGGTTTCCGTGAATTTGATGATTGTTCTTTAAACTTGCACCTTGCGGATTCCACTATTAAGAAACCTATGGGAAAAATTAATGATGTTCTTATTATTGCAAATAGGAAGTACGTGTCCGTAGATTTCATTGTTCTTGATATAGATTGCAATCCTTCATGTCCTATTATTCTTGGTAGACCTTTCCTTAGAACATTGGTGGAATTATTGATATGAAGGAAGGGAATATTAGATTCCAATTTCTATTAAGGAAAGGCATGGAACACTTCCCTAGAAATAAAATTAAATTACCATGTGAATCTATTATGAGAGCCACTTATGGATTGCCTACCAAAGATGGCAATACCTAGATCTATATTTGCTTTTATGCCTAGCTAGGGGCGTTAACCGATAGCGCTTGTTGGGAGGCAACCCAATTTTATTTTTATTCCTTGCTTTTTTTTCCTGTTTATTAATAAATAATTTATCTAGCCTCTTTTTTGGTTGTGTTTTTTGTGTTTAATTAGTGTTTGTGCCAAGTAGAACCGTTGGGAAGACTTGGGGAAAGTCTTTTTGATCTTGCTGTAAAAAACAGAAACTTTAGCGCTCACAAGAATTGTTGCCATTTTTTATTGGAGAGTGAAATTTAGTTAATTATTTTTGCAGATGATTAATAGATAAATTACTCACGTCCAGAAATTTATTTTAGAATTTTTGGGGTTCCAGATCTTGCGCTAGATACAGATTACTACAGACTGTTCTGTTTTTGACAGATTCTATTTTTCGTGTGTTGTTTGCTTATTTTGATGAATCTATGGCTAGTAATGGATTTTATAAACCATAGATAAGTTGGAATACAGTAGTTTTAAGAGCAATATAAATAAAGAATGATTTAATTACAATACCTTGAAGTGGTGTTTTGTTTTCTTTCGCTAACGGAGCTCAGGAGATTTTCTGTTAAGTTTTGTGTTGTGAAGTTTTCAAGTTTTGGGTAAAGATTTGATGGATTATGGAACAAGGAGTGGCAAGAGCCTAAGCTTGGGGATGCCCAAGGGACCCCAAGGTAAAATCCAAGGACACCAGAAAGCCTAAGCTTGGGGATGCCCCGGAAGGCATCCCCTCTTTTGTCTTGGGCATCCCCTCTTTTGTCTTCGTCTATCGGTAACTTTACTTGGAGCTATATTTTTATTCACCACATGATATGTGTTTTGCTTGGAGCGTCTTGTATGATTTGGGTCTTTTCTTTTAATTTACCACAATAATCCTCTCTGTACACACCTTTTGAGAGATACACACATGAATTGGAATTTATTAGAATACTCTATGTGCTTCACTTATATCTTTTGAGCTATATAGTTTTTGCTCTAGTGCTTCACTTATATATTTAGAGCACGGTGGTGGTTTCATTTTATAGAAATTGATCTCTCAAGCTTCACTTATATTATTTTGAGAGTACTTTAGAACAGCATGGTAATTTGCCTTTAGGAATAATAAAAAACTTTCATATAAGTGCATTGAATACTAAGAGAAGTTTGATACTTGATGATTGTTTTGAGCTATGGAGATAGTGATATTAAGGTTATGCTAGTTGAGTAGTTGTGAATTTGAGAAATACTTGTTTTGAAGTTTGCAAGTCCCGTAGCATGCACGTATGGTAAACGTTTTGTAACAAATTTGAAACATGAGGTGTTATTTGATTGTCTTCCTTATGAGTGGCGGTCGGGGACGAGCGATGGTCTTTTCCTACCAATCTATCCCCCCTAGGAGCATGCGCGTAATACTTGGTTTTTGATGAATTTTAGATTTTTGCAATAAGTACGTGAGTTCTTTATGACTAATGTTGAGTCCATGGATTATACACACTCTCACCCTTCCATCATTGCTAGCCTCTTTGGTACCGTGCATTGCCCTTTCTCACCTTGAGAGTTGGTGCAAACTTCGCCGTGCATCCAAACCCCGTGATACAATACACTCTATCACACATAAACCTCCTTATATCTTCCTCAAAACAGCCACCATACCTACCTATTATGGCATTTCCATAGCCATTCTGAGATATATTGCCATGCAACTTTCCACCGTTCCGTTTATTATGACATGCATCATCATTGTCATATTGCCTTGCATGATCATGTAGTTGACATCGTATTTGTGGCAAAGCCATCGTTTATAATTCTTTCATACATTTCACTCATGAGTCATTGCACATCCTGGTACACCGCCGGAGGCATTCATATAGAGTGATATCTTGTTCTAGCATTGAGTTGTAATCATTGAGTTGTAAATAAATAGAAGTGTGATGATCATCATTAATAGAGCATTGTCCCAACAAAAAAAAGAGGAAGTCTAGATAAAAAAAGTGGAGGCCCAAAAAAATAAAAAAAATAAAAAGGGGCAATGCTACTATCCTTTCCCACACCTGTGCTTCAAAGTAGCAACATGATCTTTATGATAGAGAGTCTCTTGTTTTTGTCATTTTCATATAATAATGGGAATTTTTCATTATAGAACTTGTCTTGTATATTCCAACAATGGGCCTCCTCAAGTGCCTTAGGTCTTCGTGAGCAAGCAAGTTGGATGCACACCCACTTAGTTTCTTTTGTTGAGCTTTCATACATTTACAGCTCTAGTGCATCCGTTGCATGGCAATCCCTACTCCTTGCATTGACATCAATTGGTGGGCATCTCCCAAGCCCATTGATTAGCCGGGTCAATGTGAGACTTTCTCCTCTTTTGTTTCTCTACATAACCTCCTTCATTATATTCTATTCCACCCATAGTGCTATATCCATGGCTCACGCTCATGTATTGCGTGAAAGTTGAAAAAAGTTTGAGATTACTAAAGTATGAAAAATTGCTTGGCTTGTCATCGGGGTTGTGCATGATGAGAGCATTCTTGTGTGACAAAAATGGAGCATGACCAAACTATATGATTTTGTAGGGATGAACTTTCTTTGGCCATGTTATTTTGAGAAGACATGATTGCTTAGTTAGTATGCTTGAAGTATTATTATTATTTTTATGTCAATGTTGAACTTTTATCTTGAATCTTTCGGATCTGAACATTCATGCCACAATAAATAAAATTACATTGATAAATATGTTAGGAAGCATTCCACATCAAAAATTATGTTTTTATCATTTACCTACTCGAGGACGAGCAGGAATTAAGCTTGGGGATGCTTGATACGTCTCCAACTATCTATAACTTTTGATTGTTCCATGCTATTATATATTCTATTTTGGATGTTTAATGGGATTATTTATACACTTTTATATTATTTTTGGGACTAACCTACTAACCGGAGGCCCAGCCTAAATTGTTGTTTTTTTGCCTATTTTAGTGTTTCGCAAAAAAAGAATATCAAACAGAGTCCAAACAGAATGAAACCTCCGGGAGCGTGATTTTTGGAACAAACGTGATCGAGAGGACTTGGAGTGGACGTCAAGCAATCAACGAGGAGGCCACGAGGCAGGGGGGCGTGCCTACCCCCCTAGGCGCACCCTCCACCCTCGTGGGCCCCTCGTGGCTCCACCGACCTACTTCCTCCTCCTATATATACCCACGTACCCTGAAAACATTAGAGGGCACCACGAAAACCTAATTCCACCGCCGCAACCTTCTGTATCCATGAGATCTCATCTTGGGGTCTTTTCTGGCACTCCGCCGGAGGGGACATTGATCACGGAGGGCTTATACATCAATACCATAGCCCCTCCGATGATGTGTGAGTAGTTTACCTCAGACCTTCGGGTCCATAGTTATTAGCTAGATGGCTTCTTCTCTCTCTTTGGATCTCAATACAAAGTTCTCCTCCATTCTCTTGGAGATCTATTCAATGTAATCTTCTTTTGCGGTGTGTTTGTCGAGATCCGATGAATTGTGGGTTTATGATCATGATTATCTATGAACAATATTTGAATCTTCTCTGAATTCTTTTATGTATGATTGGTTATCTTTGCAAGTCTCTTTGAATTTTCAGTTTGGTTTGGCCTACTAGATTGATCTTTCTTGCAATGGGAGAAGTGCTTAGCTTTGTGTTCAATCTTGCGGTGCTCGATCCTAGTGACAGTAGGGGAAACGACACCTATTGTATTGTTGCGATCGAGGATAAAAAGATGGGGTTTATATCATATTGCATGAGTTTATCCCTCTACATCATGTCATCTTGCTTAAAGCGTTACTCCATTCTTATGAACTTAATACTCTAGATGCATGCTGGATAGCGGTCGATGTGTGGAGTAATAGTAGTAGATGAAGGCAGGAGTCGGTCTACTTGTCACAAACGTGATGCCTATATACATGATCATACCTAGATATTCTCTTAACTATGCTCAATTCTATCAATTGCTTGACAGTAATTTGTTCACCAACCGTAATACTTATGCTATCTTGAGAGAAGCCACTAGTGAAACCTATGGCCCCCGGGTCTATGTTCCATCATATTAATCTTCCATCAACTAGCTATTTCTGGCACCGTTTATTTTGCGATCTTTACTTTCAAATCTATATCATTAAAAATACCAAAAATATTTATCATATTATTATTATCTCTACCAGATCTCACTCTTGCAAGTGGCCGTGAAGGGATTGACAACCCCTTTATCGCGTTGGTTGCGAGGTTCTTATTTGTTTGTGTAGGTACGAGGTGACTTGCACGTGGTCTCCTACTGGATTGATACCTTGCTTATCAAAAACGGAGGGAAATACTTACGCTGATTTGTTGCATCACCCTTTCCTCATCAAGGGAAAACCAACACAAGCTCAAGAGGTAGCAGTTCATAGGCATCAAGATTAAACCAATACGATCAATGCAACAAGCAACTTTATAACACAGATTATGACTTTGTGAAAAACAGGGCATACATGTGAGCAGAAATAACATGTTGACATGTTGGAGGCATGAAACAAACATGCTACAGTGCAAGATCATGTCAAACAAAAGCATGGCATTAAAGTACAGGTTAAACATGGAAAAAATGATTACTAAGCATCTCCATATAACCTCTAGATCAATGGCATTCATCAAGACAAGAAAGCAAGTCATAAAGATTCTCAGACTTAATGAAAAACATAGTACTGCTAAAAACAGATTCATGATGCATACTTTGAGACAACAAAAGTATATGCTACAGGAACATTTCATGGCATCAAAGGTAATGGCAAGCATGTACTGAACACCCTTAGGGGTTGTTTGGATAATGGGTTTGTAGAGAACCAGATCTCGGTAAACGTGATTTCTGGTATAACCACCCAAAAACTAGTTTGGGTAATCTAACTAATTTGCATATATGAAAAACTGGGTTTTATAAAAGCCCGAAAAGCCCTTTTGGAAAAACGACTAATCTACGTTTCTCTGAAACGAGTTCTGTATGTACCCCGCCATCGCACTGCCTGTTCGGATCTAGCGACCTCTACACATTCAATTATGGCATGATGGGCATCGTTCTCATCGTCTCCAGCATGCGTTCGTCGTCTATTTCTGTGCATGCATGTCCCCAATGTTAGACGGCCGCAACGATCGCCGGCCGGCGATGCTCTGCTACATTACGAACAATACAACGTTGTGGTTGCCTTCGCCAGAAGGTGAGAATGCTCAGCCAGGCTGCAGCATCGTCGGCCGGCATGTCTGTGTGCTCAACTTGGATGTGGTTGGCTTCACCGGAAGGTTGGAACGCTCTGCCTGGCTGCGTCGTTGTCGATCGGCATGTCCATGTGCTCAGCTTGGCTGTGGCTAGCACCGCATCTACCTTGTAGTGGCATGCGCTTGGCTCATGCACTCGCGTTGTTGTTGTTATTGCTTCTGCAGGCGCATCATGCCAGCCTCCTATGCTTGGGCTCGTGACCAACTTTCTCACTGGCAACGAGCTCAAAGCTGTTTACCAGAAGCAAGGGGTCCGTAACCACGAGAGGGAGGTGACCCAAACAAATAAATGCTTAATATCGTTTTCCCGTTTTTCTCATCCAAACAAAAAGTTATATAAACCTACTATAATAGAAATACTAGCGAAAACTGGTTTTCCTAAAAACTCCTCTCAAAACTCATTTCCTATAATCTTGCAACTAATTCTCATTATCCAAACAACCCCTTTACAAAACATTATCACTGATCATGATCACTGGAGCAATAGATATGATGATAGCTTCAAGTGATCATGGCAAGATGATATAACAGACTTCATGAAAAGTGGGCATGCTGACAGTTATATTTTTAAGCAATTTGAGAGCATGGAAAGAACAAACTACAGCAGGTTATAATTGAAAACAAGGGCATGGATGGATATAGAATAACATGGACATCAAAACTTGATCACTGGATATCTCCAGATTATGCATAGATTTGATGGTAGCATCAACTAAACATGGCAACATAATATAACAATTTTGAACAACACAGGGCATATCATGAAAAGTGGATTACGCCAATGCAAAGATGACATGATTGTGCTTCTAAACATGTAGACATGTTGCTCAAAATAAAATCACAAAAAATTCTATGAAAAACACAAAAAGGCAAGTTATATCAGTTTTCAGCAGTTAGCAGCAACATAAACTTTTGCAACAGGGATTAACATGACAAGATGCATCCCAACATGAATGCCAAGCACACCATCATGTAGACCACAGAGAGGTGAACATTTTGACATATTATGCACTCCAATTGGATAAACATGCACAAAGAAACAAGCACCACAACATGCCATGATGATATTATGAAAACTGGGGACTTAGTCATTTTCTGAAGAAAAAAATGAGGGAGCGCTAAATAGCTATAACACGCACGACCGAGGAATAGGCGAGCGACGCTCACCTAGGGCCCAGTGGTCTAGCTTGGGTCTGGTCTGGAAAAACCAAGGTGCGGTCCAGGCGGTTCACGACGGGGCTTCGGTCGGGCTGGCCCGGTTCGGACAAACCGGACAACCTGGGCGACTCGACGGCGGTTAACGGGTTGGCAGGACCCATGCGGGCAGGGACGGAGTGGTGGCGTCACGGGCGAGGCAGAGGGTCGGCGGGACAACGAGTAGGTCACCGGCGAGCGACGGAGGGCGACAGGGATGGCGGAGCCGGCCAGGGTTCGTCGGATCTGGAAGTGGCGGCGGCGAAACGACACGAGGAAGCGGGATCCGGCTGTTAGGGAACGTAGCATGCAATTTCAAAAAATATCCTATGATCATGCAAGATCTATCTAGGAGATGCATAGCAATGAGAGGGGGAGAGTGTGTCTACGTACCCTCGTAGACCTAAAGCGGAAGCGTTAGGTTAACGCGGTTGATGTAGTCGAACATCTTCACGATCCAACAGACCTAGTACCGAACGTACGACAACTCCGAGTTTATCACACGTTCAGCTCGATGACGTCCCTCGAACTCTTGATCCAGGAGAGGGTCGAGGGAGAGTTCTGCCAGCACGATGGCGTGGTGACGGTGATAGTGATGTGATCCGCGCAGGGCTTTGCCTAAGCACTATGATGCTATGACCGGAGGAGTAAACTCTGGAGTGGGCACCGGACACGGCTAAGAGAACAATTGATGTGTCTTTGGGGTGCCCCCCACCTCCGTATATAAATGAGGGGAGGAGGAGGCGGCCGTCCAGGAGGGGGCGCGCCAAGGGGGAGTCCTACTAGGACTCCTAGTCCTAGTAGGATTAGCCCCCCCTATTTTCCTTCTCATGGAGGTGGAAAGGGGGGAGGAGAGGGAGTGGGAGAAGGAAAGAGGGGTGGCGCCCCCTTCCCTAAACCAATTCGGCCTCCTCCCTTGTGGGGGGCGCACCAGCCCCTAGTGGGCTGGTTAGCCTCCCTCCTATGGCCCATACGGCCCATATCTTCCCCGAGGGGTTCCGGTAACCCCTCCGATACTCCAGTATGTACCCGATACACTCCGAACCCTTCCGGTGTCTGAATACTACCTTCCAATATATCAATCTTTACCTCTCGACCATTTTGAGACTCCTCGTCGTGTCCGTGATCTCATCCGGTACTCCAAACAAACTTCGGTCACCAAAACACATAACTCATAATACAAATCATCATCGAACGTTAAGCGTGCAGACCATACGGGTTAGAGAACTATGTAGACATGACCGAGACACATCTCTGGTCAATAACCAATGGCGGAACCTGGATGCTCATATTGGTTCCTACATATTCTACGAAGATCATTATCGGTCAAACTGCAATAACAACATACGTTATTCCCTTTGTCATCGGTATGTTACTTGCCCGAGATTCGATCGTCGGTATCATCATACCTAGTTCAATCTCGTTGCCGGCAAGTCTCTTTACTCGTTCCGTAATGTATCATCCCACAACTAACTCATTAGTTACATTGCTTGCAAGGCTTATAGTGATGTGCATTACCGAGAGGGCCCAAAGATACCTCTCCGATACTCGGAGTGGCAAATCCTAATCTTGATCTATGCCAACCCAACAAACACCTTCAGAGACACCTGTAGAGCATCTTTATGATCACCCAGTTACGTTGTGATGTTTGATAGCACACAAGGTATTCCTCCGGTATTCGGGAGTTGCATAATCTCATAGTCAGAGGAATATGTATAAGTCATGAAGAAAGCAATAGCAATAAAACTTAACGATCATTATGCTAAGCTAACGGATGGGTCTTGTCCATCACATCATTCTCATAATGATGTGACCCCGTTCATCAAATGGCAACACATGTCTATGGTCAGGAAACTTAACCATCTTTGATTAATGAGCTAGTCTAGTAGAGGCATACTAGGGACACTCTGTTTTGTCTATGTATTCACACATGTACCAAGTTTCTAGTTAATACAATTCTAGCATGAATAATAAACATTTATCATGATATAAGGAAATATAAATAACAACTTTACTATTGCCTCTAGGGCATATTTCCTTCACCGGCGTGGCACGGGAGGTGTCCACTCCAGCGAGGTGGCGATGCGGGGCGGTAGGGCCAAGGTCCTGGTCCAGGTGGCAGCAGGTCCGGCGTGATTCGGCGAAGCAGCGCACTCCCGATCCTGATCGGGCACGGGGGCGAGGCTGGAGGCCTCGGGTGAGCGATGGCGGGGTTCGGGCCCGGGAGGGCCTGCGATGGGCCTGGCAGGCCAGTGCGGTGGAAGGGGGAGCTGGGGCGACAGGTGGCACTCCCTAGTTTGCTGGGCGCGTGTGGCTGGGCTGGGTGGCGACGCCTGGTTGGCCAAGGGCGATGGCGGCTAGCGGTTGGCAGCATGACAAGTGGCGGTGGAGGAGCGGGCAGGCATGGAAGGCGAGGGTGGCGGCTGAAGCTAGGAGGAGGGGGTAGGGGCTAGGATTAGGCCAAATTTGGAAGGGTTGGGGCCTATATATAGGGAAGGTTAGGGTTTAGGGGGGTTTTCGGACCCTCCGATCATGATCGGACAGCTCTGGATGCGAGGGGGGTAGGTTGGGACTAAGTGGGCTGTGTAGAGAGTTGGGTTTCAGGAGAGAAGAGAGAGAGTCCTGGCGACGATTTTTGGATACCGAAAACATTCGACGAATACACGACTATATTGCCGCTATAGTTATCCGTTGGGGAGTCAAACGGACTCCGAGTGCGATGAAATTTGGTAGACGGTCTACCGACAACATAACAACGCTGCATGCCGACTTTCAACCCATTTCGAGAACATTTTTATCCCACTTATAAAGTAATATTTCAGAGGTGTCGTGGGTGAGGGAGTCCTGAATTAGGGGGTCCTCGGACAGCTGGACTCTATACTTTGGCCGGACTGTTGGACTATGAAGATACAAGATTGAAGACTTCGTCCCGTGTCCGGGTGGGACTCTTCTTTGCGTGGAAGGCAAGCTTGGCAATTAGGATATGTAGATCTCCTCCCTTGTAACTGACTCTGTGTAACCCTAGACTCCTCCGATGTCTATATAAACCGGAGGGTTTAGTCCGTAGGACAAGAACAATCATAATCATAGGCTAGCTTCTAGGGTTTAGCCTCTACGATCTCGTGGTAGATCAACTCTTGTAATACTCATATCATCAAGATCAATCAAGCAGGAAGTAGGGTATTACCTTCATCGAGAGGGCCCAAACCTGGGTAAACATTATGCCCCCGCCTCCTGTTACCATCAGCCTTAGACGCACAACTCGGGACCCCCTACCCGAGATCAGCCGGTTTTGACACCGACATTGGTGCTTTCATTGAGAGTTCCACTGTGCCGTCACGATAAGGCTTGATGGACCGTCTTGTTGTCAAGGACAACATTGCCTCTGGGGGAGCCCTGGCTGTAGGCCAAACTCTCCGACTAGGCGGCTTCGTCATGACCGCCCGTTCGGCCTTTGCGCCGACGATGACTTCTCGGGTCATCAAAACAGCCTCCATGTCGGCTCGGGATTCACCGAGTAGATGGATCCAATGGAGCTCTCTTCCTTGAACGAGCTCTTGGATCGCATCGCCGCCTTGGGAGTCGCTACGGACTATGATCGGATCGGGCTTAAACCCGACCAAAGGGAGATTAACTCTCCGTCGGTCACCCATTATATAGCAGTGGTGGAGGAGCAATGCAGCGATTCTTCCTCTATTTTGAGGACAAACTATGTCCAGATTCCCGAGCTCTCCGAGCCGGATACCCGTCTATGGGAGGACAAGGCCCAAGCTTCGAACCTAGAATCAGACAGTGGGCTAGAACTATTGGGCAACGTCCCGGAGCCCGAACTGCCAAGCTCGGAAACTCCTCTGCCCTTGGGTCTCAGATCGGTTCCTTGCATCTCCACCACTAAACCCCCCGTCCGAACTAAAAGGTGTACTCTCGTAAGTCACCTGATCCAATTACAAAGAAACCAAAGCCCACTACAGGGCGTGGAACCTTATTGGAGGGATGGCTCAATGGGCCATGCAAAATTCAAAGTACACCGGATACCATGACAACACACAGCCTTAGAGCATGTTGGATACTCCGGCAGGTGGCCAAGAGCGGCGTGGATCTCCTCATCAACAATACCACAGAGCACCATCCCATGGAAAATAACAATACATATTGACAGTCTTCGAGACTTTCGCCTCAAATAATAGGCGCAAGCAAGCACACCGCCGCCTCGCCGAAGTCTGCCACATTGCAGCAATAAATCCATGGAATGATACAGCCATAACCTTCAATGCCAGTGACGAACCTCAATTCCGAACAGCCCGAGAACCAGCCGCTTTGGTCCTTAGTCCAATTGTGGACGGCTTCCGCCTTACTAAAGTGCTCATGGACGGTGGCAGCGGATTAAACCTCATCTACGAGGAGACTCTTAGCAAAATGGAAATAGACAAGAGCCGCATTGAGCAAAGCAGCACGACCTTCAGAGGAATCATCCCCAGTCGAGAGGCACGATGTGCGGGAAAAATCACACTAGATGTGGTATTCGGCACGCCGGAGAATTATAGGTCCGAAGAAATCACATTCCAAGTGGCCCCGTTTAGTAGCGGATACCACGCCCTTTTAGGGCGGGAGGCATTCACGATCTTCCAAGCTATACCCCATTACGGGTACATGAAGCTCAAGATGCCCAGGCCCAATGGAATCATCACTCTAGCTAGTGATCCGGACATAGCACTCTGCACCGAAAATAAAACCACCGCACTGACCCTCGAGGCGTTATCTGAAGCCCTCGCGGCCGAAGAACTAACCGCGCTGCGCTCCACAGTGGATAGGGACGACATGATACTCGACAAAAGACCCAAGTCCACCTCTTTTAAACCAGCAGACGAAATAGTCAAATTCCAGGTCCACCCAACGGACCCTATAAAAACAGCATCCATCGGGGCACAGCTGAACCCCACAACAGATGCCGCACTGTGGGAGTTCTTGCGTGAGAATTGGGACATCTTTGCCTGGCATCCTTCAGACATGCCAGGAATCCCACGCAGGCTGGCCGAGCATAGCCTAAACATTCTAAAGGGATACAAGCCGATCAAGCAGACTCTTCGGTGTTTCTTAGAGCCTAAGCAACAAGCCATGGGAGAAGAGCTAGCCAAGTTACTCGAGGCTGGATTCATTAGAGAAATAAAACATCCGGACTGGCTAGCAAACCTGGTGATGGTACCAAAGAAGGACAAATCTTGGCGCCTATGTGTTGATTTCAAGGACCTTAACAAGGCTTGCCCCAAGGATCCCTTCCCCCTCCCCCGCATCGATCAAATTATCGACGCTACCACAGGACACGACTCATTGTGTTTCCTCGAGGCATACTCCGGATACCATCAAATCAAGATGGCGGGGTCCGATCAAGCCGCAACGGCATTCATCACTCCATACGGCCCCTTCTGTTTTAACACCATGCCTTTCGGGCTCAAAAACGCCGGTGCAACCTATCAATGCATGATTCAGACATGCCTGGAAACACAAATCGGCAAAACAATGGAGGCATATGTAGACGATGTGGTCATCAAAACCAGACACGTCGAATCTTTAATAGACGACTTGAGGCTTATGTTCGACAATCTCCGAACATATGACATCAAGCTCAATCCGGAAAAATGCGTTTTCGGCGTGCCCGCCGGAAAGCTCTTGGGCTTCATCATTTCCAATAGAGGAATTGAAGAAAATCCGGCTAAAATCCGAGCTCTGTCATAGTTGGCTATCCCAACAGACCTCAAGCAAGTCCAGCAATTAACTGGATGCGTGGCTGTCTTAAGCCGCTTTATCTCCCGATTGGGAGAAAAGGCATTACCTCTTTATCGCCTTCTTCGACGCACCGAACACTTCGAGTGGACGGATGCATCCACGGCCGGATTGGAAGAAATAAAAGCCCTCTTGGCCAACAACCCAATCTTGGCCGTGCCAAATATTGGTGAACCAATGCTATTATATATAGCGGCAACACACCAGGTTATAAGCACAGTGCTCGTCGTCGAACGAGAGGCGGACAGACATAAGTTCTAGCTTCAAAAGCCGGTATACTACGTATCCACTATCCTCACTCCATGCAAATCACGGTACCCACATTATCAAAATATAGCATACGCAGTCTTCATGGCATCCCGGAAACTACGACACTACTCTCAAGAATGTTCAATTACGGTGGCCTTTGAAGTACCACTCAATGACATAATAAATAACCGCGATGCCACAGGCCGGATTGCTAAATGGGCTATTGAGCTTCTCCTGTTCGACATAACATACAAACCACGGCGAGCCATTAAGTCACAAGTACTGGCTGATTTCATCACCGAATGGACAGAAGCCGAACTCCCTAAAGAGTATGGAGCGTACTCCAATTGGATCATGCACTTTGACGGCTCTAAGATGCTGGCTGGTCTGGGGGCAGGCGTCGTCCTGACATCCCCCACCGGAGATACAGTCCAATACGTACTCCAAATATTATACATAGACTCCAACAATGCAGCAGAATATGAGGCCCTGTTCCATGGTCTCCGGATGGCAGTCTCCATGGGCATTCAACGCCTAGAGGTGCGTGGGGATTCGAACCTTGAAATATCTCAAATAAACGGAGGCTTTGATGCCAAGGACCCAAAAATGGTGGCTTAACGCAATGTCGTCCTCAAACTGTCAGCTCGGTTCGAGGGGCTCAAATTCCACCATGTGGTCCGAGAAAACAATCAAGCGGCGGATATCCTCGCCCGCATCGGCACTAAGCGCGACCCTGTCCCACCTAATATCTTCTTGGAAAGGCTGTTTAAGCCATCCGTGGTTGGGAAGGGGAGACCGGCAACAACAGCCCGGATCCGGCCACAACACCAGATCCTGAACGCTCTGACTGTTGGGGAACGTAGTAATTTCAAAATTTTCCTACGCACACGCAAGATCATGGTGATGCATAGCAACGAGAGGGGAGAGTGTGATCTACGTACCCTTGTAGACCGACAGCGGAAGCATTAGCACAACGCGGTTGATGTAGTTGTATGTCTTCACGGCCCGACCGATCAAGCACCGAAACTACGGCACCTCCGAGTTCTAGCACACGTTCAGCTCGATGACGATCCCCGAACTCTGATCCAGCAAAGTGTCGGGGAAGAGTTCCGTCAGCACGACGGCGTGGTGACGATCTTGATGTACTACCGTCGCAGGGCTTCGCCTAAGCACCGCTACAATATTATCGAGGACTATGGTGGAAGGGGGCATCGCACACGGCTAAGAATATGATCACGTGGATCAACTTGTGTGTCTATGGGATGCCCCCTGCCCCCGTATATAAAGGAGCAAGGGGGAGGCCGGCTGGCCCTTGTGGGCGCGCCAAGGAGGAGTAGGATTCCTACTCCTAGTTGGAGTAGGTTTCCACCTTTCCTAGTCCAACTAGGAGAAGGGGGGAAAAGGGGGGAAGAGGGGAAGGAAGGGAGAGAGGGGCCGCGCCCCAAACCCCTTGTCCAATTCGGACTGGGCTTGGGAGGGGCGCGCGCCACCTCCTGGTCCTTTCCACTAAGGCCCATTAAGGCCCATTGCTTCTTCCTCGTATTCCCGTAACTCCCTGGTACCTCTGAAAATACCCGAATCACTCGGAACCTTTCCGATGTCCGAATATAGTCGTCCAATATATCGATCTTTACGTCTCGACCATTTCGAGACTCCTCGTCATGTCCCCGATCTCATCCGGGACTCCGAACTCCTTCGGTACATCAAAACTCATAAACTCATAATATAACTGTCATCGAAACCTTAAGCGTGCGGACCCTACGGGTTCGAGAACAATGTAGACATGACCGAGACACGTCTCCGGTCAATAACCAATAGCGGAACCTGGATGCTCATATTGGCTCCCACATATTCTACAAAGATCTTTATCGGTCAGACCGCATAACAACATACTTTGTTCCCTTTGTCATCGGTATGTTACTTGCCCGAGGTTTGATCGTCGGTATCTCAATACCTAGTTCAATCTCGTTATCGGCAAGTCTCTTTACTCGTTCCGTAATACATCATCTCGCAACTAACTCATTAGTTGCAATGCTTGCAAGGCTTATGTGATGTGCATTACCGAGAGGGCCCAGAGATACCTCTCCGACAATCGGAGTGACAAATCCTAATCTCGAAATACACCAACCCAACATTTACCTTTGGAGACACCTATAGAGCTCCTTTATAATCACCCAGTTACGTTGTGACGTTTGGTAGCACACAAAGTGTTCCTCCGGCAAACGGGAGTTGCATAATCTCATAGTCATAGGAACTTGTATAAGTCATGAAGAAAGCAATAGCAACATACTAAATGATCGAGTGCTAAGCTAACGGAATGGGTCAAGTCAATCACATCATTCTCCTAATGATGTGATCCCGTTAATCAAATAACAACTCTTTGTCTATGGTTAGGAAACATAACCATCTTTGATTAATGAGCTAGTCAAGTAGAGGCATACTAGTGACACTCTGTTTGTCTATGTATTCACACATGTATTATGTTTCCGGTTAATACAATTCTAGCATGAACAATAAACATTTATCATGAAATAAGGAAATAAATAATAACTTTATTATTGCCTCTAGGGCATATTTCCTTCACTGACGTAATCGGAGGCTCCGCCACCGAAATAACACCTTTGGCCTGCGTGATTATGGCTATCATCGCCCCGTGGACAAAACCCTTCTTGGCTTACCTAAATAGGCAAGAACTCCTTGAGGACCCAAACGAGGCACGTTGCATTTTGTGGCGGTCTAAAGCCTACAAGGTCCATGAGGGAGAGCTTTATAAGAAAAGCGCTACCGGAGTACTTCAAAGGTGCATCTCCGAAGAGGAAGGACGACAACTTTTGGCAGAAATTCATGATGGAATCGGCGGCCATTACGCTGCAGCTCGGGCCCTTGTAAGCAAGGCCTTCCGTACATGTTTCTACTGGCCGACAGCCCGAGCAGACGCACATGACCTCGTCCAACATTGCGTCGGTTGCCAGCTTTTTGCAAACCAAATCCATATGCCACCTACCGCTCTCCAAACAATCCCCATTACTTGGCCCTTTGCGGTCTGGGGGCTTGATATGGTCGGACCCCTTAAAGGAGGAAGCCATAAGAAAAGGTACCTATTGGTCATGGTGGATAAATTCACCAAATGGATAGAAGCCAAACCAGTTAAAACGGCCGAGTCCGGACCAGTGATAGACTTCATATCCAGGGTTGTACACCGTTATGGTGTCCCCCACAGCATCATCATCGATAACGCCCCGAACTTCACAGCTGACGAGGTAAAAACTTGGGGCGACAACATGGGCATTAAGCTCGATTATGCCTCCGTCTATCACCCCCAAACAAACAGTCAAGTCGAACGAGCAAATGGTCTTATAATGAGCGGCATTAAACCTAGATTAGTGCGATCCTTGAAGGAATCAGATACGCACTGGGTTGAGGAGCTCGACTCCGTACTATGGGGGCTGTGGACCACGCCGAATCGCACTACCGGATACACACCGTTTTTATGGTGTACAGTGCAGTGGCGGTACTGCCCTGTGACATCATTCATGACTCACCTCGAGTGCGCATGTACGAAGATAAAGAAGCCGAGCTTGATCGGCAGGATAGTTTAGACACCCTAGAGGAGGCGCATGACGTTGCAAAAGCCCGCTCCACATTTTATCAGCAACAGGCTCGATGGTATCAAAGCAGAGAAGTACGGGCCAAAACTTATAAAGTTGGCAAACTTGTTCTATGCCTACCAGAGAAGAAAAAGGACAAGCTCAAGCCCAAATGGGAAGGTCCCTTCATCATCGACAAAGTTCTAACCGGTGGAGCGTACCATCTACGTGATGCATCGGACAGTCGAGTCGAGCCAAACCCATGGAACACGGCCAGACTCTGAAGGTTGTACGCCTAGTGCCGGACTCTGTGTTCGTCTCCTTACCTCCGCCTTTTTATATATATATCTGCTATCTGTCTTTCTTTCTTTCTTTCTTTCTTCCCTTTTTCTTCATGACCTTAGAAGGTTAAAATGTGTCTTGACTACACAATCTTGACGCGCCATGCGTGCTCATTATACCTGGGGGCTTCTTATACAGAAGCTTAATATAATTATGTTCCAGGCTCTATGCCCCCTGCACATGTGTTACTTTTCCACATGTACCTTTTCTTCGCCATTATATGCATCGATATGACTTAAGTTTTGGCCAAGCTGGGTTGCCTGGCTCTTGTGTTTATGCCCTACGTTCCCATTAATTCGGCTAGGGCATAAGGGGAGCACCTCTGTGATTGTTACTGCCAGGTCTGCCGGATGTGTACCTCAAACTGGGTGAAGCCGAAAGCTAGCGTTCTTAAGGGAATATTCGGTCGCTAAACAAAAGATGACTTTTACTTATTGCAATACATGCCCCCTAGATGTTTATATCCTGCGTCTCTTTTCATAGTTCGCACATGCACATTAATGCATGCGTACCCAGAGAAAGGAACCCTTAACGGAACTATTCTCCCTGGAAGATGTTTCTTACTATCCATGTAATATAACATAGCTAGTTGGGTACTTGTCTGTTCAAGCACTTATGACCCCTACGCCTGGTTTCCACGGGTACCCCGGTTTTTACATAACTGAGCGGGTATTCGGATACACTCCGGACTGTCGGGTCCGGAGGTCGAAGCGAAAAGGTCCGCCATGGCAAATGATTTACAATCTGGCTAGGGACAAAATATGTCACTTGAAGTACACAGTCACTTAAACTAACTAAATTCTTCTTCTAGACCATCCAACAGGCTGTCTAGCCTACAATCCTGTTGGGAATACTTTGTGGCTAATTTTACCTGGTCATATACTAGACTAACGGGGATATCTTTCCCAGCAGACCCTACAGGTCCGACCTCGGCCATGTGGTTCGGGTCAGTCTTGGTATATCGCGTCTTCACCATGGTCCAGGCTTCCCTTGCACCTTGCGGGCAGGTAGATATCTTCCATAATCGGAAGTGCCACCGCGCTCCCTTGAGCATCTCTACGAGCTCCCCTATGCCTCCTGGCAGGGAGGCGGATGGCCACAAGGCCTGCGTAATGCCCTGCATCACCTGCCGAACTTGTTCATGCAGTTGTGAGAGCGCTTGCAGAAGATTGCCCGCAGATCCGGGCATCTCCTCTTCGGGATGACCCGTCAGCATACCTACAGATATAACTCTATTAGCCGGTTTCTTCGCCGAACTCTATAAAAGTTCGTTCAGGCACTTACTAAAAATGCCGCGTCGAAGCCTCTTATTCTCCTTTACGGAGTCAGCGAGCTGGGCCCGAACATCTTTTAGTTCAATGCCCAGCCGGGTATTGGCATCTTGGAGGTCGTTTTTCTCCCGCCTAACCCGCGTAAGCACACGCTCGCCAGCCTCTAGCTGTCCTTGAGCATGTTGCTCATCCCCTCGCACGATCTTCGGATTCACTCCGGGATTATCTATAGAATCTATTGTTAGATTTGCATGCATGCCGAATACTAACTGGTACATGTCATTTCATTCTTTTCGATCAGGGCAAGTATTACCAGATGGGGCCTTCTTGGACTCCTCCATTCTGACAACTGCGGCCCGTAGCTGGGCTTTGCACTCCTCCAGCTCTTGAGACAACTGGGTATTCTTCTCTGTAAGAACCTACGCATATAATGATCCTTAAATCAGTCGTGTTAACTGTTTCAAGTCTCAGGGGCTACTGATATACATAATTATCAGATTTTCTTACCCGTATATCCTTTACATACTGGTTCGTGGCTCTGGCAAGGCCATTTTGAGCAGCTCGGATGTACGCGTCTCCCGAGTTGAAGGCATCGAATGCCTCTTCGGAGAAACCAGGGTCGCGGAGTACAGCCTGGCGACGCCTGTGATTCATGGCACTCTCCACTTCGGAATTCGTAGCGGACAACCTATCCGCATCCTCTATAGGAGGAACATCTGGTGTTGTCCCCACGTTAGCATCTGCCCCTAAGTCCGGCTCTGGAGTCCGGTTGGTGGAGGTGTGGCCGGCAGGCTCTCCGGACACGGTCCGGCGAGCATTTTTCTGCCAGGAACCATGGACGTTATTATATTTTAAAGACGACAACCATGGAGCAGGGTTTTTTTCATACCTCTGCGATGGCATCTCAGTTCTAACCGCCTTCCTTTTAAGCCTACCCGGCTTCGGTGCCCCTTGTTGATGAGTCACCACGGGTTCGGCATGGCGCCCCGAGGGCCTTCCCTGTAAGAGGCAATACGTGTGCGGTGGGTGAAGTGCCAAAAAGGGACCCTTCTTGGAAGTTGGGACTCCGGTTTTACTTACATGCGATGCAGGGAGCAGGCCAGGATAATCGGCTATAATGGCCACCAAGGCACCATCACAGCTTAACTGATAGAACGTCTTGCCGACGAGCTCCACAAATATGTCCGGATCTTCTTCGAGTCCGGGGTCAAGGGCCCGGTCAGGGTCCTCTGGCTGTAGAGACAGGCTTTGGACCTCCCTCACAGCTTTTCGCAGTTCCTGCTATGAAATAGCAAGGTAAATATTTATGATGAAGAATGCGGGAAGGTCTGGAGTAAAAGGTAGTAGCTCACCCAGTTTGGGGGGTTGTACATGGAGAATCCATCCCGTGGCTTAATGCGGATGAACTCCTCTTCCTCTCCTTTGTACAAATCGGACAGTATTTTCGCTAGAGCAGCGGTGGAGTCCGGACCTTTATGACCGCAGCGGGTGGCATCGTCTTCTCCATTGAAGTGCCACATGGGTTTCCCCCGATACTGAAGTGGCTGCCCCCCCCCCCCGCATTATACATATTGACATAACCTCGACTATTGTCAGTCATGATTTGGTCAGCATTTTTATCCTGCCCATCAGGTAAAGGACCTCTCTGTTATCTTCCTCCCAGGGGCTCCGAGGGCGCCAGCTGCGGCGTTTCTTCAAAGGGGCATTATTAAACTCAGGAAGGCCCATCCGAATAGGGTCCGGAAGGGGGACGTCCTCCATATAAAACCACTCCGAAGGCTAGTCTTCGGATGTCTTCTTCGGAGTACCAGACAGGTATCCGGTCCCGGTGGTGCGCCATATTTCGGCTCCGCCCACTTGATATATTGACCCCTCCTGTGTACAGGGTACGAGGCAGAATAGCCTCTTCCATAGCTCGAAATGAGCTGCGTAGCCTAGAAACAGCTCGCAAAAGGCGATGTAGCTGGCGATGTGTAATATGGAGGCGGGGGTGAAGTTATGCAGCTGGAGGCCATAGAACTCTAGCAGCCCGCGGAGGAACGGATGGATTGGAAATCCGAGTCCCCTCAATAAGTAAGGGACAAGGCATACCCGCTCCCCTGGATGGGTTGGGAAAGCTCTCCGCTTGCTCCCCGCCATTATAAGTGGCTAGTCCGACTCGGACGGGGACCATATACGCAGGAGGGAGAAACCCCTGGGTCTGCAACTCTGCTAATTGGCTGTGGGGGACGGAACACTTCTCCCAATTGCCTGGCTTAGTGCTACGGGAGCGAGAGGAGGAGCTGCGATGGCCGGCCATGATGGGATGGACTTTTCCGGGCGCGCTCCGATGGATACTCGCTGTGGGAGGATGGTGTGATCTGGATCTGAGGATCTCCGACTCTTTAAATAGATGATTTACTTACATGGTTAGGGTGGCAAATGTGAAAATGCCCCGACTTCTCGCATTCGCTCGACACGTGGAAGATAGCCATTATTAAAGCACAGAAGCCGAGGAATGCGACATCCATGGGAAGCCGGACACTACTTGTTACGACAGGTACTCGAGATTTGGAGAAGAACCCGCCTTGCAATGCCGAAGACAATCTGCGCGCCGGACTCATCATCATTGAAGCCTGGTTCAGGGGCTACGAAGGGAGTCCTGGATTAGGGGGTCCTCGGACAGCCGGACTCTATACTTTGGCCGGACTGTTGGACTATAAAAATACAAGATTGAAGACTTCGTCCCGTGTCCATGTGGGACTCTCCGTTGCGTGGAAGGCAAGCTTGGCAATTCGGATATGTAGATCTCCTCCCTTGTAACCGACTCTATGTATCCCTAGATCCCTCCGGTGTCTATATAAACTGGAGGGTTTAGTCCGTAGGACAAGAACAATCATAATCATAGGCTAGCTTCTAGGGTTTAGCCTCTATGATCTCGTGGTAGATCAACTCTTGTAATACTCATATCATCAAGATCAATCAAGCAGGAAGTAGGGTATTACCTCCATCGAGAGGGCCCGAACCTGGGTAAACATTGTGTCCCCCGACTCCTATTACCATCAGCCTTAGACGCACAGTTCGGGACCCCCTACCCGAGATCCGCCGGTTTTGACACCGACAGTGGGCGCGTGCGAGTGTGTCTGGGCTCAGTGCAGACAACGGAGAGAACTGGGAGACCCGAACGGCTGAAAGTTTTTGAAAAACATGCAGATGAAATGCACATGATGACATGGCAAAGTGCAACACGCAAGAAAATTACATGGCAATGACGATGAATAACTGGAAGACATCTGGCGCATTGGTCTCGGGGCGTTACACCTATGGGTCCATAGTTAGTAGCTAGATGGCTTCTTCTCTCTCTTTTATCTTCAATACAATGTTCTCCTCGGTGTTCTTGGAGATCTATTTGATGTAATGAATTTTTGCGGTGAGTTTGTTAGGATCCGATGAATTGTGAGTTTATGATCAGATCTATCCATGAATATTATTGAGTTTTCTCTGGACTCTTTTATGCATGATTGTTATAGCCTCGTATTTCTTCTCTGGTTTATTGGCTTGGTTTGGCCAACTAGATTGATTTATCTTGCCATGGGAAGAGGTGCTTTGTGATGGGTTCGATCTTGCGGTGCTCAATCTTCGTGATAGAAAGAGACATGACACGCATGTATCGTTGCTATTAAGGGTAACAAGATGGGGTTTATTCATACATGAGTTTATCTTTTCTACATCATGTCATCTTGCTTAAAGCATTACTCCATTTTTCTATGAACTTAATACACTAGATGCATGCTGGATAGCGGTCGATGTGTGGAGTAATAGTAGTAGATGCAGAATCGTTTCAGTCTACTAATCTTGGACGTGATGCCTTGATAACCCACAAGTATAGGGGATCGCAATAGTTTTCGAGGGTAGACTATTCAACCCAAATTTATAGATTCTACACAAGGGGAGCCAAAGAATATTGGCAAGTATTAGCAAGTGAGTTGTCAATTCAATCACACCTGGGGATTAATTATCTATAGCAAAGTGATCAATAGCACAATAATACGATAGCTTTGATAGTAGTGGTAGCAGCAACAGTAACGGTAACAGTGATAGTAATAGTTTTGTTGCAGTGACAATAGTAACAACAACAGTAGTAACATAGCAAGATCAATATGTAGGAAAATCGTAGGCATTGGATCGGCGATTTGTTGGATGATATTCATCATGTGACGGTTATAACTTAGGGTGATACGACACTAGCTCTAGTTCATAAATATAGTGTAGGCATGCATTCCATAAATAGTCATACGTGCTTATGAAAAGAACTTGTATGACATCTTTTGTCCTACTCTCCCGTGGTAGCGGGGTCCATAAGGAAACTAATGGATATTAAGTCCTCCTTTTAATGGAGTACATGAACAAAGCATTAGCACATAGTGAATACATGAACTCCTCAAATTACAGGCATCATCAGAAATTATCCTGCATATTGTCACTACAGGGTTTACGGATCATAACATGTAATAGCTGACTATGACTTGAAAGATCGGATCTAGAGCATAGATATAATGGTGATAACATAAACGCTTCAGATCTGAATTCATGGCCCCGGGCCCAAAGTGTCAAGCATTAGGCATATCAAAGTCATAACAACATCAATCTCAGAACATAGTGGATAGTAGGGATCAAGCCCTAACAAAACTAACTCGATTACATGATGAATCTCATCCAACTCCTCACCAACCAGCGAGCCTACAAAGGAATTACTCACTCTTGGTGGAGAGCATCATGGTTTGTTGATGGAGGAGGGTTGGTGATGACGAATACCAAAGATTACCCTCTCCGGAGCCCCAAACGGACTCCAGATCTGGCCTCCCGATAAAGAACAGGAGGTGATAGCGGCTCTGTATCACGAAACGAGATAATTCTTCCTCCCTGGTTTTTTTTCTTTCCTAAAATAGGATTTTATAGGTCGGAGCTAGGTTCTGCGGGGCCACCAGGTGGGCATAACCCACCTGGGCGCGCTTGGAGGGGGGCGTGCCCTGGTGGGTTGTGCTCACTCAGGCCCCCCCTCTGGTGGTTCTTGGCTCCAGTATTTTTCTTTATTTATATAAAAAAATCCTCACAAAGTTTCATTCCAATCCGAGAACTTCTATTTCTGCACAAAACAACACCATGGCAGTTCTGCTAAAAATAGCATCAGTCCGGGTTAGTTTTGTTCAAATCATGCAAATTAGAGTCCAAAACAAGAGGAAAGCGTTAGGAAAATTAGATACGACAGAGACATATCAACTCCCCCAAGGTTAAACCTTTGCTTGTCCTCAAGCAATTCAGTTGATAAACTGAAAGTGAAAAAGAAAAACTTTTATGAACTCTTTTGCTCTTGTTTACATAAATAGGCTTAAGTAGCACCCAGGTTTTTAGCAAAGATCATGACTAACCATGTCAACAATAACTCTTAGAAATTATATTAACTCATATCAATAACATAAACAACTAGAGAGCAATAATAAGGTATCTCAAATATCAACACTTCGTCAAAACAACCATATAATATGACAATAGTGGTATCTCGCTAGCCCTTTCTGAGACCGCAAAACATAAATACAAAACACCTCCAAAGTTCAAGAACTGACTAAACATTGTAATTCATGGTCGAAAAGATCCAGTCGTGCTAACACCCAACATTCACTACACACAATGCATGAGCATGACAATAGTGCTCTTAGATCTGGCGCTTATTAGAGAAGGTGATGGCTCAACATAAAAGTAAATAGATAGTCCCTTCGCAGAGAGAAGCAGGGATTTGCAGGGGTGCCCGAGCTCAAGGTTTTAAAACAGAGATAAATGTAATTTTGAGAGATACACCCTTCATATTTACTTCGCGAGCATCAGTTATCAATATCTTCCATGTTAAACACATTAGTAGCGGTTCCCAAACGATAAAGTAAAGGTTATTACTCCATAGGAGTTTTTGTTTGATTATTTGTAAGCTCTTTTCTTTTTGCAGTTGAGACTGGAATCCCTATTACCACCCTCTCATGCAAGGACGAGTGAATAAACACTCGTCATGAGAATAACCCGTTTAGCATGAAAGATACTGACTACCTCATGTCACTCTGTGAACAATCCAGGCACACAAAAAAGATATTTATTTGAAGTTTTCAGAGGTGGCACATGCAAATTTACTTAGTACGATAGGGTAATACCGTATATAGGTAGGTATGGTGGACTCATCTGGAATAAGTTGGGTTTCAGGATTTTGATGCACAAGCAGTATTTCCGCTTAGTACAGGTGAAGGCTAGAAATTAGGTTGGAAGCGGTGGCTAGAGAGCAACAATGGTCATGATCATACATTATGCATAATAGACATTGGATATCAGCATGAGTAGGATATGGACACCATGAACATAAATATCATAGAGGCTATGTTCGTTTTGATTCAACTACATGCATGAACATGTGCCAAGTCAAGCCACTCGAACATTCAGAGGAGGATACCATATCATCATACTACATCACAATAATTTTAATGCAATATTGACATCCAAGATAAATGATTATCCACTCCTAGCTACTTATGCATGGCATGAGAAACTATAATATCTAATTGTCATTCCAAACATGTTTGATCATAATAGGCTGAATCATGGATACTAGGTTAAACATATTTACAAAAATAGAACAAGTCGGGTTCATACCCGTTTCTCTCTAGCATAGTCAGTTCATCAAATATCGTCATTATTGCCTTTCACTTGCATCACCGAACAATGTGAAAATAATAGTAGTGCAAGAGTGCTGTGGACTAAGCTAGAATCTGCAAACATTTTATTCAAAAGGAGAAGACAAGGTAATATGGGCTCTTTGTTAGATCAACAATAATGCATATGAGATCCACTCAACATTTTCATCATGGTCTTATCCTCGGTATGACTCAATCTTTCCCTAATAATAAAGCACGGATTGCTTCTTCCCTTCTAATTTTTGTCCGTTATTAGTTTCACCATCGACGATTGTTTCGTCCGTCCAAGCCAGGCTAACCCAACCCGTTTGTGCGCTCTGGCCCAATAAATCAGGCCCACCTATTCCGTTTGAAGAAAAAAAGTGCATGACCATGAGAGGATTGAACCCTAAACCCAACTCGTGATAGATAATGGCACAACCAACCAAGCTAGCTATGTTTTCTGTAAAAGAAGAGGTTGATTAACTTGTTAAATAGTCCCACCTCACTCTCTCACATCAAATCTACTCAATTTATATACGTTTTCAATTTCCTTGGGTATCAAGAAGCCATCTAGAGAATATGATGAAGTGTGGGTCTCATGTTTCCCGAAAATAAAGAAGGAATGAAGGGTTTTCCGGGATTGACAGCAAAAATTAGGAAAGTGGGAACCCGTCCGGTTTGGTAATAATAAGGAAAGGAGGAAAGCTTTCCCGGTAATAAGAAGGAAAGGAGGAATGCTTTCCCACAATATTAGAAGTAAAGGAGGAAAAAGAAGTAAACGAGTAAAGAAATAAACCGTGAAAATAAAGAAGGAAAGGAGGAATTTCCGTGATTGATAGGGAAAGTAAGAAGCCATCCCATAATAATAAATGCTAACGAAGGAAAGTGTCCTAATAAATCCCGTAAGTCAGGTCATTTTCTGTCATTTGTTTTACATAGAGTTTTTTCTTTTGAGACAGATGTTTTTGAGACAATCACACGAAGCTTTATTATATCGTCACCACATTTACAGGGATGGAGGGAAGGTTCCCCAGATGACCTATCCATACATGACGCCCTGGCCCCAAACGTAAAGCATGCTTCGCTAGATTGTGAGCCTCGAAGTTCAAGCTCCTACTTTCAGAAACTATATCACATGAAATAAAGGCAGTAACTCCTAGCTTGATCTCTTCGATGATAGCACCATAGCTTGATCTGCTCCCCTCCTTGATTTATTCACCACATTCTTGCAATCTGAGGCAATATGAATTCTATGGTTATTTAGATCCATCGAGAGTGCAATACCTTCCCTGACCGCCATGGATTCCAACATGGCTGGATCGGTTATCGTGGGAAAAACAACCATTGACGCTCCCTCAAAGCTCCCATCCATGCTCCGGATGATCGCCGCCACAGCCCCATGCCTGCCATTGCGACTGACGGCTGCATCGACATTGATCTTTGCATGATTCTCCGGTGGTGACAGCCAAACCCTACGCAGAGTTGGAGCCCGTCCTGCACCTGGCACAGGAGGTGTGTTATGGGTCTGAATCTCTGCCAAAAACGAGCTGATGAACCAGTTGATTGCATGTGGGCTTTGGAAAATGCCCTCGTGGAGAGCTTTTCGCCGGGCACTCCATATGGCCCATAGTGAGATAGATAACCGCATGAAATCTTCCTTATCCAGTTTTTTGCTCATAGTAATGATCCAACTTCTTGTGTTCTCCTCTTGATTTGCACTGATTTGCTCGAGCACTATATCAGACGACAGGGCCCATCTGTAGCGAGACATGGGGCAGCTCAACAGGGCATGACGCCAGCTGTCGTGTGCTCCGCATAAAGTACATGCCGGGGTTGTGGCCATGTTCTTGTGATGAAGAAGCTCTTGTGATGGAATTGAGTGCTAAGCTAACCTCCATAGAAAGATCTTTAGCTTGGTGGGGACCTGCAACTTCCAAATATCACTCCAAAAACCCTGGCTTGCCGAAGTATGAGATGTACCCTCCCTTTGTTCCAGCCATCCTTCCCTCTCCGTCTGGATCCTCACGATCATTCTATAAGCCGAGCGAACTAAGAATATACCTTGCTTCTCCTCGTTCCACGCCCAGAAATCATGTATTCTTCTGTTGCACAGAGGGATTCTGAAGATCGCTTCTACATCAAAAGGTGTGAAGACACTCTGTACGACGTCTTCTCTCCAGCTAGCAGTGTTGCTGTCGATGAGTTCTGCCACACGGATCGGTGGGTTTTGGATCAAAGAAGCGATAGGACGCTTGACACCATCTCGTGGTATCCAATTTTGCTCCCAGATCATAGTTGTTTCCCCCTCACCAATCCTTGTAATGATCCATTGGGACAGAATATCACGCCCGTCCAGAATGGCTCACCAGATTTGAGAAGGGTGGGAACCCAGCCTCGCTTCTAGTATGTCCGAATCTGGAAAGTAAGCTGCTTTCAGAATTTCAGCGCTTAACGAATCAAGATCAATAAGTACTCTCCATGCCTGCCTTGCAAGTAGTGCCAGGTTGAAAATCTCAATATCTCTGAAGCCCAAACCTCCCACATACTTTGGCTGGATCATAACATCCCAAGCCACCCACGCATGCTTTCTCTTACCTCTTTTGCTACCCCACCAAAACTGTCGTATGATAGAGGTGATTTTGTCACAAAGTCCTCGAGGTAATCTGAAGCATGACATGGAATACACTGGAATAGCATGAGCTAGTGATTTGATTAGAACTTCTTTCCCTCCTACTGATAGGAGTTTCTCCATCCATCCCTTGACCTTATCCCACACCCTGTCCACAAGATATTTGAAGGTACTGTTTTTGGAATGACCCACATCAGTGGGCATCCCCAGGTACCAATCAGTCAATGACTCGTTCTGGACTTGTAGGATATTTTTTATGCTTTCTCTCAACTGCTGGCTACATCCTTTGCTGAAGAAAATTGAAGATTTCTCATGGTTAATCCTTTGGCCTGAAGCACTACAATAAGATCCCAGTAGGTTTGCACTGCATTGGCTCCCTCCACACTAGACTTGAAGAGCAACAGGATATCATCTGCAAAAAGAAGGTGATTAATGGGTGGCGCTGTAGGATCCACCTTCACACCGACCAAAACTGATGACCGAGAACTGGATTTCAGGAGGCACAAAAGGCCCTTTGCTGCAATCAAGAGAAGGTAGGGGAGATTGGGTCTCCCTGCCTGATTCCCCTAGTAGGATTGAAACTATCAAGCTTCTCTCCGTTGAACAAAACTGAAGACTGACGACACCATACCCATAACAGTGTCAATCCATCGCTGCTCAAAACCCAACTTTCCCATGATGGCTTGCAGGTAGGACCATTCCAATCTGTCATAAGCTTTCATCATGTCCAATTTCAGAGCACAAAAGTTGTTACTCTTCGACTGGGTCCTCTTCATAAAGTGCAAACACTCATATGCACAAATGATATTATCCGTGATTAACCTGCCCGGGACAAAAGCAGATTGCTCCCTTGAAATAATATCCGGCAGAATGAGCTTCAATCAGTTGGCCACTACCTTGGAGGCAATCTTGTATAACACATTACATAAGCTGATGGGCCTGAACTGTGACAAGAGAGAGAGGGGTTAATAACTTTTGGAATAAGAATGAGCACTGTATCATTTATACTCTCAGGGCTTTCTTCCCCCCTAACAATTCTGAGCACAACCCGAGTGACTTCCTGCTACCTCTTGAGCACTACGTTGGATTTCCCCGAAGAGGAGAGGATGATCCAGCAAAGTAGCGTAAGTATTTCCCTCCGTTTTTGAGAACCAAAGTATCAATCCAGTAGGAGGCTACGCGCGAGTCCCTCGTACCTACACAAAAGCAATAGCTCAACGCAACCAATGCGCTTAGGGGTTGTCAATCCCTTCACGGTCACTTACGAAAGTGAGATCTGATAGAGATGATAAATAATATTTTTGGTATTTTTGGTATAGAGATGCAAAGTAAAAAGTAAAAGGCAAAGTAAAAAGCAAAGCAATAATAAAGTAATGGAGATTGATATGATGAGAAAGAGACCCGGGGGCCATAGGTTTCACTAGTGGCTTCTCTCAAGAGCATAAGTATTCTACGGTGGGTGAACAAATTACTGTTGAGCAATTGACAGAATTGAGCTTAATTATGAGAATATCTAGGTATGATCATGTATATAGGCATCACGTCTGAGACAAGTAGACCGACTCCTGCCTGCACCTACTACTTTTACTCCACTCATCGACCGCTATCCAGCATGCATCCAGAGTATTAAGTTAAAAACAGAGTAACGCCTTAAGCAAGATGACATGATGTAGATGGATAGTTTCATGCAATATGATAAAAAACCCATCTTGTTATCCTCGATGGCAACAATACAATACGTGCCTTGCTGCCCCTTCTGTCATTGGGAAAGGACACCGCAAGATCGAACCCAAAGCTAAGCACTTCTCCCATGGCAAGAACAACCAATCTAGTAGGCCAAACCAAACTGATAATTCGAAGAGACTTGCAAAGATAACCATTCATACATAAAAGAATTCAGAGAAGATTCATATATTATTCATAGATAGACTGGATCATAAACCCACAATTCATCGGTCTCAACAAACACACCGCAAAAAGAAGATTACATCGAATAGATCTCCACAAGAGAGGGGGAGAACATTATATTGAGATCCAAAAAGAGAGAAGAAGCCATCTAGCTACTAACTATGGACCCGTAGGTCTGAAGTAAACTACTCACACTTCATCGGAGGGGCTTGAATTATGATGTAGAAGCCCTCCATGATCGATGCCCCCTCCGGCGGAGCTCTGGAACAGGCCCCAAGATGGGATCTCATGGATATAGAAAGTTGCGGCAGTGGAATTAGGTTTTTGGCTCCGTCCCTGGTCGTTTGGGGGTACGTAGGTATATATAGGAGGAAGGAGTACGTCGGTGGAGCTTAGTGGGGCCCATGAGGCAGGGGCACGCCCTAGGGGGGGGCTCCCTCCACCCTCGTGACCGCCTCATGGCTTTCTTGACAGAGGGTCCAAGTCTCCTGGATCTTATCTGATGAGAAAATCACGTTTTTGAAGGTTTCATTCCGTTTGGACTCCGTTTGATATTCTGTTTCTCCAAAACACTGAAATAGGCAAAAACAGCAATTCTAGGCTGGGCCTCCGGTTAATAGGTTAGTCCCAATAATAATATAAAAGTGGATAATAAAGCCCAATAATGTCCAAAACAGTAGATAATATAGCATGGAGCAATCAAAAACTATAGATACGTTGGAGACGTATCAAGCATCCCCAAGCTTAATTCCTGCTCGTCCTCGAGTAGGTAAATGATAAAAACGGAATTTTTGATGCGGAGTGCTACTTGGCATAATTTTAATGTAATTCTTCTTAATTGTGGTATGAATGTTCAGATCCGAAAGATTCAAGACAAAAGTTCATATTGACATAAAAATGATAATAGTTCAAGCATACTAACTAAGCAATTATGTCTTCTTAAAATAACATGGCCAAAGAAAGTTCATCCCTACAAAATCATATAGTTTAGTCATGTTTCATTTTCGTCACACAAGAATGCTCTCATCATGCACAACCCCGATGACAAGCCAAGCAATTGTTTCATACTTTAGTAATCTCAAACCTATAAACTTTCATGCAATATATGAGTGTGAGCCATGGACATAGCACTATGGGTGGAATAGAATATAATGAGGGGGGTTATGTGGAGAAGACAAAAAAGGAGAAAGTCTCACATCAACGAGGCTAATCAATGGGCTATGGAGATGCCCACCGATTGATGTTAATGCAAGGAGTAGGGATTGCCATGCAACGGATGCACTAGAGCTATAAATGTATGAAAGCTCAACAAAAGAAACTAGTGGGTGTGCATCCAACTTGCTTGCTCACGAAGACCTAGGGCACTTGAGGAGGCCCATTGTTGGAATATACAAGCCAAGTTCGATAATGAAAAATTCCCACTAGTATATGAAAGTGATAACATGAGAGACTCTCTACTATGAAGATCATGGTGCTACTTTGAAGCACAAGTGTGGTAAAAGGATAGTAACATTGTCCCTTCTCTCTTTCTCTCTCATTTTTTGGGCCTTTCCCTTTTTTATATGGCCTTTCTCTTTTTTTGGGGGGGGGGCCTTCTCTTTTTTTATTCCTCACTTGGGACAATGCTCTAATAATGATGATCATCACACTTCTATTTATTTACAACTCAATGATTACAACTCGATACTAGAACAAAGATGACTCTATACGAATGCCTCCGACGCTGTACCGGGATATGCAATGAACCAAGAGTGACATGTATGAAAGAATTATGAACGGTGGCTTTGCCACAAATACTATGTCAACTACATGATCATGCTAAGTAATATGACAATGATGAATGTGTCATGATGAATAGAATGATGGAAAGTTGCATGGAAATATATCTCGGAATGACTATGGAAATGCCATAATAGGTAGGTATGGTGGTTGTTTTGAGGAAGATATAAGGAGGTTTATGTGTGAAAGAGCGTATCATATCACGGGGTTTGGATGCACTGGCGAAGTTTGTGCCAACTCTCAATGTGAGAAAGGGCAATGCACGGTACCGAAGAGGCTAGCAAGGATGGAAGGGTGAGAGTGCGTATAATCCATGGACTCAACACTAGTCATAAAGAACTCACATACTTACTGCAAAAATCTACAAGTCATCAAAAACCTTGGCACTACGCGCATGCTCCTAGGGGGATAGATTGGTAGGAAAAGACCATCGCTCGTCCCCGACCGCCACTCATAAGGAAGACAATCAAATAACACCTCATGTTTAAAATTTGTTGCATAACGTTTACCATACGTGCATGCTACGGGACTTGCAAACCTCAACACAAGTATTTCTCAATTTCACAATTACTCAACTAGCATGACTTTGATATATTACCTCCATATCTCAAAACAATCATCAAGCATCAAACTTTTCTTAGTATTCAACACACTCATAAGAAATTTTTATTATTAATCTTGCATACCAAGCATATTAGGATTTTAAGAAAGTTACCATGCTATTAAGGCTCTCAAAATAATCTAAGTGAAGCATGATAAATCAATAGTTTCTATAAAACAAATCCACCATCGTGCTCTAAAAGATATAAGTGAAGCACTAGAGCAAAACTATAAAGCTCAAAAGATATAAGTGAAGCACATAGAGTATTCTATCAAATTCCAAATTATGTATGGCTCTCTCAAAAGGTGTGTACAGCAAGGATGATTGTGGTAGACTAACAAGCAAAGACTGAAATCATAAAAGACGCTCCAAGCAAAACACATATCATGTGGTGAATAAAAATATAGCTCCAAGTAAAGTTACCGATAGAAGTAGACGAAAGAGGGGATGCCTTCCGGGGCATCCCCAAGCTTTGGCTTTTAAGTGTCCTTAGATTATCTTGGGGGTGCCATGGGCATCCCCAAGATTAGGCTCTTGCCACTCCTTGTTCCATAATCCATCAAATCTTTACCCAAAACTTGAAAACTTCACAACACAAAACTTAAAGTAGAAAATCTCGTGAGCTTGTTAGCGAAAGAAAACAAAAGACCACTTCAAGGTACTGTAATGAACTCATTCTTTATTTATATTGGTGTTAAACCTACTGTATTCAAACTTCTCTATGGATTATAAACTATTTTACTAGCCATAGATTCACCAAAAGAAGCAAACAACACACGAAATACAGAATCTGTCAAAAACAGAACAGTCTGTAGTAATCTGTAGCTAGCGCAAGATCTGGAACCCCAAAAATTCTAAAATAAATTGCTGGACGTGAGGAATTTATCTATTAATCATCTTCAAAAAGAAATAACTAAATATCACTTCCAAATAAAAATGACAGCAGTTCTCGTGAGCGCTAAAGTTTCTGTTTTTTACAGCAAGTTCAACAAGACTTTCCCCAAGTCTTCCCAACGGTTCTACTTGGCACAAACACTAATTAAACACAACAAACAAAACAAAAACAGAGTCTAAATAAATTATTTATTGAATAACAGGAAATGATAAATATTGGGTTGTCTCCCAACAAGCGCTTTTCTTTAAATCCTTAAAGCCAGGCATTGATAATTTTAATGATGCTCACATGAAAGACAAGAATTGAAGCACGAAGAGAGCATCATAAAACAAGTGACAAACACATCTAAGTCTAACATACTTCCTATGCATAGGCATTTTATAGGCAAACAAATTGTCAACGCAAGCAAAAACTAGCATATGCAAGGAAGCCGAAAGAAACAATAGTGAAAGGGCATTTCCCTACTTTATGTTTTGGATGATGATGACAACCCTTCATTGGTCTAATCCTGTGCTAAATGCTTCAGGTTCTTGACGCTTAGGCTCACATCGGAAAGCTATTCTCTCTTGTAGGAAAAGATCGAAGATGGAGTCCCCTATGCTTTTATCTCTTTGGTCGTAGGGAACCCGTACTATCAAGAGGGAATCCTCATAAGTAAGGACTGGGGGAATCTTTTTACGTACACCTTCTTCACCCCTCCTTTGTCTTCCTCACGTGTGTGAAAGAGAGAGTTTTTCTTGTCTCTTCCCCTATCTTTTCCTGCTCACTGTTCTGCCCAGCGGTTGTACCGCTCTCTAGAGCGGTTGTACCGCTCTCTAGAGCGGTTGTACCGCTGGGTCTTGTCGCTCTCCAGCTTTGCTCGAGCGGTTGTACCGCTGCCTCCGGGCAGTGGTACCGCCACCATGCTCTGCAAAAGCTGGGGCGGTGGTTCCGTCCATGCACCACTCAAGTACCGCTCGCGCTTCTGTTTTGATGCGGTCCTTGGGCGGTAGTGGCTCGGTTGGTCCGGTCGTTCCTCGATGACCGGTACCACCGGTGGTCCGAGCGGTTCTTCCGCTCAGAACTTAGCCGCCCAAGAGCTCAAGGCCATGCAGTTGTTCCGGCCAGGCACCACCCAAGTACCGGTCAAGCTCCTGTTTCGATGCGGTGATTGTGCGGTGGCTAGGCAGCTAGTCTAGTTATTTTTTCTTAGCCGGTACTACCGCCCGCAAGTCCGGTTGTACCGCTCGGTAGGGTTCGGAAGATACACTGTGAGTCCCGGTTGTACCGGGATGAGGACCGGTTGTACCGCTGCAGTGCAAAAAACGCAGTAACGGTTGGAATCTAGGGTTGCTATATAAGGGAGCTTCTCCCACCTACCTCTCTTACCTTTGACCTCTCTCACTCCACCATTAATGCACTTCAAGCTCTCTTGCCCGATCTCTCTCTCTAGCCACTCAAACTTGTTGATTTGCTAGGGATTGAAGGAGGAGACCTAGATCTACACTTCCACCAAAGGGTATTTGCTTCCCCCATACTTTCCTGTGTGGATTTTGTTACTCTTGGGTGTTTGAGCACCCTAGACGGTTGAGGTCACCTCGGAGCCATATTCCATTGTGGTGAAGCTTCGTGGTTACGTTGGGAGCCTCCAATTAAGTTGTGGAGAGAGCCCCAACCTTGTTTGTAAAGGTTCGGTCGCCGCCTTCAAGGGCACCAATAGTGGAATCATGGCATCTCGCATTGTGTGAGGGCATGAGGAGAATACAGTGGCCCTAGTGGCTTCTTGGGGAGCATTGTGCCTCCACACCGCTCCAACGGAGACGTACTTCCTCTCAAAGGGAAGGAACTTCGGCAACACATCCTCATCTCCACCGTCTCCACTCTTGGTTATCTCATGCCTTTACTTGTGCAAGCTTATTTGTTTCATATCACTTGCTTGGTTGTGTTCCTATCCTTGTTGCATCATATAGGTTGCTCACCTAGTTGCATATCTAGACAACCTACTTTGATGCAAAGTTTAAATTGTTAAAGAAAAGCTAAAAATTGTTAGTTGCCTATTCACCCCCCCTCTAGTCAACAATATCGATCCTTTCAAATAGCAATCTCAACATAACGAGAGGTAATTTAGTAACATGAAAATTTCTACCACCATATTTTCCTCTCTCATAATAGTTGCATGAGGGATCATAAGAAAATTTAACAAAATAGCTATCACACAAAATATTTTCAACACTATCCATATGCATGCGAAGTTGACACTCTTCCAAAATAGTGGGATTAACATTAACTAAAGTCATGTCCTTTCCAAACCCACTTTTATCAAAAATTTCATAAGATTGAACATTATCCAAATATGTGGGATCTAAAGTTGACACTCTTCCAAACCCACTTTCAATAATATTGCAAACACTATTATCAATCTCATATTCATCATGGGGTTTAAATAAATTTTCAATATCATAAGAAGAATCACCCCAATCATGATCATTACAACAAGTAGTAGACATAACAACACTAGCATCCTCAAGCTTAGGGTTTTGCATATTATTAGCACAATTGACATCAAGAGAATTCATAGTAAAATCATTGTAATCATGCTTTTTATTCAAAGATCTATCGTGAATCGCTTCATAAAGTAATTCATCGCACTTTTCAGATTCACGAATTTCAAGCAAAACTTCATAAAGATAATCTAGTGCACAAGACTCACTAGCAATTGGTTCATCATAATTGGATCTGTTAAAAAGATTAGCAAGTGGATGAGGATCCATAGATCTTAGGTTCTCTGTTTAGTAATAAATAAACAACTAATCCAACCATACGAGCAAACAAGAAACGGGCAAAAAGAGGCAAATAGAGAAAGAGAGGGAGGATAGAGAGAGAGAGAGGGTGAATAAAACAGCAAGGGTGAAGTGGGGGAAGGAAAACGAGAGGAAAATGGCAAATAATGTAATGCGGGAGATAGGGATTGTGATGGGTACTTGGTATGTTGACTTTTGCGCAGACTCCCCGGCAACGGTGCCAAAAATTCTTCTTGCTACCTCTTGAGCACTGCGTTGGATTTCCCCGAAAAGGAGAGGATGATGCAGCAAAGTAGCGTAAGTAGTTCCCTCAGTTTTTGAGAACCAAGGTATCAATGCAGTAGGAGGCTACGTGCGAGTCCCTCGTACCTACACAAAAACAATAGCTCAACGCAACCAACGCGCTTAGAGGTTGTCAATCCCTTCACGATCACTTACGAAAGTGAGATCTGATAGAGATGATAAATAATATTTTTGGTATTTTTGGTATAGAGATGCAAAGTAAAAATTAAAAGGCAAAGTAAAAAAGCAAAGCAATAATAAAGTAATGGAGATTGATATGATGATAAAGAGACCCGGGGGCCATAGGTTTCACTAGTGGCTTCTCTCAAGAGCATAAGTATTCTACGGTGGGTGAACAAATTACTGTTGAGCAATTGACAGAATTGAGCATACTTATGAGAATATCTAGGTATGATCATGTATATAGGCATCACGTCTGAGACAAGTAGACCGACTCCTGCCTGCACCTACTACTATTACTCCACTCATCGACCGCTATCCAGCATGCATCTAGAGTATTAAGTTAAAAACAGAGTAACGCCTTAAGCAAGATGACATGATGTAGATGGATAGTTTCATGCAATATGATAAAAAACCCCATCTTTTTATCCTCGATGGCAACAATACAATACGTGCCTTGCTGCCCCTTCTGTCACTGGGAAAGGACACCGCAAGATCGAACCCAAAGCTAAGCACTTCTCCCATGGCAAGAACAACCAATCTAGTAGGCCAAACCAAACTGATAATTCGAAGAGACTTGCAAAGATAACCAATCATACATAAAAGAATTCAGAGAAGATTCATATATTATTCATAGATAGACTGGATCATAAACCCACAATTCATCGATCTCAACAAACACACCGCAAAAAGAAGATTACATCGAATAGATCTCCACAAGAGAGGGGGAGAACATTGTATTGAGATCCAAAAAGAGAGAAGAAGCCATCTAGCTACTAACTATGGACCCGTAGGTCTGAAGTAAACTACTCACACTTCATCAGAGGGGCTTGGATGATGATGTAGAAGCCCTTCGTGATCGATGCCCCCTCCGGCGGAGCTCCGGAACAGGCCCCAAGATGGGATCTCGTGGATATAGAAAGTTGCGGCGGTGGAATTAGGTTTTTGGCTCCGTCCCCGATCGTTTGGGGGTACGTAGGTATATATAGGAGGAAGGAGTACGTCGGTGGAGCTCCGAGGGGCCCACGAGGCAGGGGGCGCGCCCTAGGGGGTGAGCCCTCCACCCTCGTGACCGCCTCGTGGCTTTCTTGACGGAGGGTCCAAGTCTCCTGGATCTTATCTGATGAGAAAATCACGTTTCCGAAGGTTTCATTCTGTTTGGACTCCGTTTGATATTCTATTTCCCCGAAACACTGAAATAGGCAAAAAAACAGCAATTCTGGGCTGGGCCTCCGGTTAATAGGTTAGTCCCAAAAATAATATAAAAGTGGATAATAAAGCCCAATAATGTACAAAACAATAGATAATATAGCATGGAGTAATCAAAAATTATATATACGTTGGAGACGTATCACTTCGTCTCCACAAATGTCCGAGTGACGCTGGTAAAAATGAGCTGGAAAACTGTCAGGACCGGGAGCCTTTGTAGGGAACATTTTGAATAGTGCTCTCTTAACCTTATCACTAGTATATGGAGCACAAGTGTTAGCATTCATATCGGCCGTTACCTTCCTCGGTATCGGTGTCAAAACCGGCGGATCTCGGGTAGGGGGTCTCGAACTGTGCGTCTAAGGTTGATGGTAACAGGAGACAAGGGACACGATGTTTACCCAGGTTCGGGCCCTCTCTATGGAGGTAATACCCTACGTCTTGCTTGATTGATATTGATGAATATGAGTATTACAAGAGTTGATCTACCTCAAGATCGTAATGGCTAAACCCTAGAGGTCTAGCTTGTATGTCTATGATAATGAATCTCTCTCCGGACTAAGTCCTCCGGTTTATATAGACACTGGGAGGATCTAGAGTTACACAAGGTCGGTTACAAAGAAAGGAATCTACATATCCGGTCGCCAAGCTTGCCTTCCACACCAAGGACAGTCCCATCCGGGCACGGGTATAGTCTTCGGTCTTCGCATCTTCAGAGCCCATCAGTCCGGCCCATGGCTAACCGGCCGGACGCCCGGGGACCCCTTATTCCAGGACTCCCTCAGTAGCCCCTGAACCTGGCTTCAATGACAAGATATCCGGTGTGTAGTTCTGTCTTCGGCATTGCAAGGTGTGTTCCTCCTTCTGAACTCCAAAATAGTCTTCGGACGAATTGATCGTGTTCGGACCTGTAACACACACCACACACAACCATAGAGAGAATACAATAATCCACAAGTCCAATCCGCTGACAACTTTTTACAACATGACATCATGTTCATCTAGTCATAATTTCTAACCGTTTTTCGTCTGTCACTCCACGTTTTGAGACGCGGTTGCCATTGGCACGTCTTATCAAAGCAGAGATCGTGTCCCCTTATTACGGGATTCTCATCAATACAAGCATGGGTAACCCAACTGTGCCGTTTACACAAACCTTGGGAATAAGCAAGTTTTAAGGTGACCAGGGCGGCGTTTGTTATTTGCGACCTTTATAAGGGGATAAGGATTCATCCTCAATCACCCTTGCCTTCTCCTTCCTCTGCCTATCCATTCTAGAGCTCTAGCACCCAAGCCCTAGCTTCCCTCGCCGGAGAAAACACTCCAACCATGTCCGGATCCGGAGCAGGTGGAAAGTGGATGGCTTCTTCTGTTAAGAAGAAAGACATCAAGGAGCTTCGAGAGGCCGGATACCTGGCCAAGGAGATCGTTCACCGTCTCCCGGCTGAAGGACAGATCGTCCCTACCCCAGCGCCCCATGAGAGGGTTGTGTTTGTCGCACATTTCGTTCATGGGTTGGGATTCCCTCTCCACCCGTTCGTACGTGGACTGATGTTTTACTACAGGCTAGACTTCCATGATCTAGCCCCCAACTTTATCCTCAACATTTCGGCATTTATAGTCGTTTACAAGGCCTTCCTCCATATCCCGCCTCACTTTGGCCTATGGCTGAAGACTTTCAATGTAAAGCCGAAGGTGGCGAGAGGCCAATAGGCAGAATGCGGAGGCGCCATGGTGGGCAAGATGTCCAATGTTACATGGCCTGAAGGCTCCTTTGTGGAGACGGTGAAGGGGTGGCAGTCGGGGTGGTTCTACATCACCGAGCCTTACGACACCAACTGGGCGGCGGCCCCTGAATTTCGATGCGGAGCTCCGCTGTGGCTCACCTCCTGGCAAGAGAAGGGCCTCTCCTTGGGCTCTTCGAGCGAGCTGACTGGGCTCCAGACGTGCGTTCAGAACATGATAACCAAGAGGATCAAACTCGTCAATGTGATCCAGGTTATGCTCATTCGTCGGATCCTTCCGTGCCAACGGCGGACTTGCTATTTGTGGAAGTTCGATCCGGCCAAGCACCAGACGCTACTAGAGCTCTTCGGCACAACGCACGAAGATATCTAGAAAGTGCTCTTCAAGGCCGGCGAGACACCACCGCCCACCACCGAAGATCGTGGGCTCAGCTTAAAGTGCCAGGCCAATTCGGTAAGTTCTTTCATGTATTTAAGGTATAGCCTTTACTGGCATATTTTGTGAAGGAGTCTAAGCCTTCCTATCAATTTTCAGGCCTGGATCGACATAGCGGGCGGATTAATTGTCCGGCTCCACTTCCCGAAGATGAGGAAACCCCACTCCTAATGAAGATGCTATTTCCGGCGCCTTATGATGTGCCGGAGAAGAAGGCCAAGAAGACGGCCAAAGGGAGCACGAGTGGCCTTCGCCGAAAGGGTGCTTCGGACATGTCGTCTAAAGACAAGACTGACTCTTCGGTCGCCAAAGACGATGGCGAGGAGGAAGAAGAAGGTGGCTTCCCCCGGAGGGGGGCAAGAAGAAAAGAGAGGCATCCATGAATCTGGAGGCGAAGGCGCCCAAGAGGGGGATGGTCTCCCTTGTGGATAACTCCACATGGGATGTCGAAAGCAGTTCGGAGCAAATGCCCCGGACCAATCCTCGGGCTACCTCGTAAGTACCAAAACCCTATGCACCTCCCAATACCTGGCCTTTCCAGTCTATAATATTAATATGTTTAAACTATGCCATTACAGCCCGGCCCGCGACGGCTCCCCGCGATCCTCGACAGAGGGTTCGCTAGACTAAAAGGAGATGGCTAGCATGTCTCTGCCACCCGCTCATTCTGCCTCACCCAAGGGTGATGACGAGGTGGCGTCCCAAAGGATCTTCTCGGGCGAGGAGGAGATTCCAGAAATCGTTAAGGTGGCGTCCTAGGATGACTTCTCGACTATCGGACACATGGGGGAAAAAGCCCCCATGGGGACTGACAGTGGGGGCCAAGTTCTCTTCGGCCCTCAGCCGGATACCATTCTGAAGACCTACACGGCTCCGAAGTCCAGTGAATGGCCTTCCTCGAAAGGAGGAGGTGTGCCTGTTCCACCGGTGACCTCTGTCCAACCAGAGGCACCGGATAATCTGCTGGAAGCGCTATGAGGCGCCTCCATTGTGGATGAGCAATGTGTCCTTATGGGTACGGTGATCGAAAATGTTGAGTCCGCCAAAAGCGGACTGACTGAGTCCTGCACTAGCCTTTTAACGGGCTTTGAGGTAACAATTGTAGAAAAAATATCACAATGTGGAAAGTAACCCCTGATGCTCTGTTCGGTGTCCGGAAAGGAAAAGCCGAGCAGGGGATCAAAATAATTTTCGCATGAGTCTAACATAATATGTCTATGTGAATAAGCAGGCATCACTGCTGGCTGCTGTCGCTCACACTGCAGAGGTCTCTGGACTGAAGCAGAACCTGGAGCGGGCCGAGAAAGAGCTCGGCCTCGTGAAGAAGCAGCTGGAGGATAACAAAGGTATGAAGTAACCTGCGTGTATATTTAGGAAGGATGAATAGTTCATGTTGACTAAAGTGTCATGAACTTTATTAGGGGCCACGACCAAGGTGGCGGCCCTCAAGAAGGCGTTAGAGAAGGCCGAGGACAAAGCGGCCAAGGAACGCACCGCGCACGAGAAGCACGAGACCTGGGTTGGCAAGGTTCAGCAAGAGCTCCATGACACCGTCAAGAAGTACGAGTCCTTGGAGCGTGATTCTAAGACGCAAGCGTCCGAACTTGCAAAGGCCCTCCAAAGCATGCAAGAGGCTCAAGCCGAAGCCCAGAGCGCCCTTCAGGAAATCCAGGCGGCCCGGAAGATCACGGCGGGTAAGGCTTTCATTATGCAAAGCAAGTCTATGAAAGAAGCGTTCCTTTTACTTACCCGAATTTGGATCTGCCGCGCAGCATATCAGACACTGCCGAGTTCTATCGAGCCGAGGAAGGGAGTTCTACGGAGAAGCTGTTCTGGTCTCAATATCTTGTGCTTGAACATCCGGTGTCCTTCAGCGACCAGCTGAAACAGCTGGTCGAGCTGCACAAGGCGGCCAAGCTAGCCATGAAGGAGCTGATAGTCTGACTATGGTATGCCGCGCCGATACCTAGCAGCTACTTCGGACTTGTGAAGCGGCTTGTTGATGCCTGCCCCCGGCTTGAGGTTATAAAGTGGTCGGTCTGTATCGAAGGTGCACGGATGGCCTTTGCCCGCGTCAAAACGCACTGGGCGAAGATGGATGCCAAGAAGCTAATGACCGAGGGGCCACCTGAGGGCAAGGAGCACCGCCGACCCGAGTTGTATTTTGATGGTGTCTTGGAGGGATCCCGCATTGTTGCGGATCACTGTGCGAAAGACACTATCTTTGAATGAATGCATGCGAGCTCCCTCTGCCTTGTATGATAAAACAAAGTGTTTTATGCAATATAATGCTTGTTAAGTTTTTAAAATTTTACTTCATGTGCGGCCGTGTTGTACGAAATCTAAGGGTTAACAAGTCGTCGGCTTCTACCCCCACGTAGGAAGTACGTGGGTGTTCGGGATGGAATCTAAACAATCTTGATCCAATTAGATGGTCCTTGAATGAGTTGTTTAGCGCAACGAACCAGGCAACCAGACTATGCGGCTGTAACGCCCTTAGTTAGCCATAGGAGTGCGACAATAAAAACATGGGTGCAGCCCCTAGTATCTGAACTAGAGTGCTATAAGCGTCTGATTGGGAAGTACCAATCCTTCGCGTAATGTGGAAGAAATCTCCAACGATTTGCAACCTCCGAACAGCTAACCGGCTCTCACCGCATCATGACAGTCAGTTTTCGGCTTTCTCTATTGAGGTGCTCCTTTGGATAAACCAAGGCACAATCGCAGTAGTTCTCCCTTTACTACCTTAGCCGATATAGTGGAACATAAGGTAGCAAGCACAGGAGCCGGGCAACCCAACTATTGACCAAAGACATGATTCGGAGCCAATGCATATAATGCTAAATTCGGGGTGCCGAACTATACTTATAAAAAGTGTTTGGACTTTTGTTGCCATAGTGTGAGGTGTTGTGCAGCCCCTGGCGAACATGAAATGTACCAAAGTGTATGGATGCTACCTGATAGGGTTATCCACAGGGGAGCTGGAAAAAAAGAAAGAAAACAGAAAAGGTACGAAGGTAAAAAGATGGAGTCCTATAGCTCCAGCCGCAAACTGTTCTCATTGTAATTTAATTAGTACGTCAAGGCGCATTGATACAAGTAGTGCCATAAGCAACAGGCTATTTGACATGCCGAAACCAAGGGAGAGCTACATGTGGGTCCTGAAAAACATGTAAAGTTATCGTTAACGGAATCACCTAAAAAGTCCCCCATATGTCTGTGTTTCTCGCCGTCTTGGTGTGTTTATCCTTCAAGAGGACCGATGACCAGACCATCAAATGGTGCCTGTGGGATTGAGACCTGAAAAGCAAACAACTAAAAGTGAAAGTATGTGCGTATCCGATGTCGGTTGAGCCGTACTACGGACCACAAGCTAGCTATGCCTTCGTTGATGCCCATGGGATTTTGAGTGCGTAGTTATGTACGCGCGGCACGAGTGCCACCACTTGATCGGAACTGTGACGGAGGCCCGCTTTCTAGTCGAGCTCTTGACGAGCCGAGATCTCCTGCTGTAGAGTAGTTCGGACCCTCTTAATGCTGTTCGTGGGCTTGGCAGCCAAATTAAGGTTAACTCCTCACTTGAGACAAGCATAGTGTGGTACTGCGTTGAATTGAGCGAACGCAGTTCGTCCGAGCAGTGTGTGATAGCTGCTGCGGAAAGGAATGATATCGAAGATTAACTCCTCACTTCGAAAGTTGTCCGGAGATCCAAACACAACCTCTAGTGTGATTGAGCCCGTACAGTGGGCCTCTACACCTAGTATGACACATTTGAAGGTAGTCCTGGTGGGCTTGATCCGAGATGGGTTAATGCCCATTTTTCGTGTTGTATCCTGATAGAGCAGATTGAGGCTGCTACCTCCGTCCATAAGGACGCGAGTCAGGTGGAACCCATCAATTATTGGGTCTAGGACCAGTGCAGCTGAGCCACCGTGACGGATACTGGTCGGATGATCCTGGCAATCAAAAGTGATAGGGCATGACGACCATGGATTAAATTTTGGGGCGACTGGCTCTATCGCGTAGACGCCCCTGAGCACACGCTTGCGCTCCCTCTTGGGGATGTGGGTAGCGTATATCATGTTCACCGTTTTGACCTGAGGGGGAAACTTCTTCTGTCCCCCTGTGTTCGGTTGCTGCGGCTCTTCGTCATCGTCCTCGCTTTGCGATCCCTTTTCCCTGTTCTTGGCGTTTAATTTGCTGGCCTGTTAAAAACCCAGGAACCTCTATTTGTATGATTGGGTGGCTTGTCTGGGGTGCCATGAATCTGGCAGGGACGATCAAGTATGCGGTCCAAGCTGGATGGGCCTGAATTGTTCTCTTGGAACGGCTTCTTCCGCTGACCGGACTTAGAGCCCCTGAATCCGGCATTGACTGCTGTGTCCTCGGTGTTATCACTGTTGTTTCGACGCTTGTATCTGTTGTGTCGAGACTTGTCTTTGCTAGTTTTAGCTTCAGGCGTGTCGGCGTCGCTTGCATTGTTTTTGCTACGGGCTAACCAACTGTCCTCGCCCGCACAAAAGTGGGTCATGAGTGCCGTGAGGGCAGCCATGGATTTTGGATTTTCTTGGTCGAGGTGCCGAGCGAGCCATTCATCACGGATGCTTTGTTTGAAGGCTGCTAGGGCTTCGGCATCCGGACAATCAATGATTTGGTTCTTTTTAGTTAAGAACCTAGTCCAGAATTTCCTGGCGGACTCTCCGGGATATTGAACTATATGGCTTAAGTCATCATCTTCCGGAGGTCAAACATATGTACCTTGGAAGTTATGGAGGAAGGCCTCTTCCAAGTCCTCCCAACTGCCAATAGAATCTGTAGGCAGACTGTTGAGCCAGTGCCGAGGTGGCCCCTTGAGTTTTAAAGGGAGGTGTTGATGGCATGGAGTTCATCACCGCGGGCCATATGAATGTGGAGAATGAAGTCTTCGATCCACACCGCGAGGTCCGTGGTTCCCTCGTATGATTCTATATTCACGGGTTTGAACCCTTCTGAGAATTCATGATCCAGGACCACATCGGTGAAGCAATGAGGGTGTGTGGTGGCTCTATATAGGGTCGTATCGCGACATAGCTCTGATGGAGTCCGTCTTTGGTTTTCAGCCCGCGCATGACTAAGTTTGTAACGTCCGAATAGGTGGCCATCATCGCGTGTCGAGGCACGTCCTCGCGATCCGTAGATTGATCTAGTATGTCCTGCTTTATAGTTCAGGTTTTCCCGAAGTTCATATGTATGACCGTGGGCTAATTTACCTCTACCTGTGTGGTGAGGCGGTGCTGGCTGGTGTTCGATGTGAGGTGCCGTTTTGTCCCGACCACATGGTGGTCGGTCAGCCGCATTGTACGATGGAGGTATGTATTCTGGCGCCTCCTTATCAAACTGAGGTAGCTATTTGCGCTTTGGGTAGCTTTTGGTTGGGCGCATGAGGCCGTATTCTTCGGCTGCTAGGACATCAGTCCATTTATCATTGAGCAGATATTGGTCAGCTTGAAGTTGCTCCTGCTTCTTTTCAGGCTCCTTGCAATGGTGATTAGCTAGCGCTTGAAGCGCTCCTGCTCCAGAGGTTCCTCAGGCACGATGAAATCGTCGGTGCTGAGGCTCACCTCATCCTTAGAGAGCGGAAGATAACTTCCGTCCTCTGAGTCTTCGTGCGTGGCCTGCTTGCCAGGGCTAGCCTGCCCATCTTCCCGTTCATCTTGTTCATTAGCTGTGTCAACGGGGTCTTCGTTGTCTTCGGCACCTTCTGGAGTATTATCTTCTCCTGTGCCGGTGTTGCTGTCTTTACTGCGGCGTGACTTAGAGCGGCACCGCTGATGCCGGCGCTTGGATTGTATTTCGGAAGGTTTATCCTCGGCTGGATCTTCCTTGTAATCGCCGATGTTCTCCTTTGGTGCATCCACCATGTATACATCATACGAGGAAGTAGCCGTCTAGCGTCCGGTGAACGGCGGGTTCTGGGCCTCTTCTTCTCCGGCATCGTCGTCCATACCGTCGATGTCCTCAGAGTCGTAATCAAGTGTGTAGGTCAAATCCTCGACCATGGCGATGAAGTGGGTGGCGGGTGGGAAACAAAATTGTCCACCATCAGCCCCTAGTTCGAACCGAATATAGTTCGACTGCGAATCCTCTGCCAAGGACAGGTTCTTTAAGGAGTTTAGCACATCGCCCAAAGGCGAGTGCTGGAAGATGACTGCGGCGCTGAACTTGAAGATCGATAAACGATCAAATTCGGCGTCCGCGGGCTCACGTGGTTCGGAACTTACGGCCGGAGATGAGTCCGGAGTTCCGATGACGAAGACGTCGTGAGAGGTTAAGTCTATGTGCGGCTCCAACGCCATGGAATCTGTGGCCTCCGTGGTGGGGTTGATCCTCCCGTCCTCGGATGGCGCAGTCTGCTCTGGCTCTAAGGCCAGAGAGGTTATAGGAGCAATCTCCTGGATGTGGTCTGATGACAGATTTAGGTCATGATCATCGGGGTGACCGGGGGTGGCAGCCACAGTCTCAAATCCGGCGAAGATCAAGTCTCCACGGATGTCCGCAACGTACTTCAAGCTCCCAAATCTGACCCGATGGCCAGGGGTGTATCTTTCGATCTTCTCCATATGGCCAAGCGAATTGGCCCGCAATGCGAAGCCGCCGAACACAAAGATTTGTCCGAGGAGGAAAGTTTCTCCTTGGACAGCATCATTACTGACGATTGAAGGGGCCATCAAACCTTTTGGCGACAGCACACTGGAACTCTCAATGAAAGCACCAATGTCGGTGTCAAAACCGGCGGATCTCGGGTAGGGGGTCCCGAACTGTGCGTCCAAGGTCGATGGTAACAGGAGATAAGGGACACGATGTTTACCCTGGTTTGGGCCCTCTCTATGGAGGTAATACCCTATGTCCTGCTTGATTGATATTGATGAATATGAGTATTACAAGAGTTGATCTACCTCGAGATCGTAATGGCTAAACCCTAGAGGTCTAGCTTGTATGGCTATGATAATGAATCTCTCGCCGGACTAAGTCCTCCGGTTTATATAGACATAGGGAGGATCTAGGGTTACACAAGGTCGGTTACAAAGAAAGGAATCTACATATCTGGTCGCCAAGCTTTCCTTCCACGCCAAGGAGAGTCCCATCCGGACACGGGTACAGTCTTCGGTCTTCGCATCTTCAGAGCCCATCAGTCCGGCCCATGGCTAATAGGCCGGACGCCCGAGGACCCCTTAGTCCAGGACTCCCTCACTCGGTACATGTTGTAGGACAGCCTCCATATCATTCACCCCTTCCAACGTGTATAGATCTTGATAAAACTCTGTTGCTAAGGCTTTCAACACCGCCGGATCCTCTACTAAAACCCCAAGGAATTCTACAGAGCTCTTATCATGTTCTTCTTTCGCCTTAGACTAGCTCTCAAGTGAAAAAAATCTTGTGTTTTTATCTCCTGCCGCAAGCCATTGCACTCTTGCCCTTTGCCTCCACATGATCTCTTCGCGGTGATACAACTCAATAAGCTTCTTGTTAATTTTGAGTTTCGAGTGATTAGGCCCCGCCCTTAAGGGATCATCTCATAGTCTCTTTAGCTCTTGTTGCAACATTTTAATTTCTTTGCGTACACTCCCAAACGTATCACGACCCACACTTCAAGATTCTTTGACATGGCTGAAAGTTTCTGTCTCATCTCCTCTACCGTCATGCACGGTAGCCCTGACCATCTGCTAGCTATCGCGTCTTTCAGCTCCTCATCGGTCTCCCACATCACCTCATAGCGGAAGCCCCGTTTAGCCACAGTTCTGTTCGATTCGCCCCACTGCAACAGAATAGGAGTGTGATCGGATGTTGATGTTTCCAAGTGTTCCACGCTCGCCAACGGGAACATAATAGTCCATTGTGCATTAGAGAGTGCTCTGTCTAGTCTACATCTAGTGAATGTACCTCCTGCAACCTTCTTCTCATAAGTCCAACAACGACCTCTGTACCCAATATCAATCAAACCACAGACATCTGTGGTCTCCCTAAAGGCTTGCATCTGAGAATTACTGCGCCTTCCAACCCCTTTGTGTTCCTCCAAGAGTAGTACTTCATTGAAGTCCCCAATACAGAGCCACGACAGATCACTTGAAGTGTTGATGTTTTTTAACACGTCCCACGTTTGATGTCTCAGGTGAGTCTGTGCTTCACCATATACACCTGTCATGCGCCACTTTTCCTTCCCCGGCTCCTCCATAGAAACATCTAAATGATACTCAGAGTAACCCAACACTTCAATCTTTTTTTCATTATTCGAAAACAGGCCAATCCCTCCACTTCTACACTGGCTATCGACTGGATAAGCACAATCAAAACCTAACGTTCCTGCTAATGCTTCTACCCTACTACCATTTATTTGGGTTTCAAGAATACATAGGAGGGTAGGGTTAAACTTCTTCGCTAGCACGAACTGTCGTAGCATTACCCGCTCCGTGGCTGATCCAGACCAAGGCACTCATTGACCCCGGCGGTGCCCCTCGGAGGAGCCCGCAATGGGTGTTTTGGGATAATAGCACCATCTATTCCTTCTGCGACCTTGTTTCGCTTTGGATCCCTCTTCGGAGGAGGGCTAAAAGGGGCGACACTCTGTGGTAAGGTCGCTAACTGATTAGAGACTGAGGTAGACGCCCCCCTTCCATGCCTTCTGCGGTCGCCCTAGCTGCATTATCTGTTGTGATCTCCCTCTTCCTGTTGCTCTCATCCATAAGTGTATCCTCCTATTGTTCTTCTGCCTCAGCCTCCTCTTCTATGTACTCATCACAATCATACTCATTGCCTCTATCATACATCTTTGCTCGACCACCTGAACGGCCACCGCGACGTCCTCCCCTACGCCCTCTTCCTTCTCCCGGGCCTTTCCCAGGTCGCATGTACCAAGTGGCCCTCAAGTCTTTGAAGACCAGAGCAGAGGGAGGGTGTATACCATTGCCGTGTTCCTTGAACAGGTGTCCTAGCATGCCACAAACGGCGCACCAGTTCGGCAACCTCTCGTATTTCACCCTGTAGATTTGGCGCTTGCCATCTCTAATCATCGACATAGCGTTCTTCAGAGGTTTTTCCAACATTGATGCGAACCCAGATGCGGTAGAAGTTCCCCGTAAAATCCTGTGATTGTTGTTCAACATGTAGAACCTCGCCCACCTTTGAAGCTAGTGGCCCGACGAGATGCGCATAAAGATCAGGCACATCGTGTATCTGAACCCAGATGTCCACATAATCAAGCTTGATCAGGGATGGTTTGGTGATTCCATCGTAAGGGACTAATATCACCGCATCTCCTCTGAAGTTCCAAGTCCCCTCATGCATGACCCTCTCCCAATCCCCTAAGCATGAAAACTGCACCGTGTACAGGTTATCCTCTAATGGTCTGAACTTTGATTCTTATGCAATGTCCCAGGCAGCTCTCATGTTACGATAGAACCAAGTCCTGCTGTAGGTCTTTTTGGTGTTAACCCTAACTAGGGCAACCCATCTCGCTGCCTCCTTTGGCGCCTCCTTCTCATCGAACACATTGTCGTCCAGATCCTCCTCACGCAGCCCAAGTTCCTTCATCATTGCTTCTACATCGCTCACCGCAGAGCCCGAGGTCCCGGTTGAATCCATGGAGATCTCTTGCCCGAAGAAGATAGATCGGGCATTTGGTGGAAACCCTAGCACCCCGTCGGAGCCAGGAACACGGACCAGGAGCGGGCAACGATCCCAATGATCGCCCCTTGATCGCACCATGGTAATGCCCTGGACAGATTGACGGGAGGGAAGCAAAGTTTCTCGACGGCGGCGAAGATCGCCTCTGGGAGGAGGAAAACCCTAGCTAGAGGGAAAAACCACTTCTTTTGAGAAAGATATGTATATAGAGTTGATTGATCGCTAAAAAGATCGTGGAAACAAACTAAACCAGCTAGAAATCAACGTGTCATTCGTTATTGGGCCGTGGATCTTATTAGGCCATCGCCACGATCAGATGTACTGAGCCACAACCATCATCATCGATCAAAAGTTCGCATTGCTTTGTTCTTTGTTCAACACGCACGAGCACAAACCCTAGCATCATAGTACTAACGCGTGAGGCCGGCGGCGAGCACGAACGGTGTTTCTGATTTTTCGGTGAAAAAAGAGGAAAATGAATGGGAAGGGAAAATAGAAGACACATGAGAGAGATAATTGTTTTCAAATTTTAGTATCACTTTGAGAAAATGACCTGACAATGGAGTGATTTTCAAAGAATTTTAGTATATTTCCAGTAAAAGTATTTGTGTGCATTTTAGTAATTTGCGTCGAAAGAGTTTCTTTTATGCTTTAGAGTTCGCCGCCCTCAAATTCTTTTGGTCCTCCACCACTCGCTATAGTCCCACGAACACGTAGTCTTACCCGTCCATAACTCGAAAGAAAATTATGTTATAATTGTTTAACACATGCAAAATAATACTATGTATAAATCATAATAAAAATGTTTATTTATTGTTATTCATGTACAATATTTTTTTGAGAATTATAATGAAAAAGAGAGTACTTGTTAAAAATAGGTGCTTGATTGTTGGGGGGAGGGGGGTCTTGAGCCATTGGGTTAGGGAACTATTTTTTACACCCGTTGCAACGCACGGGCATTTGTGCTAGTCGAAAGAAAAAGAAATTCAGAGGAACACACTAAAATGTTTTTGGAGTTTTTGGTTTTTCTTGAACGAGCAAATAAAAGGGAAAAACAAAAACGAGAAAGACTATTTACACGGGAAATCTCGCAACAAGTAAAAGAAGAATAAGGAAATATTTTGGAGTTTTCTTTTTAGTGCTACAACAATTTAAACGAACAACAAAAACTGAAAAGAAGTAGGAAATATATTTTTGGATTTTCTCAAAGTTTTTCAAACACACAAGAAGAAAGCGAGAAAATAAATTTAGCATGGATAATACAATGAAAGAGTGTTGATACTGACAACTGAAATGAATGTGTGAACATGAATGTAATGTCGGTGGAAATACGTACTCCCCCAAGCTTAGGCTTTTCGCCTAACTTGTTAATCAGTCAGTAGCCTGCATAATGGTTGGAGTGATAGCTCACAGAAGCTCTCGATGCAGATGCCTCGGCCCACCGTGCAGCCACAACTGCCACGTTATGAGTTTGGGCCTCGCTCTCCAGAACACAATATCTTCCCTTATTGTGAACATCAAAGAGAGTAGGTTCAGGCAAATATGTGTCCACAACGGAACTTTTATTAAACAACAAGTTGTTAGTGAAGTCATGTGGTTCACCACTAAGGATCTTATGACGTTTCATAGCATCAAAGTGCAAGTACTGCATGGGTAAAATAGAGTCATGAGGCCAAGGTGAAATAGCCAACTCTCTTGCTAAACGTGTGGCATAAATTCCACCATAAAAATATCCGCTACCAGAGTTATGCTGCAACCTGCATGCAACAATTGCTCCAAGATTATAACTTTGGTCACCGGTGAGAGCGGAGCATATGAGGCTCAAGTCTGGGGCACAGTGTACTACAATCTTTGTTTGCCTACAATTCATTTTCCATTAAATAAAGTGAAGTATTGGAATGCGGGAAAATGAATGATTTTTATTCTTCCTTGCGTCACTCCCCTAGTCTCACCATAGCAAAGACTAGTCAAGAATATCTCAAACTCAGACCTTGGTGGTTCGTCAAGCGAACCCCCGAATGGGATTTTGCAGCAGTAGGCAAATCTCTCTAGAGACATGGTAAATGGACTTTCATACAGTTTAAACGACACCATAGACTCTCGAGGATGGGATTTAAATGCTTTGGTAAATGATTCGGTGAGGTTGAGGTGTTGGTAGCACTTATCTGAAATGTAGGGACCAAGTTCAGCATTGTGAACATACTACTCAAATTCTTCCTTAATGCCTACACGCACCATATAATCATTGCATGGCCATTAGCATGTTTTTTGGCAGCATCTTGTATGGAACTTTCACTTGGTTCAACATAAGACCGACGAGCGGAGCTGCTACTAGAAGATGCCTCCGAGGATCTCCTCCTCGAAGAACTCCTTCCAAATAGGTTCATCATATTCACGTACAATTTTCTAAAAAAATTTGGGCGACAAAAATTTGTTAACAAAACTTCACAAGATTGAAAGCGACTACTCATAGGGATGCATAGAGGCCATACCAAGCATTCAAACTACTTGGAACTCTAAGAATTCAACATGCAAACTCATCTATAGCAGCACCAAGAGTAGCTAATTGTTCAAAATACAAACCACTAAAGAAAAAACTAATTGGACCAACGGAGGAGTCACATACCAAGCAACAATCCCCTGAAGCAGTTCTGAAAACGGAGCTTCGAGCAAAGAGTTTGAAATTTGCGGGTTCGGGAGCAAGAACACGAGAGAGAGAGAGAGAGAGCAATGGTGATTTTTTCTGGAGGTAGGTGGTGATGTGGGATGAAGAGATAAGTGAGGCGGCCCCTCTGGGGACCACAACCCACCAGGGCGCGCCTGGGGGTTCTAGCGCGCCCAGGTGGGTTGTGCCCACCTGGTGCACCTCCCTCTGATGTTATTTACACCAAAAATTCTTAAATAAATAGAAAAATCATATCAAAATTTCAGAGCATTATGAGAACTTTTATTTTGGGTCATTTTTTATTACTCTGGAAATTCAGAAAACAGACAAAACATGACATTTTATTTTATTTAACTAATAAAAACAAAAAAACAAAAGGTAGGGACAAAGGTAGTGCTCACTAAATTCATCAACTTCATACCTCTCAAAAAATGATTAATTAATAAGATTGATCAAGTCTTATTAACAAGCACTTTCGATTAGCATGAAACTGAAGAACTTTCGTAAATTACTAAGTTACCTCAACAGGGATATGAATGTCCCCAACAATAAGCATTTCATATTTCTTTTTAACAGTAGGTAGAGGTAGTTGAAAACTTCCAATAGTGATTGTCGGAGAGTTTTCAATAACTTCAATACCATTCACTTGGAATTGTTTCTTCGGAAAGTGCACCATATGCTCATTACCATTTATATGAAAAGTGACCTTGCTTTTATTGCAATCAATAACAGCCGCTGCAGTATTCAAGAAGGGTCTACCAAGGATAATCGACATGTTGTCATCCTCGGGCATATCAAGTATAACAAAGTCAGTCAAAATAGTAACATTAGCAGCAACAACGGTCAGATCCTCACAAATACTGATAGGTATGGCAGTTGATTTGTCAGCCATTTGCAAAGATATTTCAGTAGGTGCGAGTTTATTCAAATCAAGTCTTTTATATAAAGAGAAATACATAACACTAACACCAGCTCCCAAATCACATAAAGTAGTTTTCACATAATTTCTTTTGATGGAGCAAGGTATATTTGGTATTCCCGGATCTCCAAGTTTTTTAGGTACTCCATCTTTAAAAGTATAATTAGCAAGCATGGTGGATATTTCAGCTTCCGGTATTTTTCTCTTATTTGTGATGATGTCCTTCATGTACTTTGCATAAGGAGGCATTTTTAAAATATCAGTCAAGCGAGTACGCAAAAAGACTGGCCTCAGCATTTCAGCAAAGCGTTCAAATTATTCATCATCTTTCTTTTTAGTTGACTTAGGTGGAAAGGGCATAGGTTTTTGAACCCATGGTTCTCTTTCCTTACCGTGTTTTCTAGCAACAAAGTCTCTTTTATCATATCTTTTATTCTTGGGTTATGGGTTATCAAGATCAACTGCTGGTTCTATCTCAACATCATTGCCTGGTTCTTTATTATTTGTTTGAGTATCTTCACGAACATCATGATTATCTTTTTCATTATCAGAAGGTGAGTGTTCACCACCAGATTGAGTTTCAACATTAGAGATAGAAAGTTCATTATCATTATCAGGAGGTTTTTCTACTTCAGGTTCACTGGAGGCATGCAAAGTCCTATCATTTTTCTTCTTCTATTTTATTTTTAGAGGGACTATGTGCATCAGTGTTAAACCTTTGAGAGTCTTGTTCAATTATTTTTGGGTGTCCCTCAGGATAAAGTGGTTCCTGAGTCATCCTACCTCCTCTAGTCATTTCTCTAACAGCATGATCATTGATATTATTATTCATCTCATCCAACATCTCTCTTTGAGATTTAACAACTTGTTCTAACTGAGTTTGAACCATAGAAGCATGCTTCCCCACACCTCTAACATCATTTGAGATTCTAAATAACAAGTCACTCAAATGACCAATCATATCAGAATTGTATTTCAATTGTTTCATAACATCTGCATTGAAGTGATCTTGCTTTCTAATGTAATTTTCAAACTCATAAAGACATTGGCTAGGGTGCATATTGTGAGGATTATCATTATCATTGAATTTCATTAAAGAATTTACCTCTACCACCTTAGGTGGTGGTGGTGTATCAAGCCCATGTATTTCTTCAATAGGAGGTAAATTGTTGACATCCTCAGCTTTAATACCTTTTTCTCTCATAGATTTCTTTGCCTCTTGCATATCTTCGGGACTGAGATATAAGATACCCTCTTCTTCGGAGTGGGTTTAGGCAGTGGTTCAGGGAGAGTCCAATCATCATAATTTTTCAATATGTTATTCAATAATTCTTCAGCTTGCCCAATAGTTCGTTCCCTGAAAACACAACCAGCACAACTATCTAGGAAATCCCTAGAAGCATCGGTTAGTCCATTATAGAAGATATTGAGTATTTCATTTTTCTTAAGAGGATGATCCAGCAAAGCATTAAACAATTGGCGAAGCCTCCCCCAAGCTTGTGGGAGACTACTAGTACGCGTCGATCCTAAACAAATGGTTTTAACCCCTTTCCGCGACGATATTTGGAACCGTCGCCAAGTGAGTGTGGGCGATAGGGGGGTCCTTCCCACATGACCCAAAAACCGTCTGGGATATGCCCTCCTGGCACACACACGCTCGGCAAAATGAGGTCGTGTGCGACCGGCGAGCACTCAAATATGGAAATACGTATAGTAGAGCTAAAAAACACAATTATACGACAAAATTGTTTCTGGTCGCAAGTACATCCCACACAGTCAGTCCTCGCTAAATGTTTCCATTCGTATGTACATCCCACACAGTCGCTCCAAGGAAAATGTTTCCGTTCATAGGTACATCACACACAATTTTTCCCGTTAAATCGTTTGCATCATTGAATGTATCACACACAGTCCGTAGAATAAAGTGTGTGGCAAAGGCTATCCATCACACACTGTTTTTATCTGGTAAACGTCTGCGCAAGGTGGCCTAATGCAAACAGTTTTCAAGAGAAAGTCGTGTGTGATTGTTCACTGATCCAACACGGTTTATTCCTAGAAATTGTGTGCGTTTCCTAAGGTCATCGCCCACGGTATTTTTCAACAACCGTTTGCAATAGCAAAACCCAATTAGCAGGCTAATTCGCCATTAGCAGGCTAATTGCCCTATTATTAATAATCCATTTATTAATCTAATTGACATTCATATTAAGCACATACTATATTTTGTTTCCATATTAAGGAAGCAGAATTTCATAATTGAAATACATCAGAGTACAATAGACCCGGTCATGGACAACCCGGCCCGCCGGCCCGAACCCAAAGCCCGACATTCGGGCCGGGCTCGGGCCCCATTTCCTGACCCGAAGCCCGGCCCGAAAGCCCGATTAAAGCCCGAAATATGTATAAAAACATATTTTATTCAAAATATAGGTATAATAAATTAATATAATATCTTGAAAATGATTAATTTAATTAAAATATGTCACTGTTCATGTACTTCGGGCCGGGTCGGGCCGGGCTTGAGCTTGGGATTTTATATTCAGGCTTTGTCAAGCCCGGCCCGAACCCGACCCGGCCCGACATTTGCCCAGGTTTAGAGTACAACATGATATAGTTTCAGCACTCAGCTACCCCATTACACAACTGCACCAGCACCAAGTTTCACATGCAACATGTAGAACCTTTCAAAATTAGCATCATAGACGGTATATAGACAGATGCATCTCATCTGGAAAACTGCTGAAGCGGAAGGCGAATATTGAGCCTTCATTCATGTTGAAGGTCTTTGCAACTTTAGGCAGTGCATGTGGATGATTGACCGACCGTCCTCCGCCCTCTTCAGGAACACTTCAATATTGAACCGTGGGTGTTGTATGAAAACCTTCCTCGCCTCCTGACCACAGAGGTGGGTTGAGAGGTAATCATCAGTGAACTACTTTGGAAAGGCCTGAAAACAAGGATGTGCATAAATATCTTCTCTATATTGGAAATGGGGCAAAGGAATAAAAAAGGAAAGGTATAATAGTTAGTACCATCTTGTAGTGAACTGATGTCTTCTTCATTGTGTAGACAAAGATCTTGTTGTTTTTTGCCGCTAATTTATTTATCCTAACAATCTTTCTGAGTTTCTTGATTTGATTGATATTCATGGACAACTCATTTCCCCATATGCAAAAAGGGCCGAACAGTGGGTGAAAACCTCTGACAGCAGGACCTATATGTGCAAGACCAAATTGCTAAAAACCAAAATATTAGAATGGTTCCTGCAATTGCACAATAATGTGCTATCAGACAACGAACCATGCACATGCAAACCTCGACTGTAAACCTTAGTGCTTCCCATTGTTTCCCTACAACACATATAAGGTAGTTAGTCATCAGGTTAAGTATTTACTACAGCCAAATTAAATTTATTCCTCACGTGGTATACAATAATAGAATGCACCCATAACTATTGAACATCGCATTACATAATTGAACTAAACAGTTAACTAAAGACCACAACACAAATGAACCAAACGTTAACTGAGCACCACATTGCATAATGTATAACCAAACCAAGCATGCTTGAAAACTTGGAAATATAGCAATTGTATTCGTTTCTCATGTATTTTGTAAAGATAAATTTGATTTATTTCTCACATGGAATACAATACAAAATTGCAGCCTGAAGAATTGAACATCACATTTGTAGAATTGAACCAAACTGTTAACTGAAGACGACAACTAATTAAAAAATAGTTAATAAGTGAGCACCACACTGCATGACATATAGAACATATACACTAGAGCAACATATTGCATGGTAAAATTAGATAGCATAATTCACTAGAATTTGTGAAGGAAAGGCAGGAGCAGCACACGCAACAGGTAAAACGAGCATGCTTAACCGGCATAGCTAGCAAATTGCAAGGTGCTTCTCCAAGATCTGGGGTCGGCACGAACGGCATCCATTGCGACCTCATCCACGCGTGCGGTCGCAATTTGCTTCTCTGCTGCCAAATGCTCCTTGAGATCCTAGTTATACTGCGTGCACCATAGCTTAGGACCGCGCTTATTTGGTGGAGGAGTCGGTGATTTGGGTGGAAGTTGTCGCGCTTGCGCCGGTGATCGGGGCATGTAGGATGTAGGAGGAGGAGGAGGAGGAGGATGGGGGTCGGGTGTGGATTACCTGCCTGGATAGACGAGGTCGAGCGGCATGAAGGAGGGGCGCCGACAAGGAGGCGGCCGCTGCAAGCAAGGGGTGAAGGTTACAACTTGGAAAGGAAGGCGGAAACAGGTGAAATGTGGCTTTTGGTAAGGGGGAGGGGGCGGGCAGGTAAATATTTCCGCGGAAGCCAAAAATTTGGAATCGCTTTAGGGAAAACTGGCGTGCAAAGTGTCATCAGACACGGTCCCTTATTCAGAACTGTGTGCGACATGTGAACATCACAAACGATTCAGATAGCTTAACCCGTGTGTGATGAGTTTGAACGTCAAAATTTTTGGTTCAAATTTCCATGGTTACAGTGGTCATCCACGTCATTGCATAATTTGGGTACACAAAGGAGACTAACTTCTTAATCGAGCAAGTTCAACAATTAAACAAAGCTACCTGACCTAAACATAACTCTAACAAATTAATGGCCGGTGCTCTTAATTAAACAAAACAAAGAGTACTACTATGGCTGGTGCTCGTCGATCTCCACCGCCGCCTCCATGTCCAGCTCGCGCCCGACGGTCTCCTGGGGAAGGGGCTCCATGGCATCCATCGCACCATACTCGTCAAGCATCTCGCCATCCTCGTCTGCCATCTCTTTGGAAAAGGCCGCCACGAGCTGGGCGTGGGCAGACACGATCTGGGTTGGATGGGCTCCATCGTCGCAAGGTATGCGGCGGTGGAACGGATGACTGCTCGAACGCACTCGGCGATTGCCAGCTCTTCGGTCGTGGGTTGCCGACCGTTGTCGGAGAAGCTTCATTCGATTTGTGCGGTGACCGCCAGGAGCTGGGTGTGGGCGGACTCTACATGGTCGTGTGTAGCCTCCATCAGGGCTAAGGCCACCGCTATGGAACAGACAGCTGTTGTGCCGCTCTCGCCAGTTGTTATCCCCGAGCCAGATGTTGCTGCCGCCACCTAAAAAGCAACAGCGGCCGTTTGGGCTGCCATGGCCGCCCGGTCACAGATTGCGGCCGTGCTCATGCACATTGTTAGCACGTGCATGGCAGCTGTGGCCACGCTCTCACCGGAGTGGGCCACCAAAGTTGACCTCACGACGCGGGCCCACATGCCCATCTTTGACCGACGACGATTGAATAGTGAAATGATATTTGGGGAGCGAGCTAGTGTGCTTGAGACGCCGGCTACGGACTATAGCCGATGCACCTTCTCGTGTAAGCCATAGGCGTACTATACATCGACGGTGCTCCAGGATATTTTGTGCTGCATCTCAGATGGTTGGTGATAATAAACTATGTGCGATCTACTTGATTTTTCATCTTGATTTGAATTACATAATGGGGTCACAGCGGCAATGGACGGTTTTTGAATTGCTAGACCTTTTATCTGGAGTGAACATGCAACTATATGTGTGTCGTAAAAGAATTGGAATTATTCGGGGGTTGTTTGAACATTTTATACATTAAATTGGTTTTCTAGCCATTTCAGGTGCACAATTCAAAATTAAACTACATGCACATGCTCCGGTGCACCAACAGGGGTTGTAAAATCATATATGTGTCCATGGGTTTATGCTTATCTCCCATGCAAGAAATGGGGATGAAATTCGAACAAGACGACACCGTGGCTCTCCGGCAAACATCGACGTACTTGCTTTTGTAATTCTAGTAAATCCAAAATTTGTCCGAAATTCGTGAAACTTGGCATGCTATCATGGAGCGGCATCAACATACCGCGGTAAAAATTTTGTCCCAATTGTGGCAGGTTTTGGTATAAGCTTCTCATAAATCAGAGCTTCTCACACAACAAGTGTGATGGTTTTGGTAGGGAACAGTTCACCTTTCTGGACGAAACGACATCCGTTGCCTCTTCTTGATTTCAAATTTTTTCCTAGTGACAACATAGAACAACAGGAGTGCTGTGTCAATTTTTGGGATTTTTCGGGGTTCGCTTGGACATTTTTATACATTAACTGAGTTTTCTGTGCATTCATGTGCATAATTGAAATTTGAACTACAGGCACATGCTCTAATGCATATAAATTAGTTGAAAATTCAAATATGTGTCCTTGGTTGCCTGCTTAGGTCCCATGCAAGAAATGGAAATGAATGTCAAACACCCTGCCATCGTCACTCAGCCGCAAACATTGAGATACCTGGTTTTTAAATTCTAGAAAATCCAAAACCTTTCTGAAATTCATGAAACTTGGCATGCTATCACGGAGCGGCATCAACATGTCCTGGTAAAAAATTTGTCTCGTTTGGGGCAGGTTTGGGTATATGCTTCTCACAAACCAGAGCTTCTCACAACAAGCATGATGGTTTGGGTAGGGAACGTCCCACCTTTGGGGACGAAACGATAACCATTGGCTCTTATTGCTTCCAAATTTTTTCTTGTGTCAACATAGAACAACAAGAGTGTTGTGTCAACTTTTGTGATTTTTCAGGGTTCGTTTGGACATTTTTATGCATTAACTAAGTTTTCAATGCATTTATGTGCATAATTCAAATTTGAACCACATGCACATGCTCCAGTGCATATAAATTGGTTGAAAAATCAAATCTTTGTCCTTGGGTGCATGCTTAGGTCCCATGCAAGAAATGGGAACGAATTTCAAACATCAGGGCACCATTGATTGCCGGCAAAAACTTGAGATGCCTGGTTTTTAAATTCTAGTAAATCCAAAACCCGTCTGAAATTCATCAAACTTGGCATGCTATCATGGAGCGGCATCAACATGTCGTGGAAATTTTTTTGTCCCATTTGGGGTAGGTTTGGGTATATGCTTCTCACAAACCAGAGCTTCTCACAACAAGCATGATGGTTTCGGTAGGGAACATCCCACCTTTGGGGACGAAATGATATCCATTGCCTCCTATTGCTTCCAAAAAAGTTCTCGTGTCAACATAGAATAATAGGAGTGTTGTGGCAATTTTTGTGATTTTTAAGGGTTCGTTTGGACATTTTTATGCATTAACTATGTTTTCAATGCATTTATGTGCATAATTCAAATTTGAACTACATGCACATGCTCCAGTGCATATAAATTGGTTGAAAAATCAAATCCGGTTCCTTGGGTGCATGCTTAGGTCTCATGCAAGAAATGGGACTGAATTTCAAACACCAAGGCGCCATCGATTGCCAGCAAAACATTGAGATGCCTGATTTTTAAATTCTAGTAAATACAAAACTCGTCTGAAATTCATGAAACTTGGCATGCTTTCATGGAGCATCATCAACATGCCGTGGTAAATTTTTTTCTTGTTTGGGGTAGGTTTGGGTATATGCTGCTCACAAACCAGACCTTCTCACAACAAGCATGATGGTTTCGGTAGGGAACGTCCCACCTTTGGGGAGAAATGATATCCATTGCCTCTTATTGCTTCCAAAAATTCTCTCGTGTCAACATAGAACAACAGGAGTGTTGTGTCAATTTTTGTGATTTTTCAGGGTTCGTTTGGACATTTTTATGCATTAACTGAGTTTTCAAAGCATTTATGTGCATAATTCAAATTTGAACTACATGCAGATGCTCCAGTGTATGTAAATTGGTTGAAAAATCAAATCTGTGTCCTTGGGTGCATGCTTAGGTCCCATGCAAGAAATGGGAATGAATTTCAAACATCAGGGCACCATTGATTGCCGGCAAAAACTTGAGATGCCTGGTTTTTAAATTCTAGTAAATCCAAAACTCATCTAAAATTCATCAAACTTGGCATGCTATCATGGAGCGGCATCAACATGTCATGGTAATTTCTTTGTCCCATTTGGGGTAGGTTTGGGTATATGCTTCTCACAAACCAGAGCTTCTCACAACAAGCATGATGGTTTCGGTACGGAACGTCCCACCTTTGGGGACGAAATGACATCCATTGCCTCCTATTGCTTCCAAAAAAATTCTCGTGTCAACATAGAACAACAGGAATGTTGTGTCAATTTTTGTGATTTTTAAGGGTTCGTTTGGACACTTTTAAGCATTAACTGAGTTTTCAATGCATTTATGTGCATAATTCAAATTTGAACTACATGCACATGCTCTAGTGCATATAAATTGGTTGAAAAATCAAATCTGTGTCCTTGGGTGCATGCTTAGGTCCCATGCAAGAAATGGGACTGAATTTCAAACACCAGGGCACCGTTGATTGCCGGCAAAACATTGAGATGCCTGATTTTTAAATTCTAGTAAATCCAAAACTCGTCTGAAATTCATGAAACTTGGCATGCTTTCATGGAGCGTCATCAACATGTCGTGGTAAATTTTTTGTCTCGTTTGGGGTAGGTTTGGGCATATGCTTCTCACAAACCAGAGCTTCTCACAACAAGCATGATGGTTTCGGTAGGGAACGTCCCACCTTTGGGGATGAAACGATATCCATTGCCTCTTATTACTTCCAAAAATTCTCTCGTGTCAACATAGAACAATAGGAGTGTTGTGTCAATTTTTGTGATTTTTCGGGGTTCATTTGGACATTTTTATGCATTAACTGAGTTTTCAATGGATTTATGTGCATAATTCGAATTTGAACTACATGCACATGCTCTAGTGCATATAAATTGGTTGAAAAATCAAATATGTGTCCTTGGGTGCATGCTTAGGTCCCATGCAAGAAATGGGAATGAATTTCAAACACCAGGGCACCGTTGATTGCCGGCAAAACATTGAGATGCCTGGTTTTTAAATTCTAGTAGATCCAAAACTCATATGAAATTCATGAAACTTGGCATCCTATCATGGAGCGGCATCAACATGTTGTGGTAATTTTTTTGTCCCATTTGGGGTAGGTTGGGTTATATGCTTCTCACAAACCAGAGCTTCTCACAACAAGCATGTTGATTTCGGTAGGGAATGTCCCACCTTTGGGGACGAAACGATATCCATTGCCTCTTATTGCTTCCAAAAAAATTCTCGTGTCAACATAGAACAACATGAGTGTTGTGTCAATTTTTGTGATTTGTCGGGGTTTGTTTGGACATTTTATGCATTAATTGAGTTTTCAATGCATTTATGTGCACAATTCAAATTTGAACTACATGCATATGCTCCAGTGCATAAAAAATGGTTGAAAAATCAAATGTGTGTCCTTGGGTGCATGCTTAGGTCCCATGCAAGAAATGGGAATGGATTTCAAACACCAGGGCACCGTTGATTGCCGGCAAAACATTGAGATGCCTTGTTTTTAAATTCCCGTATATCCAAAACTCGTCTGAAATTCATGAAACTTGGCATGCTATCATGGAGCGGCATCAACATGTCGTGGAAATTTTTTTGTCCCATTTGGGGTAGGTTTGGTATATGCTTCTCACAAACCAGAGCTTCTCACAACAAGCATGATGGTTTCAGTAGGGAACATCCCACCTTTGGGGACGAAATGATATCCATTGCCTCCTATTGCTTATAAAAAAGTTCTCGTGTCAACATAGAACAATAGGAGTGTTGTGGCAATTTTTGTGATTTTTAAGGGTTCGTTTGGACATTTTTATGCATTAACTATGTTTTCAATGCATTTATGTGCATATTCAAATTTGAACTACATGCACATGCTCCAGTGCATATAAATTGGTTGAAAAATCAAATCCGGTTCCTTGGGTGCATGCTTAGGTCTCATGCAGGAAATGGGACTGAATTTCAAACACCAAGGCACCATCGATTGCCAGCAAAACATTGAGATGCCAGATTTTTAAATTCTAGTAAATCCAAAACTCGTCTGATATTCATGAAACTTGGCATGCTTTCATGGAGCGTCATCAACATGCCGTGGTAAATTTTTTGTCTTGTTTGGGGTAGGTTTGGGTATATGCTTCTCACAAACCAGACCTTCTCACAACAAGCATGATGGTTTCGGTAGGGAACGTCCCACCTTTGGGGAGAAACGATATCCACTGCCTCTTATTGCTTCCAAAAATTCTCTCATGTCAACATAAAACAACAGGAGTGTTGTGTCATTTTTTGTGATTTTTCAGGGTTCGTTTGGACATTTTTATGCATTAACTGAGTTTTCAAAGCATTTATGTGCATAATTCAAATTTGAACTACATGCACATGCTCCAGTGCATATAAATTGGTTGAAAAATCAAATCTTTGTCCTTGGGTGCATGCTTAGGTCCCATGCAAGAAATGGGAATGAATTTCAAACATCAGGGCACCATTGATTGCCGGCAAAAACTTGAGATGCCTGGTTTTTAAATTCTAGTAAATCCAAAACTCGTCTGAAATTCATCAAACTTGGCATGCTATGATGGAGCGGCATCAACATGTCATGGTAATTTCTTTGTCCCATTTGGGGTAGGTTTGGGTATATGCTTCTCACAAACCAGAGCTTCTCACAACAAGCATGATGGTTTCGGTAGGGAACGTCCCACCTTTGGGGATGAAATGATATCCATTGCCTCCTATTGCTTCCAAAAAATTTCTCGTGTCAACATAGAACAACAGGAATGTTGTGTCAATTTTTGTGATTTTTAAGGGTTCGTGTGGACATTTTTAAGTATTAACTGAGTTTTCAATGCATTTATGTGCATAATTCAAATTTGAACTACATGCACATGCTCTAGTGCATATAAATTGGTTGAAAAATCAAATCTGTGTCCTTGGGTGCATGCTTAGGTCCCATGCAAGAAATGGGACTGAATTTCAAACACCAGGGCACCGTTGATTGCCGGCAAAACATTGAGATGCCTGATTTTTAAATTCTAGTAAATCCAAAACTCGTCTGAATTTCATGAAACTTGGCATGCTTTCATGGAGCGTCATTAACATGTCGTGGTAAATTTTTTGTCTCATTTGGGGTAGGTTTGGGTATATGCTTCTCACAAACCAGAGCTTCTCACAACAAGCATGATGGTTTCGGTAGGGAACGTCCCACCTTTGGGGATGAAACGATATCCATTGCCTCTTATTACTTCCAAAAATTCTCTCGTGTCAACATAGAACAACAGGAGTGTTGTGTCAATTTTTGTGATTTTTCGGGGTTCGTTTGGACATTTTTATGCATTAACTAAGTTTTCAATGCATTTATGTGCATAATTCGAATTTGAACTACATGCACATGCTCCAGTGCATATAAATTGGTTAAAAATCAAATCTGTGTCCTTGGGTGCATGCTTAGGTCCCATGCAAGAAATGGGAATGAATTTCAAACACCAGGGCACCGTTGATTGCCGGCAAAACATTAAGATGCCTGGTTTTTAAATTCTAGTAAATCCAAAACTCATATGAAATTCATGAAACTTGGCATCCTATCATGGAGCGGCATCAACATGTCGTGGTAATTTTTTTGTCCCATTTGGGGTAGGTTGGGTTATATGCTTCTCACAAACCAGAGCTTCTCACAACAAGCATGTTGATTTCGGTAGGGAATGTCCCACCTTTGGGGACGAAACGATATCCATTGCCTCTTATTGCTTCCAAAAAAATTCTCATGTCAACATAGAACAACATGAGTGTTGTGTCAATTTTTGTGATTTGTCGGGGTTTGTTTGGACATTTTATGCATTAACTGAGTTTTCAATGCATTTATGTGCACAATACAAATTTGAACTACATGCATATGCTCCAGTGCATAAAAATTGGTTGAAAAATCAAATGTGTGTCCTTGGGTGCATGCTTAGGTCCCATGCAAGAAATGGGAATGGATTTCAAACACCAGGGCACCATTGATTGCCGGCAAAACATTGAGATGCCTTGTTTTTAAATTCCCGTATATCCAAAACTTGTCTGAAATTCATCAAACTTGGCATGCTATCATGGAGCGGCATCAACATGTCATGGAATTTTTTTTGTCCCATTTGGGGTAGGTTTGGGTATATGCTTCTCACAAACCAGAGCTTCTCACAACAAGCATGATGGTTTCGGTATGGAACATCCCACCTTTGGGGACGAAATGATATCCATTGCCTCCTATTGCTTCCAAAAACGTTCTCGTGTCAACTTAGAACAATAGGAGTGTTGTGGCAATTTTTGTGATTTTTAAGGGCTCGTTTGGACATTTTTATGCATTAACTATGTTTTCAATGCATTTATGTGCATAATTCAAATTTGAACTACATGCACATGCTCCAGTGCATATAAATTGGTTGAAAAATCAAATCCGGTTCCTTGGGTGCATGCTTAGGTCTCATGCAAGAAATGGGACTGAATTTCAAACACCAAGGCACCATCGATTGCCAGCAAAACATTGAGATGCCTGATTTTTAAATTCTAGTAAATCCAAAACTCGTCTGAAATTCATGAAACTTGGCATGCTTTCATGGAGCGTCATCAACATGTCGTGGTAAATTTTTTGTCTCATTTGGGGTAGGTTTGGGTATATGCTTCTCACAAACCAGAGCTTCTCACAACAAGCATGATGGTTTCGGTAGGGAACGTCCCACCTTTGGGGATGAAACGGCATCCATTGCCTCTTATTACTTCCAAAAATTCTCTCGTGTCAACATAGAACAACAGGAGTGTTGTGTCAATTTTTGTGATTTTTCGGGGTTCGTTTGGACATTTTTATGCATTAACTGAGTTTTTAATGCATTTATGTGCATAATTCGAATTTGAACTACATGCACATGCTCCAGTGCATATAAATTGGTTGAAAAATCAAATCTGTGTCCTTGGGTGCATGCTTAGGTCCCATGCAAGAAATGTGAATGAATTTCAAACACCAGGGCACCGTTGATTGCCGGCAAAACATTGAGATGCCTGGTTTTTAAATTCTAGTAAATCCAAAACTCATATGAAATTCATGAAACTTGGCATCCTATCATGGAGCGGCATCAACATGTCGTGGTAATTTTTTTGTCCCATTTGGGGTAGGTTGGGTTATATGCTTCTCACAAACCAGAGCTTCTCACAACAAGCATGTTGATTTCGGTAGGGAATGTCCCACCTTTGGGGACGAAACGATATTCATTGCCTCTTATTGCTTCCAAAAAAATTCTCGTGTCAACATAGAACAACATGAGTGTTGTGTCAATTTTTGTGATTTGTCGGGGTTTGTTTGGACATTTTATGCATTAACTGAGTTTTCAATGCATTTATGTGCATAATTCAAATTTGAACTACATGCATATGCTCCAGTGCATAAAAATTGGTTGAAAAATCAAATGTGTGTCCTTGGGTGCATGCTTAGGTCCCATGCAACAAATGGGAATGGATTTCAAACACCAGGGCACCGTTGATTGCCGGCAAAACATTGAGATGCCTTGTTTTTAAATTCCCGTAAATCCAAAACTCGTCTGAAATTCATGAAACTTGGCATGCTATTATGGAATGGTACCGGACATGATGTGGTATTTTTTGTGTCCATTTTGAGAGAAGGCGCACTCGAATAATGAGAACCAACATAGGCATTTTGAAAAAATAGCTGCCACTTTAATATCTCAAACGTTTGTATAATTCAAACCATGTGCGTTCTATTAACCATTCACGTGACGACATGTGTCTTGGTTTTAATGGCTGTAGGAGGTGTCGTGCAGATAGCTACTTGACCTTGACTCAACGGGAGGCATGCGAGTGCAGTCCGGTGTGCACGCTAACCGAGAGGAGTGCAAGCTGTCCTCGAATGCGCAGGCTCACCGGGAAGCGTGCGAGTTGTACGTTGCACACGCTCACTGGGAAGTGCTACCTCTTGAGCACTGCGTTGGATTTCCCCGAAGAGGAGAGGATGATGCAGCGAAGTAGCGTAAGTATTTCCCTCATTTAGAACGAAGGTATCAATCCAGTAGGAGGCTAGGCGCGAGTCCCTCGTACCTACTCAAAAACAATAGCTCAACGCAACCAACGCGCTTAGGGGTTGTCAATCCCTTCACGGTCACTTACGAAAGTGAGATCTGATAGAAATGATAAATAATATTTTTGGTATTTTTGGTATAGAGATGCAAAGTAAAAAGTAAAAGGCAAAGTAAAAAAGCAAAGCAATAATAAAGTGATGGAGATTGATATGATGAGAAAGAGACCCGGGGGCCATAGGTTTCACTAGTGGCTTCTCTCAAGAGCATAAGTATTCTACGGTGGGTGAACAAATTACTGTTGAGCAATTGACAGAATTGAGCATAGTTATGAGAATTATCTAGGTATGATCATGTATATAGGCATCACGTCCGAGACAAGTAGACCGACTCCTGCCTGCATCTACTACTATTACTCCACTCATCGACTGCTATCCAGCATGCATCTAGAGTATTAAGTTAAAAATAGAGTAACGTCTTAAGCAAGATGAAATGATGTAGAGGGATAGTTTCATGGAATATTATAAAACTCCCATCTTGTTATCCTCGATGGCAACAATACAATACGTGCCTTGCTGCCCCTTCTGTCACTAGGAAAGGACACCGCAAGATCGAACCCAAAGCTAAGCACTTCTCCCATGGCAAGAACAACCAATCTAGTAGGCCAAACCAAACTGATAATTCGAAGATACTTGCAAAGATAACCAATCATACATAAAAGAATTCTGAGATGATTCAAATATTATTCATAGATAGACTGGATCATAAACCCACAATTCATTGGTCTCAACAAACACAACGCAAAAAGAAGATTACATCGAATAGATCTCCACAAGAGAGGGGGAGAACATTGTATTGAGATCCAAAAAGAGAGCAGAAGCCATCAAGCTAGTAACTATGGACCTGTAGGTCTGAAGTAAACTACTCACACTTCATCGGAGGGGCTTGGATGATGATGTAGAAGCCCTCCGTGATCGATGCCCCCTCCGACGGAGCTCCAGAACAGGCCCCAAGATGGGATCTCGTGGATACAGAAAGTTGCGGCGGTGGAATTAGGTTTTTTGCTCCGTCTCCGATCGTTTGGGGGTACGTAGGTATATATAGGAGGAAGGAGTACGTTGGTGGAGCTTCGAGGGGCCCACGAGGCAGGGGCGCGCCCTAGGGGGGCGCTCCACCCTCGTGACCGCCTCGTGGCTTTCTTGACGGAGGGTCCAAATCTCCTGGATCTTATCTGATGAGAAAATCATGTTTCCGAAGGTTTCATTCCGTTTGAACTCCGTTTGATATTCTGTTTCTCCGAAACACTGAAATAGGCAAAAAACAGCAATTCTGGGCTGGGCCTCCGGTTAATAGGTTAGTCCAAAAAATAATATAAAAGTGGATAATAAAGCCCAATAATGTCCAAAACAGTAGATAATATAGCATGGAGCAATAAAAAATTATAGATACGTTGGAGACGTATCAAGCATCCCCAAGCTTAATTCCTGCTCGTCCTCGAGTAGGTAAATGATAAAAATAGAATTTTTGATGCGGAGTGCTACTTGGCATAATTTTAATGTAATTCTTCTTAATTGTGGTATGAATATTCAGATCCGAAAGGTTCAAGACAAAAGTTCATATTGACATAAAAATAATAATACTTCAAGCATACTAACTAAGCAATTATGTCTTCTCAAAATAACATGGCCAAAGAAAGTTCATCCCTACAAAATCAAATAGTTTAGTCATGTTTCATTTTTGTCACAAAAGAATGCTCTCATCATGCACAACCCCGATGACAAGCCAAGCAATTGTTTCATCCTTTAGTAATCTCAAATCTATAAACTTTCACGCAATATATGAGCGCGAGTCATGGACATAGCACTATGGGTGGAATAGAATATAATGAGGGGGGTTATGTGGAGAAGACAAAAAAGGAGAAAGTCTCATATCAACGAGGCTAATCAATGGGCTATGGAGATGCCCACCGATTGATGATAATGCAAGGAGTAGGGCTTGCCATGCAACAGATGCACTAGAGCTATAAATGTATGAAAGCTCAACAAAAGAAACTAGTGGGTGTGCATCCAACTTGCTTGCTCACGAAGACCTAGGGCACTTGAGGAGGCCCATTGTTGGAATATACAAGCCAAGTTCTATAATGAAAAATTCCCACTAGTATATGAAAGTGATAAGATGAGAGACTCTCTACTATGAAGATCATGGTGCTACTTTGAAGCACAAGTGTGGTAAAAGGATAGTAACATTGTCCCTTCTCTCTTTTTCTCTCATTTTTTTGGGCCTTTCCCTTTTTTATGGCCTTTCTCTTCTTTTTTGGGTCTTCTCCTTTTTTATGGCCTTTTTTTATTCCTCACTTGGTACAATGCTCTAATAATGATGATCATCACACTTCTATTTATTTACAACTCAATGATTACAACTTGATACTAGAACAAAGATGACTCTATATGAATGCCTCCGGCGGTGTACCGGGATATGCAATGAACCAAGGGTGACATGTATGAAAGAATTATGAACGGTGGCTTTGCCAAAAATACTATGTCAACTACATGATCATGCTAAGCAATATGACAATGATGAATGTGTCATGATGAACGGAATGATGGAAAGTTGCATGGCAATATATCTCGGAATGGCTATGGAAATGCCATAATAGGTAGGTATGGTGGCTGTTTTGAGGAAGATATAAGGAGGTTTATGTGTGAAAGAGCGTATCATATCACGGGGTTTGGATGCACCGGCGAAGTTTGCACCAACTCTCAATGTGAGAAAGGGCAATGCACGGTACCGAAGAGGCTAGCAAGGATGGAAGGGTGAGAGTGCGTATAATCCATGGACTCAACATTAGTCATAAAGAACTCACATACTTATTGCAAAAATCTACAAGTCATCAAAAACCTCGGCACTACGCGCATAATCCTAGGGGGATAGATTGGTAGGAAAAGACCATCGCTCGTCCCCGGCTGCCACTCATAAGGAAGACAATCAAATAACACCTCATGTTTCAAATTTGTTGCATAACGTTTACCATACGTGCATGCTATGGGACTTGCAAACCTCAACACAAGTATTTCTCAATTTCACAACTACTCAACTAGCACGACTTTGATATTATTACCTCCATATCTCAAAACAATCATCAAGCATCAAACTTTTCTTTGTTGGGGAACATAATAATTTCAAAAAAATCCTACGCACACGCAAGACCATGGTGATGCATAGCAACGAGAGGGGAGAGTGTTGTCCACGTACCCTCGTAGACCGAAAGCGGAAGCGTTAGCACAACGTGGTTGATGTAGTCGTACGTCTTCATGATCCGACTGATCAAGTACCGAATGCACGTCACCTCCGAGTTCAGCACACGTTCAGCACGATGACGTCCCTCTAACTCCGATCCAGCCGAGTGTTGAGGGAGAGTTTCGTCAGCACGACGGCGTGGTGACGATGTTGATGTTCTACCGATGCAGGGCTTCGCCTAAGCACCGCTATACTATTATCGAGGTGGACTATGGTGGAGGGGGGCACCGCACACGACTAAGAGACGATCAACTTGTGTGTCTAGAGGTGCCTCCCTGCCCCTGTATATAAAGGAGCAAGGGGGGGTGCGGCCGGCCAAGGGGAGAGGCGCGCCGGAGGAGTCCTACTCCTACCGGGAGTAGGACTCCCCCCCTTTTCCTAGTTGGATTAGGACTTGGGAGGGGGGAAGAAGGAAAGAAGGGGGCCGGCCCCCTTTTGCCCTAAACCAATTCGGTTTGGGCCTTGGGGGCACGCCCCACACTTCCCTTGCTTCCCTCCTGTTTCACTAAGGCCCATGTAGGCCCATTAAGCCCCCTGGGGGTTCCGGTAACCCCCCGGTACTCCGGTAAAATCCCGATTTCACCCGGAACACTTCCGATATCCAAACATAGGCTTCCAATATATCAATCTTCATGTCTCGACCATTTCGAGACTCCTCGTAATGTCTGTGATCACATCCGGGACTCCGAGCAACCTTCGGTACATCAAAACATAAAACTCATAATATAACTGCCATCGTAGCGTTAAACATGCGGACCCTACGGGTTCGAGAACTTTGTAGACATGACTGAGACACGTCTCCGGTCAATAACCAATAGCGGAACCTAGATGTTCATATTGGCTCCTACATATTCTATGAAGATCTTTATCGGTCAGACCGCATAACAACATACGTTGTTCCCTTTGTCATCAGTATGTTACTTGCCCGAGATTCGACCGTCGGTATCTCAATACCTAGTTCAATCTCGTTACCGACATGTCTCTTTACTCGTTCCGTAATACATCATCCCGCAACTAACTCATTAATTGCAATGCTTGCAAGGCTTAAGTGATGTGCATTACCGAGAATGCCTAGAGATACCTCTCCGACAATCGGAGTGACAAATCCTAATCTTGAAATACGTCAACCCAACAAGTACCTTCGGAGACACCTGTAGAGCACCTTTATAATCACCCAATTATGTTGTGACGTTTGGTAGCACACAAAGTGTTCCTCCGGTAAATGGGAGTTGCATAATCTCATAGTCATAGGAACATGTATAAGTCATGAAGAAAGCAATAGCAACATACTTAAACGATCGTGTGCTAAGCTAACGGAATGGGTCATGTCAATCACATCATTCTCCTAATGATGTGATCCCGTTAATCAAATGACAACCCATGTCAATGGCTAGGAAACTTAACCATCTTTGATCAATGAGCTAGTTAAGTAGAGGCATACTAGTGACACTCTGTTTGTCTATGTATTCACACATGTATTATGTTTCTGGTTAATACAATTCTAGCATGAATAATAAACATTTATCATGATATAAGGAAATAAATAATAACTTTATTATTGCCTCTAGGGCATATTTCCTTCAGTCTCCCACTTGCACTAGAGTCAATAATCTAGATTACACAGTAATGATTCTAACACCCATGGAGCCTTGGTGCTGATCATGTTTTGCTCGTGGAAGAGGCTTAGTCAACGGGTCTGCAACATTCAGATCCGTATGTATCTTGCAAATTTCTATGTCTCCCACCTGGACTAGATCCCGGATGGAATTGAAGCGTCTCTTGATGTGCTTGGTTCTCTTGTGAAATCTGGATTCCTTCGCTAAGGCAATTGCTCCAGTATTGTCACAAAAGATTTTCATTGGACCCGATGCACTAGGTATGACACCTAGATCGGATATGAACTCCTTCATCCAGACTCCTTCATTTGCTGCTTCCGAAGCAGCTATGTACTCCGCTTCACATGTAGATCCCGCCACGACGCTTTGTTTAGAACTGCACCAACTGACAGCTCCACCGTTCAATGTAAACACGTATCCGGTTTGCGATTTCGAATCGTCCGGATCAGTGTCAAAGCTTGCATCAACGTAACCGTTTACGATGAGCTCTTTGTCACCTCCATAAACGAGAAACATATCCTTAGTCCTTTTCAGGTATTTCAGGATGTTCTTGACCGTTGTCCAGTGATCCACTCCTGGATTACTTTGGTACCTCCCTGCTAGACTTATAGCAAGGCACACATCAGGTCTGGTACACAGCATTGCATACATGATAGAGCCTATGGCTGAAGCATAGGGAACATCTTTCATTTTCTCTCTATCTTCTGCAGTGGTCGGGCATTGAGTCTTACTCAACTTCACACCTTGTAATACAGGCAAGAACCCTTTCTTTGCTTGATCCATTTCGAACTTCTTCAAAACTTTGTCAAGGTATGTGCTTTGTGAAAGTCCAATTAAGCGTCTTGATCTATCTCTATAGATCTTAATGCCCAATATGTAAGCAGCTTCACCGAGGTCTTTCATTGAAAAACTCTTATTCAAGTATCCCTTTATGCTATCCAGAAATTCTATATCATTTCCAATCAGTAATATGTCATCCACATATAATATCAGAAATGCTACAGAGCTCCCACTCACTTTCTTGTAAATACAGGCTTCTCCAAAAGTCTGTATAAAACCAAATGCTTTGATCACACTATCAAAGCGTTTATTCCAACTCCGAGAGGCTTGCACCAGTCCACAAATGGATCGCTGGAGCTTGCACACTTTGTTAGCTCCCTTTGGATCGACAAAACCTTCCGGTTGCATCATATACAACTCTTCTTCCAGAAATCCATTCAAGAATGCAGTTTTGACATCCATCTGCCATATTTCATAATCATAAAACGCGGCAATTGCTAACATGATTTGGACAGACTTAAGCATCACTATGGGTGAGAAGGTCTCATCGTAGTCAATCCCTTGAACTTGTCGAAAACCTTTCGCAACAAGTCGAGCTTTATAGACAGTAACATTACCGTCAGCGTCAGTCTTCTTCTTGAAGATCCATTTATTCTCAATTGCTTGCCGATCAACGGGCAAGTCAACCAAAGTCCACACTTTGTTCTCATACATGGATCCCATCTCAGATTTCATGGCCTCAAGCCATTTTGCGGAATCTGGGCTCACCATCGCTTCTTCATATTTCGTAGGTTCGTCATGGTCTAGTAACATAACTTTTAGAACAGGATTCCGTACCACTCTGGTGCGGATCTTACTCTGGTTGACATACGAGGTTCAGTAACAACTTGATCTAAAGTTTCATGATCATCATCATTAACTTCCTCACTAATTGGTGTAGGTGTCGCAGAAACCGTTTTCTGTGATGAACTACTTTCCAATAAGGGAGCAGGTACAGTTACCTCATCAAGTTCTACTTTCCTCCCAGTCACTTCTTTCGAGAGAAACTCCTTCTCTAGAAAAACTCCGAATTTAGCAACAAAAGTCTTGCCTTCGGATCTGTGATAGAAGGTGTACCCAACAGTCTCCTTTGGGTATCCTATGAAGACACATTTCTCCGATTTGGGTTTGAGCTTATCAGGTTGAAGCTTTTTCACATAAGCATCGCAGCCCCAAACTTTCAGAAACGACAACTTTGGTTTCTTACCAAACCACAGTTCATAAGGCGTCGTCTCAACGGATTTCGATGGTGCCCTATTTAACGTGAATGCGGCTGTCTCTAAAGCATAACCCCAAAACAATAGCGGTAAATCTGTAAGAGACATCATAGATCGCACTATATCTAGTAAAGTACGATTACGACGTTCGGACACACCATTACGCTGTGGTGTTCCGGGTGGCGTGAGTTGCGAAACTATTCCGCATTGTTTCAAATGTAGACCAAACTCGTAACTCAAATATTCTCCTCCATGATCAGATCGTAGAAACTTTATTTTCTTGTTACGATGATTTTCAACTTCACTCTGAAATTCTTTGAACTTTTCAAATGTTTCAGACTTATGCTTCATTAAGTAGATATACCCATATCTGCTTAAATCATCTGTGAAGGTGACAAAATAACGATATCCGCCACGAGCCTCAACATTCATCGGACCACATACATCTGTATGTATGATTTCCAACAAATCTGTTGCTCTCTCCATAGTTCCGGAGAACGCGTTTTAGTCATCTTGCCCATGAGGCACGGTTCGCAAGTACCAAGTGATTCATAATCAAGTGGTTCCAAAAGTCCATCAGTATGGAGTTTCTTCATGCGCTTTACACCGATATGACCTAAACGGCAGTGCCACAAATAAGTTGCACTATCATTATCAACTCTGCATCTTTTGGCTTCAACATTATGAATATGTGTGTCACTACTATCGAGATTCAATAAGAATAGACCACTCTTCACGGGTGCATGACCATAAAAGATATTACTCATATAAATAGAACAACCATTATTCTCTGATTTAAATGAATAACCGTCTCGCATCAAACAAGATCCAGATATAATGTTCATGCTCAACGCTGGCACCAAATAACAATTATTTAGGTCTAATACTAATCCCGAAGGTAGATGTAGAGGTAGCGTGCCGACCGCGATCACATCGACTTTGGAACCATTTCCCACGCGCATCGTCACCTCGTCCTTAGCCAATCTTCGCTTAATCCGTAGCCCCTATTTCGAGTTGCAAATATTAGCAACAGAACCAGTATCAAATACCCAGTTGCTACTGCGAGCATTAGTAAGGTACACGTCAATAACATGTATATCACATATACCTTTGTTCACCTTGCCATCCTTCTTATCCGCCAAATACTTGGGGCAGTTCCGCTTCCAGTGACCAGTCTGCTTGTAGTAGAAGCACTCAGTTTCAGGCTTAGGTCCAGACTTGGGTTTCTTCTCTTGAGCAGCAACTTGCTTGTTGTTGTTCTTGAAGTTCCCCTTCTTCTTCCCTTTGCCCTTTTTCTTGAAACTAGTGGTCTTGTTGACCATCAACACTTTATGCTCCTTCTTGATTTCTACCTCTGCAACCTTTAGCATTGTGAAGAGCTCGGGAATTGTTTTATTCATCCCTTGCATATTATAGTTCATCAAGAAGCTCTTGTAGTTTGGTGGCAGTGATTGAAGAACTCTGTCAATGACACTATCAACCGAAAGATTAACTCCCAACTGAGTCAAGTGATTATGGTACCCAGACATTCTGAGTATATGTTCACTGACATAACTATTCTCCTCCATCTTGCAACTATAGAACTTATTGGAGACTTCATATCTCTCAATCCAGGAATTTGCTTGAAATATTAACTTCAACTCCTGGGACATCTCATATGCTCCATGACGTTCAAAACGTCGTTGAAGTACCAGTTCTAAGCCATAAAGCATGGCACACTGAACTATCGAGTAGTCATCAACTCGCAACTGCCAGGCATTCACAATGTCTTCTATTGCTGGCGCAGGAGGTACACCTAGCGGTGCTTCCAGGACGTAACTCTTCTATCCAGCAATGAGGATAATCCTCAAGTTACGGACCCAGTCCGTGTAATTGCTACCATCATCTTTCAATTTTGCTTTCTCAAGGAACGCATTAAATTTCAATGGAACAACAGCACGGGCCATCTATCTACAATCAACATAGACAAGCAACATACTATCAGGTACTAAGTTCATGATAAATTTAAGTTCAATTAATCATATTACTTAAGAACTCCCACTTAGATAGACATCCCTCTAATCCTCTAAGTGATCACGTGATCCAAATCAACTAAACCATGTCCGATCGTCACGTGAGATGGAGTAGTTTCAATAGTGAACATCACTATGTTGATCATATCTACTATATGATTCACGCTCGACCTTTCGGTCTCCATGTTCCGAGGCCATATTTGTTATATGCTAGGCTCGTCAAGTTTAACCTGAGTATTCCGCGTGTGCAACTGTTTTGCACCCGTTGTATTTGAACATAGAGCCTATCACACCCGATCATCACGTGGTGTCTCAGCACGAAGAACTTTCGCAACGGTGCATACTCAGGGAGAACACTTATACTTTGATAATTTAGTGACGGATCATCTTATAATGCTACCATCAATCAAAGCAAGATAAGATGTGTAAAAGATAAACATCATATGCAATCAATATAAGTGATATGATATGACCATCATCATCTTGTGCTTGTGATCTCTATCTCCAAAGCACCGTCATGATCACCATCGTCACCGATGCGACACCTTGATCTCCATCGTAGCATCGTTGTCGTCTCGCCAATCTTATGCTTCCACGACTATCGCTACCGCTTAGTGATAAAGTAAAGCATTACAGGGCGATTGTATTGCATACAATAAAGCGACAACCATATGGCTCCTGCCAGTTGCCGATAACTCGGTTACAAAACATGATCATCTCATACAATATAGCTTCACGTCTTAACCATATCACATCACAACATGCCCTGCAAAAACAAGTTAGACATCCTCTACTTTGTTGTTGCAAGTTTTACGTGGCTGCTACGGGATTAGCAAGAACCGTTCTTACCTACGCATCAAAACCACAACGATAGTTTGTCAAGTTGGTGTGTTTTAACCTTCGCAAGGACCGGGCGTAGCCACACTTGGTTCAACTAAAGTTGGAGGAACTGACACCCGCCAGCCACCTATGTGCAAAGCACGTCGGTAGAACCAGTCTCGCGTAAGCGTACGCGTAATGTCGGTCTGGGCCGCTTCATCCAACAATACCGCCGAACCAAAGTATGACATGCTGGTAAACAGTATGACTTATATCGCCCACAACTCACTTGTGTTCTACTCGTGCATATAACATCAACGCATAAAACCTGGCTCGGATGCCCCTGTTGGTGAACGTAGTAATTTCAAAAAATTTCCTACGCACACGCAAGATCATGGTGATGCATAGCAACGAGAAGGGAGAGTGTTGTCCACATACCCTCGTAGACCGAAAGCGGAAGCGTTAGCACAACGCGGTTGATGTAGTCGTACGTCTTCACGATCCGACCGATCAAGTACCGAACGCACGGCACCTCCGAGTTTAGCACACGTTCAGCCCGATGACGTCCCTCTAACTCCGATCCAGCAGAGTGTTGAGGGAGAGTTTCGTCAGCACGACGGCGTGGTGACGATGTTGATGTTCTACCGACGCAGGGCTTCGCCTAAGCACCGCTACAGTATTATTGAGGTGGACTATGGTGGAGGGGGCACCACACACGGCTAAGAGACGATCAACTTGATCAACTTGTGTGTCTAGAGGTGCCCCCTGCCCCTATATATAAAGGAGCAAGGGGGGTGCGGCCGGCCAAGGGGAGAGGCGCACCGGAGGAGTCCTACTCCCACCGGGAGTAGGACTCCCCCCCCCCTTTTCCTAGTTGGATTAGGACTTGGGAGGGGAGAAGAAGGAAAGAGGGGGGTCGGCCCCCTTTTGCCCTAAACCAATTCGGTTTGGGCCTTGGGGGGCACGCCGCACACCTCCCTTTCTTCCCTCCTTCTTCACTAAGGCCCATGTAGGCCATTAAGCCCCCGGGGGGTTCCGGTAACCCCCGGTACTCCGGTAAAATCCCGATTTCACCCGGAACACTTCCGATATCCAAACATAGGCTTCCAATATATCAATCTTCATGTCTCGACCATTTCGAGACTCCTCATCATGTCCGTGATCACATCCGGGACTCTGAACAACCTTCGGTACATCAAAACATAAAACTCATAATATAACTGTCATCGTAGCGTTAAGCGTGCGGACCCTACGGGTTCGAGAACTATGTAGACATGACCGAGACACGTCTCCGGTCAATAACCAATAGCGGAACCTGGATGCTCATATTGGCTCCTACATATTCTACGAAGATCTTTATCGGTCAGACCGCATAACAACATACATTGTTCCCTTTGTCATCGGTATGTTACTTGCCCGAGATTCGATCGTCGGTATCTCAATACCTAGTTCAATCTCGTTACCGGCAAGTCTCTTTACTCGTTCCGTAATACATCATCCCGCAACTAACTCATTAGTTGCAATGCTTGCAAGGCTTAAGTGATGTGCATTACCGAGAGGGCCCAGAGATACCTCTCCGACAATCGGAGTGACAAATCCTAATCTTGAAATACGCCAACCCAACAAGTACCTTCGGAGACACCTGTAGAGCACCTTTATAATCACCCAGTTACATTGTGACATTTGGAAGCACACAAAGTGTTCCTCCGGTAAACGGGAGTTGCATAATCTCATAGTCATAGGAACATGTATAAGTCATGAAGAAAGCAATAGCAACATACTTAAACGATCGTGTGCTAAGCTAACGGAATGGGTCATGTCAATCACATCATTCTCCTAATGATGTGATCCCGTTAATCAAATGACAACCCATGTCAATGGCTAGGAAACTTAACCATCTTTGATCAATGAGCTAGTTAAGTAGAGGCATACTAGTGACACTCTGTTTGTCTATGTATTCACACATGTATTATGTTTCTGGTTAATACAATTCTAGCATGAATAATAAACATTTATCATGATATAAGGAAATAAATAATAACTTTATTATTGCCTCTAGGGCATATTTCCTTCATTCTTAGTATTCAACACACTCATAAGAAAGTTTAATTATTAATCTTGCATACCAAGCATATTAGGATTTTAAGCAAATTACCATGCTATTAAGACTCTCAAAATAATCTAAGTGAAGCATGAGAGATCAATAGTTTCTATAAAACAAATCCACCACCGTGCTCTAAAAGATATAAGTGAAGCACTAGAGCAAAACTATAAATCTCAATAGATATAAGTGAAGCACATAGAGTATTCTATCAAATTCCAAATTATGTATGGCTCTCTCAAAAGGTGTGTACAGCAAGGATGATTGTGGTAGACTAACAAGCAAAGACTCAAATCATAACAGACGCTCCAAGCAAAACACATATCATGTGGTGAATAAAAATATAGCTCCAAGTAAAGTTACCGATAGAAGTAGATGAAAGAGGGGATGCCTTCTGGGGCATCCCCAAGCTTTGGCTTTTAAGTGTCCTTAGATTATATTGCGGGTGCCATGGGAATCCCCAAGCTTAGGCTCTTGCCACTCCTTGTTCCATAATCCATCAAATCTTTACCCAAAACTTGAAAACTTCACAACACAAAACTTAAAGTAGAAAATCTCGTGAGCTCCGTTAGCGGAAGAAAACAAAAGACCACTTCAAGGTACTGTAATGAACTCATTTTTTATTTATATTGGTGTTAAACCTACTGTATTCCAACTTCTCTATGGATTATAAACTATTTTACTAGCCATAGATTAATCAAAATAAGCAAACAACACACGAAAAACAGAATCTGTCAAAAACAGAACAGTCTGTAGTAATCTGTATCTAGCGCAAGATCTGAAACCCCAAAAATTATAAAATAAATTTCTAGACGTGAGGAATTTATCCATTAATAATCTTAAAAAATAATTAACTAAATAGCACTTTCCAAATAAAAATGATAGCAGTTCTCGTGAGCGCTAAAGTTTCTGTTTTTTACAGCAAGTTCAATAAGACTTTCCCCAAGTCTTCCCAACGGTTCTACTTGGCACAAACACTAATTAAACACAAAAAACACAACCAAAACAGAGGCTAGATAAATTATTTATTACTAAACAGGATAAAAAATCAAGGAATAAAAATAAAATTGGGTTGCCTCCCAACAAGCGCTATCGTTTAACGCCCCTAGCTAGGCATAACAAGCAAGAATAGATCTAGGTATTGCCATCTTTGGTAGGCAATCCATAAGTGGCTCTCATGATAGATTCATATGGTAATTTTATTTTATTTCTAGGGAATTGTTCCATGCCCTTTTTTAATGGAAATTGAAATCTAATATTCCCTTCCTTTATATCAATAATTGCACCAACCGTTCTAAGGAAAGGTCTACTGAGAATAATAGGGCAAGAAGGATTGCAATCTATATCAAGAACGATAAAATCTACGGGCACATAATTCATATTTGCAACAATAAGAACATCATTAATTCTTCCCATAGGTTTCTTAATAGTCTAATCCGCAAGATGCAAGTTTAGAGAGCAATCATCAAAATCACGGAAATCTAGCAAATCACACAAAGTTTTGGGAATACTAGAGACACTAGCAGCCAAATCACATAAAGCATAAAACACATAATCTTTAGTTTTAATTTTAATAGTAGGTTCCCACTCATCATAAAGTTTTCTAGGGATAGAAATTTTCAACTCAAGTTTTTCTTCATAAGATTGCATCAAGGCATCAACGATATGTTCGGTAAAGGCTTTATTTTGACTATAAGCATGAGGAGATTTTAGCACGGATTGCAACAAGGAAATACAATCAATTAAAGAGCAATTTTCATAATTAAAATCCTTGAAATCCAATATAGTGGGTTTAGCATCATATAGGGTTTTATTTCTTTTAATCCCACTTTTATCAATTTCATCATCAAGATCTAAATACTCCAAATTTTTAGAACGCCTTCTAGGTAAAAGTGGATCATATTCAGTCCCATCATTATCAAGATTAATATTGCAAAACAAAGATTTAATAGGGTACACATCAATAACTTTTAGATCTTCATCTTTATTTTCATAGGAATTGGAAGAACACGATTTAATAAAGGCATCTTTCATAGCACGCGTCCTAGCGGTTCTTTCCTTGCACTCATCAATGGAAATTCTCATGGCTTTGAGAGACTCATTGATATCATGCTTAGGAGGAATAGATCTAAGCTTTAAAGAATCAACCTCAAGAGAAATTCTATCAACGTTCCTAGCCAAATCATCAACTTTAAGCAATTTCTTTTCAAGCAAAGTATTAAAATTCTTTTGTGAATTCATAAACTCTTTGACACTACTCTCAAATTCAGAGGGCATTTTATTAAAATTTCCGTAAGAGTTTTGTAGGAATTTCCATAATTATTAGAAGGATTAATAGGATAAGGCCTAGGATTAAAATTCCCTCTATACGCGTTGTTACCAAAATTATTCCTACCAAAAAAATTCACATCCATAGATTCATTATTATTCTCAATCAAAGTAGACAAAGGCATATCATTAGGATCAGATGAAACACTCTTAGTAGCAAATAATTTCATAAGTTCATCCATCTTTCCACTCAAAACATTAATTTCTTCTATTGCATGCACTTTTTTATTAGTACATCTTTCAGTGTGCCATTGAGAATAATTAACCATAATATTATCTAGGAGTTTAGTAGCATCTCCTAAAGTGATTTCCATAAAAGTGCCTCCCGTGGCCGAATCTAAAAAATTTCTTGAAGCAAAATTCAATCCGGCATAAAAAATTTGTATAATCATCCACAAATTTAAACCATGAGTAGGGCAATTACGTATCATTAATTTCATTCTCTCCCAAGCTTGAGCAACATGTTCATGATCAAGTTGCTTAAAATTTATAATATCGTTTCTAAGAGAGATGATCTTAGCGGGAGGAAAATACTTAGACATAAAAGCATCTTTGCACTTGTTCCATGAATCAATACTATTTTTAGGCAAAGATGAAAACCAAGCTTTAGCATGATCTCTAAGCGAAAAAGGAAATAGCTTCAATTTAACAATATCATTATCGACATCTTTCTTCTTTTGCATGTCACACAAATCAAAGAAGCTATTAAGATGGGTAGCGACATCTTCACTAGGAAGGCCGGAAAACGGATCTTTCATGACAAGATTCAGCAAAGCAGCATTAATTTCACAAGATTCAGAATCGGTAAGAGGAGCAATCGGAGTGCTAAGGAAATCATTATTGTTGGTATTGGTGAAGTCACATAATTTGGTATTATCTTGAGCCATCGCGACAAACAAGCAATCCAACACACGAGCAAACAAAAAGCAAATGGGCAAAAGAGGCAAATAGAGAGGGAGGATAGAGAGAGAGAGAGGGCGAATAAACTGGCAAGGGTGAAGTGGGGGATAGGAAAACGAGAGGCAAATGGCAAATAATGTAATGCGGGAGATAGGGATTGTGATGGGTACTTGGTATGTTGACTTTTGCGCAGACTCCCCGGCAACAGCGCCAGAAATTCTTCTTGCTACCTCTTGAGCACTGCGTTGGATTTCCCCGAAGAGGAGAGGATGATGCAGCAAAGTAGCGTGAGTATTTCCCTCAGTTTTTGAGAACCAAGGTATCAATTCATTAGGAGGCTACGCGCGAGTCCCTCGTACCTACACAAAAACAATAGCTCAACGCAACCAACGTGCTTGGGGGTTGTCAATAGCTTCACGGTCACTCACGAAAATGAGATCTGATAGAGATGATAAATAATATTTTTGGTATTTTTGGTATAGATATGCAAAGTAAAAAGTAAAAGGCAAAGTAAAAAAGCAAAGCAATAATAAAGTGATGGAGATTGATATGATGAGAAAGAGACCCGGGGGCCATAGGTTTCACTAGTGGCTTCTCTCAAGAGCATAAGTATTCTACGATGGGTGAACAAATTACTGTTGAGCAATTGACAGAATTGAGCATACTTATGAGAATATCTAGGTATGATCATGTATATAGGCATCACGTCCGAAACAAGTAGACCGACTCCTGCCTGCAACTACTACTATTACTCCACTCATCGACCGCTATCCAGCATGCATCTAGAGTATTAAGTTAAAAATAGAGTAAAGCCTTAAGCATTATGACATGTTGTAGAGGGATAGTTTCATGCAATATGATAAAAAAAACCATCTTGTTATCCTCGATGGCAATTATACAATACGTGCCTTGCTGCCCCTTCTGTCACTGGGAAAGGACACAGCAAGATCGAACCCAAAGCTAAGCACTTCTCCCATGGCAAGAACAACCAATCTAGTAGGCCAAACCAAACTGATAATTCAAAGAGACTTGCAAAGATAACCAATCATACATAAAAGAATTCAGAGAAGATTCAAATATTATTCATAGATAGACTGGATCATAAACCCACAATTCATCGGTCTCAACAAACACACCGCAAAAAGAAGATTACATCGAATAGATCTCCACAAGAGAGGGGGAGAACATTGTATTGAGATCCAAAAAGAGAGAGAAGAAGCCATCTAGCTACTAACTATGGACCCGTAGGTCTGAAGTAAACTACTCACACTTCATCAGAAGGGCTTGAATGATGATGTAGAAGCCCTCTGTGATCGATGCCCCCTCCAGCGGAGCTCCAGAACAGGCCCCAAGATGGGATCTCATGGATACAGAAAGTTGTGGCGGTGGAATTAGGTTTTTGGCTCCGTCCCCGATCGTTTGGGGGTATGTAGGTATATATAGGAGGAAGGAGTACGTCGGTGGAGCTTCAAGGGGCCCACGAGGCAGGGGGGCGCACCCTAGGGGGGTGCCCTCCACCCTCGTGACCGCCTCATGGCTTTCTTGACGGAGGGTCCAAGTCTCTTGAATCTTATCTGATGAGAAAATCACGTTTCCGAAGGTTTCATTCCATTTGGACTCCGTTTGATATTCTGTTTCTCCAAAACACTGAAATCGGCAAGAAAACAACAATTCTGGGCTGGGCCTCCGGTTAATAGGTTAGTCCCAAAATAATATAAAAGTGGATAATAAAGCCCAATAATGTCCAAAACAGTAGATAATATAGCATGGAGCAATCAAAAATTATAGATACGTTGGAGACGTATCAGGAAGCGAGCCCTTTGACTTCCATGGCCGCCCGCCTTCCTCTCCGTGCACGTGCCCCCCTCAGCGGCATGGAACGCCGCCTCGAACGCTACCTCTCAGTGCCGCTAGCTGTCGTCCTCCTGCCCCTCGCCCATCGACCCCGGGACGACATGATGGAAAGTGAGAGCAGGATTTGTCCATCTCTTCAACGCAGACGGTTCTTTTGGATGACCCGTGTGCAACCACTTACAAACAATTTGGTGTGATTTGCATCTGTCATATTGAGTATGTTACCATTTGTCAAACTAGAAAGATTGACATTTGTTGATCTAGTAACATTGCCATTTGTCAACCTTGTAACACTGCGATTTGTCAAAATATGAAGCTAAAAATCACTAGTAGTATCTAATTTTTGCAACTAAAATTCAGTAATTAAGCATAGATTTCATTCATAGATTAAGCATTTGTTCTTAATTTATACAAACAGTTCAACTCAACAGCTGAATCGACCAAAATTTTCCCCAATTGTTGCCAACCACGTACTGAAATTGCTAGTTCAAATATATATATAGTAGCTAATTTTAAGTACGTTGTACAGTTCCACCACATCTATAGTTAGATGAGCTGAACAAAATAGCCCCTAAATACTAGAGTGCGGCGAATCTGCACCCGGGCTCAGCTGCACCCCCGCTCACGGAAAAAATCAAAACAAATACAAAACAAATTCAAAAAATTCCAATTTTTTTGTGTGTGATAGATAATTAGATGCGTCAGGTTCACTGAAAAATTCAACTCATTTGGACATTTGAGCAAGTCTGTGAAAAAAAGACAAAATCGGGGTCTATAAAAAAGTTTACTGTTCATGAGCTGTTTTGACCCGATTTGTCTTTTTTGCCGAGACCTACTCAGATATCCAAATGAATTGAAATTTGGAGCGGGCCTCACGCATCAAATTATCTACCACACAAAAAAATTGGATTTTGTTGAATTTTTCTAGTATTTGTTTTGAATTTTTTCTGACCGGGAGCAGCTGAGCCCGGTCTCCAGGATGAATTATCGCTAAATACTACTAGTACTACTGCGGAGGGGCTTTGTACTACTTCCGGCAGCCTCTCCTCTGTCGAGCGCTTAGTAAGAGGCGAAGGAGGAGGAGCCTACCGACGAGCAGGGCAACCGCAATACGGTGCCTGCTGCTGTTGCAGCTTCAGCGATGCTCACCTCGAACGCCCTCTGCCGCTCCAGACGACCCCTTTCGAAGCGGTGGTTCTCCCCATAGATCTCATGATTCCTCGCCGTTGAGGCGGTGTGTGCGCGGCCACGGCGGCGGTAAGGCTCTTTGCGTGCTCGACGAGGCGCTCATCCTTTGCTACCTCTTGAGCACTGTGTTGGTTTTCCCTTGAAGAGGAAAGCGTGATGCAGCAAAGCAGCGTAAGTATTTCCCTCAGTTTTTGAGAACCAAGGTATCAATCCAGTATGAGAGCACGCGCGAGTCACCTCGTACCTACACAAACAAATAAGAACCTCACAACCAACGCGATAAAGGGGTTGTCAATCCCTTCATGACCACTTGCAAGAGTGAGATCTGATAGAGATAATGATAATAGGATAAATATTTTTGCTATTTTTATGATATAGATTGAAAGTAAAGATTGCAAAATAAAATATATTGGCAACTTATATGATGGAGAATAGACCCGGGGGCCATAGGTTTCACTAGTGCCTTCTCTCAAGACAGCATAAGTATTACGGTGGGTGAACAAATTACTATCGAGCAATTGATAGAAAAGCGAATAATTATGAGAATATCTAGGTATGATCATGTATATAGGCACCACGTCTGTGACAAGTCGACCGACTCTTGCCTGCATTTACTACTATTACTCCACACATCGACCGCTATCCAGCATGCATCTAGAGTATTATGTTCATAAGAACAGAATAACGCCTTAAGCAAGATGACATGATGTAGAGGGATAAACTCATGCAATATGATATAAACACCATCTTTTTATCCTCGATGGCAACAATACAATAAGTGTCGTTTCCCTTTCTGTCACTGGGATCGAGCACCGCAAGATTGAACCCAAAGCTAAGCACTTCTCCCATTGCAAGAAAGATAATTCTAGTAGGCCAAACCAAACTGATAATTCGAAGAGACTTGCAAAGATAACCAATCATACATAAAAGAATTCAGAGAAGATTCAAATATTGTTCATAGATAATCTTGATCATAAACCCACAATTCATCAGATCTCGACAAACACACCGCAAAAGAAGATTACATCAAATAGATCTCCAAGAGAATCGAGAGAACTTTGTATTGAGATCCAAAGAGAGAGAAGAAGCCATCTAGCTAATAACTATGGACCCGAAGGTCTAAGGTAAACTACTCACACATCATTGGAGGGGCCATGGAGTTGATGTAGAGGCCCTCCGTGATCAATGCCCCCTCCGGCAGAGCTCCGGAAAAGGCCCCAAGATGGGATCTCTTGGGTACAGAAGGTTGCGACGGTGGAAATAGGGTTTCGTGGTGCTCCTGGATGTTTGCGGGGTATATGAATATATATAAGAGGAATAAGAAGGTCAGTGGAGCAACGAGGGGCCCACGAGGGTGGAGGGCGCGCCCACAGGGGTAGGCACGCCCCCTGCCTCGTGGCCTACTCGATTGTTTCTTGACGTCCACTCCAAGTCCCCTGGATCATGTTTGTTCCAAAAATCACGCTTCCGAAGGTTCCATTCCGTTTGGACTCCGTTTGATATTCCTTTTCTGCGAAACACTGAAATAGGCCAAAAAACATCAATTTGGGCTGGGCCTCCGGTTAATAGGTTAGTCCCAAAAATACTATGAAAGTGTAAAATAAAGCCCATTATCATCCAAAACAGATAATATAATAGCATGGAACAATAAAAAATTATAGATACTTTGGAGATGTCTCAAGCATCCCCAAGCTTAATTCCCGCTCGTCCTCGAGTAGGTAAATGATAAAAACATAATTTTTGGTGTGGAATGCTTTCTAGAATATTCTTTAATGTATTTTTCTGTATTGTGGCATGAATGTTCAGATCTGAAAGATTCAAGATAAAAGTTTATTGTTGACATAAAAATTGTAATACTCCAAGTATGCTAATCAAGCAATTATGTCTTATCAAAATACCATAGCCAAAGAAAACTTATCCCTACAAAGTCATATAGTTTGGTCATTCTTCATTTTCGTCACACAAAATGCTCTCATCATGCACAACCCCGATGAAAATCCAAGTAATTGTTTCATACTTAGCCTTTTCAAACTCTATCAACTTTTATGAAATATATGAGCGCGGGCCATGGACATAGCACTATGGGTGGAATATAATATGATTGAGGTTGTGTGAGAAGACAAAAAAGGGAGAAAGTCTCACATTGACGCGGCTAATCAATGGGCTATGGAGATGCCCACCGATTGATGTCAATGCAAGGAGTAGGGATTGGCATGCAACGGATGCACTAGAGCTATAAATATATGAAAGCTCATCGAAGAAACTAAGTGGGTGTGCATCCAACTTGCTTGCTCACGAAGACCTAGGGCATTTGATGAAGCCCATCATTGGAATATACAAGCCAAGTTCTATAATGAAAAATTCCCACTAGTATATGAAAGTGACAACATAGGAGACTCTCTATCATGAAGATCATGGTGCTACTTTGAAGCACAAGTGTGGAAAAAGGATAGTAACATTGTCCCTTCTCTCTTTTCTCTCATTTTTCATTTTTTGGGGCCTTCTTTATTTTTTTGGCCTCTTTTATTTTCTCTTTTCTTTGTCTGGAGTCTCATCCCGACTTGTGGGGGAATCATAGTCTCCATCATCCTTTCCTCACTGGGACAACGCTCTAATAATGATGATCATCACACTTCTTTTTACTTACAACTCAAGAACTACAACTCAATACTTAGAACAAAATATGACTATGTGAATGCCTCCGGTGGTGTACCGGGATTGCGATGAATCAAGAGTGACATGTATGAAAAATTATGAACGGTGGCCTTGCCACAAATACGATCTCAACTACATGATCATGCAAAGCAATATGACAATGATTATGTGTGTCATAATAAATGGAATGGTGGAAAGTTGCATGGCAATATATCTTGGAATGGCTATGGAAATGCCATAATAGGTAGGTATGGTGGCTGTTTTGAGGAAGATATAAGGAGGCTTATGTGTGATAGAGCGTATCATATCACGGGGTTTGGATGCACCGGCGAAGTTTGCACCAACTCTTAAGGTGAGAAAGGGCAATGCACGATACCGAAGAGGCTAGCAATGATGGAAGGGTGAGAGTGCGTATAATCCATGGACTCAACATACTTATTGCAAAAATCTACAAGTCATCAAAACCAAGCACTACACGCATGCTCCTAGGGGGATAGATTGGTAGGAAAAGACCATCGCTCGTCCCCGACCGCCACTCATAAGGAAAGCAATCAAAGAACACCCCATGCTTCAAGTTTGTCACATAACATTTACCATACGTGCATGCTACGGGACTTGGCAACTTCAACACAAGTATTCATCAATTTCACAATTACTCAACTAGCACACCTCTAATATTACCACCTTTATATCTCAAAACCATCTATCAAGCATCCAACTTCTCTTAGCATTTAAAATTTATAACCAAAGTGAATTACCATGCTGTTCTAAAGGACTCTCAAAATTATATAAGTGAATCATGAGAGATCAATTATTTCTATAAAATAGAACCACCGCCGTGCTCTAAAAGATATAAACGAAGCACCAGAGCAAAAATTATCCAACTCAAAAGATATAAGTGAAGCACATAGAGTATTATAATAAATTCCAATTCATGTGTGTCTCTCCCAAAAGGTGTGTACAGAAAGGATGATTGTGGCAAACTAAAAATCAAAGACTCAAATCATACAAGACGCTCCAAGCAAAACACATATCATGTGGCGAATAAAAATATAGCTCCAAGTAAAGTTACCGATGGACGAAGACGAAAGAGGAGATGCCTTCCGGGGCATCTCCAAGCTTAGGCTTTTGGTTGTCCTTGTATTTTACCTTGGGGTGCCTTGGGCATTCTCAAGCTTAGGCTCTTGCCACTCCTTGTTCCATAATCCATCAAATCTTTACCTAAAACTTGAAAACTTCACAACACAAAACTTAAAAGAAAATCTTCATGAGCTCCGTTAGTAAAAGAAAACAAACCACCACTTCAAGGTACTGTAATTAACTCTTTATTTATTTATATTGGTGTTAAACCTACTGTATTCCAACTTTTCTATGGTTCACAAACTCTATTACTAGCCATAGATTCATCAAAATAGGCAAACAACACACGAAAAACAGAATCTGTCAAAAAAAGAACAGTCTATAGTAATCTGTAGGTTTCGAATACTTCTGGAACCCCAAAAATTCTAAAATAAATTTCTGGACGTGAGGAATTTATCTATTAATCATCTTCAAAAATAATTAACTAAATATCACTCTCCAGTAAGCAATGGCAGCAATTCTCGTGAGCGCTAAAGTTTCTGTTTTTTACAGCAAGATCAAAAAGACTTCCCCCAAGTCTTCCCGACGGTTCTACTTGGCACAAACACTAATTAAACACAAAAAACGCAACCAAAACAGAGGCTAGATACATTATTTATTACTAAACAAGAACAAAAATCAAGAAACAAAAATAAAATTGGGTTGCCTCCCAACAAGCGCTATCGTTTAACGCCCCTAGATAGGCATAAAAGCGAGGATAGATCTTGGTATTGCCATCTTTGATAGGCAATCCATAGGTGGATCTCATAATAGATTCATATGGTAATTTAATTTTCTTTCTAGGGAAGTGATCCATGCCTTTCCTTAATGGAAATTGGAATCTAATATTCCCTTCCTTCATATCAATAATTGCACCAATCGTTCTAAGGAAATGTCTATCAAGAATAATAGGACATGAAGGATTGCAATATATATCAAGAACAATGAAATCTACGGGCACATAATTCCTATTTGCAACAATAAGAACATCATTAATCTTTCCCATAGGTTTCTTAATAGTGCAATCCGCAAGGTGCAAGTTTAAAGAACAATCATCAAATTCATGGAAACCTAGCAAATCACACAAAGTTTCTGGGATCGTGAAAACACTAGCACCCAAATCACACAAAGTATAGCATTCATGATCTTTAAATTTAATTTTAATTGTAGGTTCCCACTCATCATAAAGTTTTCTAGGGATAGAAACTTCCAACTCAAGTTTTTCTTCGTAAGCTTGCATCAAAGCATCAACAATATGTTTAGTAAAAGCTGTATTTTGACTATAAGCATGAGGAGAATTTAGCACGGATTGCAACAAGGAAATACAATCTATCAAAGAGAAATTATCATAATTAAATTCCTTGAAATCCAAGAGAGTGGGTTCATTGCTATTTAAAGTTTTAACCTCTTCAATCCCACTTTTAACAATTTTAGCATCAAGATCTGAAAACTCCAAATCATTGGGATGCCTTCTAACTGAAGTTGACTCATCTCTAGTCCCATCATTATCAACATTAATATTGCAAAACAAGGATTTAATAGAGAACACATCAATCACTTTTAGATCTTCATCTTTATTATCTAACTCTTCTAGTTTAGTGGCCATCTTATTAACTAAAGTGGCCTGCTTGTCAGAAATTTGGGCAATTAATTTTTCAAGATGAGCAAACTGAGATTTCAAACCATAAAATTCCTAAGACATATCATCGACTTCTTTATTCATGAAACCAATAAATTGTTCTTTAAGCTCGTTTCTAACAAAATTGTTATGCTCAAACTGCAAGGACAAAAAACTTCTAACATTGTTTTCAATTTCTTCCAACCTTCTAAGGTGAGGATCAATACCTTTTGGTAAAGCCATAAGGGCAACAAGCAACAAGAGCCAAGCGAAAAAGAGGCGAACGGAAAAGAGGGCGAATAAAATGGCAAGGGTGAAGTGGGGGGAGGAAAACGAGAGGCAAATGGCAAATAATGTAATGTGAAGGATAAGAGTTGTGATGGGTACTTGGTATGTCTTGACTTGGCGTAGATCTCCCCGGCAACGGCGCCAGAAATCCTTCTTGATACCTCTTGAGCACTGCATTGGTTTTCCCTTGAAGAGGAAAGGGTGATGCAGCAAAGCAGCATAAGTATTTCCCTCAGTTTTTGAGAACCAAGGTATCAATCCAGTAGGAGACCATGCGCGGGTCACCTCATACGTACACAAACAAATAAGAACCTCGCAACCCACGCGATAAAGGGTTGTCAATCCCTTCATGGCCACTTGCAAGAGAGAGATCTGATAGAGATAATGATAATAAGATAAATATTTTTGGTATTTTTATGATATAGATTGAAAGTAAAGATTGCAAAATAAAATAGATTGGAAACTTATATGATGGAGAATAGACCCGGGGGCCATAGGTTTCACTAGTGGCTTCTCTCAAGATAGCGCAAGTATTACGGTGGGTGAACAAATTACTGTCGAGCAATTGATAGAAAAGTGAATGATCATGAGAATATCTAGGTATGATCATGTATATAGGCATCGCGTCGGTGACAAGTAGACCGACTCCTGCCTGCATATAGTACTATTACTCCGCACGTCGACCGCTATCCAGCATGCATCTAGAGTATTAAGTTCATAAGAACATAGTAACACCTTAAGCAAGATGACATGATGTAGAGGGATAAACTCATGCAATATGACATAAACCCCATCTTTTTATCCTCGATGGCAATAATACAATACATGTCGTTTCCCTTTCTGTCACTAGGATCGAGCACCGCAAGATTGAACCCAAAGCTAAGCAATTCTCCCATTGCAAGAAAGATCAATCTAGTAGGCCAAACCAAACTGATAATTCAAAGAGACTTGCAAAGATAGCCAATCATACATAAAAGAATTTAGAGAAGATTAAAATATTGTTCATAGATAATCTTGATCATAAACCCACAATTCATCGGATCTCGACAAACACACCGCAAAAGAAGATTTCATCGAATAGATCTCCAAGAGAATCGAGGAGAACTTTGTATTGAGATCCAAACAGAGAGAAGAAGCCATCTAGCTAATAACTATGGACCCGAAGGTCTGAGGTAAACTACTCACACATCATCGAAGGGGCCATGGAGTTGATGTAGAGGCCCTCCATGATCAATGCCCCCTCCGGCGGAGCTCCGGAAAAGGCCCCAAGATGGGATCTCTTGGGTACATAAGGTTGCGGCGGTGGAAATAGGGTTTCGTGGTGCTCCTGGATGTTTGCGGGGTATATGAATATATATAGGAGGAAGAAGTAGGTCGGTGGAGCAACGAGGGGCCCATGAGGGTGGAGGGCGCGCCCAGGGGGTAGGCGCGCCCCTGCCTCGTGGCCTGCTTGATTGTTTCTTGACATCCACTCCAAGTCCCCTGGATCACGTTTGTTCCAAAAATCACGCTCCCGAAGGTTTCATTCCGTTTGGACTCCGTTTGATATTCCTTTTCTGCAGAACACTGAGATAGGCAAAAAACAGCAATTTGGGTTGGGCGTCCGGTTAATAGGTTAGCCCCAAAAATAATATAAAAGTGTAAAATAAAGCCCATTATCATCCAAAACAGATAATATAATAGCATGAAACAATCAAAAATTATAGATACGTTGGAGACGTATCATCCTCCTCCCACAGGAACTCGATGTAGCGTGCAAGGTCGCTGACACACGTGCGGGCATCCACCTCCGCCTCCCGCCTTCGGGCAGCGGCGACGGAGCGGGTGATGACCCCGGTGGTCGACGGTGGGCTGGCGGCCACGGCGGCTGACGACGGGGTGGCGGCCACGACCACCACCTCCCGCCTTCGGGCCGCGGTGGCGGAGCGGGTGATGGCCACGGTGGCGGCCACGACGGCCACCTCCTGCCTTCGGGCCGCGGCGGTGGAGCGGGCGATGGCCCTGGCTTTCGATGGTGGTGTGGCGGCAACGGCGACCGACAACAGCTGCCGACGGGCACCGGTGGCGGAGCATTTGGTGGGGGTTCCGCGCACACCCAACAAGGACACCACGCGCACTACACTACGCCGGGGACTGTGTCGCTGTAGTGTAGCCTCCTAGCTGGAGCTATCCCCTGGTGACGGTGGAGTGGATGAGCAACTACGACGGATCGGTGCCATTGGCGATTGTGGGAGAAGCGTGCCAGATAAGCTACAGGAAGGGAGCGGAAAATGCGACGCAGGACTCGCCGGCCGTGGGGGTTTTATAGCAGGCCGGGAAGCATTGGGATTTTGTGGGATTTCACCGAGTAGGGTGGGAAGCTTGCGCGGGAATCTGCGAGGTTGTGCAGGAACAGGCTCACCAACGATTCATTGGCACCACTGTTTGGTTAAAAGAACGCCCCAGCGCGCTGCACAAGCTTGCGTTGTAAGCCGTCTGCGGCAGCGGGGTGACAAGACGCGCGAGAGGAGGATGAAAGGCCACGTACACATACGGTTAATAAAAACATTTGCGATTTAATTACGTACTATACCCCTGTGCTGGTTTATAAGTATGATTTAACTAATAAAATACGAATGCATGTCGCCAAAGATTATATAGTTGGATTCGTATTTGAACATAGTTTCCAATTATATAAAAAAATTATGAGATGCATTAACATTTTGTTGGTTAAATTTGAGTGCAAAGTATGGCACAAAATATAAAGCGGACTATAGACTAGACGAAGGTGGTAGCACACAGCCGCTCTCTACGCAGAGACGCAACTGTCGGCCGGCTTGTAGGTGACCATTTCCTACGTGTTCAACTGCTCTATGTGTGTGGTTGCTTGCGGTTCACGCGGCCGCGGCGCGCTCCGCTCGCATCCCGCCGTGCGCGCTCTGCTCTCGCGTCCCTCCGGGTGCTCTGCCCTCGTCCCTCCACACGCGCTGCCAGTGTTTGTGGCTGGTGCACGATCACGCCCGTTCGTGTGCATGCGGTTGCACCGGGCGCGGCGCGACGATGCAGTTACCCGCTACAAAAACTGCCATGCGGACGCGCCGAGAATCCATGCCGCCCGGTCCCCTTTTATTCCTGCGGCCATTTACCTTCATCTCTCATCTCGGCACAATAAGCACACCCATGAGGACACATACAAAGAGGACATATAGCGGTTCCAATGGCGCTCCCCATGGCTTCAATGGCGCTCCCAGCGGCCGACGACGATAGCAGCGGGCAGTTCGGCACGCAACATGTCGTGCACTCCCACCTAAGGGTGAAGGCTCTCTCGGTGGTGTACACGAACGATCTGGTCTCGGTGGAGAGCTCCATCCAAATTGCCCTAGGTCTTCGTGAGAAAGAAAGTTGGATGCACACCCACTTAGTTTCTTTTGATGAGCTTTCATACACTTATAGCTCTGGTGCATCCGTTGCATGGCAGTCCCTACTCCTCGCATTCACATCAATTGATGGGCATCTCCATAGCCCGTTGATTAGCCACGTCAATGTGAGACTTTCTCCTTTTTTGTCTCCTCACATAACCCCCATCATCATATGCTATTCCACCTATAGTGCTATATCCATGGCTTGCGCTCATGTATTTTGTAAGGGTTGAAAAGGCTGAAGCGCGTTAGAAAGTATGAACCAATTGCTCGGCTTGTCATCGAGGTTATGCATGATGGGAGCATTTTGTGTGACGAAAATGAAGCATGCCAAACTATATGATTTTGTAGGGATAATCTTTCTTTGGCTATGTTATTTTGATAAGACATAATTGCTTGGTTAGCATGCTTGAAGTATTACCATTTTTATGTCAATATTGAACTTTTATCTTGAATCTAGTGGATCTGAACATTCATTCCACAATAAAGATAATTACATTGAAAATTATGTTAGGGAGCATTCCGCATCAAAAATTCTATTTTTATCATTTACCTACTCGAGGACGAGAAGGAATTAAGCTTGGGGATGCTTGATACGTCTCCAACGTATCTATAATTCTTGATTGTTCCATGCTATTATATTATCTGTTTTGGATGTTTAATGGACCTCAATATACCTTTTTATATTATTTTTGGGACTAACCTATTAACTGAAAGCCCAGTGCAAATTGTTGTTTTTTTGCCTATTTCAGTGTTTTGCAAAAAAGGAATATCAAACGGAATCCAAAGGGAATGAAACCTTCGCGAGGATCTTTTTTTGAACAAACGTGATTCAAGAGACTTGGAGTGGGCATCAAGGAAGCTACGAGGAAGCCACGAGGCAAGAGGGCGCGCCCCCACCCTCGTGGGCCCCTCGTAGCTCCACTGACCAACTTCTTTCGCCTATATATACTCTTATACCCTGAAACCTTCGGAGAGAGCAACGAAACACCTTTTCCACCGCCGCAACCTTCCATACCCATGAGATCCCATCTTGGGGCCTTTTCCGGCAATCTGCCGGAGGGGGATTCGATCACGGAGGGCTTCTACATCAACACCATAGCCTCTCTGATGATGTGTGAGTAGTTTACCAGAGACCTTCGGGTCCATAGTTATTAGCTAGATGGCTTCTTCTCTCTCTTTGGATCTCAATACAAAGTTCCACTCAATCTTCTTCGAGGTCCATTCGATGTAACTCTTTTTGCGGTGTGTTTGCCGAGATCCGATGAATTGTGGGTTTATGAACTTGATTATGTATGAATATTATTTGATTCTTCTCTGAATTCTTATATGCATGATTTGATATCTTTGCAAGTCTCTTGGAATTATCGGTTTAGTTTGGCCTACTAGATTGATCTTTCTTGCAATGGGAGAAGTGCTTAGCTTTGGGTTCAATCTTGCGGTGCTCGATCCGAGTGACAGAAAGGGAAACGACATGTGTTGTATTGTTGCCATCAAGGATAAAAAGATGGGGTTTATATCATATTGCTTGAGTTTATCCCTCTACATCATGTCATCTTGCCTAATGCGTTACTCCGTTATTATGAACTTAATACTCTAGATGCATGCTGGATAGCGGTCGATGTGTGGAGTAATAGTAGTAGATGCAGAATCATTTTGATCTACTTGACACGGACGTGATGCCTATATTCATGATCATTGCCTTAGATATCATCATAACTATGCGCTTTTCTATCAATTGCTCGATAGTAATTTGTTCACCCACCGTAATACATGCTATCTTGAGAGAAGCCACTAGTGAAACCTATGGCCCCCAGGTCTACTTTACATCATATTAGTTTCCCATCAACTAGCTATTTCTGTCGCCGTTTATTTTGCAATCTTTATTTTCCAATCTATACCACAAAAATACCAAAAATATTTATCTTATTATCTTTATCAGATCTCACTTTTGCAAGTGGCCGTGAAGGGATTGACAACCCCTTTATCGCGTTGGTTGCAAGGTTCTTATTTGTTTGTGGAGGTACTAGGCGATTTGCGTGTAGTCTCCTACTGGATTAACACCTTGGTTCTCAAAATTAGTGGGAAATACTTACGCTACTTTGATCCATCACCCTTTCCTCTTCAAGAGAAAACCAACGCATGCTCAAGAGGTAGCAAGAAGAATTTCTAGCGCCATTACCGGGGAGATCTACGCACAAGTCAAGACATACCAAGTACCCATCACAAACTCTTATCCCTCGCATTACATTATTTGCCATTTGCCTCTCGTTTTCCTCTCCCCCACTTCACCTTTGCCGTTTTATTCTCCCTTTTTCGTTCATCACTTTTTGCTTTCTTCTTGTGTGTCCGTGTGTTAGATCGTTTATCTACTGTTATGGCCAGTCCTTCTATCATTGTTAGTACTCCCGATCATGAAGTTCTTAATTTTAAACAAAGGGAGGGAGAAACTCTAAAAGATGCTTGGTATAGAATTTGCAATGCTCAGAATAGATCCACTAGGAAGCAATCTACTTCCGTTCTTCTTCACAATTTTTATGTAGCCATCACTCCTTGGAACAGATATATTCTTGATACCATTACCGGAGGAAATTTCTTGGGTAGCCGCACTTTTGATTCTTATAATGCTATGATAGATTTGTTTGGCCCACCACCTCTTTTGGTTAATGGAACTATTTTAACTTTGGAACACGTGATGCAAAGGCTTGAAATCATCGAAAATAAAGTTGCCACTATAGAGTTTATCGAGAATTTGGATAAAAAGATCCACCATCAAATTACCCAATATGGGTCTAAGGTAGGAGTTACTCTGAAATTTTTTTGAGAGAAAGAACCCATAGTTAATGAAAAAATAGATCAAGATTCTACTAGAATTGATAAACTTGAGGATATTATTACCAACTTAGGGTCTGCCTTTTCTGCCGTAAGAAACACTTCAAACCCTCCTACTACCAAAGTTGCCAAGTTTATGTACGTTCCTAAAAATAAGGGTGAATCTTCTAGTAAGGAAAATGCGGATCTCAAATCAATAAGTGTTCACCCCAACTTTTTCACTATCACTAAGGAACCTTTTGCTACAAATGAATTTATTGATTTATTGCCTAGGAGTTTGATCATTAATAAAAAGAACGAAACTCCTAAGGGTTATAAGTGTTCAATTGAAGAATTACCTACCAAAGATGGCAATAACTAGATCTATTCTTGTTTTTATGCCTAGTTAGGGGCGTTAAAAGATAGCGCTTGTTGGGAGGCAACCCAATTTCATTTTTGTTCCTGTTTAGTAATAAATAAATCATCTATCCTCTGTTATGATTGTGTTTTTATGTTTTAGTTAGTTTTTGTGCCAAGTAAAGCCTTTAGGATCTTCTTGGATGATTGTTGTTTCATCTTGCTGAAAAAAACAGAAAGTATGTGCTCACGAGAATAATTCTCATTTTTTACCAGAGAGCGATAAAATACCAATTCCAACTGCAGTAGATTAATATAAAAATTACCCTGGTATTCCTAAATTGGTAGAATTTTTGTAGTTACATAAGTATTCAAAACCTACAGATTACTACAGACTGTTCTGTTTTTGACAGATTCTGTTTTTCGTGTGTTTTTTGCTTATTTTGATGAATCTATGGCTAGTATCGGGGGGTATGAACCATAGAGAAGTTGGAATACAGTAGGTTTAACACCAATATAAACAAAGAATGAGTTCATTACAGTACCTTAAAGTGGTTATTTGTTTTCTTATACTAACGGAGCTCATGAGATTTTCTGTTGAGTTTTGTGTTGTGAAGTTTTCAAGTTTTTGGGTAAAGATTTGATGGATTATGGAATAAGGAGTGGCAAGAGCCTAAGCTTGGGTATGCCCAAGGCACCCCAAGGTAAAATTGAAGGACAACCGAAAGCCTAAGCTTGGGTATGCCCCGGAAGGCATCCCCTCTTTCGTCTTCGTCTATCGGTAACTTTACTTGAGGCCATATTTTTGTTCACCACATGATATGTGTTTTGCTTGGAGCGTCTTGTATGATTTGGGTCTTTGATTTTTAGTTTACCACAATCATCCTTGCTGTACACAACTTTTGGGAGAGACACACATGAATCGGAATTTATTAGAATACTCTATATGCTTCACTTATATCTTTTGAGCTAGATAATTTTGCTCTAGTGCTTCACTTATATTTATTTTGTAGAGCACGGTGGTGGTTTTATTTTTTAGAAATAATTGATCTCTCATGCTTCACTTATATTATTTTGAGAGTCTTTTAGAACAGCATGGTAATTTGCTTTGGCTATAAAATTAGTCCTAATATGATAGGCATTCAAGATGGGTATGATAAAAACTTTCATATAGAGTGCATTGAATACTATGATACTTGATAGATGTTTTGAGATATAAAGGTGGTAATGTCAGAGTCATGCTAGTTGGGCAATTGTGAAATTGACAAATACTTGTGTTAAAGTTGGCAAGTCCCGTAGCATGCACGTATGGTAAACATTGTGTGACAAATTTGAAGCATGGGGTGTTCTTTGAGTGCTTTCCTTATGAGTGGTGGTCGGGGATGAGCGATGGTCTTTTCCTACCAATCTATCCCTCTAGGGGCATGCGTAGTAGTACTTTGCTTCGAGGGCTAATAAACTTTTGTAATAAGTATATGAGTTCTTTATGAGTAATGTGAGTCCATGGATCATACGCACTCTTACCTTTCCGCAACTTGCTAGCCTCTACGGTACCGTGCATTGCCCTTTCTCACCTTGAGAGTTGGTGCAAACTTCGCCGATGCATCCAAACCCCGTAATACGATACGCTCTATCACACATAAGCCTCCTTATATCTTCCTCAAAACAGCCACCATACCTACCTATTATGGCATTTCCATAGCCATTCCAAGATATATTGCCATGCAACTTTCCATCGTCCCGTTTATGATGACACGCTCCATCATTGTCATATTGCTTTGCATGATCGTGTAGTTGACATCATATTTGTGGCAAAGCCACTTTCATATTTTTTTCATACATGTCGCTCTTGATTCATCGCATATCCCGGTACACCACCGGACGCATTCACATAGAGTCATATTTTTGTTATAGTATCAAGTTTTAACATTGAGTTATGAGTAAATACAAGTGTGATGATCATCATTATTAGAGCATTGTCCCATGTGAGGAAAGAAATAAAAAAGAGAGGCCAAAGAAGCCCAAAAAAGAGGCCAAAGAAGCCCAAACAAAAAAATGAGAGAAAAAGAGAGAAGGGACAATGTCACTATCCTTTTTCCACACTTGTTCTTTAAAATAGCACCATGGTCTTCATGATAGAGAGTTTCTTATTTTGTCACTTTCATATACTAGTGGGAATTTCTCATTATAGAACTTGGCTTGTATATTCCAATGATGGGCTTCCTCAAAATGCCCTAGGTCTTCGTGAGCAAGCAAGTTGGATGCACACCCACTTAGTTTCTTTTGATGAGCTTTCATACACTTATAGCTCTAGTGCATCCGTTACATGGCAATCCCTACTCGACGCATTGACATCAATTGATGGGCATCTCCATAGCCCGTTGATTAGCCGCGTTAATGTGAGACTTTCTCCTTTTTTTTGTCTCCTCACATAACCCCCATCATCATATGCTATTCCACCTATAGTGCTATATCCATGGCTTGCGCTCATGTATTGCGTAAGGGTGAAAAGGCTGAAGTGCGTTAAAAAGTATAAACCAATTGCTCGGCTTGTCATCGGGGTTATGCATGATGGGAGCATTTTTTGTGACGAAAATGAAGCATGGACAAACTATATGATTTTGTAGGGATAAGATTTCTTTGGCTATGTTATTTTGATAAGACATAATTGCTTGGTTTGCATGCTTGAAGTATTACTATTTTTATGTCAATATTAAACTTTTATCTTGAATCTATTGGATCTGAACATTCATTCCACAATAAAGAGAATTACATTGAAAATTATGTTAGGGAGCATTCCCCATCAAAAATTCTGCTTTTATCATTTACCTACTCGAGGACGAGCAGGAATTAAGCTTGGGGATGCTTGATACGTCTCCAACGTATCTATAATTTTTGATTGTTCCATGCTGTTATATTATCTGTTTTGGAACTTTAATGGGCTTCAATATACCTTTTTATATTATTTTTGGGACTAAACTATTAACCGAAAGCCCAGTGCAAATTGCTGTTTTTGCCTATTTCAGTGTTTCACAGAAAAAGAATATCAAATGGAATGAAACCTTCGCGAGGATCTTTTTTTGAACAAACGTGATCCAAGAGACTTGGAGTGGACATCAAGGAAGCAGCGAGGAAGCCACGAGGCAGGAGGGCGAGCCCCCCACCCTCGTGGGCCCTTCGCAGCTCCACCGACCAACTTCTTTCGCCTATATATACTCTTAAACCCTGAAATCTTCGGGGAGAGCAACGAAACACCTTTTCCACCGCCGCAACCTTTTGTACCCGTGAGATCCCATCTTGGGGCCTTTTCCGGCGATCTACCGGAGGGGGATTCGATCACGGAGGGCTTCTACATCAACACCATAGCCTCTCCGATGATGTGTGAGTAGTTTACCAGAGACCTTCGGGTCCATAGTTATTAGCTATATGGCTTCTTCTCTCTCTTTGGATCTCAATACAAAGTTCTCCTCGATCTTCATGGAGGTCCATTCGATGTAACTCTTTTTGCGGTGTGTTTGCCGAGATCCGATGAATTGTGGGTTTATGAACTTGATTATCTAGAATATTATATGATTCTTCTCTGAATTCTTATATGCATGATTTTATATCTTTGCAAGTCTCTTCGAATTATCGGTTTAGTTTGCCCTACTAGATTGATCTTTCTTGCAATGGGAGAAGTGCTTAGCTTTGGGTTTAATCTTGCGGTGCTCGATCCCAATGACAGAAAGGGAAACGACACGTATTGTATTGTTGCCATCGAGGATAAAAAGATGGCATTACTTCGTTCTTGTGAACTTAATACTCTAGATGCATGCTGGATTGCGGTCGATGTGTGGAGTAATAGTAGTAGATGCAGAATCGTTTCGGTCTACTTGACACAGACGTGATGCCTATATTCATGATCATTGCCTTAGATATCATCATAACTATGCACTTTTCTATCAATTGCTCAGCAATAATTTGTTCACCCACCGTAATACATGCTATCTTGAGAGAAGCGACTACTTAAACCTATGGCCCCCGGGTCTACTTTACATCATATTAGTTTCCTGTCAACTAGCTATTTCTGTCGCCGTTTATTTTGCAATCTTTATTTTCCAATCTATACCACAAAAATACAAAAAACATTTATCTTATTTTCTTTATCAGATCTCACTTTTGCAAGTGGCCATGAAGGGATTGATAACCCCTTTATCGCGTTGGTTGCAAGGTTCTTATTTGTTTGTGCAGGTACTAGGTGATTGATGCGTCTCCAACATATCTATAATTTTTTTATTCTTCCATGCTATTATATTATCTGTTTTGGATGTTAATGGGCTTTATTTTACACTTTTATATTATTTTTGGGACTAACCTATTTACCCAAGGCCCAGTGCAAATTGTTGTTTTTTTGCCAATTTCAGTGTTTCGCAGGAAAGGAATATCAAACGGAATCCTCACGGAATGAAACCTTCACGAACGTGATTTTTGGAACAAATGTGATCGAGAGGACTTGTAGTGGACGTCAAGAAACGAACGAGGAGTCAACGAGGCAGGGGGGCACGCCCTCCCCCCTCGTGGGCCCCTCGTGGCTCAACCGGCTTACTTCTTCCTCCTATATATACTCGTATATCGTGAAAACATCCAAGAGCACCACGAAACCCTATTTCCACCGCCGCAACCTTCTGTACCCAAGAGATCCCATCTTGGGGCCTTTTCCGAAGCTCCGCCGGAGGGGGCATCGATCATGGAGGGCCTCTACATCAACTCCATTGCCCCTCTGATGATGTGTAAGTAGTTTACTTCAGACCTTTAGGTCCATATCTATTGGCTAGATGGCTTCTTCTCTCTCTTTGAATCTCAATACATAGATCTCCTCGATCTTCTTGGAGATCTATTTGATGTAACTCTTTTTGCGGTGTGTTTGTCGAGATCCGATGAATTGTGGGTTTATGATCAAGTCTATCTATGAACAATATTTGATTCTTCTCTGAAATCTTTTATGTATGATTGGTTATCTTTGCAAGTCTCTTCAAATTATCAGTTTGGTTTGGCCTACTAGATTGATCTTTCTTGCAATGGGAGAAGTGCTTAGCTTTGGGTTCAATCTTGCGGTGCTCGATCCCAGTGACAGAAAGGGAAACGACATGTATTGTATTGTTGCCATTGAGGATAAAAAGATGGGGTTTATATCATATTGATTGAGTTTATCCCTCTACATCATGTCAGCTTACCTAATGCGTTACTCTGTTCTTATGAACTTAATACTCTAGAGGCATGCTGGATAGCGGTCGATGTGTGGAGTAATAGTAGTAGATGCAGGCAGGAGTCGGTCTACTTGTTGCGGACGTGATGCCTATATACATGATCATGCCTAGATATTCTCATAATTATTCACTTTTCAATCAATTGCTCGACAGTAATTTGTTCACCCACCGTAATACTTATGCTATCTTGTGAGAAGCCACTAGTGAAACCTATGACCCTCGGGTCTATTCTCTATCATATTAATCTTCCGTCAACAAGCTATTTCCATTACCTTTTATGTTGCAATCTTTACTTTTAATCTTTATCATAAAACACCAAAAATGTTATCTTATCATCTCTATCAGATCTCACTCTCGTAAGTGACCTTGAAGGGATTGACAACCCATTTATCGTGTTGGTTGTGAGGTTCTTATTTGTTTGTGTAGGTACGAGGGACTTGCATGTGGCCTCCTACTGGATTGATAGCTTGGTTCTCAAAAACTTAGGGAAATACTTACGCTACTTTGCTGCATCACCCTTTCCTCTTCAAGGGAAAACCAACGCAGTGCTCAAGAGGTAGCAAGAAGGATTTCTGGCGCCGTTGTCTGGGAGTCTACGCACAAGTCAAGACGTACCAAGTACCCATCATAAACTCGTATCCCTCGCATTACATTATTTTCCATTTGCCTCTCGTTTTCTTCTCCCCCACTTCACCCTTGCCGTTTTATTCGCCCTCTTTTCTCCGTTTCCCTTCTCTTTTCTAGTTCGCCTCTTTTTGCTTGTTTCTTGTTTTCTTGTGTGTTGGATTGCTTGCTTGTCACGATGGATCAAGATAATACTAAATTGTGTGATTGTTCCAATACCAACAATAATGATTTTATTAGCACTCCGATTGCTCCTCTTACCGATGCTGAATCTTGTGAAATTAATGCTGCTTTGCTGAATCTTGTCATGAAAGATCCGTTTTCCAGCCTTCCTAGTGAAGATGCCACTACCCATCTAAAATACTTTGTTGATTTATGTGATATGCAAAAGAAAAAATATGTGGATAATGATATTGTTAAACTGAAGCTATTCCCATTTTCTCTTAGAGATCGTGCTAAAACTTGGTTTTCGCCTTTGCCTAAAAATAGTATCGATTCATGGAATAAGTGCAAAGATGCTTTTATCTCTAAGTATTTTCCTCCCTCTAAGATCATCACTCTTAGAAATGATATTGTGAATTTTAAGCAACTTGATCATGAACGTGTTGCACAAGCTTGGGAGAGGATGAAATTAATGATATGTAATTGCCCTACACATGGTTTGAATCTTTGGATGATTATACAATTTTTTTATGCCGGATTGAACTTTGCTTCTAGAAATCTTTTAGATTCGGCCGCGGGAGGAACTTTTATGGAAATCACTTTAGGAGAAGCTACTAAACTCCTATATAATATTATGGTTAATTATTCTTAATGGCATACTGAAAGATCTACTAATAAAAAGGTGCATGCTATAGAAGAAATCAATGTTTGAGTGGAAAGATGGATAAACTTATGAAATTGTTTGCTAATAAAAGTGTTTCTTCTAATCCTAATGATACGCCTCTGTCTATTTTGATTGAGAATAATAATGAATCTATGGATGTGAATTTTGTTGGTACGAACAATTTTGGTAATAACGCGTATAGAGGTAATTTTAATCCTAGGCCATTTCCTAGTAATTCCTCTAATAATTATGGTAAGTCCTACAAAAATTCTTATGGAAATTATAATAAGATGCCCTCTGATTTTGAATCTGATATTAAAGAATTTATTAGTTCGCAAAAAAAAATTCAATGCTTTGATTGAAGAAAAATTGTCTAAGATTGATGAGTTGGCTAGGAACGTGGATAGAATTTATTTTGATGTTGATTCTTTGAAACTTAGATCTATTCCACCTAAGCATGATACCAATGAGTCTCTCACGGCTATGAGAATTTCTATTGATGAGTGCAAATAAAGAACTGCTAGGATGCGTGTAAAAAAGATTGCTTTGTGAAAGCATGTTCTTCTAGTTTCCATGATAATAATGATGAAGATCTAAAAGTTATTTATGTGTCCCCTATTAAATATTTGTTTTGAAATATGAATCTTGATAATGATGGGACTGGAGATGAGTCAACTTTAGTTAGAAGGCGTCCCAATGATTCAGAGTTTTTAGATCTTGATGCAAAAATTGATAAAAGTGGGATTGGAGAGGTCAAAACTTTACATAGTAATGAACCCACTATCTTGGATTTCAAGGAATTTAATTATGATAATTGCTCTTTGATAGATTGTATTTCCTTGTTGCAATCCATGTTAAATTGGATTGTAGGTTCGTCATGGTCAAGTAACATGACCTCCAAAACATGATTACCATACCACTGTGGTGCGGATCTTACTCTAGTTGACCTACGCGGTTCGGTAGTAACTTGATCTGAAGTTACATGATCATCATCATTAGCTTCCTCGCTAATTGGTGTAGGAGTCACAGAAACAGATTTCTGTGATGAACTACTTTCCAATAAGGGAGTAGGTACAGTTACCTCATCAAGTTATACTTTCCTCCCACTCACTTCTTTCGAGAGAAACTCCTTCTCTAGAAAGGACCCATTCTCAACAACAAATATCTTGCCTTCGGATCTATGATAGAAGCTGTACCCAATAGTTACTTTTGGCTATCCTATGAAGACGTACTTCTCTGACTTGGGTTTGAGCTTATCAAGATGAAACTTTTTCACATAAGCATCGCAACCCAAAACTTTAAGAAACGACAGCTTAGGTTTCTTGCCAAACCACAGTTCATAAGGTGTCATCTCAACGGATTTAGATGGTGCCCTATTTAACGTGAATGCAGCTGTCTCTAGTGCATAACCCCAAAACGATAGTGGTAAATCGGTAAGAGACATCATATATTGCACTATATCTAATAAAGTACGGTTACAACGTTCGGACACACCGTTACGCTGTGATGTTTCCAGTGGCGTGAGTTTGTGAAACTATTCCACATTGTTTTAAATGAAGGCCAAACTCGTAACTCAAATATTCGCCTTCACGATCAGATCGTAGAAACTTTATTTTCTTGTTATGATGATTCTCCACTTTTGTCGGGGATATACCCCGCGGTGTAAACCGGCCGGAAGTTAACCCGGCCGGACTTGGCGGTTTATCTGAAGACCCCGCTGACACTTGGCGAGTTACTGGCGACCCGCCCTGACCTGGCGGTTTACAAGCAACCCACCTAGTCATTATGACTCACTGGTGATCCGGCGTGCGGGATCGACGGATGACAAGGCCCAAAGCCCAGAAGGCCGGTTCATGCTTAACGGTGGGCCGATTTAAGAGGAAAGGCACGAGAAACATTATCTTACAAGGAGCTAAGACCTGGACTTGTATCCGGTTTATATTAGAGATAGACTAGTCCTAATCCTAAGAGGACTCCACATGTAAACCGCCTCTTCAACATATATAAGGAGGGGCAGGGCTCCTCAAAGGGGGGAAGATTGACAAGTTCCACAAGTTGGACAAGTTAGGTTTAGACAATAGCTCTCGAGATAGAGCACTTTTGTAACCGTGATCATCATCATCAATATCAATGAAGCAGGATGTAGGCTTTTACCTCCACCGTGAGGGGCCGAACCTGGGTAAAACATCGCGTTTCTCGTCCCGCTCAACCCCTCTCAAGCTACCACATAGATGCGTTGGCCTCGCGACTAAGTCCTGACACCTAGGACATCTGTCGTGACAATTCCACGACAGTTGGCGCCCACCGTGGGGCCTGCGCACGGCGGTGTTGAGTTCCTGGAGGGATCTCTCATAGGGATCGAGAGGTTTGCAATTTTTTCATGAAAGAAAAGCCGATTTGGGAAGATCTGCATAAGCGTCAAGTTCATCAACCCAGATTTATATTTGATGAGATTCAATGTTCGAGAGAAATTAGGATTTGGGTCGAGATCTGTTAACTACTGCAAATCGCCGAGATGAAGCGGTCAAATCGCCGGAATCCTCGTTTTTCATCTGATCGAACAATCAAGATGCACATGTACCAAGGAATCGGGCCAGCTGCAGTATTTTCACGTGAAGGAATCATACTGTTTCAACTAGTAGTCGATCGGATCGGCTGGTACAAATTCACGTTAAAAAAAGGGAGGGGCTGTGACCCGAAATTGGATACGACCATGATTCAGAGACGGATACGGCCACGATTGTGGTTTCGCTTCGAGCCTGGTCGTTCGCGGCCTTGACTCAAAAAGTGGCTGCCCCACCAAAGCTGCGGACTCACGCGGCCTGCTAAACTGCCATCTGCAGTTGCAGCCACGCCTCGGAACGGTCGCTGACCGCTGCTCAGACCACCCGGCGTTGACTCGTCGAGCCGCAGTCACCGTAAATCGCCTCCATCCACTGGACCAGAAGCTCAATTCCACACTGCTGCTGAGTTGCCACATCGATCCGGCCTCGCGGGCCTCACCCTGCCCCTGCTATCTTTACTAAACCGCCAACACGGCCACAAGTTGTCGTGCCTCATCAATTCGTCGTCCCACTACGGTCCTGTGCTAAATCGCCGGTGCCTCTCCATCGCTGTTGTGGCTCAAACTGCTGCCCACATTTCGGCCCAGAGCCGGCCTGCCGCCCCGTCGACTTGCCCCGTTGCTCAGGGCCCAACATCTACATGGATTCAAGGACGCAGCCTTCGCCGTGGTCGACAGTGCCGGTTTATCACCTCGCTCGTGCTCTCTGCTGGCTCACACCATTGCGTGCCCCTTCCGCGCAACCCGCGCTACAACGCCATCGTCGCCTCAGAGCAACTCACCCCCGAGTCACCGCTGGTTCGGGCCAAACCGGCCGTATCCGAGCCGCCGTATCACCTTTGTGGTGAATTGCCGCACCGGCTGGCCTCGAGTCGCCACTTCCATGGCCGACCACGCCCTCCGCCGGACTCTGCTTCGTCACGCGATGATCCTACCATAAGCCCGGTTGACCCGCCCAGAGCCGCATCGACCTACAGCTGCGCCTGAGCCGCCTGATGGCCTCTTGAGCCCGCCTCTGTTGACCCGCTGGGCCGACATGCCCTTGCTGGGCAAGCCTTGTCTCACCAAGTGAAAAAAAACTTTTGATTATATCAAAAGATATACGAGGCATTCCCGAGGATAAATATGCTCCAATTTCTTGGAGTGAAGGTTATACAAACTACGGCAAACTCTGGCAAGGCCCTTGAAAGGATCAACACAAAAGTTCTTGGTTATCTACAGACGCCATATAATGATCATCTGACGCCTAAAAATCAGGTGATATTTATCTTACATATTTTGTTAAATACATGTTGATTTCCTTCGACAAACAACTACTCTGCCCTGCTATATTTTTTGTACGCAGGAGAATGATTTACTGCAAATATGGTTTATACCACGGAGACGGAGCACGTACTGGTAATATTGCACCTGGTATGCATATGTTCCTCGTTACCTGGTAAATGGATGTGCGCGAGCCGCCGCCCTTGCAGCCCGGACTACTTCAACTCACCGGGACCATCCCCGCAAATTAACTCGCTCGTCCACGCCGGCTTACAATGCCGCGGTCGACTCATCTGTCCGAGCTGCCTTTGATGCTACGGTCGTCTTTGTCGTCCGTCTCTCGCAGCCTGATCTACATCAACATACCGGGCCGCACCTGTCTGCATGAGCTGTTTATTGGGTATGAGCAAGTCACAGCTTGGGTAGCCCGGTTTTCTTTCAGATTGGACACAAATTATCATCAACTGCCGTTTGCACTGGATGGTTCAATGGGCAAGCGCACAAGTCGTCGCCACTACAGTTTTGATTAACTTCAAATCGCCAGTTGGAAGGAACCATTGGCCGAGTTGCTGACACGGCTCATACGGGATCATTTATAACCCGCCGCAGTCACCTCAACCTTCTGTGTATTCACATCGTACTATCAACGCCAATGATACACAAGTTATGCCGGTTTATATCACGGTCAAATATGGCGAATCTCAAACCAACTCCTTGAGTCACCTTGAGACTTGGGGGCTACAATGATATGACTTAGCGAACGTTGCCGGTTTTCAGTGAAGTCAAGAACCCCAATACGTTGGAGGGAAAGATAACCCGGTCCCGGATTCACACCGTGCTGTCAGAAGGTTTCCGGATTAGAAAGTATATGACAGTTACAAAATCCCAGCTCAATGAAGAAGTTTCGGGTCATCAGAAAGGGATTCCGGTTTACAATCCGGTACAAGGGAAATTTGCTCTCCAATAAAGCTCTCAAGCTCTCAAATCCGGTTTAATAATTTCTGGTTCAAAAAGGAATTAACTTCTCGCAAGTTCGAGTTTAAAGGCCGTCAGAAAATTTCCGGCTAAAAATGAAGATTCCGGTTTAAAATCCGGTTCAAGGGAAAGATGTCTCCCACAAAGCTTTGAAGGTCTCCATATCCGGTTCAAGAAGAATTTATCTCTTGCAAAAAGTTAAAAATTGCAAAAGAGAACCTGCTGCCATGATGCACGGTTCAAACATGGGTATCCCGCCTTACTGGCCTGACATATTATTGATCACATGGGGGCTTCTGCTTCATAAAGCGGGGTCTCTGTTCTTTTACATCATGTGTGGTTACACGGAGTTGTTCTAAAAGCGGCCTCCGGTTTACCCCTAGAGTTCGCTTTTTAAAAGCATCATGTTATATTACTTGGAGGTTTGGTCGTGTCCGAACCAATACCATACCTCTTGATAGGCGAGAGCCACCAGATCACTTGGGGACTTGGTCACGTCTGAACCAGTCATGCCTCTTGATCGGACTAAGGCCACAGAATCACTTGGGGGCTTGGTCGAACCCGAACCATTGCCATGCCACTTGGTCAGCATAAATGCCACAGTTTCATTTGGGGACCTGGCTGACTAGAACCATAGTTACACCTAACGGGAGCTTGGTCGTGTTCGGCCATGGTAACGCCATTTGATCAGCTCAAATAAACCTTTTGTGAAAACGGTTTTGTCATTGCTTTTGCTTCTCACTTTTCTTTGCAAGATACTTTTTTCTTTTTTATTGCGTTTTTTAAACCGACAAAGTTTTCAACCAATCAATTGACGGAACACAGTTCACGTCAATCCGGAGACTATTTGCCCGGTTTGATCCTTGTTGTTAACATCCTCTTATGGAGTAAACCGGTGTTTATCAACCCGGCTCGGCTTTCAACTACAAGTTGTCAGTACAAGTCACCAGTATTATATATGGTTAAACCGATGTTTATCACAACCCGGCACGGTTTTATCATAAACCGGCATAATATGGAAGGAGTTATCAGTACTCAAGATTGGGGTTATCACCTTTACTACAAAAAGTTGGTAAAACCAACAATGTGATTCAATGTCACAGGTATGATATATTTCATATTTGATTATTCTTAAAGTGCAGCCTTGGTTATAAACCCGGGTTATATGTTGGGCATTATGACCCGTCTGGCGGTAAACCGCCAGGACACTTTAAACTTGTTGTATGCAGAAACAGGTTTGTTAAACCGGCCTGGCTTTGGACTATAAGTAGCCAGTATATATATTTGGATTGCGCCATTGGAATCATGCGCTTATAAATCATTGGGTTATATTATTCAAATAGCCAAACTTGGCTGAATTTCCATTATGATGTTGAATGAATAAGGTTTTCATACCGGATTATGTTATCTTGAATAGCCAACATGGCTGGATTTTATTATGGTTATTAATAACAGGTATTATTGAGGTTTTCAAAGTCGCTTTAGCGCAATGGCTATTATATTGTCAATGGATATGGTTTATTTTACAATTGAAGGAATAGTCCCGAGTTGCTGCAGGTTCACGACCCGGCACTTGGGGGCTACATTATTCAACTGAAGATTATATCAAATATGCAAGTCTCATGTCGCTGCAAGCATGCACCATGACACTTGGGGGCTAATGCAAAGTCATTTTTTGCTCACCTTATTGAAGACCCGACTCATCACATTGTAATGAACCGGCCCTTGGGGGCTACTAATTGCTCCTGTCAACAATTCAAGGTACACAAGTTTTCGTCCATAATATTGAAGGATTCATTGCTTAGTTGGTAAAGCACAAAACTCTTAACCTTGTGGATGTGGGTTCAAGCCCTACGATGGAAGCTACATTATAAGATGTTATTTTCATTGAAGTATATATCAAGTCCCGGTTCAGTATTATCTTACTAAGCCGGCCCTTGGGGGCTACACATCACTGCTCAAGTCTACATGATTATATTTATAAAGTCCCTGCTAATTATTGCATAATGACCCGGCCCTTGGGGGCTACACTGATTGAAGTTTTTATAAGCAATTGCAAGTCCCAGGTTGCTGCAAGCATGACAACCCAGCACTTGGGGGCTACATATATGGAGTATTCAGTTTATATGATTGAGATGAACAAACCGGATTTCTTCAAGGTTGAAACACTTATTGGAGCAAGTCTTAAGTTATCACTATGTTCTCCTCTTAAGACTTGGGGGCTACAGGTATTATGCATATAAAGGAGGAACATCTTCATTTTATTAGTTTTGAGGAAATCAGGAAGATCAATTACATGACCCGGTGTCGATAACAATTATGACCCGGCGCCATCAATATTTATAAACCGGCCATTTTGGTAATATTAAACCGGCAAGTTTTACATCTTCAAACCGGCTAAATATCAGATAAGTATTTTCAGACCCATATTTCTTAAACCGGCGGAGCTGAGTCAAAGGAGTTATTCTTCACAATATTTCTCAGTGACAAGCCAATGTCGGCAAATTGATCATGAAGCTGGTCTATTGACCCGGATTTCCCAGAAGGAGGAAATAACAAGGACTTAAGGATGATCAGGTACCGGTTTACAAAAATTCTTAACCCGGAGCATAACCTGTCAAATTTGTTCTTGTGTTTATTTTGCAGCATAAGTTTACCATGAATAAATCCAAGCTAAACTTGGGGGCTAATGTCGGGGATATACCCCGCGGTGTATACCGGTCGGAAGTTAACCCGGCCGAACTTGGCGGTTTATCTGAAGACCCCGCTAACACTTGGCGAGTTACTGGCGACCCGCCCTGACCTGGTGGTTTACAAGCAACCCACCTGGTCATTATGACTCACTGGTGATCCGGCGTGCGGGATCGACGGATGACAAGGCCCACAGCCCAGAAGGCCGGTTCACGCTTAACGGTGGGCCGGTTTAAGAGGAAAGGCACGAGGAACATTATCTTACAAGGAGCTAAGACCTGGACTTGTATCCGGTTGAGATAGATTAGTCCTAATCCTAAGAGGACTCCACATGTAAACCGCCCCTTCAACATATATAAGGAGGGGCAGGGCTCCTCAAAGGGGGGAAGATTGACAAGTTCCACAAGTTGGACAAGTTAGGTTTAGACAATAGCTCTCGAGATAGAGCACTTTTGTAACCGTGATCATCATCATCAATATCAATGAAGCAGGATGTAGGCTTTTACCTCCACTGTGAGGGGCCGAACCTGGGTAAAACATCGCGTTTCTCGTTCCGCTCAACACCTCTCAAGCTACCACATAGATGTGTTGGCCTCGGGACTAAGTCCTGACACCTAGGACATCTGCCATGACAATTCCACGACAACTTTGCTCTGAAATACTTTGAAAATTTTCAAATGTTTAAGACTTGTGTTTCATTAAGAAGATATACCCACATCTTACTCAAATCATCTGTGAAGGTCAGAAAATAACGATATCTGCCATGAGCCTCAACACTCATCGGATCGCATACATCAGTATGTATTATTTCCAATGAGTCAGTTGCTCGCTCCATTGTTCCGGAGAATGGAGTCTTAGTCATCTTGCCCATGAGACATGGTTCGCAAGCATCAAAATGATTCATAATCAAGTGATTCCAAAATCCCATCAGCATGGAGTTTCTTCATGCGCTTTACACCAATATGACCTAAACGGCAGTGCCACAAATAAGTTGCACTATCATTATTAACTTTGCATCTTTTGGCTTCAATATTATGAATATGTGTATCACTACGATCGAGATCCAACGAACCATTTTCATTGGATGTATGACCATAGAAGGTTTTATTCATGTAAACAGAGCAACAATTACTCTCTAACTTAAATGAATAACTGTATTGCAATAAACATGATCAAATCATATTCATGCTCAATGTAAACACCAAATAACATTTATTTAGGTTTAACACTGATCCTGAAAGTATAGGGAGTGTGCGATGATGATCATATCAATCTTGGAACCACTTCCAACACACATCATCACTTCACCCTTAACTAGTCTCTGTTCATTCTGCAACTCCCGTTTCGAGTTACTACTCTTAGCAACTAAACCAGTATCAAATACCGAGGGGGTGCTATAAACACTAGTAAAGTACACATCAATAACATGTATATCAAATATATCATTGTTCACTTTGCCATCCTTCTTATTCGCTAAATACTTGGGGCAGTTCTACTTCCAGTGACTAGTCCCTTTGCAGTAGAAGCACTTAGTCTCATGCTTAGGTCCAGACTTGGGCTTCTTCACTTGAGTAGCAACTTGCTTGCCGTTCTTCTTGAAGTTTCCTTTCTTTCCCTTTGCCCTTTTCTTGAAACTAGTGGTCTTGTTAATCATCAACACTTGATGCTCTTTCTCGATTTCTACCTTCATCGATTTCGTCATCATGAAAAGCTCAGGAATCGTTTTCGTCATCCCTTGCATACTATAGTTCATCACGAAGTTCTACTAACTTGGTAATGGTGACTAGAGAATTCTGTCAATCACTATTTTATCTGGAAGATTAACTTCCACTTGATTCAAGCGATTGTAGTACCCAGACAATCTGAGCACATGCTCACCGCTTGAGCTATTCTCCTCCATCTTTTAGCTATAGAACTTGTTGGAGACTTCATATCTCTCAACTCGGGTATTTGCTTGAAATATTAACTTCAACTCCTGGAACATCTCATATGATCCATGACGTTCAAAACATCTTTGAAGTCCCGATTCTAAGCTGTTAAGCATGGTGCACTAAACTATCAAGTAGTCATCATATTGAGCTAGCCAAACGTTCATAACGTCTGCATCTGCTCCTGCAATAGGTGTGTCACCTAGTGGTGCATCAAGGACATAATTCTTCTATGCAACAATGAGGATAATCCTCAGATCACGGATCCAATCCGCATAATTTCTACTAACATTTCAACTTAGTTTTCTCTAGGAACATATCAAAAATAAAACAGAGGAGCTAAATGCGAGCTATTGATCTATAACATAGATATGCTAATACTACCAGGACTAAGTTCATGATAAATTAAAGTTTAATTAATCATATTACTTAAGAACTCCCACTTAGATAGACATCCCTCTAATCATCTAAGTGATCACATGATCCATATCAACTAAACCATGTCCGATCATCGCGTGAGATGGAGTAGTTTTCAATGGTGAACATCACTATGTTGATCATATCTACTATATGATTCACGCTCGACCTTTCGGTCTCTAGTCTTCCGAGGCCATATCTGCATATGCTAGGCTCGTCAAGTTTAACCCGAGTATTTTGCGTGTGCAAAACTGGCTTGCACCCGTTGTAGATGAACGTAGAGCTTATCACACCCGATCATCACGTGGTGTCTCGGCACGACGAACTTTGGCAACGATGCATACTCAGGGAGAACACTTTTATCTTGAAATTTAGTGAGAGATCATCTTATAATGCTACTGTCAATCAAAGCAAAATAAGATGCATAAAGGATAAACATCACATGCAATCAATATAAGTGATATGATATGGCCATCATCATCTTGTGCTTGTGATCTCCATCTCCGAAGCACTGTCATGATCACCATCGTCACCGGCGCGACACCTTGATCTCCATCGTAGCATCGTTGTCGTCTCGCCAACTAATGCTTCTACGACTATCTCTACCGCTTAGTGATAAAGTAAAGCAATTACAGGGCGATTGTATTGCATACAATAAAGCGACAACCATATGGCTCCTGCCAGTTGCCAATAACTCTGTTACAAAACATGATCATCTCATACAATATATATAGCATCATGTCTTGACCATATCACATCACAACATGCCCTGCAAAAACAAGTTAGACGTCCTCTACTTTGTTGTTGCAAGTTTTACGTGGCTGCTACGGGCTGAGCAAGAACTGTTCTTACCTACGCATCAAAACCACAACGATAGTTCGTCAAGTTAGTGTTGTTTTAACCTTCGCAAGGACTGGGCGTAGCAACACTTGGTTCAACTAAAGTTGGAGAAACTGACACCCGCCAGCCACCTGTGTGCAAAGCACGTCAGTAGAACCATTCTCGCTTAAGCGTACGCGTAATGTCGGTCCGGGCTGCTTCATCCAACAATACCGCCAAACCGAAGTATGACATGCTGGTAAGCAGTATGACTTGTATCTCCCACAACTCACTTGTGTTCTACTCGTGCATATAACATCTACGCATAAAACCTGGCTCAGATGCCACTGTTGGGGAACGTAGTAATTTCAAAAAAAATTCCTACGCACACGAAAGATCATGGTGATGCATAGCAACAAGAGGGCAGAGTATGTCTACGTACCCTCGTAAAGACCGAAAGCGGAAGCGTTTATCAACGCGGTTGATGTAGTCGTACACCTTCACGATCCGTCCCAATCAAGTACTGAACGTACGACACCTCTGCGTTCAGCACAGGTTCAGCTCGATGACGTCCTCGCCTTCTCGATCTAGCAAGAGGGGCGAAGAAGTAGATGAGTTCCGGCAGCACGACGGCGTGGTGACGGTGTTGGTGAAGAACAATCTTCGCAGGGCTTCGCCTAAGCACTACCAAAACTATGACGGAGGATAAACTAGAGGGGACGGGGTTGCCGGCACACGGCTTGGTGTTTCTTGATGTGTCTTGGGTGCTAGCCCTACCCCTCTATTTATATGTTGAGCCTTGGGGTCGAAACTTTGAGTAAAAGCCTCCACAAAGTCGGTTTCACCCAAAAGGCAAGAGTCCTTCTCGGACTCCAGGGCCAGACGCCAGGGTTCCCGGCGTCTGGACCCAGACGCCAGGGACCCTGGCATTTGGCCCCTGGACTCCGCAAAACTTCCTTTTGCACTTTCCAAAAACCTTGTGGGCTTTCCCCTTTGGCCCAAATAAAGTGTTCTTGTACCCCAAACATTTCGGGAAACATCTGGAACCCCTTCCGGTGAATTCCGGAACCCTTCCGGAGACCAAACACTATTATCCCATATATCAAACTTTATCTCCGGACCATTCCAGAGTTCCTCGTCATGTCTGTGATATTATCCGGAACTCTGAACAACATTCAGTTACCAAGATTCATAACTCATAAATACTATATCATCAACGAACATTAAGCGTGCGGACCCTACGGGCTCGAGAACTATGTAGACATGACCGAGACACTTCTCTGGTTAATAACCAATAGCGGAACCTGGATGCCCATATTGGCTCCTACATATTCTACGAAGATCTTTATCGGTCGAACCGCATAACAACATACGTTGTTCCCTTTGTCATCGGTATGTTACTTGCCCGAGATTTGATCGTCGGTATCTCAATACCTAGTTCAATCTTGTTACCGGCAAGTCTCTTTACTCGTTCCGTAATACATCATCCCATAACTAACTCATTAGTTACAATGTTTGCAAGGCTTATAGTGATGTGTATTACCGAGTGGGCCCAGAGATACCTCTCCGACAATCGGAGTGACAAATCCGAATCTCAAAATACGCCAACTCAACAAGTACCTTCGGAAACACCTATAGAGCACCTTTATAATCACCCAGTTATGTTGTGACGTTTGGTAGCACACAAAGTGTTCCTCCGGTAAATGAGAGTTGCATAATCTCATAGTCATAGGAACATGTATAAGTCATGAAGAAAGCAATAGCAACATACTAAACGATCAAATGCTAAGCTAACAGAATGGGTCAAGTCAATCACATCATTCTCCTAATGATGTGATCCTGTTAATCAAATGACAACTCATGTCTATGGTTAGGAAACATAAACATCTTGATAAACGAGCTAGTCAAGTAGAGGCATACTAGTGACACTCTGTTTGTCTATGTATTCACACATGTATTATGTTTCCGGTTAATACAATTCTAGCATGAATAATAAAAATTTATCATGAAATAAAGAAATAAATAGTAACTTTATTATTGCCTCTAGGGCATATTTCCTTCATTCATTACAGTACCTTGAAGTGGTGGTTTGTTTTCTTCTACTAACGGAGCTCAGGAGATTTTCTTTTAAGTTTTGTGTTGTAAAGTTTTCAAGTTTTGGGTAAAGATTTGATGGATTATGGAACAAGGAGAGGCAAGAGCCTAACCTTGGGGATGCCCAAGGCACCCCAAGGTAAAATCCAAGGACAACCTAAAGCCTAATCTTGGGGATGCCCCGGAAGGCATCCCCTCTTTCATCTTCGTCCATCGGTAACTTTACTTGGAGCTATATTTGTATTCGCCACATGATATGTGTTTTGCTTGGAGCGCCTTGTATGATTTGAGTCTTTGCCTTTTAGTTTACCACAATCATCCTTGCTGTACACACCTTTTGGGAGAGACACACATGAATCGGAATTTCTTAGAATACTCTATGTGCTTCACTTATACCTTTTGGGCTAGATAATTTTGCTCTAGTGCTTCACTTATATCTTTTAGAGCACGGTGGTGGTTTTATTTTATAGAAATTATTGATCTCTCATGCTTCACTTATATTATTTTGAGAGTCCCTTGAACAACATGGTAATTTGCTTTGGTTATGAATTTAGTCCTAATATGATAGGCATCCAAGATCGGTATATATAAAAAAACTTTCATAAAAAGTGCATTGCGAACTAGGAGAAGTTTGATACTTGATAATCGTTTTGAGATATAAAGGTGGTAATATTAGAATGTGCTAGTTGAGTAGTTGTGAATTTGAGAAATACTTGTGTTGAAGTTTGCAAGTCTCGTAGCATGCACGTATGGTGACCGTCGTGTAACAAATTTGAAACATAAGTTGTTATTAGATTGTGTTCCTTATGAGTGGCGGTCGGGGACGGGCGATGGACTTTTCCTACCAATTATCCCCCTAGGAGCATGCGCGTATTGCTTGGTTTTTGATGACTTGTAGATTTTTGCAATAAGTATGTGAGTTCTTTATGACTAATGTTGAGTCCATGGATTATACGCACTCTCACCCTTCCATCATTGCTAGCCTCTTCGGTACCATGCATTGCCCTTTCTCACCTTGAGAGTTGGTGAAAACTTCGCCGGTGCATCGAAACCCCGTGATATGATACGCTGTGTCACACATAAACCTCCTTATATCATCCTCAAAACAGCCACCGTACCTACCTATTATGGCATTTCCATAGCCATTCTGAGATGGAAAAAAATTATATGAGACCAGGTCTCACGGGCTAGCAGGTGAGACCCACCCTGATGGATGACACATGGCATTCACAAATCATAAAGCATCTAATCTCTCCCCCTGATTTCAAGTGGGGGTGGGGTAGCTGCTTTGTGATTTGTAAATGCCACGTGTCATCCAACAGGGTGGGTCTCACATGCTAGCCCGTGAGACCTGGTCTCATATAATTCTTCTCCATTCTGAGATATATTGACATGCAACTTTCCATCGTTCCGTTTATCATGACACACATCATCATTGTCATATTGCGTTGCATGATCATGTAGTTGACATCGTAATTGTGGCAAAGCCACTGTTCATAATTTTTCATACATGTCACTCTTGATTCATTGCCCTTCCCGGTACACCGCTGGAGGCATTCATATAGAGTCATACTTTGTTCTAGTATCGAGTTGTAATCATTGAATTGTAAATAAATAGAAGTGTGATGATCATAATTAATAGAGCATTGTCCCCAAAAAAGAGAGAAAGGCCAAATAAAAAAAGAAGGCCCAAAAAAGGGGCAATGCTACTATCCTTTTTTCCCACACTTGTGCTTCAAAGTAGCACCATGATCTTTATGATAGAGAGTCTATTGTCTTGTCACTTTCATATACTAGTGGGAATTTTTCATTATAAAACTTGGCTTGTATATTCCAACAATGGGCTTCCTCAAATGGCCTAGGTCTTCGTGAGCAAGCAAGTTGGATGCACACCCACTTAGTTTCTTTTGTTGATCTTTCATACATATATAGCTCTAGTGCATCCGTTGCATGGCAATACCTACTCCTTGCATTGACATCAATTGATGGGCATATCCCTAGCCCATTGATTAGCCACGTCGATGTGCGACTTTCCCCTTTTTTTGTCTTCTCCACATAACCCCCATCATCATATTCTATTCCACCCATAGTGTTATATCCATGGCTCACACTCATGTATTGCGTGAAAGTTGAAAAAGTTTGAGATTACTAAAGTGTGAAACAATTGCTTGGCTTGTCATCGGGGTTGTGCATGATGAGAGCATTCTTGTGTGACAAAAATGGAGCATGACCAAACTATATGATTTTGTAAGGATGAACATTCTTTTGCCATGTTATTTTGAGAAGACATAATTGCTTAGTTAGTATGCTTGAAGTATTGTTATTTTTATGTCAATATTAAACTTTTGTGTTGAATCTTTCGGATCTGAATATTCATGCCACAATAAAGAGAATCACATTGAGAATTATGCTAGGTAACATTCCACATCAAAAATTCTGTTTCTATCATTTACCTACTCGAGGACGAGTAGGAATTAAGCTTGGGGATGCTTGATACGTCTCCAACGTATCTATAATTTTTTATTATTCCATGCATTTATATTATCTATTTTGGATGTTAATGGGCTTTATTTTACACTTTTATATTATTTTTGGGACTAACCTATTAACCCAAGGCCCAGTGCAAATTGTTTTTTTGCCTACTTCAGTGTTTCGCAAAAAAGGAATATCAAACGGAATCCAAACGGAATGAAACCTTCGGGAACGTGATTTTTTGGAACAAACGTGATCCAGAGGACTTGGAGTGGACGTCAAGAAACGAACGAGGAGTCCACGATGCAGGGGGGCGCTCCTACCCCCTAGGCGTGCCCTCCCCCTCGTGGGCCCCTTGTGGATCAACCGACCTACTTCTTCCTCCTATATATACTCATATACCTTGAAAACATCCAGGAGCACCACGAAACCCTATTTCCACTACTGCAACCTTCTGTACCCAAGAGATCCCATCTTGGGGCCTTTTCCGGAGCTCCGCCGGAGGGGGCATCGATCACAGAGGGCCTCTACATCAACTCCATGGCCCCTCCGATGATGTGTGAGTAGTTTACTGTAGACCTTTGGGTCCACAGTTATTAGCTAGATGGCTTCTTCTCTCTCTTTGAACCTCAATACAAAGTTCTCCCCGATCTTCTTGGAGATCTATTTGATGTAACTCTTTTTGCGGTGTGTTTGTCGAGATCCGATGAATTGTGGGTTTATGATCAAGTCTATCTATGAACAATATTTGATTCTTCTCTGAAATCTTTTATGTATGATTGGTTATCTTTGCAAGTCTCTTCAAATTATCAGTTTGGTTTGTCCTACTAGATTGATCTTTCTTGCAATGGGAGAAGTGCTTAGCTTTGGGTTCAATCTTGCGGTGCTCGATCCCAGTGACAGAAAGGGAAACAACACGTATTGTATTGTTACCATCGAGGATAAAAAGATGGGGTTTATATCATATTGCTTGAGTTTATCCCTCTACATCATGTCATCTTACCTAATGTGTTACTTTGTTCTTATGAACTTAATACTCTAGATGCATGCTGGATAGCGGTCGATGTGTAGAGTAATAGTAGTAGATGAAGGCAGGAGTCAGTCTACTTGGTCGCGGACGTGATGCCTATATACATGATCATGCCTAGATATTCTCATAATTATTCGCTTTTCTATCAATTTCTCGGCAGTAATTTGTTCACCCACCGTAATACTTATGCTATCTTGAGAGAAACCACTAGTGAAACCTATGCCCCCCCCCGGGTCTATTCTCTATCATATTAATCTTCCGTCAATAAGCTATTTCCATTACCTTTTATTTTGCAATCTTTACTTTTAATCTTTATCATAAAAACACCAAAAATATTATCTCATCATCTCTATTAGATCTCACTCTCGTAAGTGACCGTGAAGGGATTGACAACCCCTTTATCGTGTTGGTTGCGAGGTTCTTATTTGTTTGTGTAGGTACGAGGGACTTGTGTGTGGCCTCCTACTGGATTGATACCTTGGTTCCCAAAAACTGAGGGAAATACTTACGCTACTTTGCTGCATCACCCTTTCCTCTTCAAGGGAAAACCAACGCAGTGCTCAAGAGGTAGCAGCGATTTGCGTGTAGTCTCCTACTGGATTGATACCTTGGTTCTCAAAAACTAAGGGAAATACTTACGCTACTTTGCTGCATCACCCTTTCCTCTTCAAGGGAAAACCAACGCATGCTCAAGAGGTAGCATACCAAGCTTTAGCATCACCCTTTAATGAGAACAGGAATAATTTGAGAATATAATAATAGCGAATTTTCTCATCATGAGCAAAAAGGCTGGCTATGCCATTCAACTTAGTAAGATGTGCCACAGCAGTTTCAGTTTCATAACCATGGAAAGGATCAGATTCAACCAAAGTAATCAACTCTGGGTCGACAGAGAATTCATAGTCCTTATCGTCAACAAAGATAGGTGAAGTAGCAAACTGAGGATCACATTTCATTTTAGCATTCAAAGTCTTTTCTTTATACTTGCATAATAATATTTCTAGATCATCTCTATCCTTACAAGAAATAATATCCCTAGTTTCCTCCTCATCCATAACATAACCTTCCGATACCTTTGGCAATTCATATCTATGAGGGCTAGTTATAATAGGTCTTTCAAGATTTTCAATTCCAAGCTCTTCATCAATTTCAACATTCTCAAAAGCTTTAGTTCTAGCAAGTTGTTCATCAAGAAATTCACCTAGTGGCACATTATCTTCAAGCAAGGTACTAGCATCATTGTAAATATCATTCATAGCAGAAGTAGCATCATCAATAACTTGTGACATATCAGGATTAATAACACGTGGTGGTGTTGCAAGTCTACTTATAACAGACGGTGAATCAAGTGCAGAGCTAGATGGCAGTTCCTTACCTCCCCTCGTCTTAGAGGAAAAAATCTTAGTCTTAGCGTCCTTAAGATTCTTCATAGTAATAATTTGATAATAATCCCAAGTGACTCAACAAATATAGCTATGCTCCCCGACAACGGCGCCAGAAAAGGGTCTTGATAACCCACAAGTATAGGGGATCGCAACAGTTTTCGAGGCTAGAGTATTCAACCCAAATTTATAGATTCGACACAAGAGGAGCCAAAGAATATTTGCAAGTATTAGCAACTAAGTTGCCAATTCAATCACACCTGGAGACTAATTATCTGCAGGAAAGTGATCGGTAGCACTGTAATATGATAGCTTTGATAGTAGTGGTAGCAGCAACAGTAACGGTAACAGTGATAGTAATAGTTTTGTAGCAGTGACAATAGTAACATCATCAGTAGTTACTTAGCAAGATCAGTATGTAGGAAAATCGTAGGCATTGGATCAGTGGTTTATTGGATGATATTCATCATGTGACAGTTACAACCTAGGGCGATACGACACTAGCTCCAGTTCATAAATATAATGTAGGCATGCATTCTATAAATAGTCATACGTGCTTATGAAAAGAACTTGCATGACATCTTTTGTCATACCCTCCCGTGGCAGCGAGGTCCATAAGGAAACTAAGGGATATTAAGGCCTCCTCTTAATAGAGTACCAGAATAAAGCATTAGCACATAATGAATACATGAACTCCTCAAATTACGGTCATCACCAAAAAGTATCCCGCATATTGTCATTACAGGGTTTACTCATCATAACACGTAATAGGTGACTATGACTTGCAATATCGGATCTAGAACATAGATATAATGGTGATAACATAAACGGTTCAGATCTGAATTCATGGCACCCGGGCCCAAAGTGTCAAGCATTAAGCATAACAAAGTCATAACAACATCAATCTCAGAACATGGCGGATACTAGGGATCAAGCCCTAACAAAACTAACTCGATTACATGATGAATCTCATCCAACTCCTCACCGACCAGCGAGCCTACGAAGGAATTACTCACTCCCGGTGGAAAGCATCATGTAATTGGTGGTGGACGAGGGTTGGTGATGACAAAGACCGAAGATTACCCTCTCGGGAGCCCCAAACGGACTCCAGATATGGCATTCCGATGAAGAACGGGAGGTGACGGCGGCTCCGTATCGCGAAATGAGATAATTCTTCCTCCTTGATTTTTCTCTCCGAAAATAGTATTTTATAGCATCAGAGCTAGGGTCTGCGGGGTCACCAGGTGGGCATAACCCACTTGGGCGCGCTGGAGGGGGGGGCCCTGGTGGGTTGTGCTCACCCAGGGCCCCCCTCCGGTGGTTCTTGGCTCTAGTATTTTTCTTCATTTATATAAAAAATCCTCGCAAAGTTTTGTTCCAATCCGAGAACTTTTATTTCTGCACAAAAACAACACCATGGTAGTTTTGCTGAAAGCAGTGTCAGTCCAGGTTAGTTTCATTCAAATCATGCAAGTTGGAGTCCAAAAAAAGAGGAAACACGTTAGGAAAAGCGGATACGATGAAGACGAATCATGCCTATATACATGATCATTGCCTTGGATATTGTCATAATTACTTGCTTTTCTGTTAGTTGCCCGACAGTAATTTGTTTACCCACCGTATGCTATTTTCTCGAGAGAAGCCTCTAGTGAAAACTATGGCCCCCGGGACTATTTTCTATCATATATTAAAAAAAATACCTTGCTGCAATTTTCTTTTATTTATTTTATTTTGTATTTTTTCAGATCTATCTATCAAAATCTATACAATTTAATCTTGCTCGTAACTGTTGAGGGATTGACAACCCCTTTACACATTGGTTTGCAAGTATTCGTTGTTTGTGTGTAGGTGTTGTTTACCTAGTGTTGCTTGGTTCTCCTACTGGATTGATAACCTTGGTTTCATAACTGAGGGAAATACTTATCTCTACTGTATTGCATCATCCTCTCCTCTTCGGGGAAATCCCAACGCAGCTCACAAGTAACAGGAAGAATATCTGGCACCGTTGCCGGGGAGATATCATCAACATCTATCAAGTACTTACACTTAAACTTTCATCTCCTTTCATTTACTTTATTTGCCTTTTGCTTCTCATTTTCATCTCCCCCGCTTCTAAAAAGTTTTTACAAAAATACAAAAATATTTTCTGTTTGCCTTTTTACGGGTTTTGCGTGTTTTCTTGCTTGCCCATTTATCGTTATGGATAGTTCTTCCCTTGCTACGTGCACTCCTGAGAATGAAGTTCTCAATTTTAAGCAAATGTGAGGAGAGAATTTAAAAGATGCTTGGTATAGGATTTGCAATGCTCATAATAGATCAACTTGAAAGCAATTCACTATTGTTCTTCTTCGCAATTTTTATGTGGGAATTAGTAGTGCTTGACACTATTACCGGAGGGAATTTCTTGATGTGTCCCTCTATGAATGCTTTCAACGCTATGGGAAATTTAGTGGGATCACCACCTATCAGTGTTAATGAAACGGTTTTAACTTTGGAGCATGTTATGCAAAGGTTAGATGCTATTGAAAAGAAGATGCCTACCCTAGAGCATATTTATAATTTGGGTAAAAAGATTCATAACCATGTCACTCAATTTGGATCAAAGGTAGGAATTACTCTAAATATGGTAAAAGAGAAAGAACCAATAATTAATGAAAGAGTAGAACAAAGTCCCGCTAGGATCGATAAGTTGGAATAAATTATTAATAATTCGGGTTTTGTTTATTCTTCCGTTAAAACTATTGAAAAAACTCCTCCTAGCAAGAATTGCAAGTTTATTTATGTTCCTAAAGACAAGGGTGCCATGATTAGCAACAATAACGAAGATCTTAAAATGATTAGAGTTCACCCCAATTTCATTGATTTGATAAAGGAACCAATATATAGAAATAAGTCTCTTGATTTTTTCCTAGGAGTGTTATTATTAAAAAATATATGTGCTAAACTCCTAGGAAATATGGTTTTGTAATTGAGGAATTGGAAACCAAAGATGACAACACTTGAAACTATGCATTACGCCTAGCTAGCGGTGTAAAATAATAACGCTAGTTGGGAGGCAACCTAATAGTTATCTTTAAAAAAAATTCCTTTCTGTTTTTCAATAAATATACAATTATGCTACTGTTATGATTGTGTTTTAGTGTTTTAATTAGTGTTTGTACCAAGTAAAGCCTTTGGGATGATTAGGGTGATAGTTAATTTGATTATGTGCATTAACATAAACTTTTGCGTCTAGTAGCAGAATTGTTAAAATTTGCTGGAGCGTGATAAAATTCTGAATTTTTTAAAAATGATTTTTTGGAGTTACAGAAGTATGGTCAAAGTTCAGACTACTACAGATTGTTCTATTTTTTACAGATTTTGTTTTCATTGCATTGTGTGCTTATTTTGATGAATCTATGAATTGTATCGGGGGGTATAACCCATGGTAAAGTTAGAATACATTAGCTATAATGCAATAACAAAATATGAATGGGTTTGCAACAGTAATTAAGGTGGTGATTTGTTTTATTATACTAATGTATCTCACAAAGGTTTTGTTAAGTTTTGTGTGATTGAAGTTTTCAAGTTTTGGGTGAGATCGCGGTGGATGAAGGAATAAGGAGTGGCAAGAGCCAAAGCTTGGGGATGCCCGAGGGACCCCAAGGTAATATTCAAGGACTCCCAAGCAACTAAGCGTGGGAGGCCATGGAGGGCATCCCCTCTTTCTTCTAATGAGCATCGGTACTTTTACTTGGAGCTATATTTTTATTCGTCACATATCATGAGTTTTACTTGGAGCGTCTTGTATTATATGAGTCTTTGCTTTGTTTGATTTTTAGTTTGTCACAATCATCCTTGCTGAACACACTTGTTTGAGAGAGCCACACACATATCATGATTTTCCAGAAGACTCTGTGTGCTTCACTTAAATCTTGTAGGGATAACTTTCTTTGGCCATGTTATTTTGAGAAGACATGATTGCTTTGTTAGTATGGTTGAAGTATTATTGTTTTTATGTCAATGCTAAACTTTTGTTTTGAATCTTATGGATCTGAATATTATTGCCACAATAAAGAAGATTGCACTAATAAATATGCTAGGTAGAATTTCGCATCAAAAATTCTATTTTCATCATTACCTACTCGAGGACGAGCAGGAATTGAGCTTGGGGATGCTTGATACGTCTTCAACGTATCTATAATTTTTGATCGTTCCATGATATTATATTATCTGTTTTGGATGTTTTATATGCATTAATATGCTATTTTATATTATTTTTGGGACTAACCTATTAACCTAGAGCCCAGTGCCAGTTTATGTTTTTTCCTTGTTTTTGACTTTTACAGAAAAGGAATATCAAATGAAGTCCAAATGTGATAAAACTTTACGATGATTTTTCTTGGACCAAAAGACACCTAGAAGACTTGGGGAGAGGGCCAGAAGAGTCCCGAGGAGGCCACAAGCCCTTAGGGCGCGCCCCAGGGGGGCGCCCCCAGGCTCGTGGGCCCCTCAGGAGTCCCGTAACCCTAGCTCCACCTCTATATATTCTCAAATATTCCCCAAACATCAGAAGCATCCACCAAAATACTTTTCCACTGGCGCAAGCCTCTGTTCCCGTGAGATAGCATCTTGGGGCCTTTTCCGACACTCTTCCAGAGGGAGATTCGATCACAGAGGGCCTCTACATCAACCTTGCTACCCTTCTGATGAAGCGTGAGTAGTTTACCACAGACCTAAGGGTCCATAGCTAGTAGCTAGATGGCTTCTTCTCTCTCATTGATCTTCAATACAATGTTCTCCTTGATGTTCTTGGAGTTCTATCCGATGTAATCTTCTTTTGCGGTGTGTTTTGTTGAGATCCGATGAATTGTGGATTTATGATCATATTATATATGAATATTATTTGAGTCTTCTCTAAACTATTTTATGCATGATTAAGATATCTTTGTATTCCTCTTCGAACTATTGGTTTGGTTTGGCCAACTAGATTTGTTTTTCATGCAATGGGAGAGATGCTTAGTTTTGGGTTCAATCTTGCAATGTCCTCACCCAGTGACAGAAGGGGTAGCGAGACACGTATTATATTGTTGCCATTAAGGATAAAAAGATGGGGTTTATGTCATATTGCTTGAGTTTATCCCTCTACACCATGTCATCTTACTTAAAGCGTTGCTTTGTTCTTATGAACTCAATACTCTAGATGCAGGCAGGAGTCGGTCAATGTGTGGAGTAATAGTAGTAGATGCAGAATCATTTCGGTCTACTTGTCACGGACGTGATGCCTATATTCATGATCATTGCCTTAGATATCGTCATAACTATGCACTTTTCTATCAATTGCTCAACAATAATTTGTTTACCCACCGTAGTCAAGAGAGAAGCCTTTATTGAAACCTATGGCTCCCGGATCTATTTTCCATCATATATTTTCATATCTATAAACCAAAAAACCCAAACATACCTTACTGCAATTTATCTATATTTACTTTAGTTTGCTCTTTTATTTATCTTTTATACCAAATCTCTATTAGATTTCACTCTTGTTTGTGACCGTGAAGGGATTGACAACCCCCTTTTCGCGTTGTGTGCAAGTGTTTGTTAGTTTGTGCAGGTGCATATATTGGAGACTTGCTTGTGCCTCCTACTAGATTGATACCTTGGTTCTTAAGTGAGGGAAATACTTATCTCTACTTTGCTGCATCACCCTTTCTCTTCAAGGGAAAAATCAACGCAAGCTCAAGAAGTAGCAGAGGGTAGGACAAAAGATGTCATGCAAGTTCTTATCGCAAGCATGTATGACTATATACAGAATACATGCCTACATTACATTGATGAATTGGAGCTAGTTCTGTGTCGCCCTAGGTTATGACTGTTACGTGATGAGTGTTATCCAACATAATCACCGATCCAATGCCTACGGGATTTTCACATATTGATATTAGGTAAGTTACTAGTGTTGCTGCTACTATCACAATTGCTGCAAAACTACCACTGCTACTGTTGCCATTATTGTTACTACCATTGCTCTCGCTATCAAATTACCACATTACTGTGCTACTGATCACTCTGCTGCAGATATTTAGTCTCCAGGTGTGGTTGAATTGACAACTCAACTACTAATACTTGCAAGTATTCTTTGGCTCCCATTGTGTTGAGTCAATAAATTTGGATTGAATACTCTACCCTCGAAAACTGTTGCGATCCCTTATACTTGTGGGTTATCATGTCTATGTGAGATTATGCCATGAATAATCATAGCTATAAGTTGCCGCTATTCTGTCAACTGCCCAAATGTTTTTTGTTAACATGCTATTACTTTCTTTTGAGAGAGAAGCCATTAGTGAACCTATGGCCCCAGGGTGTATTTTCCATTAATACAAAATCTCCTACAATTTGCTATTTTACTTTCTTGTCGTTTTCTCTATCACTATATATTCGCTTTTAATCTTATAACTAGCATGAACAAGGGGATTAACAACCTCCTTGCTATTGTTGGGTTCAAGCAATTTTTTGTTTGTTTGTGTGTAGATGTTGCTCACATTGATAGCTTAGTGCCCCCTACTGATTCGATAAACATTGGTTCTTTACTGAGAGAAATACTATCTGTTGCTGTGATACATCATCTTTTCTCTTTGGAGAATCCAACATCTCAAAGCATCTCCAGCCGGACGCCCCAAACCCACCTCATACGCCCGGGCGGGCCGCCCGGTCACTGACCTGTCACGTTTTTGTGACCCAGACGACCCCCTCAAACGGGTCTCAAATGCCCGGGCTGACCAGCGCCCCTTATACCCAGCCCAAATATGGGGCGGTAATGGAGGCGCCCGGGCATATGCCCGCCACGTAGGACTGACGAAGGGTTCCCACACGGACTTGCCCGGAAACCCGGCGGTCCGATGGACGCCTCCTCCGTTGCCATGGTGTGCATACCACGTGGTGCCGCTCTGGCTCACCGCCCGAGAGCACATCAGCCTATTTAACCCGGCCGGAGTCCCGCAACTCTAGTCCATCCACCTTCCCCGTCTCCCCGTCGCTAGTCTGAGCCCATCCACCTCCTCTCTCTCCTGCTTCGGCGCTCCGCCCACGCTTCGGCGCTCCGCCATGGTCTGGAGTAAGATCACCTACTATGCAATGCTCATGCCGGAGCGCCGCACCGAGATCCAGTAGGAGATCCGGGCGAGACAAGCCGCGCGACAGCCCACATCGCTGTCGGGCTGCCTCCGGACTCGCCGGAGCCGGAGTAGGAGGAGTCGGGGAAAGAGGAGGAGGACGAGCTGGCGTTGATGGAGGCGGAGGAGCCGGAGCAGCAGCTACTGGGCTTCAACATGGAGCAGGCGGAGGCGGAGTTCATCGTGGCCCAGTCTGACGAGTTGCCGGAGCAGGAGTCCATCCAGGATGAGGCCTATGTGGAGGCCAACCGGGCGTTCCTCCGGTGGGAGCAAGCGGAGTCCGACGCACTCCTCGCCGAACTCGACACGGAGATAGAGGTGGAGGAGGCCGGAGCAGAGCAGCCAGAGGAGACAGAGCTGCAGCTGCCGCCAATCCTGCCAGACCCGGGCACGAAGATCGTCGACATCTCCGACGATGAGTAGCTAGGTGATCGACATAGTACGTAGGTCATTTTGTTTGCATGTCTTTGTATGGATTTTAGAATCTAGTATGACATGTCCGAATGCAACAAGTGAAATTTGAGACGTACTAGGTCACTGCCTGCGTTCGCGAGCATTTGAAGGGCCATATTTGACATATCCAGCTGTAGATGCTCTCATACGAAAGTAGCACTAGGCCTCACACATATGAACACCTCTATTTGGCACGTTGAAGACTTTGTTAAGAATTGTGTCAACCCTAATAGGAAAGTCATGGCTTCTCTTACCCTGCGTGTGTTGTGGACAATTTTGAACGAGAGAAACTCCGGCATCTTCCGTCACAAGTGCCTCTCCACCAATTCTCCTCAACACCATCATAGTCAACGCAAAACTTTGGGTAATTATGGGTGCCAAAAGACTTGGAGTCAATCATGTCGTGAGAGTACCCATTCGTTGTGTTAGGGGCCTCTATAACACAAAAACTATGCTATCTTCTTATAATATATGATAATCAGTAAATGAGGCAAATCTTGTGTCCCCGTTTTGAAATAATAGACTGCCTTGCTATTGTAAACTCGAGACAATTTACCACATGAGCGGTGTGGTGTGTGAAATTTGTAGTCGACTGATCAGCAGTCGGACTCCGTATTAAATAGCGATAACACAAAACTTTGGCACATCTCGCACTTAAAAGCTGCACAGGAGAACTGATAGCGATGACCTGGTGCTACCTTTCCACGCCGCCTGAAGCTCCCGAGAGCACAAAAGAAGCTGACCACCCCGTATAAAACCGAGAACGTCCATCCATGCGTTGCCGTGGTGTAAAGACGAGCTACATAGCACTCGTTATAGCCACGGAACAAATCGTGAGGGGCGGGGCAAAGCGTTACTAACCGCGCTGACAGCCATGAGTCCAGATCGAGCAGTAACGAAATTTAGGGTAGGGCTAGAGCCGCTCTGCTCCATTCCGAGAAGGAATCCAGATCGAGTAGGAGTAAGTTTGGCCGCTTCGTCCGTGGTCCCAAGGTTGAACCCAGATCGAGCAGCGACGTTGACGGCGACTGTGGATCCCTCTCCCCGTTCTGCCCCGTTCTGTGCACGAAACAGTGGGAACGCACAAGCGAGATCCGCTACACCCCCGGCGTCCGTACCCACCTGGTGCTACGTAGTACTACGTGCTCCGTTGCCGCAATATTCTATCCACCCTCGTCTCGTGGAGGGCATTCCTCCATGCGCTTCGTACTGGGGGCACACGGTATACAAGTCGCCGAACGAGGGTTGCCCGAGAGGGAAGTGCCCAGGGGCCAAGGCCGCCGCTGTGTGGAGCAGAGCTTCCGAGAAACAGAAGCGGTTCGCGACGGTTGCTCATGTACGTACGTACGTACGTGAGTCCATGCTGCATGAGTGGCATGGTCCCGAGCCCCGACCGATCCGTTTTGGAGGCGGTCGCGAGTGAATGATTGTGCATTGCCGTGTACTGCCAGGTTGCCTGATCAACGGCGGCTTGTTGTTGTTTCTATCTACTCGATCGTGCAGCAGCGGCGCATGTCGGTACTGCTAGCTCTCGTACGTACGTACGTACGTACATATGTGGACTTGAGTTGGTCTTTTGGCCGGCGCATTTGTTGGCTTGCGCGCGCGCGCTCGGCGGTGGCGCTACCAGTCTCCTTCGCGATCCGGTGGTGCCGAGACCCACGCGTCAGTTGTGCTCGCTCTCCCACCTATATCCCTCCCGCCTCTCCCTCCCCGCCCGCTGGAGTAGAAGTAGTAGGAGTAATCCGCTCGCCGCCGCTGCGGTTATCCGTTCGAGGTTGATGCGCTGCAAAGTTTCCTCTTCCGGGCTGGCTGGCTGGCTGGGCTGGAGTGACTCACGTAAACTTCGCCGCTCCGCTCCGGCCACCGGCCTTTCCATCTTTTGCCGCTGCTCCCTTACCTGCCCCGCAACCGCGGGTTGATTGCCTGCTTTAATCTCGTGCCTTTCCTCTCTCTCATTTTCCAGTCGGCCCCGTTCATTTCTCCTGGATTTCGCGTACAAATCGCCCTTCCCTTTTCCATTCCAATTAATACTGCACGAGCCGTGATGTCGCGTACGGAGTCGACAAGCTGTATATAAGCCATCGCTGTGTTTCTTCCGTCCTTCCTCTAGGTTTCTCCTCCCATAGCTTCCTGTCCCCAAAAGCTCCTTTTCTCTCGACTCAACTCAACTCGGAGGAGCCTCTGCGCCAGTGCGCCGCGCCCTCGGGCATAGTGGGCTAAGTAGTGCCTTCTCCTTCTGAGATTCTTCATCTTACTGACGCTTCGTTGCGCTGACGCTTGTTCGTGTCCGCAGAGATGGGGCGTGCCATGCGGTGGCTCAAGAGGCTGCTCACGGGCAGGAAGGAGGCGCACGGAGGCGGCAAGGAGATCCATGCCGCGACCGACTGGCATGACGCGGCGGTGAAGGAGTCCACCAAGAGATGGAGCTTCGTGAAGCAGAGGAAGAGCGGGGTTGACGCCGGGAAGCGGCCCTCAGAGCCTCTCGCCGCCGCGCTGGAGGTGAAGCCATGCCGCTGTGCCGGCGGCGAGCAGGCGGGAGCACGCGAGGAGAAGGCGGCCGTCGTGATTCAGAAAGCCTTCAGAGGCTACCTGGTATGCTCTTGATCATCATCCCGTTGATTCATATCTCCATCGTACGTCATCTCTGTATAAGTTGGTTGGGATACTGCTGACCGCGTGCGTGTCCGAGCTTCGGTTATGTTCATCATTTCTTGCTATCCGGTGTGCTGAAATGGCTTGAACAGTCCCGGTGTGCGCCCGAATTCTGACGTTAACGATGCAGATCCTCCCACCAATTATTTTAGTGGATAGGTTCACACTGTTTATGCCAGACCCGTCAGTTATTTTTGTATTATCTGTTTGGATTAGCGGGCTAAACGTCGCTGTATGTGATGTCACCGCTGGTCATGTTCCTTTCCATGATGGACAGTTGGTAGTAGTTGTTAACTCTTCCTCTGTCCCTGTGCAAAGTCGGCACGTTGATCTTGATCGGCTGCGCAGTTCTTTACTCTGCTTCGGGCCTTCAGCAGCGACTTCTCTGGATAAATAAGCTCTATTATGTTGGTTCGGTGTCAGTGTAGTGGTTACTGATTACGCAGTTGTGACATGATCCTATTTGGCCAAGCTGAGTTCTTTAGTCCTTGGCCCGATGCAAGTTGTTTTGGTTTAAGTTTTGAATCTTCGGTGACAATAATGCATGGCTTCAGGCTAGGAAGGCGCTCCGCGCTCTCAGATCACTCGTCAAGCTGCAAGCTCTGGTCCGAGGCTACCTCGTGAGGAAGCAGGCGGCTACGACTCTGCACAGGTTGCAGGCGCTCATGCGGCTGCAGGCCGATTCCCGCGCATTCAAGAGCGCCTCCTACCGGAAATCCATGGAGCAGGTCAGGCCCCGAATTTGAACTCATCGTTCGTGTTGATCAACGATCACGAGTTCACGGATGTATATTGAGTTTGATGTGCTTTCTGCGGCGTGTTTTTCGCAATGTAGGAGAGGATCGTTGCGCAAGATGCTCGGATGAGGACGCCGCCGGCCAAGCCGGGGCACCGCCGGAGGCTGTCCGACAGCACAGACTCCAACTACGAGCGCAGCCCGCGGATTGTGGAGATGGACACGTGCCACCTCCGCTCCCGGTCCAGCCGGATGGTGAGCAGCGGCCGGTACGCCACCGATCGCTCGTCCGGCCGCCTCGCCCCGGACGTGGCCCTGCCGTTCTCGCCGCGGTCTGTGAAGCAGCCCCCGCGGCTGTGCACCCGGCGTGAGCCCGTCAGGCTCGCCAAGACGGCGCAGAACACGCCCCGCTTCGGCGGGCCCGACGCGCCCTACACGTACGACTCGCCTGCCAAGAGCGTGGACGGGCTGGCGGCGCGGCCGGCCTGGCACCGGGACCTGCTCGCGAGCCCGCGGTACATGGCGGGCACGGCCTCGTCGGCGGCGAGGCTGCGGTGCCACAGCGCGCCCAGGCAGCCTGAGGATGCGCCGAGGGCGAGCCTGACCCAGCGGGATGCTGGGCCGAGGAAGTCGATGTGCACGCGGACGCAGCATGGCGGCCTCTGCTTCCACAGCTCGGATGCCACCCACACGCGCCGCTCCGACCTCAGCGACGACGCGGCAAGAGATTATTACTTGGACAGGATGTGGTGATCGTCTGATCTATGAGATGGAGGCGGACGGACGGTGGTGTAAGATACCAGTTGTTGCAAATTGCTGGATAGTCTCCGAATTTTGTACATGCTTAGTTGTTAAATTTTCTTTCTTGATGACATCTACGAGCTGCTAAAGTGTTACTACAACCACAATATTTTGGGACGGAGGGAGTATGTCTTAGCTCGTAGTAACACTTTGGCATGTGCCAAAAACGTTTTTATATTTTTGGACTGAGGAAGTAATAAGTAGTGTGAAAGTCTGAAAGTTTACGACATCAATGAAGCATCTACAACCACAATTTCCTATATACTGCTTGTATGCCCACGGGCGCGGCAGTGTCCAAACAGAAGCCATTTTAAACCCTCCATAGCCATAAACCCAAACAGAAGCCGTTTTGAACCCTCCATAACCATAAACCTGAGAAGTTGAAACCATATTTCATACAAACCCATACATACTACGTAGATCATATGGGATAGCATAAAAACACCGCAATTCGGACGTCGGTCAGCAACATAGTTCCTCCAAAAGGACCGACGGAGTTCAAAATTCAGCCTAAATAGAAGATAATAAAACAACTAAAATATAAACATAGTATTGGAGCAAACGGAGTTCACCACTTCCTTGCCGGCCGCTTCCCCTTGGGGTCTTGGTGGCTGTCCTCGATGTATGCATCCGCGGCGGGGTGCGAATCGCCGTCCGTCGTGTCGATGTCATCGTCGGAGGAGGACGAGGACGAGATGAGGAATCCTGTCATGCGGCGGGCTTTGCGGTTCTGCTCCATCGCTAGCCGGGAGGCTATCTCCGCTGACACCTCCTTCTGTCACGCCAACTTCGTCGATTACTTGAGCGTCTTGTGGAGAGTAGACGTGTTCTTGCGACGTTGACGACGGGCATCCGTTTCAGCAGAGGTGTATGACCGTCAGATTGCGAGGGGAGCTGCATCATCATCCTTGGCGGGTGGAAGCGACTCCGACACAGATCTGGACGACACGCAACCGCGCCTCGCTACGCCATGCGCTGCCGCCTCATCGCCTAGCAGTAGGCGCGGCCCGCCGTCTCTGGCTGCTTCTGCCGTGCTAGCGGGCTGGGGTTGTGGGCAACAACACCCAACAGCTCCCAGTAGGGGCGGATGTTGGCGGTGCCGAGCGTCGTTGCTCGTGTTGTTACCTCGCCGTGGATGGCAGAGAGCGCGTAGGGCCGCTGCGGTGGACGAGCTGCTCACCCACGATCTCGGGGACGCCGTCGAGGAGGAGCCCCCGCCTCGATCCATCTGCGAGCGCCGGAGCGCAATGTGGAACGCGAACTCCTCGTCCGGGACAAATGAGCTTGACGAGTCGAAGTTGACCAGCCCCACCCAGTCGATCTCGTCGAAGCCGGAGTCGGAGGGGCGGAGGGGGTGAGGGGGAGATTGAGTGAAAGGAGAGGAGACGAAGGGGAGCGGAGAGGGCGAGAGGACTGAATTAGAGTGGGCTTTTTGTCGGATGTGATTTTTGTGAGGACGGAGATGGGGGCGGCGTGGGCCAGAGCAGGCTGATTCGACGTGGAGGCTTGCTCCGAACGCGTCCAGGTTTCCCCATATCCGCCCCACAAAAAGGTCGGATATGATGCTTGTCGGACAGCCTAGACGTTTGGGCTAGGTATGAGGAGCCCCGTTGGGTGATAAGTTTACATCTGGGTAGTGACTGGGTAGCTTGTCCGGGTGTTTGGGGCGGACGAAGAAGATCCGGTGGCAGATGCTCTAAATAAAATGAAGCGCTGAACTACATAGTGCCCACATTGATGCTTTTGTCCTTCCCCAAGCCGCCAAACGTGTAGTTACGCGCCATGTTTTCTTCAAAAGGACAGCAGGATTGGTTTGACAATGGAGTTATTTGCTCCAGTGCTAACGATGCTGAAGTGATCTGACGGGAAGCACCGAACGAGTTGATCGACACATGATCCGACAGCCGCAGCGACTCTATAAGAAACGTACGCGATGATGATCGTTGAAACGTCAGTTTCGTAGTTATTGCACAAAAAGTTTGCAGGACTTCAGGATTAGCAGCGCGACTGGTTAATGCAAGAAGCAACGAACAGTGACTGATGTCTCCAAGTAAACACCCATCGGTGCCAACATGCAGAATATTTTTTTAGAAAAAAGGCATGAGCCCGACTTTATAAATAAAGCCAAAAAACAGATTAGCAACCCACATAAACAATCAGACAGAAATACGGGATGAGCCACAAACATGGGCCCATCCGAAAAAAGTTAGACGTACATGGCACCCTAGCCAGCCACGGTACGCAGGCCAGAGAAAGTTCAAACCCCAAGACAAACTAGGCAAAGAACACGTGGAACCAGGTAAGCATCCTGCTCCTGTCTGCAGAGAGAAGACGCCGAGGCCCGAACTTTAGAGATCAGCAGGTTCAGAGGATCCTGGTCCTCCGCCTTAGTCAATGATTTCCATTGCTGCAAGAGAGCACACGATTTAAATAAGCAGTCAGCAGGTTTAGCAGGAAACACATGTTCAATGGTAAACTTATTCCTAGTAGTCCAAAGGGACCAACAAACAGCTCCCAAACCAACCCAAAAGACTCGTTTGGTAGCGTCTGACAGGGAGTTAGCAAGGGCCCGGAGTTCAGAGAAGGAGGAAGGGTCCCACGAGACCTGGAGCCACTCTCTAACACAACTCCAAATCAGTTTAGCAAGAACACAGTTGAAGATAATGTGATTCATATCCTCCACCACACCACAAAGGGCACAAAACTGCGAACCCGGACCATTCTTTTTACGAATTTGGTCAGCCGCAGGCAAACGACCCCTAATAGCTTGCCAGAGAAAAATTTTAATTTTCGGGGGGATCCGAGCCCTCCAAACCTGGGAGAATCTGCTAGAAGGGGATCCACCAATGAGCTTAGAATATAAGGATTTAACTGAGAAACGACCAAAAGAAAGAGTGTGGCTAGGTCACCGAATCCAAGTTCTCCTAGACCGTAGGGAAGATGGCAGTAAGATGTTGCCACTCTTCAAACTCTTCAGGGGAAAGAGATCGACGAAAGACCAAATCCCAACTGTTGGCCGCCAGCTCCGCGATGGATATATCCGGGTTAGGACAATACGAGAACAAGGTGGGGAAGGTCACAGAGAGCGGTGAATCTCCACACCACCAGTGAAGCCAAAACCAAATGGAGGCGTCATCTCCCACTACGAACTTCACGTGAGCCTGGAAAATGGGTCTCACTTTCACTAGGGCCTTCCAAAATTGCGAACCACCACGCGCTGTGGCAAACAACAGACTAGAATGGGGAAAATATTTGGCCTTAAGGATGGACAGCCAAACAGGCTTGGACTCTACTGTCATAATCTGTTGGAAATATGCCCTAGAGGCAATAATAAAATGGTTATTATTATATTTTCTTGTTCATGATAATTGTCTATTGTTCATGCTATAACTGTATTAACCAGAAACCGTAATACATGTGTGAATACATAGATCGTAATATGTCCCTAGTAAGCCTCTAGTTGACTAGCTCGTTGATCAATGGATGGTCGTGGTTTCCTGACCATGGACATTGGATGTTGTTGATAATGGGATCACATCATTGGGAGAATGATGTGATGGACAAGACCCAATCTTAAGCATAGCACAAGATCGTGTAGTTCGTTTGCTAAAGCTTTTCTAATGTCAAGTATCATTTCCTTAGACCATGAGATTGTGCAACTCCAGGATACCGTAGGAATGCTTTGGGTGTACCAAACGTTACAAGTAACTGGGTGGCTATAAAGGTGCACTACATGTAACTCCGAAAGTGTCTGTTGGGTTGGTACGAATCGAGACTGGGATTTGTCACTCCTTATGACGGAGAGGTATCTTTGGGCCCACTCAGTAATGCATCATCATAATGAGCTCAATGTGACTAAGGAGTTAGCCCCGGGATCATGCGTTACGGAACAAGTAAAGAGACTTGCCGGTAACGAGATTGAACGACATATGGGGATACCGATGATTGAATCTCGGGCAAGTAACATACCGATAGACAAAGGGAATTGAATACGAGATTGATTGAATCCCCGACATCGTGGTTCATCTGATGAGATCATCGTGGAACATGTGGGAGCCAACATGGGTATCCAGATCCCGCTGTTGGTTATTGGCCGGAGAGATGTCTCGGTCATGTCTGGATGGTTCCCGAACTCGTAGGGTCTACACACTTAAGGTTCAGTGACACTAGAGTTGTTATGGGAATTAGTATGTGGTTACCGAAGGTTGTTCGGAGTCCCGGATGAGATCCCTGACATGACGAGGAACTCCGGAATGGTCCGGAGGTGAAGATCGATATATTGGACGAAGCGTATTGGAGTCCGGAATTGTTCTGGGAGTACCAGGTGACGACCAGCGTGACCGAAAGGTGTTCCGGAGGCCCCGACAAGCGTTGGGGGGGGGGGCTTATGGGCCAAGGGGAGGGGGCACACCAGCCCACTAAGGGGCTGTGCGCCCCTCCCACCCCCTCTCACGTAACCTGGAGAGGTGGGGGCGCCTCCCCTAGGGCAGTCGCCCCTCCCGACTTGGGGGGCAAGTTTCCTAGGGGTGGGGGCGCCCAAACCCATCTAGGGTTTCCCCTGTGGCCGCCGCCCCTCCCCTAGGGAACCCTAGGGTGCCTCCTCCACCCCCTTTCCCCTATATATAGTGAGGGAGAAAGAGGGCAGCCGCACCCTTCCCCTGGCGCAGCCCTCTCCTCCTCCAACTCCTCCTCCTCCTCCGTAGTGCTTAGCGAAGCTCTGCCGAAGAACCACGAGCTCCATCGCCCCCACGTCTTCGTGCTGCTGGAGTTCTCCCTCAACTTCTCCTCTCCCCTTGCTGGATCAAGAAGGAGGATACGTCCCCGGGTTGTACGTGTGTTGAACGCGGAGGCGTCGTCCGTTCGGCGCTAGATCGAATCTTCTGCGATTTGAATCGCCGCGGGTACGACTCCATCAACCGCGTTCTTGTAACGCTTCCGCTTTGCGATCTTCAAGGGTATGAAGACGCACCCCCTCTCTCTCGTTGCTAGTATCTTCTAGATTGATCTTGGTGACACGTAGGAGAATTTTGAATTATTACTACGTTCCCCAACAGTGGTATCAGAGCCAGGTTTATGCGTAGATTATATGCACGAGTAGAACACAAAGTAGTTGTAGGCGATGATTTGTTCAATTTGCTTACCGTTACTAGTCTTATCTTGATTCGGTGGCATTGTGGGATGAAATGGCCCGGGCCGACCTTACACGTAGTCTTACGTGAGACAGGTTCCACCGACCGACATGCACTTGATGCATAAAGTGGTGTAACGCCCTCGATGCGGCTATATCTCCTACGTGTCGAAGCACGACTTAGAGGCATAACCGCATTGAAAGCAATGTCGCAAGTAAGGTAATGTTCACAACAACCCATGTAAATAGATAATAGGGGAAAAGGTACATAGTTGGCTTACACTTGCCACGTCACACAAAGTACATGAATAACATTACAATCATCCAATACACTCATGGTCCGACTATGACACCAAAATAAAAGATCAACCCCAACAAGCGGCATGGTACCGATCGCCCCAACTGGGCACCACTACTGATCATCAGGGAAAGACACATAGTAACGGCGTGAGTCTTCGTCGAACTCCCACTTGAGCTCAAGCGCATCATCTGGAACGGAGTCATCGGGCCCTGCATCTGGTTTGAAAGTAAACTGTGAGCCACGGGGACTGAGCAATCTCGCACACTCACGATCAAGACTATTTAAACTTAATAGGTAAGACAAGGTAATATGTGGAGCTGCAGCAAGCGACTAGCATATATGGTGGCTAACCTGTTCGCAAAAGAGAGCGAGAAGAGAAGGCAAAGCACGAACGAAGAACTAGAGAACAACCTACGACAAACATTGCTCCAATACCGTGTTCACTTCCCGGACTCCGCCGAGAAGAGACCATCACGGTTACACACACGGTTGATTCATTTTAATTAAATTAAGGTTCATGTTATCTACAATCGGACATTAGCAAATTCCCATCTGCCCATAACCACGGGCACGACTTTCGAAAGTTTAAATCCTTGCAGTTTTCGGCCACGCGATCGTGATCGAACGCTCTAGGTGATGGAGAGATCTTAGGTGGGTTTTGGGCCAAATTGGAAGGGTGTTGGGCTGCAACACACACGAGGCCTTCTCGGTCCTCGGTTAACCGTTGGAGTATCAAACGAAGTCCAAAATGGTACGAAACTTGACAGGCGGTCTACCGGTAGTAAACCCAGGCCACATGGCAAGTCTCGGTCCAATCCGGCAATGTTTAACCCCCACACATGAAAAGAGGTAGAAAGGACCACCGGAGGAGATAGGAGCGCCGGAATGCAAAACGGACAACGGGGAAAATGCTCGGATGCATAAGACGAACACATATGCAAATGCAATGCACATGATGACATGATATGAGATGCATGACAAAGGCAACAACACACAAAGACAAAAGCCCGAACCCGAGGAAATAAAATAACTTAGCGCCGGAAACGGCAAGAGTTGGAGTACATATTAGGTAAATTACATCCGGGGTGTTACAACACTCCACCACTACGAAAGGATCTCGTCCCGAGATCTAGGACTGGAAGAACGCCGGGTACTCAGAACGGAGGTGATCCTCGCGTTCCTAGGTGGCTTCACGGTCGGAATGGTGTGACCACTTGACTTTGAGGAATTTGATTGACTTATTGCGAGTCTTGTGTTCAGTCTCTTCAAGAATAGCCACGGGGTGCTCACGATAAGAAAGGTCTTCTTGGAGATCAATGTCTTCGAAGTTGACGGTGCGGTCAGGAGTCTTGAAGCACTTGCGGAGCGAGAGACATGGAACACGTCATGCACATTTGCAAAGTTTGAAGGAAGCTCGAGTTGATAGGCGAGATCGCCTCTCTTGCTGACGATTTTGAAAGGACCCACGTATCTAGGGGCAAGCTTCCCTTTGATACCGAAGCAACGAGTACCTTTCATTGGAGAGACGCGGAGGTAAACATGGTCTCCGATCTCGAAAGCCAAATCGCGGTGCTTACTATCATAGTAGCTCTTCTGGCGCGATTGCGCTGCTTTGAGGTTATCGCGAATGACTTTGCACATTTCCTCTGCCTCTGTGATCAAGTCACTTCCAAGAAGTTGACGTTCACCGGTTTCTGACCAGTTAAGAGGAGTACGGCACTTCCTGCCATACAGAATTTCGAATGGGGCCATGCTCGAACTTGCTTGAAAACTGTTGTTGTAGGAGAGTTCGGCATATGGAAGACAATCTTTCCACTTCATACCGAAGGAGATCACACAAGCCCTGAGCATATCTTCAAGAATCTGATTGACACGCTCGACTTGACCACTAGTTTGAGGATGGAAAGTTGTGCCGAAGCAGATGTTGGTGCCCATGGCCTTCTGAAAAGAATCCCAAAACTTGGAGGTAAAATGCTGCCACGGTCTGAAGAGATCACCTGTGGAATGTCGTGCAGAGAGACAATCCGAGAGGTATAAAGCTCCGCCAATTGAGCTGCAATGATAGACTCTTTGATAGGCAGAAAATGAGCCACTTTAGTGAGTTTGTCGATGACAACGAATATAGCATCATTGCCACGCTTGGACTTTGGAAACCCAGTCACAAAGTCCATTTCAATGTGGTCAAACTTCCATTCTGGAATGGCAAGAGGTTGGAGGAGACCAGCTGGTCTTTGGTGTCCTGCCTTCACTCTTCTGCAGACATCACATTCATTCAGGAACTGAGCAATCTCGCGCTTCATTCGAGTCCACCAATAAACCTGCTTGAGGTCCTAATACATCTTCATACTCCCAGGGTGGATGGAGAGGAGTGAATTGTGAGCCTCATTCATGATAACTTTACAAAGGTCACCTTTGGGAACAACAATGCGATCCTCGAAGAAGAGAGTATCCTTGTCATCAAGGTGATAGAACTTGTACTTGGGTTGACTCTTGGCAATCCCAATCTTCACCTTCTTCATCATAGCATCAAGAAGTTGAGCCTCGCGAATCTGATCTTCCAAAGTAGGAGAGACTTGAAGGTTGGCGAGGAAACCTTGAGGAACAACTTCCAAATTGAGTTTGCGGAAAGCTTCACAAAGCTCGGGTTGGTAAGGCTTGAGAATCAGACTGTTGCAGTAAGCCTTCCTGCTCAATGCGTCAGCAATCACATTGGCCTTGCCTGGAGTATACTCGATACTCGGATTATACTCTTGAATCATTTCGACCCAACGAGTCTGCCTGAGGTTGAGATTAGGCTGAGTGAAGATGTACTTGAGACTCTTGTGGTCAGTGAAGATGTCCACTTTTCTTCCCAATAAGATATGTCTCCAAGTCAAAAGAGCATGCACAACTGCCGCCAACTCGAGGTCATGAGTGGGGTAGTTCTTCTCGTTGGGCTTCAACTAGCGAGAGGTATAAGCCACATCTTTTTTCTCTTGCATCAACACTGCACCAAGACCTTGAAGAGAGGCATCGCAAAAGACCTCGTACGGTTTGGATTCATCAGGAGGAGTCAGAACTGGAGCAGTGACCAATTTCTCTTTCAAAGTGTTGAAAGCGATGTCACATTCCGGAGACCAAATGTACTTGACGTGCTTCTGGAGAAGGTTTGAAAGAGGCTTCGCGATCTTTGAAAAGTTCTCAACGAACCTTCGACAGTAGCTTGCGAGACAAGGGAAGCTGTGGAGTTGCTTCATGTTCTGAGGTGGTTCCCAATCCACAATTGCAGACACCTTCTCAGGATTCACCGCTATGCCCTTGGCAGAGATGATATGCCCAAGATATAGAACCTCATCGAGCCAAAACTCGCACTTTGAGAACTTGGCGTAGAACTGATGTTCCCTGAGCTTATCGAGCACCAAACGCAAATGCTTGGCATGATCTTCCTTGTTCTTCGAAAAGACTAGAATGTCATCGAGATAGACCAAAACAAAGTCATTTGTGTAGGCATTGAAGATGAAGTTCATCATGCGAGAGAAAGTCGAAGGAGCGTTGACGACGCCAAAATACATGACAGTGTATTCATATGAACCATAGCTTGTTCTGAAAGCCGTCTTGGGAATATCTTGCTCACGGATACGAATCTGGTGATAACCCATACGGAGATCAAGCTTGGAGAATACTTGGGCACCTTTGAGTTGTTCGAACAGCTCATTGATGTTGGTAAGTGGGTACTTGTTCTTGATAGTCTTCTTGTTCAATGGATGGTAGTCAACACAAAGTCGGTCCGTTCCATCCTTCTTCTTCACAAAAAGAACTCCACAACCCCACGGAGAAGAACTAGGTCGGATGAGACCCATTCGCTCTTGAATATCGAGTTGCTTCTTCAGCTCCTTCAACTCTTCAGGTCCGAGCTTGTAAGGACGCTTGCAAACAGGTTCCGTGCCAGGCTCAAGATCGATGACGAATTCAACTGGCCGGTGCGGAGGCATTCCTGGAAGCTCTTCTGGAAAGACGTCTTGATATTCGCAAACGACTAGAATTTGAGAGATGGCATCCAGTTCACCCTTCTCATTGAGAGAAAATAGACGGATGGTATCATCACGAGCGGCAAAGACAATTACATCCTCAGACGAATGAGTCAATTGAATCTGCCTGGCTGCACAATCAAGATGCGCCTTGTGCTTAGAAAGCCAATCCATCCTTCAACACATAACCGAGAAAACTTCGGAAATCGTCTACCTCAACCTTCGAAAAGCATCCGTTATACAAGTTATGGCAATACTCCCGAACTCCCGCCCCAGTACTGGGTGGCATCGAGGTTATCTCACCAACAACTGCATAAAAGAGATTTTCGATGTCGGCGAACTAAACTCAGGTATTCCAGAACTGTAACGATAAAATTGTGACGACAACACATCGGAGCTCAACTCCCCGAGACACTGCCACAACCCCTAAATGATAGGAGGCACCAAGAACAATGTTCTCGTCACAAATCGATCGGAACGATTCCAAGATACCCGCGTGATCCTAATTTTTTTAGTGAAATTTGAGAAGAGAAGAGTCAAAACTCAACGTCAGGATGCCTTACCAGAGCGATGAAGGGACTGGGGAGTAAAAAGAATTCATAAACTCTCCGATATATAATTCCTAAATGACTCAAAACATTTTTCTAGACCCAACTCGTGAGCTAATTCGATCAAGCAGTGGGCTCCTAAGGTCGGGGAAGGCTCTGATTACCAACTTGTAACGCCCTCGATGCGGCTATATCTCCTACGTGTCGAAGCACGACTTAGAGGCATAACCGCATTGAAAGCAATGTCGCAAGTAAGGTAATCTTCACAACAACCCATGTAAATAGATAATAGGGGAAAAGGTACATAGTTGGCTTACACTCACCACGTCACACAAAGTACATGAATAACATTACAATCATCCAATACACTCATGGTCCGACTACGGCACCAAAATAAAAGATCAACCCCAACAAGCGGCATGGTCCCGATCGCCCCAACTGGGCACCACTAATGGTCATCAGGGAAAGACACATAGTAACGGCGTGAGTCTTCGTCGAACTCCCACTTGAGCTCAAGCGCATCATCTGGAACGGAGTCATCGGGCCCTGCATCTAGTTTGAAAGTAAACTGTGAGCCACGGGGACTGAGCAATCTCGCACCCTCGCGATCAAGACTATTTAAGCTTAATAGGTAAGGCAAGGTAATATGTGGAGCTGCAGCAAGCGACTAGCATATATGGTGGCTAACCTGTTCGCAAAAGAGAGCAAGAAGAGAAGGCAAAGCACGAACGAAGAACTAGAGAACAACCTACGACAAACATTGCTCCAACACCGTGTTCACTTCCCGGACTCCGCCGAGAAGAGACCATCACGGTTACACACACGGTTGATTCATTTTAATTAAATTAAGGTTCATGTTATCTACAATCGGACATTAACAAATTCCCATCTGCCCATAACTGCGGGCATGACTTTTGAAAGTTTAAATCCCTGCAGGGGAGTCCCAACTTAGCCCATCACAAGCTCTCACGGTCAACGAAGGATAAACCTTCTCCCGAGACATTTCGATCAGACTCGGCATCCCGGTTCTACAAGACAACTTCGACAATGGTAAAACAAGTCCAGCAACACCGCCCGAATGTGCCGACAAATCCCGATAGGAGCTGCACATATCTCGTTCTCAGGGCACACTCAGATGAGCTCTCTATACAACTAAAACCAAACCTCGAGTTTCCCCGAGGGGGCGCTGCACAGGGCTCTAGTTTGGACCAACACTCAGAGGAGCACTGGCTCGGGGGGTGGGGGTTAAATAAGATGACCCTCGGGCTCCGGAAACCCAAGGGAAAAAGAGGCTAGGTGGCAAATGGTAAAACCAAGGTTGGGAATTGCTGGAGGAGTTTTATTCAAGCCAAACTATTAAGGGGTTCCCATTATCACCCAAACGCGTAAGGAACGCAAAATCCGGGAACATAACACCGATATGACGGAAACTAGGGCGGCAAGAGTGGAACAAAACACTAGGCAAAAGGCCGAGCCTTCCACCCTTTACCAAGTATATAGATGCATTAAGATAACAAAATAATATAGTGATATCCCAACAAGAAACAATGTTCCAACAAGGAACGATCTCCAATCTTCACCTGCAACTAGCAACGCTATAAGAGGGGCTGAGCAAAGTGGTAACATAGCCAATCAATGGTTTGCTAGGACATGGTGGGTTAGAGGTTTGACATGGCGATTTGGGAGGCATGATAAGCAAGTTGTAGGCATCGTAGCATAGGCATAGCAAAAAAAGCGAGCATCTAGCAAGCAAAGATAGAAGTGATTTCGAGGGTATGATCATCTTGCCTACAAAGTTGTCGGAGTTGACTTGATCCTCGTAAGCAAACTCAACGGGCTCCTCGTTAGCAAACTAATCTCCCGGCTCTACCCAAACAAGACAAACAAGCAAAAGGAACACAATCAACCACGTGCAAAGCTCAAACAACATGATGCAACCATGGTATGCTATGCGGGATGCGATATATGATGCATATGCAAGATTTGACAAGGAATGATTAAACCTGGCCTCAACTTGGAAATCCAATAGTGACAATGGAAATGTGAGGTTATTTCGGTTGAAATCTATATAAATATCACCGGAATCGGATGCACGGTTTGGAAATGGCAAGCGAAACAAATATGGCACCGGTCTGCGATAAATAGCAAGTAGCCATCTAAATGCATCAAGATAATTATGCTACAGCACTCAAACATGACAACAAAATACATGGCAGGGATCCACTCATGATGCTTGACAAAAGATGAACACTGAGCTACGGCCAATTCATCCATTAACAGGTTCAAACCAGCATGGCAAAAGTGCAAATGATAACAGATTTCAGACTTTGTGAAATTAACACAAGCCTGGAATTTCAGATCAGGTAGCACACTTTGGAGCATGAAAACTATATGCTACATGAACTTAACATGGCAAAGTAAGGCATGACATGAAGCTACTCAAAGCACTTAACAAAAGTCCCTTAGTGACCTTGAGCTAAAAGGGATCAGAAAATACAATTGCAAGCATGTGAACATGACAAAAATATAAGCAGATTACAGACTTAGTGAAAAACCGGAGCATGCAAATCTGTTAACGAGTAGGCATGTTTACGAGCTCGATGCACTCACTACAGAGCAAGGCATGACCAACTAAGCATACACCCATCAAGAATACATATCATAGAAGCTAGGCATGGCAAGAACAACAACATAGCATGCACGGATCAGTAACAACATCCTCGGCAAAATCGCTAATGAGTCAACAATCTGCCAGGATTCACGAAATAGCAAAAGTAGAGCTCGATTGACTCAAGCTAGGGTGCTCCTTAATTGTAAAAAAATACATGGATGGATAAAGCACCACAATGTTAACAAAACATCCTTACGAATCATCCTCAAAAGAGGCACGGATCACTAGGTAAGAACATGAACATATGACATATTGATAAAAACAGATCAAGGACTTGAAGAAATTCTAAGTCCCTGAAATCAGCATTAACGAATGCACTACTTTGCAAGCTTGTGCTAGTCACCACACATGTCACAAAAATACATGGAAAGCACCTCTATAAAAATGGCATGGCATATAACAAAACTCATGTAGAACTCAGGAGCATATCATGCACACATTAATCATGGCAAAAATGACAAATAGCTATTTGATGCAGCAGATCTGACAATTATCTCAAATAGCTCTCTTCCAACAGCATTTCGGGCATCAAGATGATATCAAATGAAAATGATGCAATGAGATGAAATGATGTACTCTCTGAGACAAACATTTTGATATGCTACACGCCCAAAACGGAGTTACGGATGCGGAGTTACGACAAGATGAAGTTGCAAGAAAAATTACTAGAGAGGGAAAAAGTCAACCCTCTAGGGTTTACTATAGCTTGGATCTGGATCCGATCCGGCATGCACGCTGAACGAGGAACGACAGGGAGCTCGCCAGAGTTGACGTCAGGGCGGGGCGGCGCGGAGGAGATCCGGCCTCCTGCGGCGGCGAGCGGCGAGGAGGAAGGCGACGGACGGTGAGGACGAGACGGCGGCGGCGAGGAGCGACCCGACCGGCAATGGACGGAGTGCGGCTCCCGCCGGCGAGGAGCACGGCGGCCGCCGGCGATGGCGCGGTGGCACTGGCGGCTCGGGCGCCCGGCGACGGAGGAGAGGGGCGGCGCGGGCGGCGAAGTGGCTCGGGCCCGGTCGCCGTCGGGGAGGGCCGGCCTCGGGCCTTCGCGGGCCGCGGCGGGTGCGGGACGGCGGCGGCCACGTGGCGGCACGCCACTGGCTGCGGGCGGCAGCGGCGACCTGTCCGGCGCTGCCCGGACGTTGTCCGGCGCGCGGAGAGGAAGAGGAGCTAGGGTTTGGGGGAGAAGATCCGAAAATTTCGGGAAGGAGCTATATATAGGCATAGATGGAGCTAGGAGAGTCCAAATGAGGTGCGGTTTTCGGCCACGCGATCGTGATCGAACACTCTAGGTGATGGAGAGATCTTAGGTGGGTTTTGGGCCAAATTGGAAGGGTGTTGGGCTGCAACACACACGAGGCCTTCTCGGTCCCTCGGTTAACCGTTGGAGTATCAAACGGAGTCCAAATGGTACGAAACTTGACAGGCGGTCTACCGGTAGTAAACCCAGGCCGCATGGCAAGTCTTGGTCCAATCCGGAAATGTTTAACCCCCACACACGAAAAGAGGTAGAAAGGACCACCGGAGGAGATAGGAGCGCTGGAATGCAAAACGGACAACGGGGAAAATGCTCGGATGCATGAGAGGAATACGTATGCAAATGCAATGCACATGATGACATGATATGAGATGCATGACAAAGGCAACAACACACGGAGACAAAAGCCCGAACCCGAGGAAATAAAACAACTTAGCGTCGGAAACGGCAAGAGTTGGAGTACATATTAGGTAAATTACATCCGGGGTGTTACAGGTGGCTAGAGGGTGTCTGTCTCTCCCACTTTAGTTGGATCGGATTCGATGAAAAGGGTCCTTATGAAGGGTAAATAGCAGTTGGCATATCACCGTTGTGGCTTTTGCGTAGGTAAGAAACGTTCTTGCTAGAAATCCATAGCAGCCATGTAAAACATGCAACAACAATTAGAGGACGTCTAACTTGTTTTTGCAGGGTATGCTATGTGATGTGATATGGCCAAAAGCATGTGATGAATGATATATGTGATGTATGAGATTGATCATGTTCTTGTAATAGGAATCACGACTTGCATGTCGATGAGTATGACAACCGGCAGGAGCCATAGGAGTTGTCTTAATTTATTGTATGACCTGCGTGTCAATGAAAAACACCATGTAATTACCTTACTTTATTGCTAACTGTTAGCCATAGTAGTAGAAGTAATAGTTGGCGAGACAACTTCATGAAGACACGATGATGGAGATCATGATGATGGAGATCATGGTGTCATGCTGGTGACGAAGGTGATCATGTCGCGCCTCGAAGATGGAGATCAAAGGCGCAAGATGATATTGGCCATATCATGTCACTTTATGATTTGCATGTGATGTTTGTCATGTTTACATATTATTTGCTTAGAACAATGGTAGCATAAATAAGATGATCCCTCACTAAAATTTTAAGAAATGTGTTCCCCCTAATTGTGCACCGTTGCGAAGGTTCGTTGTTTGAAAGCACCAAGTGATGATCGGGTGTGATAGATTCTAACATTCGCATACAGCGGGTGTAAGCCAGATTTACACATGAAAAACACTTAGGTTGACTTGACGAGCCTAGCATGTACAGACATGGCCTCGGAACACAAGAGACCGAAAGGTCGAACATGAGTCGTATAGTAGATGCGATGAACATGGAGATATTCACCATTGATGACTAGTCCGTCTCACGTGATGATCGGACACGGCCTAGTTGATTCGGATCATGTATCACTTAGATGACTAGATGGATGTCTATCTAAGTGGGAGTTCATTAATAATTTGATGAACTTAATTATCATGGACATAGTCTAAAATTGTCTTTGCAAATATGTTGTAGATTAATAGCTCACGCTTTAGCTCCCTGTTTTAATACGTTCCTAGAGAAAGACTAAATTGAAAGATATTGTAAGCAATTGTGCGGACTAGAGCCATAGTCCGAGGATTGTCCTCACTGCTACACAGAAGGCTTCTGTCCTTGATACACCGATCGGTGTGCCAATCCCTCTGGCATCGTCTGTGGATGTTGTGAACATCTGGCAGACACATTCTGATGATTACCTGATAGTTTAAGTACACCATGCTTTGCGGCTTAGAGTCGGGGATCCAAAAGCGTTTTGAACGCCATGGAACATATGAGATGTTCCAAGAGCTGAAATTGGTATTTCAGGCTCATGCCCGTGTTGAGAGGTTTGAGACCTCTGACAAGATCTTTGCCTACAAGATGGAGGAGAATAGCTCAGCCAGTGAGCATGTGCTCGGAATGTCTGGGTACTTCAATCACTTGAATCAAGTGGGAGTTACTCTTCCAGATAAGAGAAGTGGTTGACAAAAGTTCTTCAGTCACTATCACCAAGCTGCTAGAGTTTCGTGATGAACTATAACATGCAAGGGAAGTTGATCCTGGAGCTGTTCATCGTGCTTAAGGCCGTAAAGGTAGAAGTCAAGAAGGAGCATCAAGTGTTGATGTTTAACAAGACCACTGGTTCCAAAGAAGGGCAAGGGTAAGTAGGGAAACTTCTTGAATGGCAAGCCAGTTGCTGCTCCAGGGAAGAAACCTAAGAACCCAAACCCGAGATGAAGTGCTTCTATTAGGGGAACGGTCACTAGTAGCGGAACTGCCTCAAATACTTGGTAGATAAGAAGGCTGGCAACTTCAACAAAAGTATATTTGATATATGTGTTATTGATGTGTACCTTACTAGTACTCCTAGTAGCACATGGGTATTAGATACCGGTTCAGTTGCTAATATTGGTAACTCGAAACAAAAGCTACGGAATAAACGGAGACTAGCTAAGGGCAAGGTGACGATATGTGTTGGAAGTGTTTCCAAGGATGATATGATCACCATCGCACGCTCCCTCTACCTTCGGGATTAGTGTTGAACCCAGATAAATGTTGTTTGCATTGGTGTCTGCGTTGAGCATGAACATGATTAGATCATGTTTATTGCAATACGATTATTCATTTAAGTCAGAGAATAATGGCTATTCTGAATAATACAGTCTATGGTCATGCACCCAATGTGAAGGGTTTATTGAATCTCGGTCGTAGTGATACACATGTTCATAACATTGATGCCAAAAGATGTAGAGTTGATAATGATAGTACCACTTTCTTGTGGCACTGCCGCTTAGGTCATATTGGTGTAAAGCGCATGAAGAACCTCCATGCCGATGACTTTTGAATCCACTTGATTTTGAATCACTTGACACATGCGAACCATGCCTCATTGGCAAGATGACTAAACCCCGTTTTCTGGAACAATGGAACGGGCAAGTGACTTGTTGGAAATCACACATGCTGATGTGCGCGGTCCGATGAGTATTGACGCGTGTAGTGGATATCGTTATTTTCTCACCTTCACCGATGAATTGAGTAGATATGGGTATATTTACTTAATGAAGCATAAGTCTGAAACGTTTGAAAAGTTCAAGCAATTTCAGGGTGAAGTTGAGAATCATCATAACAAGAAGATCAAGTTCCTACGATCTGATCAAGGGAAAAGTATCTGAGTTATGAGTTTGGCAATCACTAAAGACAAGGTGGAATCGTTCCACAGTTGACGCCACCTGGAACACCATAGCGTAATGGTGTGTCCGAACATCGTAATCGCACCCTATTGGATATGGTGCTATCATTTTGGGGTTATGCATTAGAGACATTTACATTCACTTTAAATAGGGCACCATCTAAGTCCGTGGAGACGACACCGTATGAACTATGGTTTGGCAAGAAACCTGAGTTGTTGTTTCTTAAGGTTTGGGGCTATGATGCTTATGTTGAAAGACTTCAGCCATAAAAGCTCGAACCCAAAGCGGATAATTGTGTCTTGATAGAATACCCAAAGAAGAATATTGGGTATACCTTCTATCTTAGATCTGAGGGCAAAGTGTTTGTCGCTTTGAACAGGTCCTTTCTCGAGAAAGAGTTTCTCTCAAAAGAATTGAGTGGGAGGAAGATAGAACTTGATGAGGTTGTTGAACCTTTACTTCAACCAGAGAGTAGCGCATCACCTAAAGATGTTTCTGTGGCACCTACCTCAGTTGAAGAGAAAGCTAATGATGATGATCATGGAGCTTCAGATCAAGTTACTATCGAACCTCGTAGGTCGACAAGGGTGTGTACAACTTCTGACTGGTAACCCTGTCTTAAAGGTCACATTGTTGGACAACGATGAACCTATGAGCTATGGAGAAGCGATGGTGGGCCCAGATTCCAAAAAATGGCTGGAAGCCATGAAATCCGAGATAGGATCCATGTATGAGAACAAAGTATGGACTTTGGTGGACTTGCCCGATGATCGGCAAGCCATTGAGAATAAATGGATCTTTAATAAGAAGACAGACGCTGATGGTAATGTCACCATTTATGAAGCTTGAGTTGTCTCAAAGAAGTTTCCGACAAGTTCAAGGAGTTGACTATGATGAGACTTTCTCAATCACGGGGATGCTAAAGTCTGTTAGAATTATGTTAGCAGTTGCTGCATTTTCATTTACGAAATCTAGCAGATGGATGTCAAAACAAAGTTTCCTTGACGGTTTCCGTGAGGAAAGGCTGTATATGATACAACCTGAAGGTTTTGTCAATCCTAAGGATGCTAAAAGGTATGCAAACTCCAGCGATCCTTCTATGGACTGGAGCAAGCATCTCGGAGTTGGAACATACGCTTTCATGAGGTGATCAAAGCTTTTGGGTTTATACAAAGTTTGCAAGAAACTTGTATTTACAAGAAAGTGAGTGCGAGCACTACAACATTTTTGATAAGTATATGTGGATGACATATTGTTGATCGGAAATGATGTAGAATTTTTGGAAAGCATAAAAGGTTGTTTGAATGAAGTTTTTCAAAGGAAGACCTGGGTAAAACTGCTTACATATTGGGTATCAAGATCTATAGAGATAGATCAAGACGCGTGATAAGACTTTCACAAAGCACATACCATGACGTGATTTTGAAGGAGTTCAAAATGGATCAGTCAAAGAAGGAGTTCTTGCCTGAGTTGTAAGGTGTGAAGTTAAGACTTAAAGCTCGACCACATTAGAAGAAAGAGAAAGGATGAAGGTCGTCCCCTATGCCTTAGCTATAGGCTCTATTCGATATGCCATGCTATGTACTGCACCTGATATGTGGCTTGCCAGGAGTTTGGTAAGGGGGTACAAAAGTGATCCAGGAATGGATCATTAGACAGCAGTCAAAATTGTCCTTAGAGGAATAAGGAAATGTTTCTCGGTTTTGGAGGTGATAAAGCGTTCGGCGTAAAGGGTTACATCGATGCAAGCTTTAACACCTATTCGGATGACTCTGAGTAGCAAACTGGATACGTATAGTGGAGCAACCATTTGGGATAGCTCCAAGTGGAGCGTGGAAGCAGCATCAATGATATAACATAGAGATTTTCGAAGTACATACGGATCTGAATGTTGCAGACCCATTGACTAAAACCTCTCTCATAAGCATAACATGATCAAACCCCAGAACTCATTGAGCCTTAATCACATGGTGATGTGAACTAGATTATTGACTCTAGTAAACTCTTTGGATGTTAGTCACATGGCGATGTGAACTATGGGTGTTCGATTCATCACGATGTAACTAGATTATTGACTCTAGTGCAAGTGGGAGACTGTTGGAAATATGCCCTAGAGGCAATAATAAAATGGTTATTATTATATTTCCTTGTTCATGATAATTGTCTATTGTTCATGCTATAATTGTATTAAGCGGAAACCGTAATACATGTGTGAATACATAGATCGTAATATGTCCCTAGTAAGCCTCTAGTTGACTAGCTCGTTGATCAATGGATGGTCGTGGTTTCCTGAGCATGGAAATTGGATGTCATTGATAACAGGATCACATCATTGCAAGAATGATGTGATGGACAAGACCCAATCTTAAGCATAGCACAAGATCGTGTAGTTTGTTTGCTAAAGCTTTTCTAATGTCAAGTATCATTTCCTTAGACCATGAGATTGTGCAACTCCCAGATATCGTATGAATGCTTTGGGTGTACCAAACATCACAACGTAACTGGGTGGCTATAAAGGTGCACTACAGGTATCTCCGAAAGTGTCTGTTGGGTTGGTATGAATCGAGACTGGGATTTGTCACTCCGTATGACAGAGAGGTATCTCTGGGCCCACTCAGTAATGCATCATCATAATGCGCTCAATGTGACTAAGGAGTTAGCCACGGGATCATGCGTTACGGAACAAGTAAAGAGACTTGCCGGTAACGAGATTGAACGACGTATGGGGATACCGATGATCGAATCTCGGGCAAGTAACATACCGATATACAAAGGGAATTGAATATGTGATTGATTGAATCCCCGACATCGTGGTTCATCCAATGAGATCATCGTGGAACATGTGGGAGCCAATATATGTATCCAGATCTCACTGTTGGTTATTAGCCGGAGAGATGTCTCGGTCATGTCTGGATGGTTCCCGAACCCGTAGGGTCTACACACTTAAGGTTCGGTGACACTAGAGTTGTTATGGGAATTAGTATGTGGTTACCGAAGGTTGTTCGGAGTCCCGGATGAGATCTTGGACATGACGAGGAACTCCAGAATGGTCCGAAGGTGAAGATCGATATATTGGACAAAGGGTATTGGTGTCCGGAATTGTTCTGGGAGTACCGGGTGACGACCAGCGTGACCGAAAGGTGTTTCGGAGGCCCCAGCAAGCATTGGGGGGCCTTATGGGCCAAGCGGAGGGGGCACACCAGCCCACTGAGGAGCTGTGCGCCCCTCCCACCCCCTCTCACATAACCTGGAGAGATGGGGGCGCCTCCCCTAGGGCAGCGCCCCTCCCGGCTTGGGGGGCAAGTTTCCTAGGGGTGGGGGCGCCCAAACCCATCTAGGGTTTCCCCTGTGGCCGCCGCCCCTCCCCTAGGGAACCCTAGGGCGCCTCCTCCACCCCCTTCCCCTATATATAGTGAGGGAGAGAGAGAGGGCAGCCACACCCTTCCCCTGGCGCAGCCCTCTCCTCCTCCAACTCCTCCTCCTCCTTCGTAGTGCTTAGCGAAGCTCTGCCGGAGAACCACGAGCTCCATCGCCACCACGCCGTCGTGTTGCTGGAGTTCTCCCTCAACTTCTCCTCTCCCCTTGCTGGATCAAGAAGGAGGAGACATCCCTGGGCTGTACGTGTGTTGAACGCGGAGGCGCCGTCCGTTCGACGCTAAATCGGATCTTCCGCGATTTGAATCGCCGCGAGTACGACTCCATCAACCGCGTTCTTGTAACGCTTCCGCTTAGTGATCTTCAAGGGTATGAAGATGCACTCCCTCTCGCTTGTTGCTAGTATCTCCTAGATTAATCTTGGTGACACGTAGGAAAATTTGAATTATTACTACATTCCCCAACATAATCTTCCACCACCATTTAATCACGAGACATTGATTCATGATGGTAATGTTAATAATCCCCAACCCCAAGGTTCTTGGGACGACACATCAATTTCCATTTGACAAAACGATATTTGCGCCGGTTATCCGTAGAATTCCAGTAAAATGCCCCTCTATGCTTATCAAAGCCCCCATGTGTACCGCCTGAAAGAAGATAGAAGCCCATGATAAACATGGGTAGGGAAAACAAGCAGACATTGATCAGTGCCACCTTTCTCGTGTAGGTGTTATATCTGCCACGCCATGGAAGGACCCTGTTACCAACCTTAGCCACAACTGGGGCGAATTCTTTCGCTTGCAGTGCATCCGGGGAGATGGAAAGGCCCAAATATTTGAAGGGGAAGGAACCATGTGTACAGTTAAGAAGATGGGCCACCCGCATAGTCTCGGTATCATCGACATCGGTTACAATGACCTCACTCTTAGAAAAAATAATTTTGAGGCCCGACATGGCTTCAAAGCAAAGAAGGAGAAACTTGAGGTGAGTAAGGCAAGAGTCATTAAGCTCAACTATAATGATGGTGTCATCTGCATACTGCAGGTGAGTAACCCCCTTAGGAATAAGGTGGTAGATGACCGGAGAAATATGACCATGGGCTGCAGCTCTAGATAGAATACGAGATAGGGCATCTGCTACAAAGCTAAACATGATAGGGGAGGCAAGATCTCCTTGCCGCAGGCCCCTACCATTGGCAAAAAACTTACTAACTTGACCATTAACAGAATTCACAGTATGGCCCCTGATACCAGCTGCATGATCCTGTGCACGTACGACCCATCAAACCCTTTGGCCAGGAGAACCTTTCTCAACAAAGGCCAACTCACCAAATCATACGCCTTCTCAAAGTTGAGCTCCAAGATAACGGCTTTAGAGTTACAGACCTTGAGATCATGGAAAATTTCGTGAAGACACAGGATCCCATCCAGGATGAACCGGCCTTTAATAAAAGCAGACTAGAAAGGGCTCATGGTACGGTGAGCAATGGGGGAGAGGCGGGAGGTGAAACCATTAGCTGGAAACTTAGCGAAGTTGTTAATGAGAGCGGTAGGTCTAAATTGGGAAATCAAGTCAGCTCCTTTCACTTTAGGAATGAGAGTAATGACAACATAATTAAGTTGAGATATGTCCATAGTGCCCAAATAGAAACCTTGGATGATCTGACAAACCAACACACGCAACTGAGGCCAGAATTTGTTGAAGAAGGGGATAGAGAAACCATCAGGCCCCGAGGTCATGTTCAGGTTGGCTGAATTAATCACCTCCCAAATTTCCTCATCCGACAGGGGAACCAATAGTTCCGCGTTCTCATCGTCCGAGATCTTGTGGTCATTGTACCAAAAGGCCAAGGAAAGCGAGAGGACAAACTCCTGCTTAGCCCCCAAGAGGGAAGAGAAGAAGTCAACGATGTGATTCAAGATGATGTATTGGTCTGAGGTCCTGACACCGTTAACGATGAGGCTATCAATGGAGCACCTTCTTCTTCTGCCATTCGCAATGGCGAAGAAGTAGGCCGTCATGGCATCCCCTTTAAGAGTCCAATTAAGGGTACCACGCTGGCGCTAGTAAATCTCGGCCTGCTGATGCAACTGCATCAGGGATTCTTCGAGAGAGTAATGGGAGGCCCACTCCAGATCAGAGAGCCCATTCCGATCCGCGATGAGATCAAGATCCGTGAGTTGGGATTCTAACGAATTTTTCTCCCTACGTTGTTCCGCGACTCTATTACGAGACCACCCTCTCAAAAATTTGTGAAGCTCATATGAACATTTGTGCCAATCATCCATTGGGCCATAAGATCGGTGAGGAGCAGAGAGGACCTATGAGATCTTGGTGGCAAGCATGCCAGGGAACCCCTCCACAAGAAGCCAAGAAGCATCAAATTGGAAACGAGAAGAGGTCAGAGGAGGGTCAAGGCCAGCATCCAAGATTAGGGGGGATGATCGGAACCAACCGCTGGCCTAGCCTTTAGGGAAGCACAGGGAAAGAGGGAGTCCCATCTATTACAAACAAAGGCCCAGTCCAGCACCGATCGGACAGGATTCAGTTGATGGTTAGACCAGGTGAACTGAGCCCCCACCCTAGGGAGCTCGCAAATCACATAGTTGCTAATAAAATCATTGAAAGCACTGGTGAGAGGCCACGAGAAATTAAGATTATTTTTATCAGCTGGAGAGTGCAAGAGGTTAAAGTCTCCACCAAGTACAATAGAAATCGTACAAGATTCAAGCTTGTTTGATAATTCATCAAGAAAGATCGAAGACAAAGAATGATCAGCAGGGCCATACACAACCGTAAATTCTCATAAAGTGTTAAGTTGCCGGTGGTGTACCACAACACTTGCCCAAAAATACCAGAGTTGAAGCTAACAAACTCAAACAAGTCCCATTTAGTGTAGGATCGAAAGTATGTCTAGAGGGGGGGGGGTGATTAGACTACTTGACCAAATAAAAACTTAACCTTTTCCCAATTTTAGTTCTTGGCAGATTTTAGCTATTGTAGGACAAGTCAAGCAATCATCACACAATTCAAGCAAGCATGCAAAGAGTATATTGGCAGCGGAAAGTAAAGCATGCAACTTGCAAGAATGTAAAGGGAAGGGTTTGGAGAATTCAAACGCAATTGGAGACACGGATGTTTTTCCCGTGGTTCGGATAGGTGGTGCTATCCTAAATCCACGTTGATGGAGACTTCAACCCACGAAGGGTAACGATCGCGCGAGTCCACGGAGGGCTCCACCCACGAAGGGTCCACAAAGTAGCAACCTTGTCTATCCCACCATGGCCATCGCCCACGAAGGACTTGCCTCACTAGCGGTAGATCTTCACGAAGTAGGCGATCTCCTTGCCCTTACAAACTCCTTGGTTCAACTCCACAATATTGTCGGAGGCTCCCAAGTGACACCTAGCCAATCTAGGAGACACCACTCTCCAAGAAGTAACAAATGGTGTGTTGATGATGAACTCCTTGCTCTTATGCTTCAAATGATAGTCTCCCCAACACTCAACTATCTCTCATAGGATTTGGATTTTGTGGAAAGAAGGTTTGAGTGGAAAGCAACTTGGGGAAGGCTAGAGATCAAGATTCATATGGTAGGAATGGAATATCTTGGTCTCAACACATGAGTAGGTGGTTCTCGCTCAGAACATATGAGTTGGAATTGTGTATGTGTTCTGATGGCTCTCTCCATGAATGAAGAGGAGGTGGAGGGGTATATATAGCCTCCACACAAAATCCAACCGTTACACACAGTTTTCCAATCTCGGTGGGACCGAATCAGCAAACTCGGTCGGACCGAAAAGGTAAACCTAGTGACCGTTAGAGATTTTCGGTGGGACTGACATGCAACTCGGTAGGACCGATATGGTTAGGGTTTGGGCATAACGTAATCTCGGTGAGACCGATTACACAAACTCGGTGAGACCGAGTTTGGTAATAAGCTAACTAGAGAGTTGGTCAGGTAAACTTGGTAGGACCGATTTGCTCTTTCGGTGAGACCGAAAAGTTACAAAAGGGAAACGGAGCGTTTACATTGCAATCTCGGTGGGACCGATTCACTCTTTCTGTGAGACCGAAAAGTTATGAAGGGGAAACAGAGAGTTTGCAATCCCATCTCGGTGAGACCGAGATCCCTATCGGTAGAACCGAATTGCTAGGGTTTGGCAGTGGCTTATGACAAGTGAAATTCAGTGGCGTCGGATAGAAAGAATCGGTAGGACCGAGTTTGGCTTAGGGTTTAGGTCATATGTGGATATGGGAAAGTAGTTGAGGGTTTTGGAGCATATCACTAAGCACATGAAGCAAGAGGCTCATTAAGCAACACCTCATCCCTCCTTGATAGTATTGGCTTTTCCTAAAGACTCAATGTGATCTTGGATCACTAAAATATAAAATGAAGAGTCTTGAGCTTTTGAGCTTGAGCCAATCCTTTGTCCTTAGCATTTTGAGGGTTCCACTTTCACATCCATGCCATGCCAATCATTGAGCTTTCTTGAAATAGTCATCTTGGAATAGCATTAGCTCAATGAGCTATATGTTGTTATGAATTACCAAAACCACCTAGGGATAGTTGCACTTTCAATCTCCCCCTTTTTGGTAATTGATGACAACATATAGATCAAAGTTTCGACAAATGATAATAAGCATGAAATATATCATCGCTTTGAGAAATATGTGACAAGTAAGAGCTCCCCCTAAATTTGTGCATATTTAAAATTTGCTTTGGACTGCAAATGCACAAAGAGTTAGAGTCATGGGTTACTCTTCCATGTCACATACATCTTGGTGGAGCGCTTAAAATGATAAGAATGAAATACATGCACTCATCACCAAGAATAGTGAATGATCACATAAGATAGATAAGATGATAATATTAAGCAAACATTAAGTGTAGCTTATGATCAAACACATGGTCATCAATGTCTCACGAGCAATGACATAGTATCTCACATAAAAGCAAACAAAGTTCGAAAAACCACCAAATAAAACAAGAGGGAATAAAAGCAACACTAAAAGCAACACTCTCTCTCGAAGCCTATGATCTATACATTTTCTCCCCCTTTGGCAACAAGTTACCAAAAAGTTCCTAGAAAATGCAGAGTGCTAAGTCGACACTCAGGCTTGATCTTCAGATGGTGGTGGAGTCCGGAGCACTCCAAGGACGAAGCCTTCTGTAGACGTGGTCGGAGTCGAGGCTGAAGTGGACGCTGGAGCTGGTGGAACTGAGGCTATAGCTGGTGCAGACATGGTGGCTCTGGGGTCAGCAACTGGCACTGCAGACAACCTCGGACCTCGTGGCACTCTGGCAAAGGCATCAGTTGTAGTCTTGCCTCTCCTCTCCTGCATGTCATCCTGGAGCTGCTCCACTGCAGTCTGAATCTCTGTCACTTTGACATCCAAGTCATAGAACTTTTGTTCCATGATCCTCTCTAAGCTTGCCTGGTTCTGAGTCAGGGTGGCTAGTCCTTGCTCAATCCGTAGGGTGGATGCAATCAAGTAACCAAGCTGCTCTTGTTTGGTTTTCAGGAAATATTCAGATGCCTCCTCTTGAGTAGGCATATTGGCAGCTTTCTCCTTCCTCGCCTTCTCCTTCTTGGCTTGTGCTTGGGCAGATGCTGGCTCATTCTCAGTCATGACCACTTGATTATCTTCAAAGTCTGGACGGATGGGCAGGTGTTCCTTGTCCAATAAGTATATGCCCGTGCCCATCTTAGAGTTGATGAGCTCCTGAATCTGTGGGGCATATCCACAGCTCCTCTTCTGGTCTGCTGCTGTCCTCTTGATTGTTTCAATCATAAGGCTCATGACTTTGAATTTCTGTGGCACGTCAAAGATATGAAGCAAGTTGATCGTGTGGCCCCTGATCATCTTGTGATCTCCAGACTTGGGCAATAGGGTGTGCCTAAGAATCCAGTTGATGGTTGGCAGCCCTGACAGAAGATAGTGTACTGAGCCAAACTTGAACGTATCAAGTGCTTCATTTGGAATCTCCTTGTACATGTTTGACATTGAGTTGTGGTCCATCTTCTTCTTGGCATAAATGTCCAAGTCATCGTCATGCTCTTCTGGGGCATTAATCAGCTGAGCCCATTCAGCAACTGTAGACTGGTACCTCGTACCCTCTGACATCCATACAATCCTGCCATCTGGATAGAAATGGGCTCTGGAGTAGAACTGCATGATGAGTTCCTCGTTCCACTTCGTGAGCTTCTGCCCAACAAAGTCCTCTACTCCACATGCCTTGAAGCTGTCCTGCACTCTAGGGTAGTACTCTTCGTTGTCCTTGATGTATTGCCAATCAACCCATCTCATATCACAGACAATTGGCTTCTTGTCTAGCAGCACTGTCTCATAAAAGTCTTGCTGCTCCTTGGTGTGAAACCTGTAGTCAACTGCAGTCCTTCTCCTTGAAGCATACGGGTCTGCTTCTTTCCACTTCCGGAGCCCTGAATCTCTCCTGAGTTTCATATCCTCAGCCACAGGATGAGCATCGTTGTGTTCTGGGATCTTGGGCTTGAGCTTTCTAGGAACATTCTCTTCTTCTTCTTCTGCAGCTTCAGGCACTGGCGCCTTGTTCTTCTCAGTAGCTGGGATGCTTCTTGTGTTCCTCTTTGGCTTTGGCTTTGGAGCTGGCTTGGCCTTGGAAGCAGCTGCCCCTGTTCTTATGGCATCACCCATCAGCTTGGGTGCCATAGGTGCTGGTGCAGCTACCTCTTCTTCTTCCTCCTCATCTTCCATGATGGAAGCCTTGCCAAGCACTCTGGCTACAGTTTTCTTCACCCTTTCTTTCCTCTTCTTGCCTTCAGCAGCAACTGGCTCAATGGGAGTGGGCTTCTCAGTTGAAGCTCTGGCCTTTGACATAGGCTGCCTGCCTGCTGGCCTTTTGATCTTCATCCCTGGTTTTATGCCCTGTGCTGGCTCAACTCTCTTGGAAGTTGCTTCCTCTTCTGCCACATAATCCTCATCTTCTGAGTCTGAGGTTCTCTTCTTTCTCTGTCTTGTGGCAGCTTTAGGCAGATTGCTAGGGGTGCTCCCGCTGCCATCATCTGAGCAACTTGAGGGACTAGTGCCCTCACTCATCTGCACTTGCTGCTCTGACAAGTTCTGGCTATCACTTTGGTCTGACATGATGCAAACTCTGACTGCAGACCCTGTGAATAGGTTATAGATGAGATAGAGTGGTAAGCATCACAAAATGCAGAGATTTTTGCAAAAGAATAATTCAAAAACTTAGTTTTAGTTTCCCACTGAAAGCATCTCGGATCTACCAATTTCTAAACTCGATGATACCGAAGTAGTTTTGGCACCTAAACTAGTGAACTCGGTCAGACCGAGTCACAGTTCGGTGGCACCGAGACTGCTAGGGTTTCACAGAGTTCCAAAATTGGTCACACCGATAAGTAATTCTCGGTCAGACCGAGTCTCACTTGTGCAATGGCATAAGCCAAATCGGTGGGACCGAGTGTTTCAACTCGGTGGGTCCAAGATGGTTTCGGCGGAAACCTAACCCTAAAATTTTCGAATTAAACATAATCTACGAGTTCATTGACTGGATAGAAGTTTAACAAACGTGGCAAGAATCATGATGATCACAATGTGCTAAGAATCGGATTGGGGAATAGCACAAAGATCGAGTCCATACCCTAGTTCGGCGGACACTCGCTACGGCGGCAACGGCGGGGTTGATTTTCCGTTGACGGGGACGGAGACCAGCGACTGGAGGCGAGGAGACGATCCGGAGACCAAGTTGGCAGAGCAGGCTATCGCGCGGGCGAAGGGGTTCAGAGAAATTTCCAAATTTTTGCCCGTGACTATATATAGCCCGACCCTGTCGGTGTGACCGAGTGGAACAACTCGGTGGCACCGAGATGCAAAACTATATACAGTTGTTGCAACTCGGTGTGACCGAATGGTTCAAATCGGTTGCACCGAGATCAAAAACCTAGATCAACTTAATGATCTCGGTAGGACCGAAAGTAGGGTATCGGTCAGACCGAGAATCATAAAGAGGTTTTGGAAGTTTAAGTCTATGACGAATCGGGGACTCCGAGCGCTCCTCACACAGAGTGGTTCGAATCTGACTTGATCAAATTTTGTGATGTAGCATGAATAGAGTTTGAGATGAGAAAAGCATAGATAGCTAGAGGAGGTTCTTAGGCATTCTTGTCCATCCACTTGGCAAAAGGAAATAAAACCAAACAATCAAAACAACAAGTGGGTGTCCTCGAATGAGTAAAATATGCAACCAGCATGCTCACACAATAAGATGGCAAATGAAATATGTGACAAGGCATGCACAACCAATTCTAGCATCTATCAAGCAATTTGCGATGACAAGGTCATCTATATATGAGTATATTGACTTAGGAGTCAAGTGAGAACACTTGATCATAGGTCATACTCATCGTTTAAGCTCAAGTGGGGTTACCACTTTTACATAAAGCATTGTTGTGTTCACATCTTTAGAGTTGCTTTAGCTCAAGTCTTAGAGTAAAGCTCCCCCTAGATGTGATATCCCCCCTTAGAGGGATGAACTAACCTCGGTTTTGTCGATGATGACTTCATGTAGATGTTGAAGATGTGGATGCTCAATGTTGATTTAGATCACTTGGAGCTATCCATTTGAGTGAATTGCACTTTCAATACCTACATGGGTTAGTCCCACAAGGAATAAACAAGGATATCCATAGACATAGAGTGATGCACACACAAGATGATGTCCATGAAAACTTTTAGGTTACCTTGTCCCTTGTCTTACCAACAAGAGGGTTTGTGACTCCTTGAACTAGTGCAAGATGTGGAAGTTGATTGCACTTGTTCTTGCCAAAATGATAAGAGTGAAGTATGTTGGCGGAGTCACCCTCAAGAACTCTCTAGTTCTTCTTCTTTTGGATCCACACCATCTTGATGGGAATCCTTGGAGTTGTAGTCATACTTGATGAAGTGGAACTTGAAGTAGTCTTGGGAATCCACTTGACTAAGGTCTTAGGAGCTTCTTCAAATGCATCAATTTCCTCTTGAAGCTTGTCCTTGCCTTTTTGCTTGTAGTATTGTGGCGGAAGATCATCTTGAGCTTGTGTCCCCTTGAAAGAAGTATCATACTTCTCTTGTTGAGGAACAAACTTTGTCTTGGGGTATTGATCTTCTTCCCACTCAACTCCATTGGCATTGAACTTTCGTTTAAAACCAACACCTTGATTCTTCCGGTGCATTCCTTGCTTGCGCACAATTTCCTCGAATTGCTTACTCCCGGCAAGGCTTTTGTACACTCCTTTCTCTATAATTCCCTTCAATAAGCTATTTTCTTGCTCAAGTGTAACTTGGCTAAGAGAATCATTAGTGGAATCAAGAGAACTACTAGAAGCAACAATATTGGATTTAGCATGATCATTGTTACTGCTAGAGGAAGAATCTTTCTTGTTCTTGTTACTAGACTTGACTTGAGGCATGTAAGTGGATAAGAGTAAACGCTTGGCAATGTAAGAAGAACTTTTCTTGCGGAGATCATCATTGATTGCTTTTAAGAACACTACAACAAAATCGAGATACTTTGACGAAAATCCTCGTGACGATGGTGTCCAACGTCACACAAATTCCTAATGTGTGATGTTTCATAGGTGGCGTCACCGGTTACCACAAATCGGTGACCATAAGCGTCACTGGATTGCCTCGGCCATTCAGCACACCTGGCTATCAATTTCTATGACATTTTTGTAATTTCCCTGACTAACCTACTAGAGTCACCGAGTACTATGAATGTGTGAAGATCATTTTTTCATGTAACATATTGTAGTGGGACCCACCGTAGCTAGTTCATGGGTTATTGAGCGGTAGGACTCATGCGTCAGTGTTGCCGGTGTGACTCGGCATAGTTTTTTCAAATCTGTGGAGGACTGTAATTATTTTGTTCGATATAGTAATATAAATAGGTAGTGGCCATGGATATATTTATCATAATTATATTTTGTAATGAAAAACGTTATTTTGTTCTTTCTAATATAAATAGATAGTGGGCGTTTATGAGCTGATTTTGCTTATCTCCAAAATAAAAATGGAAATAAGGGAGTGAAGGGAAATAAGAAGAAAAAAATCAATAATCAAAATGAGAAAACTTCATTTTGCTTTTATATCTATATATGATATAATAATTAGTTAGTGGGTAGGCAAAAAAAACTTAAATTGGAATAGTTCATGAGCTAATGTTGTTTCATTTCTATCTCAAAGGTTAAAATGAAAATATGAGAGTCGATGAGAAATTTTTTATTCTTATCTTTTTTTCTGAGACAAACTTGTCTATAAACATGTAGTCGTCGGGCAACAAACTTGAAGCTAGCTACAGGAGTTTGAGACTATCTTATCTACAGAAGTTTGATCCGGCGAACACCATGATCTCCACCCACCTTTTAAACGGAAAACAATGCTGCTCCTAGAATTCAGCTACACGAGCCGGTCAGCCAATTAGGCGCTAGCTGCCACATTCTGTGCGTCGAAATAAAACCCTAGTCTAAAAAATCCCCAAATACACCCGTGCCCACTCCCACCTGACTCGGATCTCCTCTCACCGGCGGCGCCTCCAAGTCAGTCGCCGCCAGCAGCGCCACCCAAAATCCCTCCCCTCCTCTGCCCTCTGGTCCGCCGCGCCACCCTCTCTCTGTTCGATGCCACGTCCCCAGGCACCACTACACCGACACCAGCCTGCGACATTTGCCGTCTGGTTCGACCTCCATGCAACCTCCACCGCCACTTCTTGGATGGCTCAAGACCATCGCTCTCTCCATCTCCGGCGCCTTGCCCAGCTTCGTTTCTCACCTCGTGCCTCACCATGATCCGGCCGCTGCCTCACCCTCCCGCCACCATCAACTACTTGAAGATCAGCTTCGTCTGACGAACCAACAAGACAGCGGTGGTGGAGAGATCAGGTTTGGGAGAGGCAACCCGACGATGCAAAGAGGCCAGGGGATGAGTTGGAAACTCTTCAAGGAACCCGCGTGTAGCACCATCAGATCTGGTCCCCTTCCAACTATTTGATGGTAAAATTTCGCTGCTTACTTTTTTTCTTCTATAATTTCCTGATGTAACATTTGTGATCTGGAATTTGATTCTTCTAACGACCTACTTCAGATCACCTCTCCCTGGTTGCAGTTAATCTAGATGAGGAGTAAGAATGTAAGATCAATGTCATTCTTATTGGTTTATACTTCTATGGCCCTGCCTTTCTCTAAATTTCTACGATGAATAATTTCAACGCAGGTTTCCCTTTTATGCTGCAAGATCATTCAATCTCCAGCATGCTCAAGAACATCTAATGTGTGACTACACTCTGTGTCCAGAGTATTAACAATGAAACTGTATTAGGAATAGCCTTTTATTAGAAGCTATATGCACAAGAAATTAATATTCTATGATAATAGTTAATAAGTTAAACATATGTTGAGGGCTCCTATCATGGGCCATACCATGTCTTCTTAGTTGCTAGGTACTGTAAAATCTGTATATTAAAAGGTTTATTCAGATGCTAATACTGCTCGGTGAAAGAGAAAGTTATTATGTTAATTCTGTAATATTTTTTCTCCATGCGATCGCTTGTCAGTATATTGTTTCTCTTCTGTTTTATTCCACTATAATGCAGGTGCATTAAATATTAATTGACTGCTCACTGTAGGTAGTAGGTTAAGTTTGCAATATCAAGATAATCTTATCAGCCTTGCAATGTTGGTACAGTCTGAAGCTTAATCTTTTTACTACTTGCTTCTCCACTTCCTATTGTTTTACAGTCCAGTACTTGACAATTCCTTACCTGGTTGTGTATGCTTAACATTTAAGCTCATTGTCCTTTGCCCATAATTTGTATTTTTATTTGTTGTATTTAGAATGAGGAAGCATCAAGCATCGTACAACTGTAGTGCAAGTACACAAGTAGCTGTAGCTGCTGGAGAAGATGAGCAAGCACACAACAGATTCAAATACTGTAGTCTACTGTACTAGTACTAGTTGCTTATGGCACTTAGTTGCATCTAAGGTGATGAACGGCCAAATTCGTAGCATGTCTAAATCAATTCAGATATGAGAAAACACAGACTTAATAGGAATAAGGTGGCCTGCGATGGTCTGGTGGCGACCTTTAGAGTTTAGATATTAAATCATTCTGAGATTGTTCAATATTGAATGGATGCCACTCCTTACTAAAAACATTTTTGTGTTTGCTTTGCTAAGTACATTACTGATCTGTTTTTTATGGTTTTTTTATGATGTGTTGATCTAAACTTGTGTATTAACCAAAGCATCAAACAACTATACTTATGCAGCTAATTATGAAATATGTTAAGTAGCACAATACTTAAAAGTGCAGTGGGGATCCATGTAAATTATTTTGACCGACAACTTTTTATACCAGTTTGTGTCTTCTTGTTCTGCCAAACAAATTTATTGTTTTATCGCCCCATCTTCATGCCGCAAATCTAGCTAATAATGTACTCAGGTTCATAATTTCATAGATTGTAAGCTTCTTAGTGGCATTCTTATACCTTGTTATCTTGTATGTTTTCATCTCATTAAGATGTAACACACTGTTGTATTTCATTAATTTATATAGGCACCGGGAGGAGTTCAAGACAGAGCATGTGATTTGGCTGAAGCAACTCAGCAAGCAAATAATCCAAAGCTGATGGTGAATGAAGGCCATCTTTTGTGATAGAAAGATAGTTTGTAGAATCATACATTGCAATCATGAGAACAACACATATGGTCTTTTTAGTTATCTATAGATATCACTTATCGTCTTGTCTATTGTCAGGCCAAACTTGAGTCGGTGCTATTATTTATTGTCATTTCTATTTATGAGTATGATTTATATTTCATTTCAATTTATAATGTGATTTGGCTCTTTACTTATTTATATAATGTGATGTGAATTAAATATTTACTGTGGTATGCATTCGCAATATGGTGGATTTGATAGTTCATTGTAAATTATTAATAATAAATAAATAATTTTTGATGATGTCATCTTCATGAATAATGAATGTAGTGACGCTAGTAGGTGGATAATCTGCGCGGATGTTGTCTTGCATAAAGCCAGTGACGTTGCTCTGTCATTGAATATGGTACAGTATGGCCCCTCTTCTCCTAACATGTGACATTAATCGATCGTCATAGAAGTAGAAAGTTGTTGACGTTCTAGAAAACGTCACCGAAGGTCCCAATTTCGGTGACATTTTTTTGAGCGCGCCGTCACTAGGAGTAATCTGTGACGAGGATTCCATGACGATGCTTGTGACGGCCATAAAACGTCACTCAGGAGTAATTTGTGACGTTATTAGCCATTCGATGACATTTTTTGCCTCGTCACAGTAGGCCCGATCTCTTGTAGTGGAACTCATGCTCTTGCTCAAGATTGAGCTTTTCAAAGCGTAATTTCTCATGAGCTCTTAAAAGTTCTCGATGATCTTCGAAGATAGTTTCATGAGCTAACTTAAGAGTGTTTAGTTCTTTAGTTAGAGCCTCAATCTTCTCCTTATCATTGTCATTCGTTTTATCTTGATTAGCATGATTAATTGATGTTTTATCATAGTATTCATCACTAGAGTTGTCAACAAGCAAATCATCACCTAACAAGTCATCTTCATCACTATTGAAATCAACATACTAGGGGTGTGTTACCTTAGGACCTTTGGCCATGAAGCATCTTCCAATTCCTTCATTTGGTGAGTCAAATATGTCGTAGGAGTTGGTTGACACAAGTGCTAGACCGGCAACACCTTCATCTTGAGTATCTTCGGAGTCAGAGTGATAACTTCTCTCGGAGTGGCTGTCGGAGTCGGAGCCGGATACCCATTCACCAACATGAGCTTGATGTCTTCGTTTTGTGTAGCTCCTTGATGATTTTTCCTTCCTTTCCGAATCCTTGCTTCTCCGTGAGTATCTTCGTTCATAACGATCATCTCTACTCCTTCTCTCTCTTGGTGGTGATTCTTTGCTTCTTCTTTTTGGAGAATCTTCTCTTCTCTTGTAGGGAGCCGTACACTCATTGGAATAGTGTCCGGGTCTTCCACAACTGTAGCAGTTTCGCTCTCAACTAGAAGATCTTTTGTCATTGTAGGACCTTGACTTGAAGCTTCTATCTTTGCTTCTACTCTTGTAGAACTTGTTGAAGTTCTTCACCATTAAGCTCAATTCTTCATTGAAGTTTTGTTTCTCATTTGATGATGTAGGGGCTTCACATGAGGCTTTGTAGGCACCACTTGATTTGTTGTGAAGTTCCTCTTTATCCTTAAGTGACATCTCATGAGCAACAATTCTTCCAATCACCTCCGTTGGCTTGAGATCTTTGTAATTGGGCATCATTTGGATCAATGTGCACACGGTATCATATTTTCCATCCAAGGCTCTTAGAATCTTCTTGATGATGAATCTATCGGTCATCTCTTCACTTCCTAAGCCGGCAATCTCATTTGTGATGAGAGCAAGCCTAGAGTACATTTCAGCGACACCTTCACCATCCTTCATTTTGAACTTGTCAAGTTGACTTTGAAGCTCATCCAACTTGGATTCCTTGACGGAGTCGGTACCTTCGTGCATATCAATCAAAGTGTCCCAAATTTCCTTTGCATTCTCAAGACGGCTGATTTTGTTGAATTCTTCGGGGCACAATCCGTTGAAGAGAATATCACAAGCTTGAGCATTGTATTGCAACATATTCAACTCATCCGCGGTAGCTTCACGGTTTGGTTCTTTCCCATCAAAGAAGTCACCTTGCAAACCAACACACACAATAGCCCAAACGGCGGGGTTATGTCCAAGAATATGCATTTTCATTTTATGCTTCCAACTAGCAAAATTAGTACCATCGAAGTAAGGACCTCTATGGTGATAATTTCCCTCGCTAGACGCCATACTCTCCTAGGTTGTGAACTGAGCCCCCACCCTAGGGAGCTCGCGAATCACACAGTTGCTAATAAAATCATTGAAAGCACTGGTGAGAGGCCACGAGAAATTAAGATTATTTTTATCAGCTGGAGAGTGCAAGAGGTTAAAGTCTCCACCAAGTACAATAGGAATCGTACAAGATTCAAGCTTGTTTGATAATTCATCAAGAAAGATCGAAGACAAAGAATGATCAGCACGGCCATACACAACCGTAAATTCTCATAAAGTGTTAAGTTGCCGGTGGTGTACCACAACACTTGCCCAAAAATACCAGAGTTGAAGCTAACAAACTCAAACAAGTCCCGTTTAGTGTAGGATCGAAAGTATGTCTAGAGGGGGGGGGTGATTAGACTACTTGACCAAATAAAAACTTAACCTTTTCCCAATTTTAGTTCTTGGCAGATTTTAGCTATTGTAGGACAAGTCAAGCAATTATCACACAATTCAAGCAAGCATGCAAAGAGTATATTGGCAGCGGAAAGTAAAGCATGCAACTTGCAAGAATGTAAAGGGAAGGGTTTGGAGAATTCAAACGCAATTGGAGACACGGATGTTTTTCCCGTGGTTCGGATAGGTGGTGCTATCCTACATCCATGTTGATGGAGACTTCAACCCACGAAGGGTAACGGTCGCGCGAGTCCACGGAGGGCTCCACCCACGAAGGGTCCACGAAGTAGCAACCTTGTCTATCCCACCATGGCCATCGCCCACGAAGGACTTGCCTCACTAGCGGTAGATCTTCACGAAGTAGGCGATCTCCTTGCCCTTACAAACTCCTTGGTTCAACTCCACAATCTTGTCGGAGGCTCCCAAGTGACACCTAGCCAATCTAGGATACACCACTCTCCAAGAAGTAACAAATGGTGTGTTGATGATGAACTCCTTGCTCTTATGCTTCAAATGATAGTCTCCCCAACACTCAACTCTCTCTCTCATAGGATTTGGATTTTGTGGAAAGAAGATTTGAGTGGAAAGCAACTTGGGGAAGGCTAGAGATCAAGATTCATATGGTAGGAATGGAATATCTTGGTCTCAACACATGAGTAGGTGGTTCTCTCTCAGAACATATGAGTTGGAATTGTGTATGTGTTCTGATGGCTCTCTCCACGAATGAAGAGGAGGTGGAGGGGTATATATAGCCTCCACACAAAATCCAACCGTTACACACAATTTTCCAATCTCAGTGGGACCAAATCAGCAAACTCGGTCGGACCGAAAAGGTAAACCTAGTGACCGTTAGAGATTTTTGGTGGGACTGACATGCAACTCGGTAGGACCGATATGGTTAGGGTTTGGGCATAACGTAATCTCGGTGAGACCGATTACACAAACTCGGTGAGACCGAGTTTGGTAATAAGCTAACCAGAGAGTTGGTCAGGTAAACTCGGTGGGACCGATTTGCTCTTTCGGTGAGACCGAAAAGTTACAAAAGGGAAACAGAGAGTTTACATTGCAATCTCGGTGGGACCGATTCGCTCTTTCGGTGAGACCGAAAAGTTACAAAGGGGAAACAGAGAGTTTGCAATCCCATCTCGGTGAGACCGAGATCCCTATCGGTAGAACCGAATTGCTAGGGTTTGGCAGTGGCTTATGACAAGTGAAACTCAGTGGCGCCGGATAGAAAGAATCGGTAGGACCGAGTTTGGCTTAGGGTTTAGGTCATATGTGGATATGGGAAAGTAGTTGAGGGTTTTGGAGCATATCACTAAGCAACACCTCATCCCTCCTTGATAGTATTGGCTTTTCCTAAAGACTCAATGCGATCTTGGATCACTAAAATATAAAATGAAGAGTCTTGAGCTTTTGAGCTTGAGCCAATCCTTTGTCCTTAGCATTTTGAGGGTTCCACTTTCACATCCATGCCGTGCCAATCATTGAGCTTTCCTGAAATAGTCATCTTGGAATAGCATTAGCTCAATGAGCTATATGTTGTTATGAATTACCAAAACCACCTAGGGATAGTTGCAATTTCATTTAGACCCAATAATAATTCCCTAGAGTGACCAGAAGCAAGAAGAAAGTGCCAATCAAATCTGTCCATGCTCGCTATCGAAGAAAGTTGAGAAGGAGAAAAAGAATCTTTAAAGGTTTCCACCAGCCCTAAAATATCAACATTCTCACCACGAACAACATTCCGGATCTGGTCTTGGTGCCCCCTAGCGGCGAAACCCCTAATGTTCCAAAACAAGGCTTTCATTTAAAGGAGAGATTCTTAATGCGGAGACTAGACCTGCAAGGGGCGACACATGTTTTAGAGCATTTGGTCGGGCCCCTTTTAGCTTTTGTGGTGGGATGAGGTGACTGGCCACAACATCTGTCAAGCCTCCCCCCTTGATCATCGACAGCGCTAGAAGAAGCATGGACCGTAGCCTCTTTTGCCCTAGCAATGGCGGCTTGTGCTATCTCATTAGCCCTAATAGCGGAAAGAAATTGGGAGGGGGAACCAAATCCAGGATCGACAGAAACACCCACATCCGATAAAATATGCAACAAATGATCATCCAAAAGTGAGGGGAGCCCTAGAAGAACCGGAGAGGAGGGAGGGGACACATGAGGCGGCATACCTGATGGAGGCAGATCCCGAGCTGCAGCACATAGCTCAGCACGCAGCACCATCGACTCGCTGGCGTCCCGCACGCATCGCCCCCTGCGAGCCATTGACGCGGGCGACCGAAGCACCGGAGAGCGCACAATCGAAGAAGCCAGATCCGGACCAGAACACGGCGACACACTAGTACATCGAGCTCCTAAACAAACGGTTTAAAACCCCTTTCCGCGACGGCATCTGGAACCGTCGCCAAGTGAGTGTGGGCGATAGGGGGATCCTTCCCACACGACCCAGAAACCGTCGGGGACATGCCCTCCTGGAACACACGTTCGGCAAAATGAAGTAGTGTGCGACTGGAGAGCGCTCAAATACGGAAATACGTACAGTAGAGCTAAAGAAAGTACAATTATACGGCGAAATTGTTTCCGGTCGCAATTACATCCCACGTAGTCAGTCCCCACTAAACGTTTCCGTTCGTATGTACATCCCACACAGTCGCTCGAAGGAAAACATTTCCATTCACAGGTACATGACACACAATTTTTCCCGTTAAACCACTTGCGTTATTGAATATATCACACACAGTCTGTGGAAGAAACTATATCGCAAAGGCTGTCCATCACACATAGTTTTCATGTGGTAAACTTTTGCGCAAGGTGGCCTAACACAAACAGTTTTCAAGAGAAAGTCGTGTGTGATTGTTCATTGATCCAACACACTTTATTCCTAGAAACTGTGTGCGTTGCCTGAGGTCATCGCTCATGGTATTTTTTAACAGCCGTTTGCAATAGCAAAACCCAATTAGTAGGCTAATTCACCACTAGCAGGCTAATTATCCGATTATTCATAATCCATTTATAAATCTGATTGACAGTTCATATTAAGCACACAATATATTTCATTTTCATAATTGAAATACATCAGAGTACAACATCATATAGCTTCAGCACTCAGCTACCCCATTACACAACTACACCAGGACCAAGTTTCACATGCAACATCTATAACCTTTCGAAATTAGCATCATAGACGGTACATAGACAGATGTATCTCATCTGGAAAACTGCTAAAGCAGAAGGCGAATATTGAGCCTTCATTGATGTTGAAGGTCTTTGTAACTTTAGGCCAGTGCCTGTGGATGATTGACCGTCCATCCTTCGTCCTCTTCAGGAACACTTCAATATTGAACCGTGGGTGTTGTATGAATACCTTCCTCGCCTCCTGACCATACAGGTGGTTTGAGAGGTAATCATCAGTGAACTGCTTTGGAAAGGCCTGAAAACAAGGATGTGCATAAATATCTTCTCTATATTGGAAATGGGGCAAAGGAATAAAAAAGGCAAGGTATAATAGTTGGTACCATCCTATAGTGAATTGATGTGTTCTTCATTGTGCAGACAAAGATCTTGTTGTTTTTTGTTGCTAATTTCTTAATTCTAACAATCTTTCTGAGTTTCTTGACTTGACTGATATTCATGGACAAGTCATTTCCCCATATGCAAAAGGGTCGAACAGTGGGTCAAAACCTCTGATAGCAGGACCTACATGTGCAAGACCAAATTGTTAAAAACCTAAATATTAGACTGGTTCCTGCAATTGCACAATAATGTGCTATTAGACAATGGACCATGCACGTGCTAACCTCGATTGTAAACCTCAGTGCTTCACATTGTTTCCCTGCAACACATATAAGGTAGTTAGTCATCAGGTTAAGTAAGGGTTTGCATGCTATCAGTGAAATATGTTGATGAAAAATAATCACATTGCAGATTCATCAGATTAAATCAAGCCACAGGGAAAACCCATTTATCCAAACCAAGCATGATTAAGAACTAGGAAGTGTAGCACTTGTATATGTTTCTCATTTATTAAGTGCAACCAAATTCGATTTATTCCTCACATGCACAATAATACAAAATTCTACCCATGACAATTGGATATCGCATTACAGAATTGAACCAAGCAGTTAACTAAACACCACAACAAATGAACCAAACATTAACTGAGCACCACATTGCACAATATAACATTGAACCAAGCAGTTAACTAAACACCACAACAAATGAACCAAACATTAACTAAGCACCACATTGCACAATATAACATACTCCTAATAGAAGATCAGGCAGTTAACCAAACAGTTAACTACAACCAATTGTAGCAATTGTATTTGTTTCTCATGTATTTACTACAACCAAATTCACTTTATTCCTCACATGGTATACAATAACAGAATGCACCCACAATTTTGTAAAGATAAATTTGATTTATTTCTCACATGGAATACAATACAAAATTGCAGCCTGAAGAATTGAACATCACATTTGTAGAATTGAACCAAATAGTTAACTGAAGACGACAACTAATTAACAAAATAGTTAATAAGTGAGCACCACACTGCACGACATATAGAACATATACACTAGAGCAACAGATTGCATGGTAAAATTAGATAGCACAATTTACTAGAATCTGTGAAGGAAAGGCAGGAGCAGCACACGCAATGGGTAAACCGAGCATGCATAACCGGCCCAGCTAGCAGATGGCAAGGTGCTCCTTCAAGATCTGGGGGTCGGCACGAATGGCAGCCATCGCGACCTCATGCGTGCATGCGACCGCGATTTGATTATCCGCTGCCAAATTCTCCTTGAGGTCCTGGCTATACTGTGTGCACCATGGCTTAGGCCGGCGCTTATTTGGTGGAGGGGTCGGTGATTTGGGTGGAAGGTGTCGCGCCGACGGTCGGGGCATGTGGGATGTGGAAGGAGGAGGAGGATGGGGGTCGAGTGTGGATTACCTACCTGGATAGGCAAGGCCGAGCAGCGTGAAGGAGGGTCTCCGACGAGGAGGCGGCGGCGCTGCAAGAAAGGACTGAAGGGTTCAACTTCGAAAGGAAGGCGGAAAGAGGGGAAATGTGGCTTTTGGTAAGGGGAGGGGCGGGGAGGTCGATATTTCCGCGGAAGCCAAAAATTTGGAATCGCTTCAGCCAAAAAAAACTGGCGCGCGAAGTGTCATCAGACCTACAGTGCTCCAAGATATTTTGTGATGCATCTCACACAGTTGGTGATAATAAACTGTGTGCGATCTGCGTGATTTATTGTGTTGATCATTTGAATTATGTAATGGGGTCACATCTACAAAGGATGGTGTTTGAATTGTTAGAACTTTTATCTGGAGTGAACACACAACTATAGGCGTGTCGTCAAAAAATTGGAATGATTCAGGGTTCGTTTGTACATTTTCATACATTAACTAGGTTTTCCAGGCATTTTATGCGCATAATTCAAATTTGAACTACATGCACATGCTCCAGTGCATATAAACTTATTGAAAAACCAAATATGTGTCATTGGTTGCATGCTTAGGTCCCATGCAAGAAATGTGAATGAATTTCAAACACCGTGCCACCATCACTCGGCCGCAAAACATTGAGATGCCTGATTTTTAAATTCTAGTAAATCCAAAACTCGTCCGAAATTCATGAAACTTGGCATGCTATCATGTAGCGGCATCAACATGTCGTGGTACAAATTTTGTCCCATTTGGGGCAGGTTTGGATATAAACTTCTCACAAACCAGAGCTTCTCACAACAAGCATGATGGTTTCGGTAGGGAACGTGCCACCTTTGGGGATGAAACGATATCCGTTGCCTCTTACTGCTTTCAAAAAATTTCAAGTGTCAACATAGAACACCAGGAGTGTTGTGTGAATTTTTGTGATTTTTCGGGGTTCGTTTGGATATTTTTATGCATTAAGTGAGTTTTCAATGCATTTATGTGCATAATTCAAATTTGAACTACATGCACATGCTCCAGTGCATATAAATTGGTTGAAAAATCAAATCTGCGTCCTTGTGTGCATGCTTAGGTCCCATGATAGAAATGGGAATGAATTTGAATCACCAGGGCACCGTTGACTGGCGGCAAAACATTGAGATGCCTGGTTTTTAAATTCTAGTAAATCCAAAACTCGTCCGAAATTCATGAAACTTGGCATGCTATCATGGAGCGGCATCAACATGCCGTGGTACAAATTTTGTCCCATTTGGGGCAGGTTTGGGTATATGCTTCTCACACACCGGAGCCTCTCACAACAAGCATGATGATTTTCGGTAGGGAACGTCCCACCTTTGGGGACGAAACGATATCCGTTCCCTCTTCTTGCTTAAATTTTTTTCGAGTGTCAACATAGAACAACACGAGTGTTGTGCGAACTTTTGTGATTTTTCGGGGTCCGTTTGGACATTTTTATGCATTAACTGAGTTTTCAATGCATTTATGTGCATAATTAAAATTTGAACTACATGCACATGCTCCAGTGCATATAAATTGGTTGAAAAATCAAATGTGTGTCCTTGTGTGCATGCTTAGGTCCCATGCAAGAAATGGGAATGAATTTGAAACACCATTGCACCGTTGATTGCCGGCAAAACATTGAGTTGCCTCGTTTTTAAATTCTAGTAAATCAAAAACTCGTCTGAAATTTCATGAAACTTGGCATGCTATCATGGAGCGGCATCAACATGTCGTGGTGCAAATTTTGTCCCATTTGGGCAGGTTTGGGCATATGCTTCTCACAAATCGGAGCTTATCACAACAAGCATGATGGTTTTTGGTAGGGAACGTGCCACCTTTGGGGATGAAACGATATCCATTGCCTCTTATTGCTTTCAATTTTTTTCTCGTGTCAACATAGAACAACATGAGTGTTGTGTGAATTTTTGTGATTTTTCGGGGTCCATTTGGACATTTTTATGTATTGACTGAGTTTTCAATGCATTTATGTGCATAATTCAAATTTGAACTACATGCACATGCTCCAGTGCATATAAATTGGTTGAAAATCAAATCTGTTTTCTCGGGTGCATGCTTAGGTCCCATGCAAGAAATGGGAATGAATTTCAAACAACAGGGCACCGTTGATTGCCGGCAAAACATTGAGATGTCTGGTTTTTAAATTCTAGTAAATCGAAAACTCGTCTGAAATTCATGAAACTTGGCATGCTATCATGGAGCGGCATCAACATGCCATGGTACAAATTTTGTCCCATTTGGGGCAGGTTTGGGTATATGCTTCTCACAAACCGGAGCTTCTCACAACAAGCATGGTGGTTTTCGATAGGGAACGTCCCACCTTTGGGGACGAAATGATATCCATTGCCTCTTATTGCTTTCAATTTTTTTCTCGTGTCAACATAGAACAACAGGAGTGTTGTGTGATTTTTTGTGATTTTTCGGTGTTCGTTTGGACATTTTTATGCATTAACTAAATTTTCAATGCATTTATGTGCATAATTCAAATTTGAACTACATGCACATGCTCCGGTGTATATAAATTGATTGAAAAATCAAATCTGTGTCCTTGGGTGCATGCTTAGGTCCCATGTAAGAAATGGGCACGAATTTCAGACACCAGGGCACCGTTGATTGCCAGCAAAACATTGAGATGCCTCGTTTTTAAATTTTAGTAAATCCAAAATTCTGTTAACCATTCATGTGACGCCATGATACGTCTCCAACGTATCTATAAATTTTAATTGCTCCATGCTATATTATATACTATTTTAAATGTTTATTGGGCTTTATTATACACTTTTATATTATTTTTGGGACTAACCTATTAACCGGAGGCCCAGCCCAAATTGCAGTTTTTTGCCTATTTCAGTGTTTCTAAGGAAAAGGATATCAAACGGAGTCCAAACGGAATGAAACCTTCGGAGACGTGATTTCCTCAATAAACGTGATCTAGGAGACTTGGAGTGGACGTAAAGCAATCCATGAGGAAGGCACAAGGCAGGGGGCGCGCCTACCCCCTGGGCGCGCCCTCCACCCTCGTGGGCCCCTCGTTGCTCCACCGACGTACTTCTTCCTCCTATAAATACCCATATACCCTGGAAACATCAGACACGGAGCCAAAACCCTAATTCCATCGCCACAACCTTCTGTAGCCGTGAGATCCCATCTTGGGGCCATTTCCTGAGCTCCGCCGGAGGGGGCATTGATCATGGAGGGCTTCTACATCAACACCATAGCCTCTCCGATAATGTGTGAGTAGTTTATTTCAGACCTTCGGGTCCATAGTTATTAGCTAGATGGCTTCTTCTCTCTCTTTGGATCTCAATACAAAGTTCTCATCGATATTCTTGGAGATCTATTTGATGTAATCTTCTTTTGCGGTGTGTTTGTCGAGATCTGATGAATTGTGGGTTTATGATCAAGTTTATCTATGAACAATATTTGAATCTCCTATGAATTCGTTTATGTATGATTGGTTTATCTTTGCAAGTCTCTTCGAATTATCAGTTTGGTTTGGCCTACTAATTGATCTTTCTTGCAATAGGAGAAGTGCTTAGCTTTGGTTTCAATCTTGTGGTGCTCGATCCCAGTGACAGAAAGGGAAACGACATGTATTGTATTGTTGCCATCGAGGATAAAAAGATGGGGTTTATATCATATTGCATGAGTTTATCCCTCTACATCATGTCATCTTGCTTAAGGCGTTACTCTATTCTTATGAACTTAATACTCTAGATGCATGCTGGATAGCGGTCGATGTGTGGAGTAATAGTAGTAGATGCACACAGGAGTCGGTCTACTTGTCTCGAACGTGATGCCTATATACATGATCATACCTAGATATTCTCATAATTATGCTTAATTCTATCAATTGCTCGACAGTAATTCATTTACCCACCATAATACTTATGCTCTCGAGAGAAGCCACTAGTGAAACCTATGGCCCCCGGGTCTATTTCCCATCATATTAATCTTCCAACACTTAGTTATTTCTATTGCCGTTTATTTTACTTTGCATCTTTATTTCTCTTTATCATAAAAATACCAAAAATATTATCTTATCATATCTATCAGATCTCACTCTCGTAAGTGACCGTGAAGGGATTGACAACCCCTTTATCGCGTTCGTTGCGGGGTTCTTATTTTTTGTGTAGGCATGTGGGACTCGAGTTTAGTCTCCTACTGGATTGATACCTTGGTTCTCAAAAACAGAGGGAAATACTTATGCTACTTTACTGCATCACCCTTTCCTCTTCAAGGGAAAACCAATGCAGTGCTCAAGAGGTAGCAAGAAGGATTTCTGGCGCCGTTGCCGGGGAGATCTATGCCAAGTCAAGACATACCAAGTACCCATCACAAACTCTTATCCCTTGCATTACATTATTCACCATTTGCTTCTCGTTTTCCTCTCCCCCACTTCACCCTTACCTTTTTATTCACCCTCTCTTTTCTGTTTGCCTCCCTCTTTCTTTTACCCCTCGCACTTTCTGCCGTTATGTCTGTAATTGGGGAAATTATTGTCGATATGAACAATAATAATAACATGGAAAATTCTGATGCTCCTGCTGAAGAACCCCCTATCTTACAGGCAAAAATATTCCGAATTGGTAGTGGTAATATTATTGGAAAAGGAGTTATCCAAGATTTCTTTACTTGTGTCGGTGCTTTGCCTTCTATGGGTAGTTCTATTCTTCATAGAACTAGTAGTCTTGCGGACGCTATCGCCATGCTTGTAGTTGAACTTGAAAGGCAATTTATGCACATGCATCCTTGCATACAAAGTATTTTCCTAGAATTTTCTAATATTGAGCATTCTTCTATTAAGCGTGCCGCTACTATCTTTTTGGCTTATGAGTTCAGATTTATAATAAAAGAGGCCAAAGAAATCTTTGTGCACTATAGGGTGGACGTTGGCCGTCATCCCATAGAGGCAATCCTCTTTGATCAAGAGGAAATAATGCGCTTTCAATCTTTAGACTATGTTGCTTTTAATGAAAACCTTAGAAAAAGGGTTCCCACCAATGTCCTAGTTGATAGAATTTCCGAACTCAATGATAATTTTGCTATTCGAAATAGTGAGCTAGGATATTCTCTTGAGTATAGGCTCACGAAGTTTTGTCAAAAGAATGCTTATAATGATGAATTGGTTGTGCAATATGAAGGGCCAGAGGAGGAACCTATACCTCCCAAAATTGATCTTGGGGACTTCTGTCCCATTAAATTTAGCCCTTTTGATTACTTTTGCTTGCCTCAAAGAAAACTTGCTACTGAACGTAGAGAATATGAAATGAGTTTTCATGATCTATCGTATTATTATGGCAATGCCTAGATCTATCCTTACTTTTATGCCTAGCTAGGGGCGTTAAACGATAGCGCTTGTTGGGAGGCAACCCAATTTTATTTTTATTCCTTGCTTTTTGCTCCTGTTTAGAAATAAATAATTTATCTAGTATATGTTATGGTTGTGTTTTTTGTGTTTAATTAGTGTTTGTGCCAAGTAGAACTGTTGGGAAGACTTGGGGAAAGTCTTTTTAATCTTGCTGTAAAAAATAGAAACTTTAGCGCTCACGAGAATTGCTGCCATTTTTATTTGGAAGGCGCTATTTAGTTAATTTCTTTTTGGAGATTTTTAATGATAAATTACTCACGTCCAGCAATTTATTTTAGAATTTTTGGGGTTCCAGAAGTTTTCGTGTGTTGTTTGCTTATTTTGATGAATCTATGGCTAGTAAAATAATTTATAAACCATAGAGAAGTTGGAATACAGTAGGTATAACACCAATATAAATAAAGAATGAGTTCATTACAGTACCTTGAAGTGGTGTTTTGTTTTCTTTCGCTAACGGAGCTCACAAGATTTTCTATTTTGAGTTTTATGTTGTGAAGTTTTCAAGTTTTGGGTAGAGATTCGATGGATTATGGAACAAGGAGTGGCAATAGCCTAAGCTTGGGGATGCCCATGGCACCCCAATATAATCTAAGGACACCAAAAAATCAAATCTTGGGGATGCCCCGAAAGGCATCCCCTCTTTCGTCCTCGTCCATCAGTAACTTTAGTTGGAGCTATATTTTTATTCACCACATAATATGGGTTTTGCTTGGAGCGTCTTGTATGATTTGAGTCTTTGCTTTTTAGTTTACCACAATCATCCTTGCTTTACACACCTTTTGAGAGAGACACACATGATTCGGAATTTATTAGAATACTCTATCTGCTTCACTTATATCTTTTGAGCTATATAGTTTTGCTCTAGTGCTTCACTTACATATTTTAGATCAAGGTGGTGGATTTGTTTCATAGAAACTATTGTTCTCTCATGCTTCACTTATATTATTTTGAGAGTCCTTTAGAACAACATGGCAATTTCTTTTAGGATTAATAAAAAATTTCTTATAGTGTGTTGAATACTATGAGAAGTTTGATACTTGATAATTGTTTTGAGATATGGAGATGGTGATATTAGAGTCATGCTAGTTCAGTAGTTGTGAATTTGAGAAATACTTGTGCTTAAGTTTGTGATTCCCGTAGCATGCATGTATGGTGAACCATTATGTGATGAAGTCGTAGCATGATTTATTTATTGATTGTCTTCCTTATGAGTTGTGGTCGGGGACGAGCGATGGTCTTTTCCTACCAATCTACCCCCCTAGGAGCATGCGCGTAATACTTTGTTTCGATAACTAATAGATTTTTGCAACAAATATATGAGTTCTTATGACTAATGTTGAGTCCATGGATCAAACGCACTCTCACCCTTCCACCATTGCTAGCCTCTCTAATACCGCACAATTTTCGTCGGTATCATACACCCACCATATACCTTCCTCAAAACAGCCACCATACCTACATATTATGGCATTTCCATAGCCATTCCGAGATATATTGCCATGCAACTTTCCACTGTTCCGTTTGTTATGACACGCTTCATCATTGTCATATTGCTCGCATGATCATGTAGTTGACATCGTATTTGTGGCAAAGCCACCGTTCATAATTCTTTCATACATGTCACCATGAATCATTGCACATCCCGGTACACCGCCGGAGGCATTCATATAGAGTCATATTTTGTTCTAAGTATCGAGTTGTAATTCTTGAGTTGTAAAGTAAATAAAAGTGTGGTGATCATCATTATTAGAGCATTGTCCCAAGTGAGGAAAGGACGATGGAGACTATGATTCTCCCACAAGTTGGGATGAGACTCCGGACGAAAAAAGAGGCCAAAAGAGAAAAAAAAGGAAGAAAGAAGTCCCAAATAAAAAATGAGAGAAAAAGAGAGAAGGGACAATGCTACTATCCTTTTTCCACACTTGTCCTTCAAAGTAGCACCATGATCTTCATGATAGAGAGTCTCCTATGATATCACTTTCATATACTAGTGGGAATTTTTCATTATAGAACTTGGCTTGTATATTCCAATGAAGGGCTTCCTCAAAATGCCCTAGGTCTTCATGAGCAAGCAAGTTGGATGCACACTCCCTTAGTTTCTTTTGTTGAGCTTTCATATACTTATAGCTCTAGTGCATCTGTTGCATGGCAATCCCTACTCACTCACATTGATATCTATTGATGGGCATCTCCATAGCCCGTTGATATGCCTAGTTGATGTGAGACTATCTTCTCCCTTTTTGTCTTCTCCACAACCACCATTCTATTCCACATATAGTGCTATGTCCATGGCTCACGCTCATGTATTGCGTGAAGATTGAAAAAGTTTGAGAACACCAAAAGTATGAAACAATTGCTTGGCTTGTCATCGGGGTTGTGCATGATTTAAATACTTTGTGTGGTGAAGATAGAGCATAGCCAGACTATATGATTTTGTAGGGATAACTTTCTTTGGCCATGTTATTTTGAGAAGACATAATTGCTTAGTTAATATGCTTGAAGTATTATTATTTTTATGTCAATATTAAAATTTTGTCTTGAATCTTTTGGACCTGAATATTCATGCCACAAATAAGAGAATTACATTGAGAAATATGTTAGAAAGCATTCCACATCAAAAATTCTTTTTTATTATTTACCAACTCAAGGACGAGCATGAATTAAGCTTGGGGATGCTTGATATGTCTCCAACGTATCTATAATTTGTTATTGCTCCATGCTATATTATATACTGTTTTAAATGTTTATTAGGCTTTATTATACACTTTTATATTATTTTGGGACTAACCTATTAACCGGATGCCCAACCCAAATTGTTGTTTTTTTTGCCTATTTCAGTGTTTCAAAGGAAAAGGATATCAAACGGAGTCCAAATGGAACGAAACCTTCGGAGACGTGATTTCCTCAACAAACTTGATCCAGGAGACTTGGAGTGGATGTAAAGAAATCAGCAAGGAAGGAACGAGGCAGGGGGCGCGCCTACCCCCTGGCGCGCCCTCCACCCTCGTGGGCCCCTCGTTGCTCCACCGATGTACTTCTTCCTCCTATAAATACCCATATACCCTGGAAACATCAGACACGGAGCCAAAACCCTAATTCCACCGGTGCAACCTTAAGTACCCGTGAGATCCCATCTTGGGGCCTGTCGGTGTCAAAACCGGCGGATCTCGGGTAGGGGGTCCCAAACTGTGCGTCTAGGCCGGATGGTAACAGGAGGCAGGGGACACGAAGTTTTACCCAGGTTTGGGCCCTCTCGATGGAGGTAAAACCCTACATCCTGCTTGATTAATATTGATGATATGGGTAGTACAAGAGTAGATCTACCGCGAGATCAGAGAGGCTAAACCCTAGAAGCTAGCCTATGGTATGATTGTATGTTGTGATTGTTGTCCTACGGACTAAAACTCTTCGGTTTATATAGACACAGGAGAGGGTTAGGGTTACACAAGGTCGGTTACAAAGGAGGAGATATCCGTACACGTATCGCCTAGCTTGCCTTCCATGCCAAGTAGAGTCCCATCCAGACACGAGACGAAGTCTTCAATCTTGTATCTTCATAGTCTAACAGTCCGGCCAATGGAGATAGTCCGGCTGTCCGGAGACCCCCTAATCCAGGACTCCCACAGTAGCCCCTGAACCAGGATTTAATGACGATGAGTCCGCGTGCAGTATTGTCTTCGGCATTGCAAGGCGGGTTCCTTCTCCGAATACATCACAGAAGAATTTGAATACGACAATAGTGTCTGACCCTGCAAAATAAGTTCCACATTCCACCGTAGAGAGAATAATATTTTCACAGATCTGATGACGTTCTGTCATGGCCCGGTGATTATTCGAACCATTTCTTTTAACCAGCCCCGCACATAACGCGAGGCAGTTTTTCGACACGTCTTGTCAAAGCAGAGATCGTGTCCCCTTATTACGGGATTCTCATCAATACGGGCGTGGGTAACCCAACCGCGCCATCAATTTAGGCGCTTGGGGGATAAGCGAGTTTTACCAGGCAAGTGGGGACGCTTAGTTTTGTCCACCCATATAAAGGGATAAGGATTCACCTTTCTATCCATGCCTTCTTCCTCCTTTGCTCATCCGCTCCCGCACACTCGAGCTCTAGCGCCCAAGTCCTCACTTCCATCTCAACCTTCTCCAACCATGTCTGGAGCGGGAGGCAAGTGGATGATCTCCTCCGTCACGGAGGGAGACATCAAGAAACTGAGGAGAGCCGGATACCTGCCTGACGACATCGCGCACTGGCTCCCAGATGAGGGGCAGCTCATCCCCACCCCCAGGCCCCATGAGAGGGTGGTATTCCTAACCCATTTCCTTCGCGGACTGGGATTCCTTCTCCATCCCTTCGTCCGGGGGCTCATGTTTTATTACGGCCTGGATTTCCATGATCTGGCCCCGAACTTCATCCTCAACATCTCGGCGTTTATCGTCATGTGCGAGGCCTTCCTCCGCATCAAGCCCCACTTCGGCTTATGGCTGAAGACCTTCAACGTCAAGCCGAAGGTGGTGGGCGGCCGCCAGGCGGAGTGCGGAGGCGCCATGGTGGGCAAGATGCCCAACATAACATGGCTCGAGGGCTCCTTTGCGGAAACCATAAAGGGGTGGCAATCGGGGTGGTTCTATATCACTGAGCCGCGCAACCCCGCATGGGTTGCGGCCCCCGAGTTCCGATCTGGCATCCCCATGCGACTCACCTCCTAGAAAGAGAAGGGCCTGTCCTGGGGTAGTTCGAAAGAGCTGACCGGACTCCAAACATGTATTCAAAACATGGTGGACAAGAAGCTCAAACTTGTCAACATAGTCCAGGTTATGCTCATCCGCCGGATACTCCCATGCCAAAAACGGGAGTTCACCTTGTGGGAGTTCAATCCGGCGCAGCACCGGACTCTGAACAGGCTCTTCGACACAACTCATGAAGACGCCTGGAGGGTGCTGTTCAAAAGTGCCGAGGTCCCTCCCCCTATCACTGAGGATCACAGATTTAGCGCGAAGCGCCAAGCTAGTGCGGTAAGCTGCTTTACCTTTCACAGGATACTTATTTTTTATATAGATTGACTCTATGTGGGATCTAAACTCCCGGACCTTTGATAGGACTGGCAGAAGATGGCCGGACAGATCGACTGTCCGACTCCTTTGCCCGAAGGCCCCGCAGACGCTCTTCTGGCGAAGATGCTGACTCCGGCCCCTTATAAGGTGCCGGAGAAGATCAAGAAGGCCAAGGGAACTCGAAAGAGTTCCCGACGCCAGGCATCGTCGGACTCATCGTCCGATGACTCTGCGGCGCACTCTTCCCCTGAAGACGACGAGGAGGAAGAAGATGCTCCCCCACCGACTGGGGGAGACAAGAAAAGGAAGGCCATCCCAACTGGGGAGGCCGGAGGGTCCAAGAAGGGAAGGACTCTCCTTTCGGACAGCTCCACCGCCGTCGACGAAAGCGAAGACGAGTGGTTGCCCAGGGCCAAGCCCCCGAGGAGATCATAAGTATTCGGATACCAAAGTTACCCATAGGATTCCTTCGTCGCACTACTTTTCCTAACGCCGAACTCAATTGTGCAGGCCGCCCCGAGCCAATATCGAGGTATCATCGGACGGCTCCCTGGGCTCATCGGACATGGATAGCGATCCAGTCCCGACCGCCACCTCCCCTCATCCTGCCGACGACACCGAGGTGTTGTCTCAAGAGGCACCGGATCGAGGGGAGACAGTCCCGTAGGTGCCTCAAGGCGACTTTCCGGACTTCAGGAGCCGCGGGGATGGGGCCCCCGAGAGCTCCGAGTTCGTCCCTTAGCCGAACACCGTGCGGGACCCTCCAGCGGTTCCGGACTTGGGCAGGCGGCCTCCTTCTAAGGGGGGCAAAATGCCTATGCCGGTGACCTCTGTCCATCCAGAGGCACCGTACCATCTGCTTCGCAGCGCTTCCATCGACGAGGAGCACCGCACTATCATGAGTGCGGTGATCCAGAAGGTTCAGTCCGCTAAGAGTGGATTGACTGAAGCCTGCGCCAGCCTTCTAACAGGCTTTGAGGTAAGTGTGTTTAAAGTGTAGTAGAAATATTACCGCATAGATAGTAGCCCCTGATGCTTTGTTCGGTGTTCACAAAGAAAAGCCGGACAGAGGATCAAATAATATCGTAGGAGTCTAATATAAGTATGTCAATATGCATATGCAGGCTTCGCTGCTGGCGTCCGCCGTACTAACTGCAGAGGTCGCCGTACTGAAGCAGGACCTCGAGGGGTCCAAGAAAGAGCTTGGCCTTGCCAATAGGCAGCTCGTGGAGAACAAGGGTAAGTAATACCCTATTTATAGATATGTATATATAAAAAGGACGCGATTGCAAAATGACAGGATCGTTGTATGTTTGCTAGGGGCCACGACCGAGGTGGAGACCCTGAAGCAAGCGCTAACCAAGGCTGAAGATACAGCGGCCAAGGAGCGCACCGAGCGAGAGAAGCACGAGGCTCGGGTGGGCGAGGTGCAGCAAGAGCTCCAGGCTCTCATGACAAAGCACGAGGCGTTGGAGCTTGACCCGAAGACGCGAGAGTCTGAGCTTGCCGCGGCCCTTGAGAGTGCAAAGAGTGCCAAGGCCGAGGCCCAGAAGGCCCTCCAGGAGATCGACGCGATGAAGAAGACAGCGGCGGGTAAGGCTTTCTATATGCAAAGCAAGCATGTAAAAGTAAATTACCAATTACTTACCCGGACCCGGAGCTCTTCAGGAGCATTCGCAGATTTGCCCCGCAGTGTGTCCGATGCCGCACAATTTTGCCAGGCCGAGGATGGAAGCTCGACGGGGAAGCTGTTCTGGTCTCAGTATGCTGAGGTCGAACATTCGGTGCCGATGAGCGACCAGCTGAAGCAGATGGTCGAGCTACATAAGGCGGCGGATCAGGCCATGAAGGGCTTTATAGTCCAGCTGTGGCCTGGCGACGCCCTTCCGAACAGCTTCTTCGGCCTGGTGAGGCGGCTTGTGGATGCCATCCCATGGCTGGAGGTTGTCAAGTGATCTGTCTTCAGTGAAGGTGCACACCGGGCTTTCGCCCGTGTAAAAATGCAGTGGGTCAAGCTAGACGCCGTGAAGCTGATCAAGGAGGGGCCGCCGGAGGGCAAGGAGCGCCGCCACCCCGAGATGTATTACGAGGGTGTTCTGCCGGGTGCCCGTCTTATCGCGGATGAGTGTTCGAAAGATGTAATATTTGAGTAAACTTGCTCGTTTTATCCTGTATTTATGAAAACTTGTTTCATATGCGCCATGCAACGCTTGTTTGAATTTAAAATATTACCTTATGTTTGGTTGTTTATCCAATCTGAGAGATGGCTAGTCCTCGGCTTCTGCCCCCATGCCGCTTGTGCTGGGGTGTTCGGGATAAACCTGAGCACTCTTGTTCCCATATTTGGGTCCTTCGAGGGAGGTGCTCAGCGCAACGAACAAGGCAACCAGACTAATATTGCTTTATCACTCTCACTTAGCCATAGAATTCTATAATTTTAAATTTCGGCAAAGCCCCTGGTATTCGGAAGGCCGAATTCGGGGCGCGATACACGCCTTTAAGCCAGATAGGGCCGACCCCTCTCCCTAAGAGGCATAAGTCTTTAGGGACTCGAGAAAACCTCGCCGAACAGCGACCAGTCTCTCGCCTTATCATGACAATCAGTTTTAGCTTTCTCTACTGAGGTGCTCAGCCCGGCAGAACCGGGGCACAATCGCAGTAGTTCTCCTGGCGCTACCTTAGCCGATAGAGCGGAACGTAAGGTACCAAAACATAGGACCCAGGCAAACCCAACATTTGACCAAAGACATGATTCGGAGCTGATGCATATAATGCTATAAGTTCAGGGTGCTGCACTTGTGAAAGTGTTCGGACTTTTCACACCGCATTGTGGGGTACGTGAGCCCCTGGTGTATTGGCCGTACCAAAGTGTACGGTTGCAAGGCGTCGTTAATGAACACACACACACACACACACACACACACATATATATATATATATATATATATATAATGCAATAATGGTCATAATGTAATTCATTGTTTATTAAAAAGCTGCGTTAAAGAGTGATACAGATAGTGCGATCAGCAAAAAGTAGGACTAAGTCCCTTCCAAGGGCGAGCTGAGGGATGATATGAAATCGGAGATCAACCTGGGAATTCCGTTGTATAACATAGATGTCTGCCTCCTTGGTTGCTGCATCATGTGTTCGACAATAGTGCTGCCGGTCAGTGTTTTCAAAGATTAAGGTCCTGAAAAAAAAATAACCAAACGAGAAGCCCCTAGTGCGGTTTAGGCCGCGTTTTGGGGCGTGCCGTAGTTGTGCCCCCCCTCCCCACCAGTTCCCATGGTATTTTTAATGCGTAATTATGTACGCACGACACGAATATCGATGTTGGGCTGGGATTGGGGTGGCCGCCGTATTGCTACGCGAGCTCAGATCACGCCAGGCGGTCTATTTGCTGATTGCCCCGAGCGCTCTTGAAGGTGTCCGGGCTTTGAAACGCCGAACTGGTTGATTGCCTTGAGAGGCTGCTTTGCACTTCTGCTGCGAGGGCCGCGGTGTGCTCCTCTGTTCGGAGGGAGTGCTCTGTGTTTCCGTTGACTGTAATAACTCCGCGGGGTCCTGGCATCTTGAGCTTGAGGTATGCATAATGCGGTACCGCGTTGAATCTAGCAAATGCGGTTCGCCCGAGCAGCGCGTGATAACCACTGCGGAACGGGACTATATCGAAGATTAACTCTTCGCTTCGGAAGTTATCTTGGATCCAAAGACCACTTCTAGTGTAATTGAGCCTGTGCAATGGGCCTCTACGCCTGGAATAATGCCCTTAAAGGTTGTTTTTGTGGGTTTTATCCTTGAGGGGTCTATACCCATTTTGCGCACTGTGTCCTGATAAAGCAGGTTCAGGCTGCTGCCGCCGTCCATAAGGACTCGAGTGAGGTAAAATCCATCGATGATTAGGTCTAGGACCAGTGCGGAAAATCCGCCATGACGGATACTAGTGGGGTGGTCCCTGTGATCGAAGGTGATCGGGCAGGAGGACCAAGGGTTGAACTTTGGGGCAACTGGCTCCAACGCGTATACGTCCCTAAGCGCACGGTTCCGCTCCCTCTTGGGGATGTGGGTTGCGTATATCATGTTCACCGTCCGCACTTGCAGGGGAAACCTCTTATGTCCTCCAGTGTGCGTCTGCCGGGGTTCCTCCTCGTCATCGCTATGCGGCCCCTTGTCCTTGTTTTCGGCAATTAACTTGCCGGCCTGCTTGAACACCCAACAATCCCTGTTGGTCTGATTGGCTGGCTTGTCTGGGATGCCGTGTATTTGACACGAGCGATCGAGTATACGGTCCAAGCTGGACGGACCCGGCGTACTTTGTTTGAATGGCTTTTTCCGCTGACCGGGTTTAGAGCCTTTGAATCCGGCATTGACTGCCATATCCTCGGTATTTTCGCTGTTAATGCGGCGCTTATGCTTGTTGCGACATAACCTACTATTTCCGTCCTTGTTATCTAAGGTACCATGGTTTTTTGAGAGGTTATTACTGCGAGCCAGCCAACTGTCTTCTCCCGCACAAAAGCGGGTCATGAGCATCGTGAGAGCTGCCATAGATTTCAGCTTTTCCTGACCAAGGTGCCGGGCTAGCCACTCATCTCGGATGTTGTGCTTGAAAGCCGCTAAGGCCTCCGCATCCGGACAGTCGATGATTTGATTTTTCTTTGTTAGGAACTGAGTCTAGAATTGCCTAGCCGACTCTTCTGGCTGCTGAATTATGTGGCTCAAATCATCGGCGTCTGGTGGTCGCACATAAGTGCCCTGAATGTTGTCGAGGAATGCGGCTTCCAGATCTTCCCAACAGCTAATGGAGTCTGCTGGCAAGCTGTTAAGCCAATGCCGCGCTGGTCCTTTGAGCATTAGTGGGAGGTATTTGATGGCGTGTAAGTCATCACCGCAGGCCATATGGATGTGGAGGAGAAAGTCCTCAATCCATACTGCGGGATCTGTTGTGCCATCGTATGATTCAATGTTTACAGGTTTGAAACCTTCTGGGAATTGATGTTCCATTACTTCATCTGTGAAGCATAAGGGGTGTGCGGCACCTCTGTATTGGGCTATATCTCGACGTAGCTCGAATGGGTCTTGCCCGCTGTGTTCGGCCCGGCCGGGTTTGCTTTTAATGTATCCGGCGTGACGTTTGTCGTCTCGCAGAGTGGTGCGCCCTCGTGATCCGTAGATCGATCTTGAATGCTTTGCCTTGTCCTCCAACATGTCTCGCAGGTCTAGCGTATCTCCCCGTGTCTTTTTATTTGAATGGCATTGGGGTGGAGGCTGAGTTTTTGGCTGGAATGCCTCTCTATCGCGGCCACGAGGTGGCCGATCAGCCGTGTCATACGCTTCTTCCTCCAGTCGGGGTAGTAACCTGCGCCTTGGGTAACTCTTGGAGGGGCGCTCGAGTTTATATTCCTCGGCCACGAGGAATTCAGTCCATTTGTCAGCTAGCAGATCTTGATCAGCTTGAAGCTGCTGCTGTTTTTTTTTCAGGCTATTTGTCGGGGCCATAAGCCGGCGCTTGAAGTGCTCTTGTTCGACGGGATCCTCTGGGACGGCGAATTCATCGTCGCCGAGGCTTGCCTCGTCTTCGGAGGGGGGATGTAATTGTCATCCTCCTCCTCTCCATCTGCCGCTCTCTCAGGAGAGCTTGCTCCTTCATCCTCCTGCTCTAAGTCTTGCTGGAGGGGATTGTTGTTGTCTTCGACACTGTCCGGAGTATTATTATCTCCTATGTCGGTATCACCACTTTTGCTTTGGCGGGACTTAGAGCGGCGCCGCTAACGTCGGCGCTTGGGTTGCTTCTTGGAGGGGTCATCCTCCGCTATCTCGTCGCCATTGCCTTCATTGGGTGTATCCACCATGTATATGTCATATGACGAGGTGGCTTTCCATTGCCCTATAGGTGTTGGTTCATGTTCGTCTCCTACATCGTCGTCCATACCATCGATGTCTTCGGAGTCGAAGTCAAGCATGTCGGTTAAATCATCAACAGTGGCTACATAGTGGGTGGTGGGTGGGCGTCGAATTTTTCATCGTCCGCATCCCAATCCTGTTGGACATAATCCGGTCAGGGCTCTCCTGACAAAGAGAGAGACCTTAGTGAATTCAGAATGTCGCCAAAGGGCGAGTGTTGAAAGATATCTGCGGTGGTGAATTCCATAATCGGCGCCCAATCGGATTCGATTGGCAGGGGCGCGGGTGGTTCAGAGTTAGAAAAAGAGTCCGACACCTTGGAGTCACGGGCTGCGCAGAGGGGTATGCTGGTGTTCGGCTCGATCGCCGTTGAGACTGCAGCCCCTGAGGCGGTGTCTAACCACCCGTCCTCGATTGGCGCAGTTGGCTCCGAACTAAGGGTCGGAGCTGATGCGGGCGCGGCTTCTGGGATACTGTTCGGCGGCAGAGCTAGGTCATACCCATCGCGACAGTGTGGCGTGCCCGGCTGTGGCTCGAATCCGTCGAAGATCAAGTCTCCGCGGATGTCGGCAGTGTAGTTCAAACTTCCAAAGCTGACCTGATGGCCAGCGGCGTAGCTTTCAATCTGCTCCACATGGCCAAGCGAATTAGCCCGCAGTGCAAAGCCGCCGAATACGAAGATCTGTCCGGGGAGAAAAGTCTCACCCTGGACCACATCGCTATCGATGATAGTAGGAGACATCAAGCCTAACGGTGACGACACAGAGGATCTATCAATGAAAGCACCAATGTCGGTGTCAAAACCGTCGGATCTCGGGTAGGGGGTCCCGAACTGTGCGTCTAGGACGGATGGTAACAGGAGGCAGGGGACACGAAGTTTTCCCTAGGTTCGGGCCCTCTCGATGGAGGTAAAACCCTACGTCCTGCTTGATTAATATTGATGATATGGGTAGTACAAGAGTAGATCTACCGCGAGATCAGAGAAGCTAAACCCTAGAAGCTAGCCTATGGTATGATTGTATGTTGTGATTGTTGTCCTACGGACTAAAACCCTTCGGTTTATATAGACACCGGAGAGGGTTAGGGTTACACAAGGTCGGTTACAAAGGAGGAGATATCCGTACACGTATCGCCTAGCTTTCCTTCCACGCCAAGTAGAGTCCCATCCGGACACGAGACGAAGTCTTCAATCTTGTATCTTCATAGTCTAACAGTCCGGCCAATGGAGATAGTCCGGCTGTTCGGAGACCCCCTAATCCAGGACTCCCACAGGGCCTTTTCCGGAGCTCCGCCGGAGGGGGCATTGATCATGGAGGGCTTCTACATCAACACCATTCCTCTCTGATGATGTGTGAGTAGTTTATTTCAGACCTTCGGTTCCATAGTTATTAGCTAGATGGCTTCTTCTCTCTCTTTGGATCTCAATACAAAGTTCTCCTCGATCTTCCTAGAGATCTATTCGATGTAATCTTCTTTTGCGGTGTTTTTGTTGAGATCCGATGAATTGTGGGTTTATGATCAAGTTTATATATGAACAATATTTGAATTTCCTCTAAATTATTTTATGTATGATTGGTTTATCTTTGCAAGTCTCTTTGAATTATCAGTTTGGTTTGGCCTACTAGATTGATATTTCTTGCAATAGGAGAAGTGCTTAGCTTTGGGTTCAATCTTGCGGTGCTCGATCCCAGTGACAGAAAGGGAAACGACACGTATTGTATTATTTCCTTCGAGGATAAAAAGATGGAGTTTATATCATATTGCATGAGTTTATCCATCTACATCATGTCATCTTGCTTAAGGCGTTACTCTGTTCTTATGAACTTAATACTCTAGATGCATGCTGGATAGCGGTCGATGTGTGGAGTAATAGTAGTAGATGCAGGCAGGAGTCGGTCTACTTGTCTCAGACATGATTCCTATATACATGATCATACCTAGATATTCTCATAATTATGCTCAATTCTATCAATTGCTCGACAGTAATTCATTTACCCACCGTAATACTTATGCTCTCGAGAGAAGCCATTAGTGAAACCTATGGCCCCCGGGTATATTTTCCATCATATTAATCTTACAACACTTAGTTATTTCTATTGCCGTTTATTTTACTTTGCATCTTTATTTCTCTTTATCATAAAAATACCAAAAATATTATCTTATCATATCTATCAGATCTCACTCTCGTAAGTGACCGTGAAGGGCTTGACAACCCCTTTATCGCGTTGGTTGCAAGGTTCTTATTTGTTTGTGTAGGTGCGTGGGACTCGAGCGTAGTCTCCTACTGGATTGATACCTTGGTTCTCAAAAACTGAGGGAAATACTTACGCTACTTTACTGCATCACCCTTTCCTCTTCAAGGGAAAACCAACACACTGCTCAAGAGGTAGCAGGCCACGTGTCTTGGTTTTAATGGCTGTAGGAGGTGCCGTGCGGACAGCTGCTTGACCTTGACTGAACGGGAGGCGTGCAAGTGTCGTCCGGTGCGCAGACTGACCGAGAGGCATGCAAGGTGTCCTCGAGTGCGCAGGCTCATTGGAAAGCGTGCAAGCCATATGCTGCACATGCTCACTGGGAAGAGAGCCCTTTGATTTCCATGGCCACCCGCCTTGCTTGCGTCCTCTCCATTAATGGCGCCCAAGCCGCAGTTTAATTTGCTGTTTAAGTATAAAACACTCATCGCAAACGTTTTAGTTAGAACACCCGTACGCAAACCGACAGCTTCCCCAGGAAGCCAAGAGAAAATGTGCCTAGCAGGATTTCTGCAGCTCTTGATCTCAAACGATTTAGATTGAACACCCGTATGCAAAGTGAGAGCAGCGCAGGATTTGTGCATCCCTTCAACGCAAACGGTTGTTTTGGATGACCCGTGTGCAACCACGTACAAACAATTTGGTAAGATTTGCATCTGTCATATTTGGTATGTTGCCATTTGTCAAACTGGAAAGATCTACATTTTTTGATCTAGTAATGTTGCCATTTGTCAATCCTTGTAACACTGTGATTTGTCAAAATATGCCGCTATAAATCATTAGCGCTATGTAATTTTTGCAACTAAAATTCAGTAATTAAGCATAGATTTCATTCATAGATTAAGCAGTTGTTCTTAATTTATACAAACAGTTCAACTCGACAGCTGAACCGACCAAACTTTTCCCCAATTGTTGCCAACCACGTACTGAAATAGCTAGTTCAACTATATATACTAGCTAATTTTAAGTACGTTGTATAGTTCGGCCACACATCTATAGTCAGATGAACTGAACAAAATAGCCCCTAAATACTACTACCACAGAGGGGCTTTGTGCTACTTCCGGCAGCCTCTCCTCTACCGAGTGCACTCAGTAAGAGGCAGAGGAGGAGGAGCCTACCGATGAGCTGGACAAATGCAATACGGTGCCTGCCGCTGCTGCACGTTCAGTGATGCTCGCCAGCTCGAACACCCATTGCCGCTCCAGACGATCCCTCTTGAAGCGGCCGGACTGCTTGTAGATCTCATGATTCCTCGCCTCTGCATCGGCATGTGCTGTGGCCACAGCTGTGGTAAGGCTCTTTGCGTGCTTGACGAGGCACTCCTCCTCCTCCTCCCGCAGGAACTCGATGTAGCGCGCAAGGTCGCTGACGCACGTGAGGGCCTCTACCTCCGCCCCCCTCCTTCGGGCGGTGGTGGCGGAGCGGGTGATGATCCTGGCGGTCGACAATGGCTGGCGGCCATGGCGGCCGACGATGGGGTGGTGGCCACGACCACCACCTCCCGCCTTCGGGCCGCGGTGGCGGAGCGGGTGATGGCCACGGTGGCCGACACTGGGGTGGTGGCCACGACAGTCACCTCCTGCCTTCGGGCCCGGCGGCGGAGCAAGAGATGGCCCTAGCTTTCTATGGTGGTGTGGCAGCAACAGCTACCAATGGGCAGCGGCGGCGGAGCGTCTGGTGGGTGTTCAGCGCACACCCAATAGGGATGCCACGTCCAATACGCTACACCGGAGACTGCACCGCTGCCGCGGTGTAGCCTCCCAGCTGGAGCTGTCCTCTGATGACGGCGGAGTGGCTGAGCGACGAAGACGGACCAGTGTCATTGGCGATTGTGGGAGAAGCAGACGAGATAAGCTACATGGAGGGAGGGGAAAATGCGACGCAGGACTTGCCGGCCGTGAGGGTTTTTATAGCAGGCCGTTAAGCATTGGGATTTTGGCGGATTTCATCGAGTCGGGCGGGAAGCTTGCGCAGGAACCTGCGAGGTTGCGTGGGAACGGGCTCACAGACGATTCGTTGGTGCCACCGTTTGGCCGAAAGAACGCCCCCCCCCCCTCCCCTGCCGCGCTGCGCAAGCATGCGCTGTAAGCCGTCTGCGGTAGCGGGGTGACAAGACGTGCGAGAGGAGGACGAGAGGACACGTACACATACAGTCAATAAAAAAAACGTTTGCAATTTAATTAGCTGCTATACCCCCGTCCTAGTTTATAAGTAGGATTTAACTAATAAAATACGAATGCATGTCGCCATAGATTATATCATTGGAGTCATATTTGAACATAGTTTCCAGCTATACAATTTTTTAACATGCATTAACACTTTTTTGGTTAAATTTAAGGTTATACACTAGCAAGCGCTTGTCCGCAACACACACGGTTTATTCCATCACAAACAACTCTCATGGATCAATTGTCTGCCACGTATCGCACACACAACTCTAATTTGATTCGTGCTTGATGTCTCCGACATCGCTCGCACAGTTCACCTTATTTGCCACGTATCACTGTGTCGTCCTCTACTTGCGTCCCTCGGCAAGCTCTGCTCGCCGTTAGGTGCCGCCGCGCGCTTTGCTCGCGTCCGTCGGCGCGCTCAGCTTGTGGACAGCTTTTCCTTGAGGCGACCGTGGAGCGCTCTGCTCGCGTCCCTCCGCACGTGCTCTGCCAGCGGTTGGGCGTGCGCACGGTCACGTCGGGGGCCCCATATGCATGCGGTTGCGCCGCGTGCGTTGCCACGCAATGCAGTTATGTGCGGCACGATGGAGTTACTCGCTACAAATTAGAACTGCCATCAGGGCCTTCCGATATTCTGGCCATCCGGCTTCCCCTTTAATTCCCGCAGCCATTATAACCTTAGTCTCTTCAACCTTTCGATCGCGCCCCACAACACAACAAGCACACCCACGATGACACATAGAGAGGGGATGTCTGGCGGCTCTCTAATGGAGTTCGGTGAGCATAGAGTGGAGACCCACGTGAGGGAGACGGATCTCTTGGTGGTGTACACCATCGACCCGGCCGTGGTGGACGACTACATCAACAGTGTGAGCAGTTGCTTGCTGGAGACAAGTACAAGGTGGTCGGCATCGACCTTCAGTACACTATCGGTCATCCCGGCATAGATCAGAAGGTTGTTGTTGCCCAGTTGTGCGTGCGCCATCATGTCCTCATCTACCACTACTGCATGGCCACAGAGCCTTGCGACCGTTTCAACAGGTTTGTCAACAGCACCGACTATAGGTTCGCCACGGTGATACCAAAGACGATGTAAAAGCGCTCGGTCTTACGGACTTGGCCTGCAAGAACCTTGTTGAAATCCATGACCACTATAGGGTCTGGGGCAGCATGAAGCAGGACTCCTTGGTCGAACTCGCCTCGGCCATCATCGACCCCTACTATGAAAAGATGAAGCAGGATGCCTAGAGAACAAGTCCCGTATCTTGGCACAAGGCCTGGATGGGGCAACTGGATGAACGTCACCTCAGGTTCGCGGCCAAGAGTGTGTACACATGCTATGAGATGCACAGGTGGATCGTTGACATGAGGAAGTGCCTCGTTACCCAAATCAACGAGCTCGGATCGAGCCACAAGAAGAGCAAGCGTCATAAGAAGTAGATGATGATCAGATGATCGTTTATGCTAATTAATCATGCATGTAATATATAGTTTACTTTATTGGTGTGTGTGGAAATGTCATGTGTGTAGTAGCCACCTATGTAATTATGCATGTAACAGTTTACTTTGGTGTGTGCAAATGCCATGGTTGTAGTAGCCACCTATGTAAGAGTATGTTTAATTTGGTTATGCAAGCATGTCCTTATAAGTGTGTGTGTGTGTGTGTTGTTGTTCTGTATGCAATCCCATCACACAACACACACGTCTTACTAGCAGCAACCGTCTGTGTTATTATCGGTCTTCACACACATTTCTGATTACACACCTGTTTGCCGCATATCACACACATCTTGTTCAGTTGAACCATTTCTGTTCTCATGTCTCAACGCAAACAGTTCATCCGAGTGAACTGCATGTCGGTATATCGCACACACCTTTGATCTGGTTGACCGTTTCTTTTGAGTTGCCTAATCACAAACAGTTCATCCGAGTGAACCATATGTTGTGTATCGCACACGCCTTCATCTGGCTGCCCGTTTCTTTTGTTCCTCCTCCTCGAAAACAGTTCATTGAACTTAACCGTATGCCCTTCATCGCACACGCAACTAAAACCTGAACCGTGTTTGATGCATCCGTCATCGCAAATGTTTTACACATTTCTGATGGTTTTCATACAGCACCGTTTGCGATTATTGCATCGCACACAGTTTCTCGAAGGGTCTCTGATCGTAGTGTCACGTTAGCAGCATCCTGCAGTAGTGACACCCCCAAATCCTTGTCCAAGCGCCAAACCAGGCCCGTCATAGACTGATTGGATCCCAAAGATGCCCTGCTCCTAGCCGAGAATTTCTTGACATATGTCTTTTTCTTCTTCATGGACGCAGTCGGCCCACTGGGACGAGAATGGGTCGCAGGCAGATCCTCAATGCCAGAAAAAGTGGGGGATTGAGGACACATTGGAAGATTGGAGCAAACCCCGGAGCTCGGGGTGCCCAAGGCAGCAAATTTCCCAAGGCCAGCATCTCCCACATTCGCCGCATGATCATCATCCGCTTCTTTCCGAGCATTACCAACCGGAGCATTAGCTTTGAACAAATCGTGCTCTTCTTACTACAAAAAAAAGACACATCCGTGACATTTTGGGTCGAACGAGAAAAATTTCTGTCATACATATGACACTTCTATGACGATAATTGTGACAAAACCCTGTATCATCATAGATGTGGTGGGCTCCTACTTCTATGACAAAAAATCATGACAGAAAATGGGCTTTTCGTCCTGGGCGGGCCGGAGACGCAGCTACATGACATTCTTTGGTCCGTCCATGACGGAAAAAACCATGGTAGAAGCGAGGGGGAGGAAAATTTCGGGGAGTTCCTGGTTACGGTGGGAGGTCAGGGGCCGAGCGATGCGCGTTTCTCTCGTACACGTACAGGCGTGTGTGCGAGGCGTTGGCTCTAACTGAACCCGAGTGAGGCGTTGGGCTCTAACTGAACCCGAGCGATTGCACTGTAGGCTACGCGTTACTGAGCCCGAGCGATCGATCGATGGCTGTTAACTGAACCCGATCGAGCGATTCCTTCGCCACTGCTGCTAACTGAAGCCGATCGATGCTGCCTCTGGATGAATAGTGAGCGTTGCGGGGGGGGGGGGGGGGGGGGGGGTTGGATGAACAGTTCCCGGTGGGGGTGGATGAACAGGAACCCGTGGTGTTGCCTCTGGATGAACAGGACCCCGATCGATCGAGCCGGTTGGGGCTGGATGAACAGGACCCCGTGGAGGGCTGGATGAACAGGACCACCCCGTGGAGGGCAGGATGAACAGTAGACGGTGGAGGGCAGGATGAACAGTAGCCCGTGGAGGGGTGGTTGAACAGGAGCCCGTGGAGAGGGCTGGTTGAACAGTAGCCGGTGGAGTAGCATGCGGTGGAGGCTGGATGAACAGGAGCCCGTGGATGAACACTCACAGGTGGAGGCTGGAGGAGGTCTACGGTGGATGAACAGTAGCTCGTGGAGGCTGGAGGGGGTCGACGGTGGAGATGAACAGTATCTCGTGGAGTCCCGTTTTGCGGTACGCCACACCCCTCTCGATGAACAGGACCCCGTTTCAACCGTAGGAGGTCCGTTTCGTCCGTTTTGCGGTACGCCGCACCCCTCCCGGTGAACAAGACCCCTGTTTCAACCGTAGGAGGTCCGTTTCCTCCGTTTTGCGGTATGGCAGACCCCTCCCGATCAATAGGATCCTGTTTCGAACGTGGCCGGTCGAACACAAGGCCGTTTCCTCCGTTCTGCGGTACGCCAGGCCTCGTTTCCATCGCCTGTTCTGTCCAAGCCCTCCCGATGAACACGACGCATTCCGTTGCCTCCCCATGAACACGACGACGACGTTGTTTCTCCATTCCGACCCAGCCATGTACACGAGCCCTGGCCGTACATATGCGCGAGTAGGCGTTTGAGACCCCGCCCGTATGTACACATGTGTGGCCGTATTTCTTTCTTGCACCCTGGCCGCTGTACGTACGTGTAAATGCTATGTGCGCGCCTCTACTACGACACGTGCGCGCCTCTACATCGACCAGTATGTACGTACACGTTCGCGACCAGAATGACAACGCTACGTACGCTTCGACCAGGTGGGTCCCGACTGTCAGGCACTTCCTTGCGTGTGAAGATGTAGCTGGTGGGTCCCAGCAGTCAGGGGGCGAATCGTTTTTTTGCCTGGACGCACTTCCTTGCGTGTGAAGATGTAGCTGGTGGGTCCCAGCAGTCAGGGGAAACATTTTTTTCGCAAAATACAGTGGCCCGTCCGGTGGGTCCCAGTTGTCAGGTGGAGGAATCATTATTTTCCGTGTAATAAGGAGGCACTTCCTTGCTGCGGCCGTGGACCCAGCTGTCAGCCTCTCCACGTATAGTCCACGTCTGATGGAAGTCGTTTCTTGACCACGTTGACCACGCCGCGCCGAGAGCAACAGGGCGGTGGACGACGGCGAGGCCTAGGAAAGGGACGACACGGAGGCAGGGAAGACTCGGCAGTTGTTTCCCACGCGGAGGGGAGTACGACTGTACGAGGGTTTACTGGTTCGTCTGCCGTCGCTGGAGAATAACAGCAGGTGTGGGTGAGTAGAGGGATGGCTAGGCCAGCGATGGGAGTACGGTCGGGCGGTGAGGCCTGCGCGGCAGCACAGCCGGCCGCAAGGAGGAAGGAGCAGGCAGTCCCGTCGGCGCTTGGTTGAGCGGCTGGAGCAGGAAGAGCAGAGATTGAAGAAGCACGACGGCCGTTGGATGGACATCCAACAGTCAGTGCTTGTGCGTCAACCTTTTTTAGGAAAGCCTCAAATCTGTGGAAAACAGCATACAACCCATCTGCCATTATTTCTAATAATTTAGAGCCCATTTGCTAATTCTTAAGGTTTTTTTGGAGCCCATATTCTTTTTGTTAGCATTACAGCCCATATTGTGGCAATGGTTAAAAAATTATACGAATTTTTGCATATTTCGGTGCAGTCCGAACTGTTTTTAATCCTGAAATTTTGACTCACATTCAAACTGATTTTAAAAATAAATGTATATCAATATAAAATCCAACAAATTCTCCACGCATAAAAATTAATGTAATTTAAAATCTTGAAATGAAACAAAAGATATTTCAAACTAATTGCCGGTTTGGTGTGTTTTAAAATGTACAACTCATTGCTCATTACTGATGGGCCATTTTCTCGGCCAGCCGAATGAAAGCTCTCCTCGTCTTGAAAGATTTGCAGCCCAACAGGCCTGACAAAGCGACTTACTTGGCAAATCACAAAAAAACTGGGCTGTGGCCATGGACCCAGCTGTCAGCCTCTCCACGTATAGTACTCTTCCGATGGAAGTTGTTCCTTGACCACGTTGACCACGCCGCGCGGAGAGCACCATGACGGTGGACGACGGCGAGGCCTAGGAAGGAGACGACGCGGCAGTGGAAGCCCGCGCGGAGAGGACTACGAGGGTTCATTGGTTCGGCTGTGGTGTGAGGCTGCCGTCGCCGCAGGGCTTGGCCAGCGGTGGGAATAGTAGGGGGCGGCGAGGCCTCCGTGGCAGCACAGCCGGCCACGGGAGGCAGGAGCATGCGGCATGACCGGAGTTGCTTTGGGCGGCTGGAGCAAGAAGACCAGAGGTTGAAGAAGCACTACGGCCGTTGGATGGACATCGTACGGTCACTGGAGCTAGAATCGTTTATATTGACTAAAGTTGACAAAGGCCCTCGTCCCAGTCAACTTAGTAGGCCCACAAGTCAGCCTCCCACCATGGTGGGTCTATCTAGCAGGGGGAGTATTCATTTTTTGTGCATAATAAGGAGGCATTTCCGGTGGGTCCGAGCTGACAGCGAGGGGAACGTTTTTTTCACGAAATACACTGGCCCATCCAGTGGGTCCGAGTAGTCAGGGGGGAAATGTTTTTTTCGCGAAATAAGGTGGCCCGTCCGGTGGGTCCCTGTTGTAAGGTGGAGGAATAATTATTTTGTGCGTAATAAGGAGGCACTTCCTTGCGGCCGCCTGGACCCAGCTGTCAGCCTCTCCATGTACAGTACTCTTCCGATGGAAGTCGGTCGTTGACCACGCCGCGCTGAGAGCACCAGGGCGGTGGTCTGGACGACGGCGAGGCCTAGGAAGGGGACGACACGGAGCCGGGGAAGACGCAGCAGTGGAAGCCCGCGCGGAGAGGAGTACGAGGGTTCACTGCTTCGGCTGCAGTGTGAGGCTGCCGTCGCCGCAGAATAACAGGGGTGTGTGTGTCAGATTTCGGGTTACGGCAAATCCTTGAGGTTCGAACACTGGGGTGCACGCGGAGATCTCTCCCCTACTGATCTACGCCCAATCTCCTTGCGTGATCTAAGCTGGAAACAATGAACAACACAAGGGACACAAGGTTTATACTGGTTCGGGCCACCATTGTGGTGTAATACCCTACTCCAGTGTGTGGTGTGGTGGATTGCCTCAGGGGCTGATGATGAATAGTACAAGGGAAGAACAGCCTCGCGAGAGGTGTTCTTAAGCTGGTGCGATGAACTGCTAGGGCGAGTTCAGTCGCCTCTCTCTCTCTCTCTCTCTCTGCTAGGGTTTTACCAGATATCTAGATGTTTTCTAGATGTCTCTACTCTGTGGTGGCTAGCTCTACTTATAGAGGCCCTGGGCCTCTCCCCAAATAATGAGCAGGAAGGGCACCAACAATTGGCCATTTTGAAGGGGAACATGTAGTACAAGTTATCCTGACCAAAGGTGGTCTTCGGCTGCCAAAAGTACTGGTGATGACGCCGTCTTGGGCTCCACGGTGACCTCCGTCCTGCCGCTCTGCTGGTCTTGGTCTCGTTGGACCGGAATGGCAACCTTTGCATGATGCCTTGGCCTGTACTTGCCCCCTTTGCACCAAAGAGGAAACAAGGACACTGCACAAGCCGGCGCCCGCCTGGCGCCCACCTGGTCTCGATCGTCATGGCTTGCGTCACGGGTTCCTCACGAGGTACCCCTGCCTTGATCTCTCCACCTCCTCGTGAGCCTGCCTGATGAGGCTGCCTCTGAGGAAGCTTCCCGTCGTCCGCCCCGCGAGGCTTGGCCCCTCGTGAGGGTCTTGAGCTTGAGCTGATGAAGATGGGCCACGCTGGGCCCCCACTTGAGCCATGCCGCAGGCCGCAGGCAGGCAAGTCTGGGGACCCCCGTTCCCAGAACTCCGACAGTAGCCCCCGGGCCCAAGGCGGGCCTGGGCTTGGCCTAGCAGGAAAGCGAAGGGGCAAGCGCGAAGCGCCGCGGTCCCTAACAGCCTGCGGCCTTGGGTGCCGCGCGGCAATTGATTGGACGTGGGCGGCTGCGCTTCCCCATGACGCCTCGGTGATTGCACAACTTGATAAGTCCCTGCATGCAGAGAAACCGATCATGATTACCTGTGATCATGGTGCTCGACGGTTGGCCTCCTCCAGCTATAAGTACGGGGCCGCATGAGCCCCTTCATCCCGTCCCTTCTTGCTGCTCCTTTTCTTCTTCTTGGCTACTCGCCGTCCCCATGGCCCCAAAGAGGTTCTCGGCCACAAAGAAAGGAAAGGCCCCCCGGGCAGGGCCTGACTCCCCCAGACCAAGCGCGGCCAAGGCCGCCCTCGCAAGTATACCACGGTCCCTGTGGTGGCCTCCTGCGGCCATGGAGGCAGTTCCCTGCGCAGTGGTGAGCGCCCGATTGCTGACGGGGGGCACGCTGTGGGTGTGCGCCCCCCTAGGCCACGCTTTCGCTCTGCGGAGGTGCTGCCGGAGTTCGTCGTGTGGTCGGCGGACCCATCCAGCACCAGGCTCCAATTCCCCCGTTTCTTCGTAGATGAACTACCGGCCTGCGCCCGGTGCGGCTTCTGGCTCCAGGCAGACGGATGCTGCAGTAGGGCCTCCTGGGCGTCGCTGGAGGTCTCCATTTCTGGGAATGGGGCTCCGACACACGGCTAGCAAACGTTTGCCCGTGCGGCGCGGCCTGAGCCGGTGGTGCACCCTGTACTTCAACTTTGATGGCGACGCCACCCTCTACGTGAGGGTGTTCGGGGAAGATGGTCGCCGTGCCGGGTGCTGCCCTGAAGACGACCACCGCGGACACCTTCCCAGCCCCGTCACTGACCAGGATGAAGATGGTGACCGGCGTACAGGCGGCGGTGCTCGGGGTTCGCCGAGCTTCGGCGACCCCCTCTCAGGCAGCAGCTCCTCCAGCGGGGGCCGCGACCAGCCCCCTCGCTGTCGCACCCGCCCGGGTGAAGGTAGCCGGTCAGCCCGCCGTCGCGCCCCGGTGAAGCAAGAGGGGGGATCCGCCTAAGCCCCAGGAGCAGCTCGAGCCTTCGTTGTGGGTTGGCGCAGGACGGATCGCGCCCATTTTGTTTTCGTTCTTATCCTGCACAGAAAATAGAAAGTAATGTAGGGCCCCGCGGGGGCATGTTAGAACTACTGCTGTTTAACCATCATGCTGTTTCCGCTATTTCTGCGCCGTGTTTCTGCGCCGCGCACCCATGCGCGGGAACTGTTTTAGCTCGGTGGGGCTTGGCGCGGTCCTCGCCTCCCGAGGCCATGGCCTCCTCGTGCGCTTCGTGCCCTGCAAGGATCAGTAGGAGGGGTAACTTACGGTCTCAGTTGTGGGGACGATCGGCCCAGGTCCTGCGCTCGTGTCGCGATGCCCGTGGGGCATGGACTGGGAGGGGTGCTCCCTCAGAGGACTCGGATAGGAAAGCTCCAAACGATGGGGGCAGAAAACACTCGTGAGGGGGCCCGCGAACCTCCCTCGCGAGACTTGTGCGAGAGAAAACGAGGCAAGCGAGCGAGAAAAGACAAAGAGTCACAAGCCAGGAATGTCAGCAACTCCAATAAAACTTCAAACGGGAACAAACAATCCAACTGTAGAAAGCAAATGGGAAAGCCGCATCCGGCACCTATTCTAGTCTTCGACGTCTTCTCACCAGCGCGGAGCTACGTGCTGCCACTGGGCATGGGAGGGAGCCCCCGAGGCCCGAGGGCGGCACTCCAGAGACTCCGGGGCGTGTACAACCCCACTCATTATTACGTGAGAGTGTCACGAGCGGCGAGCTTCACAGGCATTGGCCTTCTTCACTGGCACCGGGCCTTTCTCGAGCGGCAGCTTCACAGGCATTCACCTTCTTCACAGGCACTGGGCCTTTTCCAAAACGCAGCTTCACAGGCATTCGCCTTCTTCACGGGCACCGGGCCTTTTCCAAAATGCAGCTTCACAGGCATTCGCCTTCTTCACAGGCACCGGGCCTTTTCCAAAACGCAGCTTCACAGGCATTCGCCTTCTTCACAGGCACCGGGCCTTTTCCAAAACGCAGCTTCACATGCATTCGCCTTCTTCACAGGCACCGGGCCTTTTCCAAAACGCAGCTTCACAGGCATTCGCCTTCTTCAAAGGCACCGAGCCTTTTCCAAAACGCAGCTTCATAGGCATTCGCCTTCTTCACACGCACCGGGCCTTTTCCGCAGCTTCACAGGCATTCGCCTTCTTCACAGGCAACGGGCCTTTTCCAAAATGCAACTTCACAGGTATTCGCCTGCTTCACAGGCACCGGGCCTTTCCTAGGCGCTAGGCCTCGCTCAGGGATAGAACCTCCGGAGATGCTGAATATTCCACGTGTTCTGGATGGTACCCCCTCCGTGGTCTCCAAGCGTGCGGAGCCGGGCCTGGAGACATGAACAACCTTGAATGGGCCCTCCCACATGGGAGAGAGCTTGTGCAGCCCCTCCCTAGAGAGAACCCGTCTGAGCACGAGATCCCCTACCTCAAGAGTTCTGGGGCGGATGTTGCGGCAATGGTATTGTCGCAGCGCCTGTTGATACCTTGCCGCTCGCAGCGCGGTTTCTCGACGGCGTTCCTCCCCTAGCACAAGGTCCGTCCCCCGCATGGCGTCCTGCTGCGTCTCATCAAACGCCAGGACCCATGCGGAGCGACGCCTGACCTCGTGAGGAAGAACAACCTCTGCTCCGTAGACGAGGAAGAACGGGGTCTCGCCGGTCAGCTTGGTCGCAGTTGTGCGGATTGACCACAACACGGGCTGGAGCTCATCGTACCAACCCCTGCCGCAGGCCTCCAGCTTCTTGAAGGTCCTGGCTTTGAGGCCCCTCAGGACCTCCGTGTTGGCCCGCTCGGCCTGGCCGTTGCTCCGGGGGTGTGCTACTAAAGCGTAGCATATCTGCATTCCAAGGTTAGCATAGTACGTTTTGAAGAGATTACTAGTGAATTGCGAACCGTTGTCGGTGATGATGCGGTTGGGCACCCCAAATCGGCTCACGAGGCCCTTGATGAATTTGATCGCAGAGCCTGCCGGGATCGTGCGGGCGGCTTCCATCTCAGCCCACTTGGTGAACTTGTCCACATCGACGTAGAGGTAGAGATAGCCCCCCGGTGCTCGAGGAAACAGGCCCAGAATGTCCAGTCCCCAAACTGCAAACGGCCATGCGAGGGGTATAGTCTATAGACCCCCCGCAGGATGATGGATCTGCTTAGCATGAAACTGGCAGGCCTCGCAAGCCTTCACAAGCTCAACGGCGTCGTTGAGCGTCGTGGGCCAGTAGAATCCACTATGGAACGCCTTGCCGACGAGGGTCCGTGACGACGAGTGGTGCCCGCAGTCTCCGTCGTGTATGTCCGCCAATAGCTCCATCCCTTACTCTCGGGAGATGCAATATAGGGACACGTCATTTGGCCGCTTCCTGTAGAGCTCTCCATCCCTGATGCAATAAGTCGTGGCCTGCCGCGCCACACGCTCCGCTTCCTCCTCATTCTCTGGTAGAGTCCCTTGCATCAGGTAGTTCTTGAGCTCCGGGATCCAACACCCTTCCTGAGGCTCTAACGCCAGGAGCAGGCATGCCCTTGAGGCTGGGCCACAGACCGGGGCTCCTGAGGCTGGCGGCTGAGGGAGCTCCTCCCTTGGTTGCGCATACTCGACAGTGGCGACACCGCCGAGGGTTTGAAGAGCCACTCCTCAAAGACGCCAGGCTCCTGAGGCAGCCGTATGGACGCCCTTTTGGCAATGTCATCGGCCTCCCGATTGGTGCCGCGAGGCACATGCTGCAACTCCAGCCCCCAGAACTGTTTCTCCATCCTGCGAACCTCAGCGAGGTAGGCTTCCATGTGCTCGTCCTTTGGCTCGTATATCTTGTTGGAGAAGTTGATGAGGAGCTGTGAATCGCCCTTGATGACAAGGTGATTTACCCCTAAGGCAATAGCGGCCTTCAAGCCTGCTATTAGGCCTTCGTACTCCGCTATGTTGTTGGAGACCTTTTCTTCGTGCTGGAAGCAGAGTTGTACGGCGTAATAGAGTTTGTCCTGGGTAGGGGACACAAGCACTGCGCCAGCTCCCGCACCGTGTCGGGAGAATGCCCCATCGAAGTACATGATCCAGCCATCCGGTGCTTCACTCCCTGGGGATAGTGATCGGTCTTCGCCTGCCTCGAGACCCGGCGCTTCTACCCATTCTGGCACGAAATCGGCAAGTGCGGCTCCCTTGATGGCTCTGGTTGTACTGAATTCTAGCTGAAATGCCTGCAGCTCAATGTTCCATTCAGCAACCCTTCCAGCTGAGTTTTGGCTTCTGAGCACTCTTTCCAAGGGGTATGCTGAGACGACTTTGATGGGATTTCCTTGGAAGTAGTGGTGCAGCTTGCGTGAGGCCACTAGTAGCGTGAGGAGGAGTTTTTGAGGCATGTGATACCGTGCCCTTGCATCCCATAGCACCGTGCTGACGAAGTACACGGGATGCTCGATGAGGTTGAGGGTGCTGGCGCAGCTTGCGTCCTCCGGAGGTCGAGGCGTTTCTTGAGACGACGGGGCTCCCAGTGCTTGGTCGCCTGAATGGGCCTCTCCTGCTCCGGGTGCGTTCTCCTGCTGTGGCTGTTCCTTTTCGGCTGTGGTTGCAGCCTTCGCAAGGCCCTCTTGGCTCTGCTTTGCTTCAGTTCGGATGGTCGACGCGGCCTTGGCGCAGCGCTCCTCCCTGACCGCCACCACGGCTGCGCTAGCGGAGTAGGGGTGGCCGCAAGGTAGAGCACCAGGGGCTCCCGAGGACGCGGAGCTACCATCACTGGTGGACTGGTAAGGTACCTCTTGAGGTCTTGGAATGCCTTGTCGACCTCTTCAGTCCATTCGAAGGGGCCCTTTTTCTTCATCAGCTTGAAGAAGGGCAGCGCTCGTTCCCCCAGCTTGGAGATGAAGCGCCCCAGCGCAGTCACACGCCCGGTGAGCTTCTGCATTTCTCCGAGGGTCCTCGGCGGGCTCATGTCTTCGACTGCCTTGACCTTCTCCGGGTTGGCCTCGATGCCCCTGTGGGATACGAGGAAACCCAAGAGCTTGCCCGAGGGGACTCCAAACACGCACTTCTTCGGGTTGAGCCGTAGGTCCACTTCGTTGAGGCTTGCAAAGGTTTCTTTCAGGTCCTGTATCAGGGCTTGCCTCACGAGACTTCACCACAATGTCATCGACATAAGCTTCAGTGTTCCTCCCGAGCTGCCGGCCTAAAGCGATGTGCATCAGCCGCTGAAAGGTCACACCTGCGTTGCGCAGCCCAAACGGCATGCACGTATAGCAGTACACTCCACACAGGGTCAGGAAAGCCATCTTCTCCACGTCCTCTACCGCCATCTTGATCTGGTGATAGCCCTAGAAGGCATCCAGGAAGCACAATAGGTCACACTCTGCAGTGGAGTCGACTATCTGGTCGATGCGGGGGAGCGGAAATGGATCCTGCGCGCAGGCCTTGTTGAGGTTGGTGAAGTCAACGCACATGCGCTCTTTTCCTCCCTTCTTAGGCACAATGACTGGATTAGCCAGCCAATCAGGGTAGCGGACCTCGTGAATAACCCCGCCTCTAGCTTCCGGGTCTCTTGAATGATGAAAGCCTGTTTCTCAGTAGACTGCCGCCTTGCCTTCTGCTCCACGGGGCGCACATTGGGGCACACGTTGAGGTGATGCTCAATCACTTCCCTAGGGACCCCCGCTAACTGATCTGGTTCCCACGCAATACCTCCTTGTTCACGCGCAGGAACCTGATCAAGGCCTTCTCCTACTCGGGCTCGAGGTTGGTCCCTATGGTGAAGGTGGCGCTAGTGGACCCGTCCTCGTCGACTGGTACCTGCTTGGTTTCCGCCTTGTCTTGGGTGAACATCTGCTTCTTTTTAGCCAGCGCAGCCCCTTGGGCTCAAGGGCGTCGGTGCTAGTGGGCTGTGCCATCGCGGCCGCCCTGAAAACAAGCTGGAGCACCTGCAGCGCATCCCTTGTGTCTCCTGATACGGTGAGGACGCCGCTGCTCCCGGGCATCTTCATGAGGTTGTACGCCGGGTGAGTTGCTGCCATGAACCGAGCCAAGGCCGGATATCCGAGGATGGCGTTGTAGGGGAGGCTAATGGGGGCGATGTCGAAGTCGATCAGCTCTGTGCAGAAGTTGTCGCAGGTTCCGAAGGTCACTGGGAGGCGGATCTGTCCCAAGGAGGCGGTGGAACCGGCTCCGACGCCCGAGAAAGGCCTGCTGGGCTGGAGCCGCTCCAGCGCCACGTGGAGAAGGCTGAAGGCCTCCACCGAGAGCACGTTGAGGCCGGCACCACCATCGATGAGGGTCCTGGTGATGGCCACTTGGCAGATGGTGGGGGTGCACAGCATCGGGAGCGCGCCCGAACCAATGGGGTTGAAGGGGTGGTCCTCTGAGTCAAAGGTTAGATCGGCCTCGGGCGCCACCCAGCCCGGGGGGGCTTCTCGGCGCTTGGAGGTGGTGCTGATCCGGCGGGCGAACGGCTTGACGTGATGGCTCGAGGGTGGTGCCTGGGAGCCACCTAGGAGAGCTGCGACGACGGGCGGCGCTGGTGCGGTGAAACGGGCGAGGAAGAGGTCGCACAGCTCCTCCAAGGAGGTGATAGAGGCCATCGGCAGGTGGAGGAGCCAGGCGCGCCGGATGACGGTAAGGGCCATGGGTAACCAGTTGGCCATCACCCGATCGTCGCCCCCGGCTCCGAGGACGGCCTCCTCGTATGCCAGCAAGAAAATCATCGGGTCCGTCACGCCGTTGTAGCGCGGCGGCATCTCGGGCCTGAACTTGCGCGGCCACTGCACCTGTCGCAAGGCGGGGGCCAAGGCCCGGAGCCCCCTGGCCCCCGTGTCGGCATCCGTTGCTGGAGCGGGCGGCGCGATGTCTGCCATGAGGGCGGGATGCGATGTCGAGGGAGAGCGGGTCGTCAGGAGGGAGGACTCCGGTGCACCCCTACCTGGCGCACCAAATGTTGGATTTCGGGTTCCGGCAGACCCTTGAGGTTCGAACACTGGGGTGCGCGCGGAGATCTCTCCCCTACCGATCTACGTCCAATCTCCTCGCGTGATCTAAGTTGGAAACAACAAACAACACAAGGGACACAAGGTTTATACTGGTTCAGGCCACCGTTGTGGTGTAATACCCTACTCCATTGTGTGGTGTGGTGGATTGCCTCAGGGGCTGATGATGAATAGTACAAGGGAAGAACAGCCTCGCGAGAGGTGTTCTTGAGCTGGTGCGATGAACTGTTAGGTTGAGTTCAGTCGCCTCTCTCTCTCTCTCTCTCTGCTAGGGTTCTACCAGATATCTGGATGTTTTCTAGATGTCTCTACTCTGTGATGGCTAGATCTACTTATAGAGGCCCTGGGCCTCTCCCCAAATAATGAGCGGGAAGGGCGCCAACAATTGGCCATTTTGAAGGGGAACATGTAGTACAAGTTATCCTGACCAAAGGTGGTCTTCGGCTGCCAAAAGTACTGGTGATGACGCCGTCTTGGGCTCCACGGTGACCTCCATCCTGCCGCTCTGCTGGTCTTGGTCTCGTTGCACCGGAATGACAACCTTTGCCCGATGCCTTGGCCTGTGCTTGCCCCCTTTGCACCAAAGAGGAAACAAGGACACTGCGCAGGCCAGCGCCCGCCTGGTCTCGATCGTCATGGCTTGCGTCACAGGTTCCTCGTGAGGTACCCCTGCCTTCATCTCTCCACCTCCTCGCGAGCCTGCCTGATGAGGCTGCCTCTGAGGAAGCTTCCTGTCGTCCGCCCCGCGAGGCTTGGCCCCTCGCGAGGGTCTTGAGCTTGAGCTGATGAAGATGGGTCGCGCTAGGCCCCGACTTGAGCCATGCCATAGGCCGCAGGCAGGCAAGTCTGGGGACCCCCGTTCCCAGAACACCGACAGTGTGGGTGAGTGGAGGGATGGCCTGGCCAGCGGTGGGAGTAGTACGGGGGCGGTGAGGCCTCCGCAGCAGCACAGCCGGCCACGGGAGGCAGGAGCAGGCGACACGACCGGCGCTGCTTTGGGCGGCTGGACCAAGAAGACCAGAGGTTGAAGAAGCACTACAGCCGTTGGATGGACATCGTACGGTCACTGAAGCTAGAAACGTTTATTATTGACTAAGTTGACAAAGCCCTTGGTACGCTCCAACTTAATAGGCCCACAGGTCAGCCTCCGAAACGATGCGCCCCAGATGTCAGGGGGAGGAATCATTTTTTGGGCGGCCGAAGCTAAGAATATCCGAGATTGAAGAAGAAGCATGAAATCCGTTGGATAGACATCCAACGGCCACTGCTGCTAGAACCGTGTGTTGACTATAATAAGTTAGCAAAGCCTTGCATACGCGTCAACTTATTTTTTTAGGGGACGCGTCACTTAGTAGGCCCACAAGTGTGTGGCAGAGAACTTATAGCCCACTTGCGTTTTGTAAGAATGTACAACCCATTTTGGAATTCTAATGGAATTTACAACAACCCATTTACAGTTTGTTAAAAGTACATCCCATTTTCTAGCTAGGACAATGATTAATAATTTCAACAACCGTTGAAGACAGAATTCAATAAAATTTCCCACATTTTGATGGGCTCCGAAATATTTTTATCCCGAAATTTCTAGTCAGATTAAATATAAATTTGTATTACGTAAAAATCCAACGAAACATTACGCGCGCAACACTGAAAATTTAAGATTTTCAAAATCCATAAATAATATTTTATAAACTAATTTCATGTTTGGTGCATTTTTTTATAGTTACTGCCTTGTTTTTATAATTACATCCCATTTATTATTTTTTAAAGCTCATTTTCCTGTTAAGCCTAATGCATCCCTCCTAGGAAAGATTTGCAGCCCAGCGGGGCGGAGAATAACAAGTTGACCTTGCCTGGGTATTCCTCAAAAAGACGTATAGCTGGGCTAGCCATTTTCATCTTGAAAAAATTAGTATCTGGGCTGGATATCTGGCCTGGGCTAGATGGGCCACAGCTCGCCCAGTTAATACCCTGCTCTCCTCTGAACAACAAAGAAATCATCGCCAAGAAAAACTCTGCAGTGCTCACGCCTCAAAAACACAAATACTGCTCGAGCTGCTTGGTCCCAGCTGTCGGCCGCACCTTGTGCAATTCTCTCGTTTATATTGACTACATAGGTTGTCAATGTTGTGGGACCATGATGTCACGAAACCAGGAGAAAGCAAAAAAATAGTTGTACATAATAAGGAGGCACTTGCGTACGTACGGCTATGGCCCTAGTGGGTCCCTAGTGTCATCCAGTCAAAATAAAGTCATCTCCTGAATCCTCATGTTCGTTGACAATGTTAACAATGCTCGGCGCCACGGCGAGCGCAACAACTCGAAGGACAACGGAGAGGGCCTCGCGGGCCCTACGGATGGTCTGATACAGCGCCCGCTACTCATTCACGAAGCCAGGATCATCGGACACCTATGAGCACCTTTGAGAAACTGAGACGGCATGAAACGGTAAGGCCGCGCTTGGGAGCTCTGGTTTATTTCAAACCTGTATTAACATACAAGTGCAATTTACTCGTCATCGAAAACAACGCGTAAAATACAGGCGTAATGAAACCGAGGGCCCGAGGTCTGTAAGTAAAACCGGTGGGTTACGCGTGTAATTTGAGAGACCAGTGTATATTTTACGAGCACTGCTATACGGACGACAATACCAGACGATACATGCACGACGTGCGTATCATGCCATCCATGGGCAAGGCTGAAACAGCAGTTAACGGCTGGATTTGCAATCGTCCGAGTGTCGTTCAGCGTTTTTATCGTGTGTCAAGTACTTCCAATATTTTACTAGTCGAAATCGACCAACCAAGCGCCTTCGCCCGAGACCATCTGCTTTAATTTACAAGCATCAGTTTTACAAGCGGTTTTGGTTGGAAAACGACGATCCAATCACGGCCTAATATCATGAGTTGGTCGGAAGATCATATGGTTTCACGTCTAACCTACCCGACTTGTCGTATAGGCTATGAATGAAACATCAGACGATGAACTTCTTAAGCACGGAAACAACAGAAGAGGATGATCTTCTTAACAAGCAAATCACTGGCATTAGATCGACATGCAAAACAATACGAAGCATTATTCTCAGGAGGCATGGTGAACAGCTCATGATGTCGCATGCCACAACATTCCAAGTTCAACTTTGCAATCAAACACAAGGCCTGGCATTACATAGACAATATTCAGAACAAACTCTTAACACAGGAATATCTCAGCAGAGTAACTATTTACTTCTAAACTGAACACAAGAATAGGAAAAAACACTCGACGCTGCTCACAGCAAGGGCGTCCCACTCAAAAATATCAAATGCATGTCTTCTGGCTAACATCAATGAGCAAATTTTGACAAGGTTTTCCAATTCCAATATATTAAACTAACGTCTTCTTGCTAACATCAATGATTAAACTTTGACGAGCTTTTCCTATTCAAAATATGTAATGCCTATGATCGTGGAGTCCTGTCGTAGCTTTTATACTTGTTTGGGCACTTTTTGCCCAGGGCACTCCACGTATTGTTAAATTGCCAATGGTCTCTGCAGACTAGTCATATCACCGGTGTCTAATAATACTCTGTAAAGCTTCTTGGTCATTCCTTCTGTAATGTAGTGCAAACAGTGACTGCTTCTTTCTGCAAAGTGGAACGACCAACTAGACCCAGTAATGCAGCAGTTTGCCTTACACATTGGCTCCTTTTGTGCAGTTCAACTAAAATCGAAGTCGAAATAAAACCGAGCTTTAATTTTGATATCCATGTAAGCAACAATAGGTATAAGGGAAACAATTACTAAGAAATAACGGTTGATGACTTGTACTCCTAGAAGAAAAGCATCTACTGATCTACTTTATCTTAATGGGAAACAAAGCAGGAGAGTAGCAATTCTCCATCAGTGTGATTCATTCATATTGACCGAGACATTATCAACAATGCCTTGTTTCAACATGTATAAAGAACGACAAAGCTTATAAAGGGGGTGATGCTGAATTTGTTGTAACAAAGCAACAAGCATCATGTCTGGGTTGGTCCACTACTTAATGGGAAAAAGATAGCAATACAATAGCTTCAATTCATCATTTATTTAAAACAGTACCAATACAAGTAGCACAGCATCTCAAAACACACTGCACGATCATGTGGATGAAGGCAAGTACCAACCTGTCATGACGCACACAAGATCACGTACGAATCTGCCAACACGAATAGGAAACCCAATCTCGTTTTGTGCAGTTGCACTGAAATCAAGCAAAGTGTTTCGCATAGCGAAGCAAAATGTCACAATAGCAACAAGTTGAATAGATATCCCTGTATAAACAGAGGCAAAAATGGAATCAATTGCTGGCTAATAAAGGAGGATGAAACATGCGGCCACAAAAATGGTAATCCCGCCAATCCCTAACAAGTGTTGCAGTTTTGAAATAAGATTCAATAGTTAATTGTGAGAGTGGCATCAATTACTGGCTTATAAAGGGGGTGATGCTGAATTTGTTGTAACAAAGCAACAAGCATCATGTCTGGGTTGGTCCCATTTTTGTTCACTACTTAATGGGAAAAGACAGCAATACAATAGCTTCAATTCATCATTTATTTAAAATAGTACCAATACAAGTAGCACGGCATCTCAAAGCACACTGCACAATCATGTGGATGAAGGCCTGTACTGACCTTTCATGAGACGACCAACATAAAATACGAATCTACCAACACGAATAGGAAATCCAATCAAGTTTTGTGTAGTTGCACTGAAATCAAGCAAAGTTGCCGGTGCGACACTTAAGTTTTCTATAGCAACAAGTTGAATAGATATCCCTGTTTTAAAAGGCAAAAAAGAAAACAATTACTGGCCAATAAAGGAGGATGAAACATGCGGCCACAAAAAGAAGCATCTACCTTATCTTGATGGAAAACAAACTATAGGACAGTAGCATTTCTAAAACGGTTGCATTGATTCATATTAACAGAGAAATTCTTTTAAAACAGATCAATAGTTAATTCTGAGATTAACAACAGCAAAAGAGCTGCATGGGACATGCCAGCACCATGTGCGTCCACACGTATAAATGGGTGATGTAGAGTATGTAGCCAAGCAGCATATATGCGTTGGTCCCATATTTGTTCTCTTTGAACCTTCTTCCTATGTGAGGGCAGCAAATCTAGTCGTGCACAAACTACCCGACCCCCCAGTTTCTTTCCCTTTTCAACAAAGAGATCGGTTCCTTACAGATGTGTGTACTGGGTTACCCCCTTTTTCCCTTTTCGACCTACAAAGCGGTTGAATAGCCAGTCTATACTACTTTCCGCCCCTCCTTTCCTCATTGAACCACGTCCTAGATTCTTGCTCTAGCCCACCGCACCCTTCATTCCTCTTTGAACCAAGACCTAGATTCGACTACAGATCGAAAAAGATCCACATGCAGCTAGAGCAACGACGGTTTCAAAGAAACTTATACCTTAGGGTCGTCGGGATGTGGCAAGGCGTGTGGCGGGAGGCTGGATCTTCCCACACTAAGTATGGCAGCAAGGAAGAAGGGATCGGTGGCCCTCCCGCACAGGCGCTGGGTGAAAGAGAACAGCGCAGCCGACAGTGGATTGCCTCCCTCGCCGAAGGCGATAGAGTGAACGCTGCACCTCCTCCCCTTCCCGGTGCGACGGGATACAGACGCCTCCTTCACCAGCTGTGAGGGGGAAGAGAGAGACAAGAGGCCAACGCAGTCTTGTTTAGATCTGGTGAAGAGAGGGTGAGAGACTGTGAATATAGCAAACCCTAGCAAATGTATCTAGACTCATTTTAGTGCTAGATACCTCCGTATCTAGACAAATCTAAGACAAGTAATTCGGAACGGAGGGAGTAACATATATGTAGTGCGGTGAGCGTGTGGAGAGTGCAAACCCTAGCGAACAAGCGCTGAGGCTCCCGCTTATATATATACTACTGTAGTACGGACTGAGCTCCGGTGCCTTCACTACACCTGCTTTTGGCTGTATGACAGGTGAGCCAGCCACATTTTGGGCCCACCTGTCGTAAAACCCTAGCAAAAATTGCACCAACATGAAAGACGAATGCGTCTCCAACGCAACCAAGGTGAACTGACGAAGGATATCATCTTTGTGCGTAACAAGCAAAGAGCACTGATGGAAGACAACTTGTTTTTCATCGAAAATCGATCAGCTTCACCAGCCGACGCAACCATGAGGCGCAACCATGAGCATCGATAGGTCATCGTGGTGATGCATCATCCATTTGGCATCAAGTTTGGGTGAGGCACCTAAGAAGTTCGACAAATCCTCACTGTGGTCTGTTTCTTCTCAGTAATCAAGCTCGAGGAAGGAAGAACCACGTGGCAGAGGACAGTGAGGCGGAACAACAATGGCCATCCAATTTTGTGCAGTTCCACTAAAATTGAGGAAGACATGCCCGGGTATGGAGAACGCATCGCTATTTCCAAAAATATAAAAAAGGGTTAGCAACGACATCTCAATTGTCAATAGGAATTAATGAAAAGTACACAAACAAACAGAAGCATCATAACTATCTTGATGGGAACTAAACCAGGATACCCGAGAAAAAAAGCATTTCTTCATTTAACCAGTGATAGTACTACCACCATATGGACAATGACCGCACAACCACTATGATTCCCCGAGACCGATGCTCGAGAAGACCTCCATATATTCTGGGTTTCGCCGTGTGTTTCATTTGTGCCTGCCCTTTTATTTTTGCATTGCATCATGTCATCATGCCATCATGTCATTTTTTTAACTCAACTAAATAAATGGCGTGGATCTTTGATCCATTTAAATCGAGGGAATTCACATGGTGAGTTCTCTTTATAACACATATCCTCCCGATAGTAGGGAGCTATATTAAATATTTTCTTTAATTTGAAATTCACCATAACACACTTGCAAAATCCCAATGCCTTTGTTATCACAACTCTTGACCTCTAACTTTTCCATATATCCTTTCATCATTTTTGGGAGCTCCACCAAAAACCCGAACATTTTTGGGCACTTCAAAATCCCCCCTTGTTCAAAACATTTGAATTAAATTCAAATGCTTTTAATTTGAAACTTTGCAATCTTGCTCACTCCAATTCTAGTTGTGGTGCTTTGATATATGTCCTAGTAGCCGCATGCCAAATTCCAGCTTGATTCGAATTTATTTGACCCTTCAAATAAATTTGTAACCTTCCTTTTTTTCCTTCTTGTGTTGGAATTAAAAAAAAGGGAGAACCTTTCTTTTCTATCAGGCCGTAATCTTTTCTCTCTCCCTCCTCTTCTATGCGTGGTAGCTAGCCCAGCCTAGGCCGGCCTGCTAGGCCCAGCCGGCCCATCTAACTCCTCTAACCCTAGGCGCCCGAGCTACCTAGGCCCGATCCCCTCCTCCCTCTCCTCTCCCCTCGCGCCGCCAGGGAGCCCGACTCCTCCATCTCGCTCGATCCCATCTCCCTCTCGATCTCTTCCCTACTCGCTGCCTCTCTTTCCCTCGTCCTCCTCCCAACACTTGCACGCAGAGGAGCAGCTTCCCATTCCCCCGATCCCCTTGTCCACTACCTTGGCCTCCGGCCATGGCGCCCGCACCAACCACCCAGCAGGCTGGTGCCCTTACCGGAGCCACCTTGCCGCGCCTCCTCCTCACCAAGCTCCCCGTCGCCCAGGCGCCCAAGGAGAGGAGCTCCTCGAGCACCTGCGCCCGCAGACATCGCGCCCGTCGCCGGCGCCACAAGTCCGCGTCGCCGAGCCCATCGTCCTGCCAGAGTTGCTCCTTCTGCCGCACGCCCACCGAGCTCCATCGTGCCCGACGCCATCGACCTCGAGCTCCCGTGCCCTGCCTTGTCCGCGCGCCTGTGACGAAGCTCCGGGAGCAGCCATGGCCATGGATGCCGTCCGCCGTCTCCAGCTCGAAGCTCCGGCGTGCCCAAGCCTCGGAGGCGACCGGATCGACCTCCCCAAGCCCCCGTCACTGGCCTACCCTGTTTCTGCTGCACCGAACGACGACGACCAGCGCCATCCCCCTGCTTGCCCTCCTGCTGCGCCTTCGTTCCGTCTCCTAGCGAAGGAGATGACTAGCAGCACCCAGCCTCGTTGACCGCTGCACGCGCAGGCCCAGTGCACCCACCAGGGTCTCCCCTCCTTGTGTGGGCTGCACCCCCCTCCATGGCCAAGACCGGGACCCGGCGAACGTCAAGTTCCTCCATAGGCGCCCGAACGACTACAAAGTTTTGCGTCAAGTACCTCTACTGTCATCATCGGAATCCCATGAACGCCAAGTACCTCGACGCCCAACGCCAAGAGCAACTACTGATGCCGAAGACCCACGAACCAAAAACGTCAAGTTCGACCACCGTTGGCGTGCACTTCAACAAGTACCACTACGGATGGAGACCTCGACTCCCGACGCCTGAAACGATCACCAAACCGAAAATAGCGCCAAGTACTAGGTCAACGAGAACCGCCAAGTTCGCTCCGAAATCGCCAAGTACCACGACGATACGAGAACAACTACCGTCGACGTGCATTTTGCCAAGTATCACTACTGTCGACCCTCGAAGACTCCGTGGACGTCAAGTTTCTCGCGGTGCCCCTGAACAGCTACGGAAACTTGTGAGACTAAGAATGTGAACGACTACCGTCGCCATGAGAACGACTACTTCCCACAACGAACCGTGAACACCTACTTCCTCTACCATCGCCGAGTACCACTACTTCCCACGCCGATCGTGAACGACTACACTGCTTGACCCGAACCGTTCCGATAATGCACGCTCCGAAAGGTATAACCGCCGAGACGACGATCCGTGGAACGAATGCATGTTGGTTGTTGTAATCCACTCGTGAACGTTAGTTGTTCCCTCGTTTGGCACCGTCGTCGACTCATGGGACACCCGGTATCCGGGATCACCCCACCATCTCTAGCATGTTTCGAACATCCGCACCCTTGCTTCCTTTGCAGTGGTATCTCCATGAGCTACCGGAACCAATATGGTGCCATGGCATCATTTTCGGATTCGTCACCATGGCACCCTTTTTTTCCACCACGGTGACAAATGCTTCATTATGCTCTTATCAACTTTTAATAAAAATTGCATAAACTTGCACATGTCATCCGCATCATGTTAACTACACCAAGAATGTTTAAAATTGTTGTTTGTATTAATTTGCTAAATGCATATGGGGTTTTACCGGGTTTGTTGTTTGTTATATCAGGCCCCATTTAAATTGTTTAGATGGTATAGTTTTGTTATGCGTCACCTCTTGCCACGTTAACCAACCTTTAATATTGTTGAGTACCTAACCGGGAGTGAATTAAATAATTGATGTGGTGTTTCGTCAATATGCAACAGAGTTGCATATTGAGCTCCACTTAATTTGTAGGGTTGTTTGTGCATTTTTGCCATGCCATGCTTCATTAAACCAGACATGCATCATACTTGATTGTGCATCATGCCATGATTATGTGTTGGTTGTTTACTATGTTGTGTGGTTCTTTCCGGTGTTGCTTCTTCGGGTTGGTTCCGAGAATGTCGCGTTTGTGAGGACCCGTTCGGCTACGTCCGTTTGCCTTCTTCATGGACTCGTTCTTCTTCCTTGCGGGATTTCAGGCAAAATGACCATACCCTCGAAATCACTTCTAACTTTGCTTGCTAGTTGCTCGCCCTTTTGCTATGCCTATGCTGCGATACCTACCACTTGCTTATCTTGCCTCCCATATTGTTAAGCCAAGCCTCTAACCCACCTTGTCCTAGCAAACCGTTGTTTGGCTATGTTACCGCTTTGCTCAGCCCCTCTTATAGCGTTGTTAGTTGCAGGTAAAGATGGAGTTTGTTCCTTGTTGGAACATGGAGATGTTGTTCCTTGTTGGAACATGTTTACTTGTTGGGATATCACAATACCTCTTATTTAATTAATGCATCTATATACTTGGTAAAGGGTTGAAGGCTCGGCCTTATGCCTGGTGTTTTGTTCCACTCTTGTCGCCCTAGTTTCCGTTAGATCGGTGTTATGTTCCTAGATTTTGCGTTCCTTACGCGGTTGGGTTATAATGGGAACCCCTTGACAGTTCGCCTTGAATAAAACTCCTCCAGCATGGCTAACATTGGTTTTACCATTCGCCACCTAGCCTTTTCTTTCCCTTGGGTTCTGCAGACTCAAGGGTCATCTTTATTTTAAACCCCCGGGCCAGTGCTCCTCTGAGTGTTGGTCCAAACTGAGCGATGTCCGGAGCTACTAGGGGCAACTCTGGGCTGGCCCACCCGACGTCTGGCTCATCCGGTGTGCCCTGAGAACGAGATATGTGCAGCTCCTATCGGGATTTGTCGGCACATCTGGGTGGCTTTGCTGGTCTTGTTTTACCATTGTCGAAATGTCTTGTAACCGGGATTCCGAGTCTGATCGGGTCTTCCCGCTAGAAGGAATATCCTTCGTTGACCGTGAGAGCTTGTGATGGGCTAAGTTGGGACACCCCTGCAGGGATTTGAACTTTCGAAAGCCGTGCCCGCGGTTATGGGCAGATGGGAATTTGTTAATGTCCGGTTGTAGAAAACCTGAAGTTGATCTAAACTAAAATACATCAACCGCATGTGTTACCGTGATGGTCTCTTCTCGGCGGGGTCCGGGAAGTGAACACGGTGTTGGAGTTATGTTTGATGTAGGTTGTTCTAGGATCACTTCTTGATCATAGTTTCTCGACCGTGCTTTGCCTTCTCTTCTCGCTCTCTTTTGAGTATGTTAGCCACTATATATGCTAGTCGCTTGCTGCAGCTCCACCTCAGACCTTTTACCTACCTATAAGCTTAAATAGTCTTGATCGCGAGGGTGTGAGATTGCTGAGTCCCCGTGACTCATAGATACTTCAGAACTAGCTTGCAGGTGCCGATGAAACCGTACCGGTGACGCAACCAAGCTCAAGGAGGAGCTCGATGAAGATCTCGTTCTTTGTGTTGTTTTTCGTTTCCAGATGATCAGTAGTGGAGCCCAGTTGGGGTCGATCGGAGATCTGTGTAGCATTTGGGGTAGTCTTCTTTCATTTTGGCTTCCATAGTCGGACCTTGTTTGTATCTGGATGATGTATTGCTTTATTCATGTAATTGTGTGAAGTGGTGATTGTAAGCCAACTATGTAACTCTTTCCCTTATGTATTACATGGGTTGTGTGAAGATTACCTCACTTGCGACATTGCTTTCAATGCGGTTATGCCTCTAAGTCGTGCTTCGACACGTGGGAGATATAGCCGCATCGAGGGCATTACAACCACCATGTACTTTTTGTCGAAACAACATGTATACGTCCACCGAGGCATAAACCAGGACAACTTTTTGAGTGGCATTTCCTCTATAATAGTACTAGTAGGTGATGTTGGACCAGCCGACGAACCCTAGCTACTATGCATGGGGAGCTGGGGAGTAGTCGCATAGAAGAAAACCCGCACGCAGGGACCTGGTGAGCTGGACCAGTACAAGAAGTTATACCTCAGGTGGGCGAGATTTCATTTAGGAGGGCGGGATCTGCCCACACGACGGCAGCGAACAAGGGCGCGGAGGATCTTCATCCACGACAGCGCCGACTCCAAGAGGATGGTGCGCATCGGCTTCCTTCGTCGCCGACGTCGACAATGTCAACACTGCACCTCCTCACCTCCCGCAGCGGACGGGATTCGGCCGGATCTGTGACCACCGGTGAGGAGAGAGATAGAGTAGACACTGTCATCTTGTTTTGATATGGAGAGGGTGAGAGAGCGAGACGCGAGAAACTCTATCAAACAAGAGGCTATAATGGAGTAAAAAAATCTCTCCATAGCAGTGGTTTTAAATAGAATATGCGCGTTCCCGGAAAAAAGAAACGAAAACTGGCGGACAATTTTGTAAGGGTCTGTCTAGGACACATCTAGATGTGACATAGTTATGTCACATATAAGTTGATGTCCACTCTGTTTGTGGTAGTTTCCTAGTTTTTTTGTTTGTTGTTGCTACATTATATACTTGTGGGAGCTTAGATGTGATATCCTTAAATAACATCTAAATGTGAATTAGACAAACTGATTTTCTAACGTACCAAGAAAGAAAACTCGATCAAAAACACGCCCCCGCTTCCAGGTCGCGAGAGTCGTCGCGCGCACACACATAGACATAGACATGCATATCCGTGTTTACGTAAAATTCCATTTCCATCTCCATCTCCAATCATATTTGTCCAACTGGCACATTATTTACGTTGTTAATTATATATGCAACAATATTAACGTACATCATCTCTTGTTTGCGCACATCCGGACCGCTGCCACGGCCGGTCCTGACCAACCCAAACCCTCTTCATCACCCGCGCGTGCTTCCTGCCAGAAACGGTCAGTGCCGCATTCATGCCCGGCCAGAGCGGACGCGACCTCTCACTGACGCCGACATTGATTGTGGCGCGCCGACCGAGAGAGCGTCGCCCGCGTCGCTTCCGGGTGCACGCGGCTGCTCCGTGTTCAAAGGTCGCAATAGCCGGCTACAACATGCACGATCTCTTCTAGTAGTAAGTTCTTGGGAGTCCGTGCTATAGCTAGCTGTCCTCCTCCAACCCGTCAATCTCTTCCAGTAGTGCTAGTACTCCATGGCGCAATCCATCGACAAGCAGGCGGGAAAGTTATGGTATACTACTCGGTTTGCGATGAGTGGAATGCCAAGCGACCGTGTGGGGTCGAGCCGTGGAGGAGGGTGAGACACGAACACGACAGACGTGATTGAAACGTTGGTTTTGCTCGATGGTGCGATCCAATGAAACGAAACGTTGGTTTCTCTCCGTTTCCATTTTTTCTCCGAAAAAACGGAAACTTTTCCACTCCATTTTCATTCCTATTCCAAGGTTGCCCCGTTACAACATTCCATCAAATACAAAGGAAAACTAACACGCATGCTGATGCATCTCAATGATTCACAAATCATAGCCAATATTTACTTCACAACTAAAGAAAAAAGTTGTGAGAGCGTGTACAATAGAAAAACTACTGATGGGTTCACTACGACTTAAACCCTAAACCTTAAACATGATTTAATTTATGGGCCAGGTAGAACCTGTCGAAGGAAAGACGACTGGCACCCTCGTATCATACGATGCTTTTGTGCAGTTCCACTAAAATCGACCTGAGCATCCCTGATGGCAAAGATATTGAAGAAGTGTAATTAGAATAATAGTACTGGCACTAGTTCATGAGACATAAACTCATCACAAGTAGAAGCCGGTAGAAGTAGAGAAAGATCGACATGGAGATGGAGCTACGACAGTGGAGTAGCTAGAAGGGCGGTTGGGACGCGGCATCGGCCCATACCGCGGTGACCCCCGATTGGGACGCACCGACTATGGGTTTTCTCCCTCGCCGATGTCGACTGCGTCTACGCAGAACATTGTTCCCTTCCCCCAGCTGCGGGATCAGGCCCGTCGTTCTATGCTTGTGAAGAGAGAAACCTAAGCAAGAAGGCTTGTAGCTTAGGCTCCTGCTAGTGTATATATAGTGGTTTTCTTTTTGTCTCCATATCAACCATTTTATATTGCGTACGTGTCATTCAAGAGTGAAATGATGGTTGCTTCTTCCGACTAACTTACTGTGTGATTTGACTGCTCCTTAGTGGCCCCTACACGTACTCCCCCTACGTGTATGCAACAGTCACACGTACACATGGACGCAAAAACGCGCGCGACGCCCTAATGCATGCATGTCCGAGCACACGATAGAACACACACGCTCACGCTCAAGTGCTCAACCTACACGTGCATGCACACACATACTCAGTCAGGGTGAGGTAGTGACCGTATGAACACCGGAATATATATATATATATATATATATATATATATATATATATTGAGTGCAATGAGCATATTATGAAGTCCACTGACCGTATTTTTACAAATATACAGTGACAGACAGTGTATTTATCTCGTTTGAAATTAAGCCATATTAACCGGAGAGGAGGCAGCATGGACTAGCATTACTTTGATGTGTCTCGTCAACTTGCCGAACGAGGAGAAGGTTGCAGGGCGGGAGAAGCTTGCGCACGGTGGCTCGCAGGACAAGGAGAAACTTTTGACTAATGCAAGCTCTCCCTCGCTCAGGCGGTGGACATGCAACAGCTAATTCGGTGTCAGGCTGCCAGAAGCATACACTATACTACTAGTGCTATTATTGTTCGACTTCCCGAACAGCCAAGCGCAAAGTTTACTAGTACTACTACTATAGTCCATAAAGGTACATACTATACTAGTACTAGGAACCGGATGGAGGAGCGTCTGCACTCTTATTATAATTTTAAAATGTGATAAAGCAATCTTCAACACATTTGCTTCTCTTTGAGGGTTCTCGCATGTGATAATGGAAGTTGATTGCATGGAACACTCGCCACAATTCTCGCTTAATTCTGGCTCATCCTGTTACAAATAGTAGCGCTCAGTAATATTTCCTCGTTTTTTGTTATTCAGCATGTAAACAGGTCAGCAAACCTTGCGGCGCATCTTCGTGCGAACCGTGCTTGCTGCACTTTGAATGTGGCCGAGAGCTGGCTTGATGAAACACCTCACTTCCTACTTCTTCTTTTTTGCGGGGTACCTCGCTTCCTAGTGACCAGTGTCTTGGCTAATCGTCCTAAGAATGCTTATATATGAATAAAGCTCTCTCATTTACCCGCAAAAAAGATTAAGCCATATTAACCGGAAAGGAGGGAGTATGGACTAGCACTACTTTTTGGTGTGTCCCATCAACTCACAGAACGAGGAGAAGCTTGCAGGACAAGGTGAAGCTCGCTTACGCCTTTTGACTAATGCAACCTACCCTCGGTGGACATGCATCAGTCCATTCGGTGTCAGATTGTCAGAGGCATACACTGTAGTACCCGACATGCGGAGTACCATCATTGTTCGACTTCACGAAGGGGCAAAGAGCCAAGCGCAGTAGTACGCGTACATGGTTTTGCACCTTCATACTACTCCACCCTCTGTCACAGTTTACAGGGCGCACTTCATTATGATGCATTTCTCTCAATGCATTTCCACCACCAGAAAGACTTTATACGCGTTTGGTATAATGCTCAATTAATTAGGGTGTGGTAACCACAATCAAGTCCAAAATTTTCTCTCCATGTACTGTACTACTACGCAGTGCATGCATGTGTGTACCCGGGGTGGAAGCACTGCATGCATGTGTGTACGCATTATTCCCTCTAGTAATAGACGCCATGCTATAACTACCATTGCTATTTTTCAGGCCGATCGCTAGTCGCCTTGGTCCCACAGATTTTTTTTCTTTTTCTGAAGCGCACTGTATAAACAGTGACGGATGGAGTATTATGAGCGGATTCAAAGAAGAGCGTCTTGATGGTTGCTTCTTCAGAGCAACTTACAGTGAGAAAGGTGGGGCTTATGATTTGACTGCTCATTACTCACTATTAATGCGGCACAACGATCGGGTTGAGTCTCCCATGCGGTTGTGCACTACCCCCTCGGTTCTTAGATATACTCTGGACTATTTGTCTTTCTAGAGATTTCAACGAGTGACTACTCTCTCTCTCTCAAATATTTGTCTTTTTAGATATTTCAAATGGACTGGCACATACGAATGTATATAGACATATTTTAGAGTGTAGATTCACTCATTTTGCTCCGTATGTAGTCACTTGTTGAAATCTCTGTTAATACGAATAGAATATTTAGGAACGGAGGAGTACACATACGAAGCAAAATGAGTGAATATAAACTCTAAAATATGCCCGTTTGAAATTTGTAAAAAGACAAATATTTAGGAACGAAGGGGTATAATTTTGTGCATGGCACATGGACCCGGATGATGAAGAGGCTTCTGGCAATGCTATCAAGCTTCCATCATTTGTTTACATAATTGACGTACTATACAAATAATTTTCCAGCGACATGAAATTGTACAATGGTGTGAGCTTTCAGCTTTTATTTCGCGTGTCTTGCCATCGATGCTCTTTCGGAAACAATAAAAAACTAACTACCTTGCTAATGCATGTCAATTATTAGCAGATCAGAGCTAATAATTACATTACAACTGAAGACAAAGTTGTGAGAAGGTGTTAAATTAAAATTGATCCATGCTTTCATTGGCAGCAACGTCCCACAGCTCTGTCTAAATCAACAAGGCATGTTGGGAAAAAAAGTAGTTGTCTGTAGCATGCAACATTCCGATCATTTTGTGCAGTTCCACTAAAATAGAGCTGAGCGTCCCTGTTCCAAAGATATCAAGCGTGATTACGATAATAGAGGACTGCTGATGAAACAATAAACACACAAATAGAAGCCGGTCACCTTTGCAGTCTCTCTTAAGACTAACTAGTTGGAGAAGATTAGGCTCGGAGTTGGATGAGGAGGATAGAGCAAAACCAATCTCCCTTTGTGCAGCCGCACTGAAATGTAGAGACGTTGCCCGTGTGACATTTTAGTACAACTGCACAAAACACTCTTAAGAAAAAAGTGATTTGTGCAGTTCACCAAAAGGTCGCAATAGCAACAACGTGAAATGGATAGCCCTGTTTGCAAAAAAGAGGTAGAAAGGAAACAATTACTGGCCAATAATAGTTGATGACACATGCGACGACAAAAAAGAAGCATATTCCTTGTCCTAAGGGAAGATAACAACACGGTTGTGTTTGTCTAAAACGGTGTGAGGAAGAGAATGCAATATGGAAAGTACGTCGGACGAGCGACGTTTTGGGCAAAGAACTATGGAAGATCCACATGCAGCGACGTGGGAAAACGGGCAGTGGAGCAAGGCCGGAGGGGATACCTGGAGGTCATCGGGATGTAACTAGGTGAGCGGCGGCGGGCGGAATCTGCGAGCAGGTGGCGTAGGCCCTACCGCGCCGGAGCTTGGTCAGAGAGAACGGCATGTACCACAGATCGGGACGTGCTACCTCAGCGCCGTCGAATGGAGAAACCATGCACTTCCTCCCTTTCCCCCAGCGGACGGGATGCGGCCGGTCAGTGACCAACAGTAAGAGAGAGGCCACCGCACTCCCTTTCCCCCGGCGGACGGGATGCGGCCGGATCAGTGACCAACGGTGAGAGAGAGAGAGAGGCCACCGTACTCCCTTTCCCCCGGCGGATGGGATGCGGCCGGATCAGTGACCAATGGTGAGAGAGAGAGGCCACCGTACTCCCTTTCCCCCGGCGGACGGGATGTGGCCGGGTCAGTGACCAACGGTGAGAGAGAGAGAGAGGCCACCGGAGCCTTGTGTGAGATACTCTGAAGAGCGAACTACCTTTTCCTCCATAAAAATCGTTTTATATTCTGTGTACGTGCCATTGAGCGCTATAACTTTATTTAAAAATAACGCGACAACGCGTCAAGTCGAACTTTGTTTCGTGCACGCGTGGTACACGACCTCCCTAGGTAAACAACCGCTATATGCGTTCAAATTAGCACGTGGGCTGCCATTTCGTAAAGAGCTCCACCGTGTACCCGCGCAGGTGTGGCTGGGCACGAAGCGTGAGTACGTGCACGGTGCACATATTCTCTTCTTGTATATGTACACCACCTGCGTGGGGTTGTGTGAGAGAGATACAACCCTAGAGAGATATAGTGTGTGGGTTCTTGAGAGTTTTTTTTGTGTGGGGGGGGGGGGTCAATCAAAAAATTTAACATATGCGATGTGTGTGAAATAGAGTCCTGGATATAACATATATATAGAGGGGGCGATCCACAAGAAGCGAGTGAAGGTCTCATCGGCTTGAGGTGTCCATAGAATCAAAGAGAGGGATGATGATGATGTGTGTGTGTGTGTGTGCACGCGCGATCAATAAAGAGTGCCATCGAATTTGTGTGTGCCCATGTCAAAGATATAGAGTGGTTGGCCTACTGGAACGTGAGATGGGACATGTGCAGTTTGTCTCTGTGGCATGGATACCTACCTGCAGCGCTCGACTATCGGTGTGTGGTGGGTGAAGAGGGAGGCCCAATTAACTATAGAGGTACAATGGCTGGTATATGTGTGGAGGAGGAGAGAGGCCTACCTCATGTATTAAGGAGATCGATCTGCCTCATGTATTAAGGGAGATCGATCGACATCCATGCATATGTGCAGGAGATGAATAAGGTTGGGAGAGAGACAGAGCTAGAGTGTTGGAGGGGGTGGTAGTGGAGTTGCTTCTAACAAATGGTGGGATAGGCTTGCTAGACAAACGGAGGGCACGCCCGCAATATCAATAAGAGAGGAGATGGCTGCTTGTTGTCTGTGCACGTGTGTGTGAGAGACGGGTCAAGAGGCATGAACGAATGATGAGGGGGGACGATGTGGTTGTGGTAAGCAGACGTAACTACATAGGAAGATCAATCGCCCTTTGTAAGAGAAAGGAGAGACATAACTTGTGAGGTACGTCGATCGATGGGGGGGTAGTTAAAGTCGATCTAGGTATATGTTGGGAGACCGATCGGTATACATGCATGTGTGTGTTAGAAGCAAATGAGGCACGAGGAGAAGGATAGAGAGAGAGGGATGCATGTAGGAGGTGGTACGAGAGGCATACTATATCGAGGGGGAGGAGTGTGCGAGTACGAGAACGATGGAAAGAGTGGTGGGAGTGAGGCATGGACGGTGACAAGAGAAGAGGGGAAGCTTGTGTTTGTGCTAGGCACACCTGGCTAGAGAGGCATATCGATCGATGTGTGCCGTAAAGAAGGAGCTGGGGGGCCTACACACACCGTGGGTGAACGACCTAAAGTGAAAAGACGAATTTGCATGATGGAGCTAGAGAATGCTGAGGGAGGGTGAGAGGGATGCGGGCGTGTGCATGCACAAGAGAAAGTTAGCGCTGGGTACAAAGATAAGAGGGTTGTGTGTGTGTGTAAAAGACGAATAGAGATCATATATACTTCATTATAAAAAGCGAATTCGGATATTTGAAGAACTTATCATAGTGTTTCCAACTGACGGATGCGTGAATATATATAACGGTGATACACATGGTGTGGTTATGAACATGGTATACTACATTTAATATGTTTTATCTCTACTCTTATGAAAAAACAGAGTTGTTGATGATGGTGTGCCTGCCATCCTGCATTATAGGCCGTCTGATTTATATCTGGCGGATAGCAAGGAAACTATGATGGTTGAAGTTGGCAACAATCATGATTGTAGATTCTTATTGAAATAGAGAAACAAATTCAAATTTAGTTCGAATTGCAGCGGTAGTATAGACATTTGGAATGCACAAAAATGTTGGTATGAGTAGGTTACATGCATTATACAACAAGCGAAAAAATTTAATCGGACATAACATGGATTCATACTCCCTCCTTCCATCTATATAGGGCGTAATGAGATTTTTAAGACCGCCTTTGACTATTGACAAGATTAATAGTACATGACATGCACAATGTGAAAATTATATCATTGAAAGGACCTTTCACAGACGAATTTAACGGTGTGCTTTGTGTAAGTTGCATGTCATATATCATTGCTCTAATATTTGGTCAAAGTTAGCATCGAAAAACGCATTAGGCCCTATATAGATGGAAGGAGGGAGTAGCTTTGAATAGCATTTGTATAGTAAAACGGGGCAAGACTCTCTCTTTGTGTGGTGTGAATAGTTTTATTGTTTTCGTTTTCTTTTTGGTTGAGGGAAGTGCGAATTGATTTGGTACGTACAAGTACAATATTACTACACGTTAGGCTTGTCCCCAAAATTCAACCCGCGTCTTGTTATATCCCGAAAATTCAGATATCGTGCTCCCAAAACTGGCGCCTTCACAACTCGCGCCTTGCTATCCCGAAATTACAACGCGCGCGAAAACTCCCTCCAGCTGCCAAATCCCGACACGCGAAATCCCCCTTCTAACCCCGAGCCGAAAGGGCCGCTAGTTCAAATCGGTGGGGGGGGTACTTTTGTAACACACCCTACATTTTGGACAAGCGCATTCCTAAGTCATGCTTCACCGCTCCCATTGCCCCCTTTTCGCCATTCGAAATCCCAGGCCGCCATAACCTCTCTGCTCCAGCCGTGAAACCCCACCCTCCTCCATCCGCCACGTCACTGCTGCCCAACCGGGGCCTCTTCCCCGACGACGTCGTCCAGCGCAACAGCTCGACGTCCGTCGTCCACCTCCCCGGATGAGGATCCATCGTCCATCTGCCGTCCCAATGGTTCAGCCGCCCCGTCCTCCACCTCCAAGGAGCTGCTCCGACGATCGCCTCGTCTATCGCGGCTACTCCATCCCCACAGCGCCGCCTTAACCTGCTCCACCGGAACCGCAGAATCCTCACCGACTCCTTGGATGAAGCTGAGGCCTACTCGGTGCCACCAAAGAGGTTGTACACTCATCGCATCTCACCTTCTCCTTAACCTGACCTCCCGGCGCCGACGGTGCTCCATCCCGCACCCCCATGGAGCGGCTACCTTGAAGCCGGCCGCGGGCGACATCTCCACGGCGGCTCTCCCCCAGTGCGAGGCCCCTTCGGCGGCGGCGTCCATACCAGCTGGATCTACTGCTGCTGCTTCGGCTCTCGCTCGCTCGATCACTCGCTCGCCCAGCTGCTGATGTTGCTCTCCCCCTCGCTCGTGCTGCTGCTCTGCTCCGATTAAGCCACACTTCAGTCGACTGAATCGAATTTTGGGTCAGTCAATTTTCAGGGGTTGGGGGGCTTGCCGGAGTTAAGGAAGAACCACCCGCAGCGGGGACGGGGGCTCGCCGAAGAGGTACCCCACTATCTATCTTAGGGTTCAGGGTGGGGGCGGGGGGCCTAGAAGGCTTCCCGGGGCGGCAGTGGCGAGTTGTTTCGGGGCGGCGAGGCGGCGCTGGGGCCGGCGGTTCGGTCGGTGGTGGCTGGCGGCTCAGGGGGGTGCAGGTTGAAGATGAACTGCAGGCCCTCCCTAAACTACATGTCAAGTGCCTCTCTGCTACCATTGCGTTCAGTTTCGACAGTAGCATTCAGATTCTATAGTAAATTTCAGTTTCGACAGTTAAGTTTAGAGTCAACAGTTTTTACCTCATCTGTTGTAGTCAGGTGGTTTTTGGTGATGTTAATTTTACATCCATTTTACATCATCTATTGGAGATGCTATTAGAATCCCACTTGAGATTGACGATGTCTGTCTTGTGTTGCTTCAGCCTTGACGTCTTACGGCTCACCGGAGCTGCTCCAACGACAGAACGATTCATCACAACAGAGCAGTGCCCTGGACGCCGTCTACAGATTCCTCAGATCTTCCTCCACACCTCCGACAGCCACCTCTGCCTCAACTGCTTCAGCGACCAACCCAATGATGCTGAGGTCAACACGGCTACGGCAAAGAGGTTGTACATTTGTTGCATCACTTATTACTATACATTCACGTCGATCCATTAGGGCTATTTTGGTTCAACGGAAAAACATCGATCCACTGGTTGTTACCATCACTCTAAATTTTTGCATGCTCTCCTTACATAATCTCACCATATTTTTTTCGTATGCATGTCAGATATTGTACACAGTCATGCTAAACATGTAGAGAAAAAGAGACACTACAAGAAATATGTCAACTTGTGACCTTCTGTGAGTGACCCTGGAAGAATTGGTCATAGATCTATGACCATTTCAGACCAATTGGTCAAAAGTTGTTCGGGGGGCTCCAAAACCTAAACTATAACGACCATTTTGGTCAGAAAGGTCGTAATTTCCTTACACGAAATGGTCATAAAGCAGATAGCACTGGTCTGCTGCCTTATTTCTAGCTGATCATGACCAATATAGATGGTCATAACCTTGTAAATTGTGGTGGGTTGCTATGACTAGGCGCCACCTCATCAGTTTTGCCTATGTGTCATGTCCATGTGGCAGTTTTTGCCTTAGGTTGTGAAGCAACCTATATTTCTGTCATTCCCAAAATTCCCAAAAAAATCTCACAAATTCTTTGGGTCATATCTTCATCAAATATGTAAATATTCTTCCTTGCCTAGTTCAAAACTAATTCAACAATATTCATTTTCCTATTCTGTTCACGACAGCACTTTATGAAGGAAGTGCTATTTATATATTCTTGATTGCCCTCGGAATTTTTGGGCACTCTTTCCTATCCAAATCATTACCGCATGACAAAATTCAGCTCCACTTGCCTAGCAAATCTTCCTCGGCAAATTTCCAAAGTTTCTGTCCACCTAGAAGCATTGTGAAGGAAGTACCTTTTTTATATATCCAAATGACATGAAATTTATACAGTTTCTTCATATGCCCAAATTATCACCCTCCTCCAAATTGCAGCTCAGGCAAATTATCTATGTGAGCCCAGGTTCAATTTATATTTTATGGCCAAATTGGCACGTTGCAAAGCAAGTGTTATCTAGACCCCTCCTATTAACCTCAAACTCTTTGGGCACTCTTCCATACCCAAATCATTGCCACATGATAATATTCAGCTCCATTTTCCTAGTCAATCTTTCTCAGGAAATTTTCAAAGTTTCTACCTCGAGAGAAGCTTTGTGAAGTAAGTACTAGCTAGGCTTACCCAAATGATCTGAAAATCTACCAAGGCATAACCATACCTATGTAACTTACCTACACCAAATTTGAGCTCATTTCATTCATCCAATTTCTCTCACTAGTTTTCCCAAGTTTCTGTCCATAGAAGAGCATTGTGAAGGAAGTACCACTTTGGCATGTCCAAATGGTATTAATTTTCTACGGTGCTTTCCAATGCCCAAATAACCATCCTCCACCAAATTTTAGCTCAATCCATTCATTATTTTGAGCCCAACTTCAACATTCATATTTTTGTCCAGTGTGGTACTTTGCAAAGCAAGTACCACCTAGGATCCTCCTTTTGATCTGAAAATTTGCGAAGACATTCTTCTTAGTAGATGATCATCCTCAGCAAAAACTCACGCCCATTGGCCATGTGCATTTCCCGTACCGCTAATCAAACACTTGGCTGCTAATTCATGTTTGAGCATCGATCGGTCTGCTCGTGAGAATCTTATGTTGTAATTTTCTTCCTAGAACCTACCTGGGGAGTGCCCAACCCACTAGACATGCCTAGGCTGCCTAGAACACATGGCAACGCCACGGTCACACGGTGACCACGCGTCGGGCATGCGAGTTTACGCGCTCTAGAGTTGGGGGCCTTGGCCACCGCCCAAACCTCGACGTATCGCCATCAAACCATGTATTTATGATTAAATAGGTACTTACGTAACTATAAATGATTTTTGGAAAAAAATAAATAGTAAACTATGAGGCAGCTGTAGTTCAAATTTGACCCGCTTCCTCCTGAATCGGCGGGAATTTGTCTTTTTCACCAGAGGTGGATCAAAACTTTTGACTCCCAACAATTTTGTCAATTGTGCATTAAATATGGCCTAGTATTTTATAAAAATGATTTGGTCCAATTTTGCAACAATTATTTGGGAGGTCCTTCACAAAAAAACCTCCTTTTGGGCACTCGAAAAATGGAAAATGGTGTTTTCGTCCAAAGAAAATGAAAACTTCCTTAGGCAACATTGTTTGCCATTCCAATATACACCCTTGTGCACAATATGGGATCATTTGAACAAATGATGCCATGAATGTGGCCATAAGATTGATCATTTGGCTTGAAATAATTGCCGTATTACAAGTGATAAAACACGTGATAGCTCGATTTTGAGAACATTTTTTTAAAATAATTGCCGTATTACAAGTTTGTTATTTTTCCTGGGAACTTGGCCACATATAATGACACAATGCGAAGGTTTCCCAATTTTTTGATTTTTTTTTGAATTTTTTATGCCTGTTTCAAAATGCGGTCAAAACGGCGGGAATGACCGTTCCTAGCTAGTGGTTGAATCTTGAATTTTTTTGGTGTTTCTCTGATTAAATAGGTACTTATGTAACTAGAAATGATTTTTGGAAAAAATAAATAGCAAACTATGAGGCAGCTGCAGTTCAAATTTGACCCGCTTCCAACTGAATCGGTGGAAATTTGTCTTTTTCACGAGAGGTGGATCAAAACTTTTTGCACCCAACCATTTTGTCAATTGTGCATTAAATATGTCCTAGTATTTTAAAAAATTCATTTGGTCCAATTTTGCAACAATTATTTGGGAGGTCCTTCACAAAAAAAATCTCCTTTTGGGCACTCGAAAAATGAAAAATAATTTTTTCGTCCAAAGAAAAATGAAAACTTCCTTAGGCAACATTGTTAGCCATTCCAATATGCACCCTTGTGAACAATATGAGATCATTTGAACAAACTATGCCATGAATGCGGCCATAAGATTGATCATTTGGCTTGAAAGCCATTGATCTCCACACGTGATAGCTCGTTTTTGAGAACACTTTTTTCAAATAATTTCCGTATTACAATTTTGTTATTTTTCCTAGGAACTTGGCCACATATAATGACACAATGCGAAGGTTTCCCAATTTTTTGATTTTTTTTGAATTTTTTATGCCCGTTTCAAAATGCGGTCAAAACGGTGGGAATGACCGTTCTTAGCTAGTGGTTGAATCTTGGAATTTTTTTGGTGTTTCTATGATTAAATAGATACTTATGTACCTAGAAATGATTTTTGGAAAAAATAAAGAGCGATCTACAAGGCAGCTACAGTTCAAATTTGACCCGCTTCTAGCTAAATCGACGGAAATTTGTCTTTTTCATGAGAGGTGGATCAAAACTTTTTACACCCAACCATTTGGTCAATTGTGCATTAAATATGGCCTAGTATTTTAGAAAAATGATTTGGTCCAATTTTGCAACAATTATTTGGGAGGTCCTTCACAAAAAACCCTCCTTTTGGGCACTCAAAAAATGGAAAATGGTTTTTTCGTCCAAAGAAAATGAAAACTTCCTTAGGCAACATTGTTTGGCATTCCAATATGCACCCTTGTGCACAATATGAGATCATTTGAACAAACTATGCCATGGATGTGGCCATAAGATTGATCATTTGGCTTGAAAGCCATTGATCTCCACACGTGATAGCTCGTTTTTGAGAACACTTTTTTAAAATAATTGCCGTATTACAAGTTTGTTATTTTTTCTAGGAACTTTGCCACATATAATGACACAATGCGAAGGTTTCCCAATTTTTTGATTTTTTTTGAATCTTTTATGCCCGTTTCAAAATGCGGTCAAAACGGCGGGAATGACCATTCCTAGCTAGTGCTTGAATCTTGGAATTTTTTTGGCGTTTCTATGATTAAATAGATACTTTTGTACCTAGAAATGATTTTTGGAAAAAATAAATAACAAACAATGAGGACGCTACAGTTCAAATTTGACCCGTTTCCTACTGAATGAGCGGAAATTTGTCTTTTTCATGAGAGGTGGATCAAAAAATTTGACACCCAATCATTTGGTCAATTGTGCATTAAATATGTCCTAGTATTTTAGAAAATTTATTTGGTACAATTTTGCAACAAATATATGGTAGGTCCTTCACAAAAAAGTCATTTTGGGCACTCAGAAAATGATTAAAAATAGCTAGAAAGATCAGAAATGCATAGAAATTGGTCCTTATCCATAAAATGTGGTCTAAATCTAGTGAAAATTTGTGTGGTGCCATTTTGCAAAATATTTTTGATAGCTACTTCACAAAATCCCTCTATTTTTAGTACTTAGACATTTTTTTAAAATCACTGTTTTTTTGAACCAATCACGACTCTTCCCACGGATTGATGACATGGCGCCCATCCATCCATCTCTCCATCCCAGATCCATCCATCCATCTATCTACAGAAAAAAATAAAATAAAATGAAAAAGAGATACCCCCCACCCGCAGCCCAAACCCTAGGTCAGATCCCATCGACCCCCCCCCCCATCGCACCCCTCCTCTCCTCGCAGCCGCCGCACTCCTCCTCCCTCAGATCCTCGCCGCCACCACCTCCTCCCAGATCCCCCTCTCCCCGACCCAGACCTCCCTCTCTCTGCCATCCCAAACCCGCCGCCGGCCTCCCCCACCCCCGCTGCTGCCAACCTCTTCATCGCCCCCAGCGCTGGCCATCCTACCTTCCACCATCCAGATCCCCCGTTTCCTCGCTGTCTCGCGTTGCCGCTACCACCTCCCTCCGGCGGAGCTCGTCGCCGTTCCCCACGCCCTCCTCCTCTCGCCCCTCCCCTTCCCACTCCCCACAGCGACGGCCAACGGCCTCACCGCGGCGCAAAATCCCCCACCACCATGAAGCCAGTGAGGATGTTCCCATGACGGCCGCTGGTGTCCTCGCCACTGCCACGGGCACTCGCTGCCGAGGCGCCCGTCTCCGTGCGGCGGCTGCGCATGGTGCGGTGCATGGCCAAGGAGCGACGGGTGCGAATGGTGGCGAAGCAGATCCAGTGGGAGCTGGCAGACATGCTGACCCGCGACCCCGTCATGCAGCGCGCCGTCCTCCCCGAGGCCGCCCTGGGCGCCGACCGCTACCTCTCCTCCCCCACCACCATCGCCGACGTCAAGCTCTCCAACGACCTCCAGGTCATGCCCAGACTCTCCCTCGAAACGATGCGGCTGCGCTGCAATCTGGGATGCTGAGTTCCTTGTCTCTGCTCCAGTTTGTGTCTGCAGGTGTGCAAGGTGTATGTGTCCGTGTTTGGGGAAGAAGGTGGCCATGGCCGGGCTCAAGGACAAGACCAAGTACCTCCAGGTCACGCCCGAGCTCTCCAACGACCTCTAGGTCACGTCTGCTTACTTCCCATTTTGTTTATAGATCATTATGCTAGTTTCTATCTTGTTTAATTGGTTAATTGTTCATGCTTGAAGTTAATTAGCTGGAGTAGTTGGTTAGTTACACACTGGTTGGTGCATGCTAGCTCAAGTGTATACATGCATGGATGTATGTGTTTTGTAGTTGAAGGAGTTCATTTTGTGCAGCCGGAGGCGTACAAGTTCAAGATCGGCGACCGGGTTTTTCGGAGGCCCGGAGACCCACCCCTGGACCAAGTTATCGAGATGCTACAGAAGCACAAGGATAAGTCTCAAGATGAAATCTAGCTAGCTGGCTACAGTATGCCTTATGCTCTCGTTGATTTATTTCTTTTGCACTCTTTTGCAGTTCTATATTGATGAGTGAGCGATCTGGTAGCAGCTAGCTAACTGCCTCTAGATTGTAACCCTATTATGGGATGTGTGGTTGCGCATGCGTTCTACATTGTCAAATGTGTTCTCTGTTGTCACACATCATATGCAATGTTGTTCAAAGTTTTTATATTTGTTGTCATGCGATGCGGTCACTGAATTGCTCAAATTTGCTGGCCAAGTACTATGTAGTGTTGTTCTATGCTAGGCTACCAGGCTAGGTAACTTCTGTATCAAAATCATGGATTCTAATCTTTACTATTATCTGCCATGGATCAACAATGATGCATCACAGGTAGTAGTAGTAGAGTCGGACTTGGTGCTGCATTGCCCAATTATTAGCTCCTCGATCTGTTCCTCACAGCGTGGGGTCAGCACTTTACCTCAACTTGTCTGCATTTTCTCTCACACACTAGACTTGCTCATACATAACACAATGGCAGTGCGTGAGTGAGTCCTGTAGGTATGTATGTTTTTGGGCTGGTTGTAGATGGCTTTGTATGTTATGGTAGTGTGCTTGCTTTTCCTGCTCTGCTTTCGCTTGTAGAAAAGAAGAGCAGAGCAGGGTAAGTAAAACACACTAGCAACTTTCTAATTAGAACACCAGATGCTGTGCAACTCCCTACTAGTAGATACCAATCACATGTATCTATAGATTTTACTACTAAATCCAATTACATTACTACCCGATGTTGTGTGATTCCTTCCATTCTATGATTGATAAAGGAAGTACTTCATTAGTAACGAGACATGCTAATCTGGTGCTGAAATTTATAAGCAACTAAATTGTGCAGAATTAAGTTTCACATTCAAATCGATGGTATGTCATGTGTGCACGATGGACAGAAATTTCAAAGCCAACAGAAAGAAATTCTACTCTTTACTGCAGAACAGTATACAACATTACTTTGTTGGTTGCCTGCTAATTGTGTGCAAACTGCTTATCAATAGCTTATCAAGCACTGCCTGACTGGCTCGCATCGCTCTGCTGTCGTAGTTGTGCTGTCAGTGCTCTTTCCTCTCTGTCTGTCTACGACAGCAGGATTCATGCACCAAACCAAGAACCTGAATCTTTTGTTAGGCCGCTAGTAAACTAGGTTGTACTCCTTCCAATTGCAAGTTGGATAGAACCTGCAATTAAGTGCACAGACATACATGGATTCTAGTTCAATTCGTATGTATGTCTGTATGTGCATGATTATGACTTTGACTAAAACTAGTTAATTCATTGTTCTACCTTGAAGGTGACCAGTCCCTAGTTGCGTGCTTTGGTCGGTCCTGCTAATTTCAGTTCCTATGATTTTTAATCTCCCTTTTCTATTTTCTCCAGCTACCAAGACTCTGAGTTTGTGGTGATGGCAGCTGACACGAAGCCGATCGAAATCTTCCCCCACCCCCTGTTGCTCCCTAATGATAACAAGGTAGAAATTCTGTCCGTATGCTGCATCATAGATAGTAGTGCTAATTAGTTTGTATGCCGTTGCTTGCGTGATATGGTTAGACCGACGACTGTCAAGCTCATAATTCTATATGATGTGTCAAAGGTTAACAGAATATATGATATGACTTGTGTGCTGACCTCTAGTATCTTGCTTATCTGTAGTGTGTTTGTTGTACGCTTGCCTTTCTTTGGCATGCTATTCTTATTTATCAAATGAAAGGACATTCTGTTTGGCAGTGGGCGGTTTTGCTCAAAAATAAGTAAATAAATTGTATGTGCATGCTGAAATGTTAGATGTCTGTTGGTTGCTGTATGTGGGCAAGATGAATTGAATCTTGATGTGTACTTGTCAATTCTAGATTATATTGGTGTCTTGCGATCCTAAAAAATTATTGAATCCTGCTGTGTACTTGTCAATCCTGCTGTGTGTTCATATTGTGTCTCTGTTTTCTTGTATGAACGAGTTATCTCATTTTAACTAGCTGGAGAACAAAAAAGCATGGTACTAGCTCAATTTTTGTTATCATTCTAAATAAGTTTCCTTTTCTTGAATGGTTTGTTCTGATTCTTCACCTTTTCTGATTCTTCCCTGCTGATTCATGTAACAGGGCGACCGAGGAAGGCATGTTGTCTGTTTTCTTGAAGGTCGTTTTGTTTGTTCCCAGCCCTAACTACAGTTGTCCAGCTAGTTCGGCATGTTGTTCATATCACTATTGTAGTCCAACGAGTTTGGCATGTTGTGAGTTTGTGATTGCTTGTAAAGCTTGTAAAGTATTGTATTACACTTGTAGTCATTACTGTGATTGCCACTGTATTACACTTGTAAGGATCTGGTTGCTCTTATTTCAAGTATTATGTGTGCTTTTTGTCCGCCCATTTAAATACTGGTTCGAATATGAAGAATATGAGCCTGATAGATGGGACCCACTTACAGGAACATGACAAATGGGACCCAGTTACCAGAACCTGACAACCGGGACCCATCTGACTAGTGGACCCTTCTTTTGGAAAAAAAGAAAAACTAAATTCGTTTAGACAAAAAGGCCACAACCCAACAATAAAAAAAGTTGCAATGTTGGGCTTGGACCATGAAGCCGATCAAAAATTGGTAGAAAAAATATATAAAAAGGCCGAATTGTTGGGCTAGGCCCATGTAGAAAATCGAATTGGACCGGGCTGAATCTTGTGCCACATCAGATTGCCACGCTAGATGCCTACGTGGCCTGGGGAGGTTGCTAGTGACCAAAACACCACAGTAGACGTATTTTGGTCATAAACGTCTATGACCATTCTAGAAGAAAGGTCGCTATAGTCAGTTTATGACGACCAGCTTTTGACCTTATGTTTTTGGTCACAAAAAGGTCACAAATTGAAAACAGTGACCATTCAGTGACCAATAGTGCTGGTCACAAGTTGACATATTTCTTGTAGTGAGAAGAGTTTTGCGCGGCAATACAATGCCATGCAAACATCGCTCCATGGTGGGTTCAATGGCAAACCCTCCCCACCCCTCTCCAAATTGTAATCCAGAGGAAGATATCTGTTCTGAGGCGGATTCGGATGCCGCTGACCACTCCTATTTACCCCCCAAGGTGTTTGCTCTACCTTGGCATGATGATGTTAGTCATATCATGCATATTCTGCCTTGCAGTGCCTACTTTTGACATCATATATGTCATCTGCTTAGTTTAGACATGTTCTGTAATGCCACCTGTTTAGTTTCTATATCATATATGGGAATTATGCAGTCTCATGTCTTTTAGCCAGCCGTAATGTATGTGAAATGTGCAATGCCATCCTGTTTAACCAGGCATCATATATTTGAATGATATCTTGCCCATCCTTTTGTTCATTACATTTCCATTTGTCGACAATGTTTGTACATTAAACTACTCTTCCTGTGAATCAGCCATTTGGGTGGGAGATGGAAAAATCTGGAGTGAAAACAAGGCCTTCAGAGCAGACAGTGCTACCTGTCAAAGCAGATCTCTTGTTGGGTCCCGATAGCTCCTCAGAGATGGATTCAGAGACAGATGACCAGTCCTATTCCCCCACTGAGGTGTATGCTCTAACTTGGCGCGGTTATACTGCTCATATCATGCATACGGTGTCTTGCATTCCATAGTTTAGACATCATATACGCAATATTCAACACCATGTTCTTAGTTCAGACATCATACCGAATGCCCTCTATTTAGCATATAAATCACATATGTGAATTAAGTGATGCGATCCTGATTACTTAGATAACATGTAGGTGAATTATGTCATGCGATCATGTTTAGTTATTCATCATATCTTTGAATTATGTTATGCTATGCTATCCAGTTTAGATAGACATCATATATGTGAAATTATGTCATGCTATCCGTTTTAGTTAAACAATATACATGTCAACTATTTCATGCCCTCTTTTTTCCATACTATCTATTGCATCTGTCTCTCATATAATGTATGTACATTCAACTATGTTTCCTGTTTATCAGCCATTTGAATTGGAGCGGGTGATGCCAGTATCTAGCGGACTAAAAACACGGTCTTCAAATAAAATAGTGCTACCTCTTGGTGGAGATAGCACCCCGGTTGTACATGCACAAGAACCAGCCCTACCACACATAACCCAAACTGTCACAGATTGTACCCCTACTACGATGGACAGATAACCAGCTTCACCCAATCTAACCCCAACCCCAGCCGATAGTAAACCAGTTCTTGTTGACACAGCACCATCTCCACCACAGAGCTCCCAAACAAGAGAAGTTAGTAAGGCAGCTCCAGTGCCCATAGGGCCAGTACTATCACGGCGAACCCCAACTCCACCAGTTACTACGCCTATTCCTGTGGAGGAAGCACGACCAGCTATTCGTAGTTTAGCATCTATCGCATTTGATGTTGTTAAATCGTATGTGCATATCTTCCCATCTTGGAAATATTATACTGAAGATGAAGGAAAATGCCAGTTGCAGGTGTTTGTCCAAGAGTTATGTGTAAGTAATGTTATTCATGGCAATTACTTTGCTTCGTTCCATACATCCTACCTCCATGATGGTTATAATACAACAAATTTTCCCATTTTTCTCTATAGAGAAGGACCGATTTGGAAACTCAGGATGAGATAACCTGTGCTAATACCTCTGCTATCTTCAAGATTGCTTGGTGGTAGTATTAGAATTACCTGAAGAAAACGTACTTCACCGGCAAAGAAACTCATCAAATTCCCTTACGTTCTCCTGAGACACATTTACTGGACGATGACTGGGAATGCCTTGTTCTGTACTGGTCCCGAACCAAGAATGTGGTAAGGTATACGAGCTCATTTTCTATTTTTAAGTATTATATTCTCGCGTCTTACTGTACTCTGTTCATGTAGAACAAGTGCCTAAACCTGAAGAACAACTGTTCTAATTTAAGATTCCATTGTTACCATAGGACATAGATATATGTTTGTTTGATGCTTTTATTATGTACTAGTACTTGGCAATAGAAGACTTGGTAGTTTAATCTTGTCCACCTTACTAATGAACTGGTTCACCAAAATGAGTTTCATATACTAGTACATGTTAAACTTGTTATGTGTCTGCTTGTTTCTTCTTTTAGAATGCTGACAGAATATTGGGGAAGAGTGCCTTATTAAGCAACGGTAAAGGAAGTAATACAGATAAGGTTCAGGATACTGACACATCCTATCTTGGTTTAGTGTTGGAGTTACTGGCCACTACCGCTTGCACAAGCTATTCAAACTCACTATCTGAATCAGTTCGGTTTCTTGAGTCTCAACTACAAGCTGAAAGACATCGATCAGCTGTGCTGCGACAAGAAGCGGAAGGACCGCGGAAGTCCCTGGAGCATTCATATGCATACTTTCTGGTGCAACAGCAAGCGTTGGAGGATTTTAGCACCAAACAGGACAAAGCTAATCAGCTTACTAAGCTTATTGCCAGCATGGTGGATACCCAGGATAACGTTTCTTGAGCTCTTCTGATGTTGTTTCAGTTATGCTCTTTTTTTGCTGCCGCGTTTATTTGCACTGGTGGCCAATTTTGACGGCCAGTGTATATGATAAGCTGCTTTGTTCCCTATATTTGCACTGGTGGCGAACTTTGATGCCCAGTGGATGTAATATGTGTAATAGCCGTGATAGCCTAGCGTTAGTTGCTTGCTTATTTATTTCCTTGTTGTCTTGTTTATTTGTTTGCTTGTAGTCATTGCAATTCTTTTTCTGTGGTTAAGTAGTGGCTGCAATAACCTATTTTTTAAAACTAGGCAACAATAACCATGGGCTAATATTTACTGTAGTGACACTGGGCCTCCTACGGGCCGTAGAAACAGTGGGCCTTCTACGGACCGTAGAAACAGTAGGCCTTCTACGGGCCGTAGAAACAATGGGCCTTCTACGAGCCGTATCATCAATGGGCCTTATACGGGCCGTATGATCGATTGGCCAAACATGGGCCAATAACAGGCCGCATTATGGCCGTTAACGGGCTAGAGTTGGAATCGTCCGTTCATGGGCCGACCGTAACGGGCCATTGTTAATAGGTCGTATTTGATGACGCTATGAAAACGGCCCAACGTATTAACGGACCACAAACGGGCCGACTGTAACCATGGGCTAAATTTGGCCCACAAGCAGAAAATGACAGTAACGGGCCGTAAGTAAACGAATGCTGGAAATGAGCCCAAGAATAAATGGGCTCTGAGAAGGCCGAAAGATAACATGGGCTGGAAACGGCCCAACGGAATAACGGGCCGTTAATGGGTATAAAGTGATACACTGTTCATTACGGGTCAGTTTCACCACGGGCTGTTAATGGGTGTAAAGTGATACACTGTTCCTTACGGGCCAGTTTCACCACGGGCCGTTAATAGGCCAAGAGTTACATAGGGCCTCATATGGGCCGAAAGACGTCATGGGCCATACATGGGCCAGAAGTGAAAACGGGCTGGAATCATATTGGATCGCCCAGATGACGCTACTGGGCCTAATTCGGATTGGGCGTAATGGGCCTTGGGTTAGCGGGTTGTAAATGGGCTATATGCGAACAGGTCGTTAACAGGCTTTCCATGGGCCGGCCCGCCACCTTTTGACCAAGTCAAATGGGTCGGCCTTTTCACAGGAATGGGCCTTCGTTGGGCCGTGCCACATGTCGACATATCATAGGCGCCTTCCGTCCAATGAGTGGCTGATATCTGTCCCAACGATGAGCCAACACGTGTTTCCTCCAGCCAATGATGATTTTACATGTGGAATATCCCCATTGGTCGGGGCTGTTAACGGGTTATCGGATCCAAAACCCGACCCCATAGCTTAACGGCGTTCTGTTATGGTGGATGCCACATGTCGGTCACCCTTGACGAAAGCACTTCTGTGCCGTGCGATTTATCGTCATGGAAGTGGACACTTCCGTGATGATAATTTTGGTAATGTCATGGAACACTTCTATGAAAGCACATGTATGACTATCTTGATTCTGTCATAAATTTGTCATGGATGTACATGCATGACAAAAAAAGTGACCTACTCTGACAAACACGTATCATCACGGAAGTGTATTTTTTTTTGTAGTGTCTGGTTCCAATCCATCCCACTCAGACTGGGTGAAACGAGGGTCAGTGCCACCGCTCGGGTTCTGTCACCCGCAGACCCATCTCCCTACTTATAATCTCCTGGGTTGACAAAACTGGAAGGATGAGGAGAGGGCGGCACCTGAAAAGCGTCGGCATCCTCAACCCTAACCCGCAGGCGGACACCGTCAGAGGAGGGAAAACATCCACCAAGCCACGCACACAGACATGATCCACACACCACAAGTTGATGCGCACCAGACCAACCTTATCCAGCGAGTCAGAATCAACCTCCACAGGTTTGCCAATCAACACCCCCAAAGCCATCATGAAATCAACTGACCGTAGCCCCACTGGAACATCATCAACCAGCACCCAGATCTTGGAAAGTGGCCCCACAGCCTTAGCCCCACATGTCTGTCGGCGTTCTGGGAACGGGGGTCCCCAGACTTGCCTGCCTGCGGCCTACAGTGTGGCTCAAGTGGGGGCCTAGCGCGGCCCATCATCGTCAGCTCAAGACCCTCGCGAGGGGCCAAGCCTCGCGGGGCGGACGACCGGAAGCTTCCTGAGAGGCAGCCTCATCAGGCAGGCTCGCGAGGAGGCGGAGAGATCAAGGCAGGGATACCTCGCGAGGAGCCCGTGACGCAAGCCATGACGATTGAGACCAGGCGGGCGCTGGCCTACGTAGTGTCTTTGTTTCCCCTTTGGTGCAAAGGGGGCAAGCACAGGCCAAGGCATCGAGCAAAGGTTACCATTCCGGTGCAACGAGACCAAGACCAGCAGTGCGGCAGGACGGAGGTCACCGTGGAGCCCAAGACGGCGTCATCACCAGTACTTTTGGCAGCCGAAGACCACCTTTGGTCAGGATAACTTGTACTAGATGTTCCCCTTCAAAATGGCCAATTGTTGGTGCCCTTTCCGCTCATTATTTGGGGAGAGGCCCAGGGCCTCTATAAATAGAGCTAGCCACCACAGAGTAGAGGCATCTAGAAAACGGAGAGAGACACCCAGGAGGGACCGAAAAAGAGAGATAGAGAGAGAGAGAGGCGACTGAACTCGCCCGAGCAGTTCATCGCACCAGCTCAAGAACACCTCTCGCGAGGCTGTTCCTCCCTTGTACTGTTCATCATCAGCCCCTGAGGCAATCCACCACACCACACACTGGAGTAGGGTATTACACCACAACGGTGGCCCGAACCAGTATAAATCTTGTGTCCCTTGTGTTGTTCATTGTACCCAATTTAGATCACGCGAGGAGATTGGACGTAGATCGGTAGGGGAGAGATCTCTGCGCACACCCCAGTGTTCGAACCTCAAGGGTCTGCCGGAACCCGAAATCCGACAATGTCGCCGCCTTGACAGACACGACCAACAGATTAAGCGGCAAGGTGAAGCTCATGCAATAAAAAACCATCCTCATATAGTCTTTGGAAGGGAACACCACCACAAACTCATACTCAGACAACTGCCGCACTTGCCAGTCCCAGCCCCCTCGTCCCAGATCCGCAACCCTTCCAGCAAAACTTGGGGAGAAATTTTCTGGTCCTGAGCTGTGATGATCGCCGCGTTGGAGAGCGAGGGGGCCGCCATCACTAGATGGAGATCATTATCAAGAGCAAAAAAGGAGCAACCCGGCATACCAGTACCAAAATGCACGAAGGAGGGGGTTTGACACAATTCCGGTAGTCCACAGTTAGATGGCCATCACAACGGCAGGTCAAGCAGAAAGGTGGGTTGACACATCTAGACTAAAAGTGGCCCGGCCTGTGGCAAGCGAAGCACGTGAGGGAGGAGGGAGGGTTTGGAGCTGAGGGAGCCTGGCGAGGAGGAGGGGGTGGGGGGGAGGATGCCATCACCAAGCCCAGAGGCGAAGCACCCGACTCGGGAGGTGGGTCGCGGCGTTCCCTGGACTGCAATGGGGAGGAGATGAAGCACTGGAAGGGACGGGAGCCAACACCAGCCGCAGAAGAACGAGCAGGATGCCGCGGCGGGGCCACCAGACCCCGAGCAGGGGCCTAGAGAGGCACCGACGAAGACGAGCCGCCAGCCCCACCAGAGGCCGCCACCTGCCACGGATCCAGCCCCACGACGCCCATGGAACCAGATCCGGGCAGCGAGGCCCCAGATCCGGCCACCGACCGCGCCTGCTCATCGCGCTGGAGCCACGCCGGCCCAGCCGCCCATGCTTCGCGCTCACGCTCCACCTGCCCATGCGACGAGCGCTCATCCTCGAGTTTGGAATGCAGCTCAGCCTCATAGACCAGATAGACCCCAGATCCAGGGGACTCCTCGCGGCGGAGCTTGCTCCCCGACAAGGCTTCATTGCAGGAGCCCTAGTGAAGGAAATATGCCCTAGAGGCAATAATAAAGTTGTTATTTATATTTCCTTATATCATGATCAATGTTTATTATTCATGCTAGAATTGTATTAACCGGAAACTTAGTACATGTGTGAATACATAGACAAACAGAGTGTCACTAGTATGCCTCTACTTGACTAGCTCGTTAATCAAAGATGGCTAAGTTTCCTAACCATAGAAGCAACCATTTGAGTTTCTACTCTCGGTGTCGCCGACATATGTTCAAAGTCCCACATAGCCTCATTAAAATCTCCCACCACCAACCACGGTAAGTCACTTGTGGTTTTCAGGTTCTGCAGCTTTGCCCTCATAATATGTCTATTCTCAACCCTTGGCTCTCCATATACGCAAGTGATCCTCCATTTTTCTGCGTTCTGGTCTACCTACACATGAGCATTAATATAACGATCGGTTTTGTCAAGAATCTCCACCACATACTACTCATGCCAGTACAGAGCCAGCCCACCACTCATGCCTGCACTATCCACACCACAAAACCCCTTAAGGCCGAGACGACCGCGAATCCTCCTCATCTTTTCCGCCTTTTGCCTAGTTTCACATAGTAAAACCAAATTGGGGGAATGCGACTGGCAAATCGTAGGTTGATCATCTGAAATTCTAGGGGGGGGGGATAAATAACGGAAATGGATACCCGAGTTGGAAACGGTGTCCTCAAGTCATACTTGTTCCCTGAGCAACAAAATCTCGAGGACGAGATTTCTTTAAGGGGGAGGTTTGTAACAGCCTGGTTTTTGGCCCTTTCCTTTTTCCTTTTTCCTTTGATTTATTTGATTTTTGATTTATTTTTCATTTTGGAGTGGTTCTGTGGCCTTGCAGCCTGGGAGATCATCATCATTTCCTCTCCCAAGTGACTCATCATCCTCAAACTCATTCCAAGGTTATGCCATTTCCATTCTAGCCCAACTCCATAATTCTTTTTCTTGGGGAAAATTCCTTTTATATTAAAGGAATAACCTCAATTGCCCTAGGTTGTGAAGCAACCTATATTTCTGTCCATCCCAAAATTCCCAAATAATTCTGATAATTCCCTTGGCTCATATATTGCTCAAATATGCCCAAACATTTCCATGGACAGTTCAAAAATAATTCCCCAATATTCATTTTCCTATTCTGCCCTAAATGGCACTTTGTGAAGGAAGTGTCATTTATGTTTTCCTAGTTGCTCCCAAACTTTTTGCTCATGATATATCATACAACTCATTGTCTCATGCAAAAATTCAACTTCATTTGCCTAGCCAATCTTCCTTAGAATTGTTTCAAACTTTGTGTCAGACAGAAGGCATTGTGAAGGAAGTACTAGCTAGGGTTATCCAAATGAGTTTAAATTTTGCACACCTCTTAAAGTCCTCATATTAACCCACTCCTCCAATTTTCAGCTCCATCCAATCATCTATGTGAGCACATGACCAAATCTTTGTTTTTGTCCAAATTTTCAGCTAGTGAAGCATGTATATTTTATATTGCTTTATTTTTGCTAAAAATTTACGAGAGCATTCTCATGACCATAAAACATATCTCCACCAATTGTGGGACCATTTCATCAAGCCAATATGTCCCTAGAATTTTTGTAAGTTTCTGGACAAAGAGGATGTTTGTGAAGCAAGTACCATTTTGGCATGTCCAATTGGTATGAAACATTTACAGCCTCTCTACATGTCTAAATAATAATGCCTTGTCAAATTTCAGCTCAAGTTGATACTCCGTGTGAGTGCACTTTCCTGATCAAGTTTCTGGACCAATTTTGCAGTTACAAAGCAACTATATTAATCCTTGGTCCATTTATCCTAAAAACCTCCAGGATTATACTCCTTCCTGAGCAAATTATCCCAGACAACACCATTGACTCCAATCAATTCCCTGTTGATCACCAGTGCGTAGCCAAGTTTGTTGCAGCAAACTTTTAGTGATCCCTCGCATCTCCCCTTGGCTCTTTCTCTTGATCCATCACCTACCTCAGGCTTAGTGATGCAGAGACTCATCAGCAGACATCTCATTGCAGCCTCTTGTGTCCCCTCCTTGCCATGCCAGGCGGTGACCACGTGGATTTTTGTGTGTGCACGCGCTCTGGTTGCAGCAAACGTGCTCTTCGCGTCGGGTCTCGTCGGCCTGCGGCCTCTTGGCGGTGTCCGCACGTTTGGGCGTGCCGAACTGATTCCCGTGCCTCTCCCATCGCCCTCGTCCCTCTACCCCCTCCCGAAGACTCCTCGCTAGAGCTAGCCGACGCGCGGCCACGGGTGCACTGTGCCCCGCTTGACCCGGTCCTCGCTCTGTCCGTTTCTTATGCTCCCCGACGTCGGTTTCTTCTCCGTGACCCTCCACTGCACTCCCTTGGCCTCTCCCATCTCGTCCGTTCCCTCCCATGAGCTCTGGCTCTGCCGACGCGCTGGCCGGACCCGAGCGGCGGCACTTGGCCGACCTCCCTCGCCCACCTATTTAAGGCCTTCCCGAGACCCCCCGAACTCAACAGCCTCCTCACAGGCCTCCCAGTAGCCTTCCCGACCCCTTCCTTGAGCTCCAAGAGCTCCCGAGCCCTCCAATTTCCGCCATGGCTGCCTCTGGCCTCCTCCTAAATTCGTGACAACCGAGCCCTCCCCCTCCTTCCTGACCTCACCAGAGAAACACCCGGGTCCCATAGCTCCACCCCACCCCTTCACCTCATCTCCGGAGCAGCCATGGCCTCGACTCTATCCACACCCGAAGCTCCCGTCCGCCAGCGTCGAAGCTTCAGTCGACTCGGTCCATCCCGGCGACCGTGGATGGGACCGTTCGACGCGTCGCTTGACGCTGAGCATTTCCATAGGCAGAGCCTTGCCGGAGGTGCCCTGTAGCTTCGGCAGGCCTCGTCGGGCCCGGCTCTTCCGCGGCTAGGCGCGGGCGAGAGGAAGGATATGACGCCCCCCTCGCCAGCTGGCCATGGGCCCCATGACCCCACTCGTCAGCTGCCACGCGTTGACCCCCAGGTACGCTGACGTGGATAAGTGGATGCGTGAGCCTCGGGATTACGTCTTCATTTTCCAAAAGCGGATTTTGGTGTTCCTTTAGCCGGAATGGTGTTTTCACTTCCTGGAAACGTATTCCTTTGTAATGCGCTTTCAGTTTTTCTGTCCAGGCCCTGTTTGAAAATACTTCCATTGCAGATAGGTCCCTGGCAGAAAACACATCATAAATTTTTGCTCACAACTCCAAACGAGGTGATTCCAAAGCCCACTTCTTTGTCTCATCGAGCCCGTTCTGTTGGTAACATTTTCATGATGTTGTCACATTTCGAAAATGACCATTATGCCCTTGCCCTTAATCAGCCCCCTCTGAGAGAGAACAGTTTCCGGCGATTCTTTCCGCGAGCTTCTCGCACTTCCTCCCGATGAATCCCTCCATCCCAGGCAAGCCACACCCTCGATTTGCATGATTACAATGCAGTGGCATGGTTTAAATTATTTGAACTTGTTTAAAATATTGTTTTAGCTACTTGTGATTTGTTCATGGCATTTCTTGGAGTATTGTTTGATCTTGTTATAGCCATGATATTGTTTGGAGTTCTAGGACTAATATTTTGCAACTTATGTGGATGACATGTTGCCTTTGGATTCTTAGTGGCTATTATGATTATTTTCATGATGGTATTATGCTTTGGAGTATTACTTTGCATGTCATGTTGCCTTTGGATTATTAGTGGCTAGTATTATTTTCATCATGATGCTAGTTGATATTATGTTTTGGAGTATGATTTCGGAGATGATGCTTGCATGTGGATCTTAGCTGGATAGCTTGTTCTTGCTATTGGAGTAGTAGTATTATCGTTCTTGGATTCATTATGATAGTAGTGTTATGCTATCCTCAGAGTATTTTCATATGACGATAAGATGCTTTGGATTAGTTGTTGGATATTGTTATGCTTTGATTTCAGGTTGATAGATGATAGGAGTATCAATTTTCATTGTTATATTTTGGGGATAAATTCCGTCATTAAGTTGTTGAGGTGCCACCGAGCTGGGATTTTCCAGTGCAACCACATTTGCCTTTTATGGGAAGGCCCTAATGCGGTCTATTATCGTGCCTCTCGCCGGTGCCTCCAACGAGGGAATGTTATGCGCGGGCGCTACCTTGGCCGGGTAGGACGACATAAGCCTTGTGTGCCCATGGTTGGTTTTGAGCTCATGTCCCCGTTTGGGACCGTTTATTGTTTTTCCATGACGGTGGCCATTGATGCCTTTGGTAGGCACGGGGCCACCCTTGACTTACCCCAGAAGGGAGTTAGTCGGAGTGGCCGGGAGAGTGTCATGGCAGTAGATCGGTTTTGTCAGAACGCCTTTGGTCCACCCGAATGGGAGTGCGATGCCATTGGTTCTGTGGTGTGAGTAAAGTGTGCTACCTCTATAGAGTGTGTGTGTTTAATCTATCGATAGTTGCGACCTCGGTCATGGGCACAAGTTCGTACTAGGACACACCGTTCGATCAACACTCACATGATGAAATGACTTATAGATGATTTATATGTTGATATATTGTGAGCACTAACAGTTTGGCAGGATGATGATGATGATGATGGAATGATCTCGAGGATGATCATTTAGTTGGTGATGTGGTCACGAGGTGATCACGTGGATGTTTTGATCACAAGGTGATCAGGTGGATCACGAGGTGATCGAGATGGTATATTGCTTGGCCGGATAGCCAAGAGTGAGATGGTTATGGAGATCGAAGATGGTGGTTTATCAGTATGATAGTAGTTTCATATCATGTTTAGTAGTTGATTTCGTATCATAGTAGTTGTTAATTAATTATCTGCAAATGCTATGTTGTTGTTTTGCCTTGATGCTTTTGGTTGTTGTGAGCTTGCAAGTACATTCAATGTACTGACCTGGCGTGTCATGCCAGATTGCAGGTGATGCCTTGATTGATTGATTGCTTGTCGAGGTTTCCGTGCGTGTGAGCTAGATCGTGTCACAGCCAGAGTCCCTGCAAAGTGGATTTCACCACCTTCGTCGTTGTTTCACTGCTAGATATATTCCACTTCTACGAGTGGTTCCGCTGCTAGCATAGAGCAAGTGTTGTATCACAGGCGTAGTGTCGCCATGCTGATGTGATTCTTTGTAACATCAGACCCATGTATTTATTATCCTTTGTAATAAGAGATGATTTGTTCTATGTCAAGCAGTGTCGTATTCCATAAGACTTTTCCTCGATCTCTGGGCTGGAATATGGGGCGTTCCGGTTTCTCTGAGCTGGGGTGCCACAGGCTTGGTATCAGAGCAAGTCTGGCTATAGGACGCCCTAGTCAGCGCGAGCGGTCGAAACCGGTAGTTTAGAGTCTATCTTGTTTGTTGCATTTGGTTGCTGCATTTGTTTGTTGCATAGCATGCATATAGTCTTATTTCTTATTACTAACGGTTTATCTTGTCAGTGTAGCTGGCATCGGTACGGATCCACTACAGCTCAGCCCCTGCATTTCTCCAGTTTTCTTTTCTTGCCTGTTCTTTGGTGTTTGGTGTCATTTCTGTCCCAGCAGAGTGATGCCAAGTGATCCCGACACTGTTTGCAGAAATGGTGCTCAGGTATCGCACCGAGATCCTTCTTTCAGCCCCACCTATCGTTTCAGTGATAGACATGATTCTATCCCGGATCGTTCTTTTATCTTGTCGTGTTAACAACCCTTAATGATCTTAGTTATCAAGAACTGGCAATGTCAGCAGACTCAGTTTTCCTCGCTATCCTATTTCTTGGACGAGTACAGATCTTTTCCGTTTGCTTGATAACAATGTGGTCGCGACATTCGTGTCCCGCTACATAGTTATCAAGTACATCCTCACCTCCGAGCTTGTCCAGGTTGTTACCTGGCTAAGCCAGCAATTGGTGTAGCAATAATTACATCAATTCTTCCACACATTGATTCGTCCTCGTGCACACCGGCACAACATGCTAGATCGTAGAACCGGAGATCCCGCGAGATTTTTGTGCTTCAGTAAGCATGCATATTATGTGAATAGCAGTAATATGTGACTTTGTTTGTGTGTGAATTGATTGTTTGTGTGTGCTCTTGTTTAGTTGAGTTTTCTTTTGCTTCTTGCTTTTTGGGCCCTCTGTGTTACCTTATTTTCCCTTATGGAAGTTGCTCATCAAACGACACCGGACTCGAAGAAGCAATAAGGGTTACATATATTTGGAAGAAGCTCAGCTGAACATTATGGTCTGCCCAGTCAACTGCATTATAGTATTAATATCTGCTTAGAATACCAATGGTGTCTTGGATTGATTACCAGCATCGAGTCTACATCAGTACTCAATCTGCACAACAGTAATGATTCAATCAGCATGAAGACAAGTCAGGTACCAAATCCCACAGTATATTTTCAGCCAAAGGTATGGATCATATGCAATGTTTGGCTCAGTAATGAATGATGCTTGAAATATGTTATCATGCGAAAGTAAGACAGAAGGTGCTATGATCAAGGAAGACAGTCAAACAAATCTTCTCATGCAAGTAATCATCCATAGAATATTATGGGTGTGTGTATGGCTTTCAGTTTGCATATCACAGTATGAAGCTTTGGATATGAGAAACCCAGCCTTCTTCCACACGCTATCGGAAGAAGCGTATGGTGCAAGGTTCCTCAATTTTCTTCAGCACAATATATGAACAGATTCTGGCCTAGGATACCCAGTCTTTCTCAGCAAGATACCTTAGTAAAAGCTTCTGACAGACGAAAATGAATCTTTCCCAACAAGCAACCCGAGGAGAAGCTTCTCAAGTATGGAACCCAGGCTTCTCCAACACGATTGTCGGTGTCAAAACCGGCGGATCTCGGGTAGGGGGTCCCGAACTGTGCGTCTAGGCTGGATGGTAACAGGAGGCAAGGGACACGAAGTTTTACCCAGGTTCGGGCCCTCTCGATGGAGGTAAAACCCTACGTCCTGCTTGATTAATATTGATGATATGGGTAGTACAAGAGTAGATCTACCACGAGATCAGAGCGGCTAAACCCTAGAAGCTAGCCTATAGTATGATTCTGTTGTCCAACGGACTAAAACCCTCCGGTTTATATAGACACCGGATAGGGTTAGGGTTACATAGAGTCGGTTACAATGGTAGGAGATCTACATATCCGTATCACCAAGCTTGACTTCCACGCCAAGGAAAGTCCCTTCTAGACACGGGACGAAGTCTTCAATCTTGTATCTTCATAGTCCAGGAGTCCGGCTGAAGGTATAGTCCAGCCACCCGGACACCCCCTAATCCAGGACTCGCTCAGTAGCCCCTGAACCAGGCTTCAATGACGACGAGTCTGGCACGCAGATTGTCTTCGGCATTGCAAGGCGGGTTCCTCCTCCAAGTACTTCATAGAAGATTTTGAACACAAAGATAGTGTCCGACTCTGCAAAATAAGTTTCCATATATCGCCATAGAGAGAATAATATTTACACAAATCTAATCTGCTGACGTATCCCATAGTGTGACATCACACCACGGCCAAGCCTTTATTCGAATCGTTTTACTGTCCCATCTCAACGTGTTATGCGAGGCGGTTTCCTTGGCATGTCTTGTTAAAGCAGAGATCGTGTCCCCTTATTCTGGGATTCTCATCAATACGGGCGTGGGTAACCCAACCGCTTCTAGGACTCCTAGACTATAGGCAAGTCCAAACGGCCATGGAGAGGACACTTGATTCACCCTCTTTATAAAGGGATAAGGTTTTTACTTTTTCCCTCCCGTTCTCAATCGAATCCTTCCCCCACCTTAAGTTCAAACACCCAAGGTTCAGGTCAGGTGCTCCGAACCCTCAATCATGTCCGGATCTAGCCTTCAAGGCCGATGGATGCCTTTCTCCGTCACGGAAGAAGATATCAAAAAGTTGAGGGAGGCCAGATATATGACCGCCGAGGTTTCGCATCGGCTGCCCGCCCAAGGGCAGGCCGTCCCCTCCCCCGAACCCAACGAGAACGTCGTGTTTGTCTCCCACTTCCTCCGAGGTCTAGGCCTTGCTCTGGATCCTTTCGTTAGGGGTTTGATGTATTATTACGGGCTAGATTTCCATGATCTAGCTCCGGACTCCTTTCTTCATATCACGACATTTATTGTCGTGTGCGAGGCCTTCCTCCGGGTTACCCCTCACTTTGGCCTGTGGCTCAAGACTTTTGAAGTAAAGCCGAAGATGATCGAGGGGCAACATGCAGCGTGCGGAGGTGCCTCAATACGCAAGATGACGGGAGCCCCCTGGCCCAAAGGTTCCATTCCAGAGGTGTCTGAATTGTGGCAACAGGAGTGGTTCTACATCACGGCTCCTAGAAGTGCCAAGTGGGCGGCCGCCCCTGTTTTCCGCTCGGGCCCTCCACCACAACTGATGTCATGGATCAGCAGAGGTCTGAGCTGGGGTCCAGCCAAGGACGTGCCTATTCTGCAAAGCCGCATTCGAGATCTCTTCAATGGAGATTTTAGTTTGGTTGCGGTAATACAAGTTATGTTGGTTCGTCAAGTCCAGCCTTGCAAACGCCGGCCCCTTCGCTTGTGGGAGTTCAATCCCGAAGGACCGCGTGTCATTCAAAATTTCCTCGGCCTGACGCACGAGGAGATGTACAAGTCATTCTTCGGACCTCAGGTAGAGTGTCCGGAAATCACCGAGGACGTGGGCCTGAGCAGTAACCGCGCCGCCGAACAGGTAAGGAATCTTCCGGCCGAACATACTATCTCTCATTTGTTACGAAGTTATCTCTGAGAGTTCGCTTTTTGACCAAGACTGGCTAACAAAGGCGAAGTTGATTCGGTGTTCGGCCCCCCTCCCTGAGGGTTTGGAAAATCCGGTACTGGAAAAGATGCTCCAGGTCGCACCCTGCCCGGAGCCCTTGAAGGAAGATACCGGGGAGGATAATACGGGCGGACGCGGGCCCCCAACGCTGCCCATTCTAACCGAGGGAGCGAGCGTCTCCATGAAGGAAGACGACCGGAGGAGGAAAAGGACTGCGCCCGGGGATTCGGAAGCCGAAGCTTCCAAACGGGAGAAGAAGTCTCCCACAGAGGGTCCTACCTCGGGGGGTGCTTTTGCCGCACTAAGTCCGCGGGGGGATCAATCCTCCAGCGAGTCGTAAGTGACCCGAAATACTTTAATAGTACAGGTATGCCATCTTTTTCTTCTGAGAAAATAACCACCGCATATATCTTTGCAGTTCGGGCCTTAGCCCCTCTCAAATGAGTTCGTCTTCGGGGGATCTTCTTCCAGAGATGATGGAGAGCGAAACGCCTCCTCCGGACTCCTCCGCTCTAGAAGCGGGCGACCCCGAAGTGTCGTTGCAGAGGTCCTCTCCGAATCCGGTGAGGCCAGAAGATAATCCCATTGACCCTCGAAGCTCCCAGTGTCCGGCTCCCGAAGAGAACAGACAAAAGAGTCCGGCACCGTCTGGTGCGCGATCGGATGTTCTAAGGGAGTTGCTGGGGCGAGTGGCCCTCTCAGATGAACACCGTATGCTGATGAATACGGTGATGGAGAGAATCTTATCCGTCAAAAGCGGATTGCATAAAGCTTTTATGAGTCTACTGACAGGCTTTGAGGTACGTAAAATAATGTATAATAGTCCTGCACATGCTAGGTGTGCCCTGTGTAGATAGTAGCCCCTGAGACTCTGGTGGTCGTCGGAAACAACGACGAATAGAGGATCATATTCCCAGGTAATAATCATACTGCCTCTATGTGTAGGTGATGGAAGCTCCGGTGGCTAGCCGGACTAGCGAGTTTGCCTATTTAAAACGGTAGTTAGATGCGGCAGACGCCGACATCGAGCTTGTTAACAAAAGGCTTGACGAGGCACAGGGTAAGTGTCATTATCTGGTAAACGCCACATAGGAAGAGCAACATGATGCCAGTATCTTTAATATGTTGTGACTGTAGATGGCGCTGCCACTGTTGAAGCCTTACGGACAGAACTTGCCCGAGCCAAGGAACAAGCGAGGTTGGGTAATGCGGCTGCTTTGAAGGCGGACGAAGAGTTGCAAGCCGAGAAGGCCGCGCTTGGCGAAAGCCGATATAAGATGGCCAAGATGGCCATAGAATTAAAAGCCGCCGCCGACCATTGCCGGGTTCTTGAAAAGGAAAACCAGGCGAAGGCATCGGACCTTAAGAAGGCTGCTGCGACGAAAAAAGACCTCCGCTCTGCTATGGGGGCAAAGAAGGAGGAGCTGCGGGAAGCCGGGGATATTGTAGCTGGGAAATCCTTTATGCTGCGGAGGAAGTTCGGAGATCCACGGTATGCCCCTCTGGATCGGCTGTGGAGTTCGGAGGATGTGCATATGGATTTGGCGGCGAGCGCTGCCGATGCGGTCAAGTACTTCCAGGGTCCAATGGACCGTGAAGTGGACCAGCTGTTTTGGACACAATTCCATTCTCCCGAGCGTCCACTTTCATTGACTGACCAATTAGCCGAATGGGTCGAACTGAATAGGTTGTCCGGACGCACCATGAGGTCTGTTGTGGATTAGCTATGGCCGGAAAGGCCGAACCGAATAGCTATTTCAGCTTGGTGCAGCAGTTCCTTGACGTGGTGCCGCACATCAATGCGATGAAGAGGTCGGCATGCATAGAGGGCTCACGGATGGCCTTTGCCCGTGTTAAAGCATGCTGGGCGGAGATGGATGCCACCGCGGTTGCAGCGCGGGATTCGGCGATAGGCCGAATGGCTTCTGAGCACTACTTTGAAGAAGTTCTTGAGGGTGCTTGTTTGATAGAGACCCAGTGCTCAAAAAATATTATGTTTGAGTGATATGTAATCTCATTGTAAGAGAAAATGCTTTTATAAAGTTTTATAAGGCTATTTTTATACTTTTGCCTGAAAGTAATATGATGCCTCCTGGGCGGCCGTTTATGTATACATGTGTATAACCTGAAAGATTGTAGCCATCGGCTTCAACCCCCACGCAAATAATGCGGAGGTGCTCGCAAAAATACACGTTCACACTTAACCCAACGTCTTGGTCCTATTAAGGAGGTGATAGCGGAGCGAGCGAGGCAACCGGACTATAATGCTTTAGCACTTTCACTTAGCCATAGGAGTTTGACAGTGGGGCTATTAGATAGCCCCTGGTGGCTCAGCACTCTCCTGATCCCGGGGTGCGTACATGCCTGGCTGGAAAGCAGCCCTTCGTTAAGGCGGAGGAATTCTAACATTCCAACAGGTCATCGAGTGGTTGACCAGTCTCACGCTATATCATGACAGTCAGTTTTCGGCTTTCTCTACTGAGGTGCTCGTCCGGATGAACCAGGGCACAATCGCAGTAGTTCTCCTGGTGCTACCTTAGCCGGTAAAGCGGAACGTAAGGCACCAAAACACAGGAGCCGGGCAAACCCAACATTTGACCAAAGACAATGATTCAGAGCTGATGCATATAGGGCCAAACTCGCGACGCCGAACACTCCCTAAGGTATTCGGTCTTTGTGGTATAAACCGGGCCTGAATAATGGCCTTTGTAAGAAGCCCCTTGTGTCCAGGTACGTGCATTGTTCTGGCGTGGCCACATGCCAAGACGTCAGCATCCTTCTCAACGGTGGATATGTATCAACAAGAGACAGTAAAAAAGGTTTACGCAGGGTCTTAATCTAAAAAGAATCCTTGGAGCGGGTCCCTGCTGCACGTCTGCGCCTGTGTCTCCGTTGTGCCGTATCCTGGACGGGTGTAGCACGATGATCGTCTGTAAAAGAGAGGAATTTAGGTGAAAAAGTTGTCGTGCAAAAAGATAGTTTTTAAAGAAACCATGTATAATTCAAGATGAGAAAAGATTGCCACTTGTCTGCGCGCGTTGAGCCCCTTGCATTGACAAATAGGGGTGTGACCGTTTATTCGGTATAAATAGCGGCGCCGGACTTGGTTAGTTGTGTCTGAGGTCTTGACGACCTATTGGATGCTTTCGGTGGTCCGGGCGCCTTTAGTGTGCGGCTGCCAAGGCAGCCGCACTCTCTTCGGCGCGCAGAGATCGCTTGATATTTCCGTTCACTGAAATGATGCCACGTGGACCGGGCATCTTGAGTGTGAGGGAGGCGTAGTGTGGTATTGCATTAAAGCGAGCGAAAGCTTCGCGTCTGAGCAGTGCTTGATAGCCACTTTGGAACAGAGCGATGTGGAAAGTTAAATGCTCGCGACGGAAGTTATCAGGGGAGCCGAATATAACTTGTAGTAGTAGGGAGCCCGTACAGCGAGCCCCTGGGCCTGGCGTTACTCCTTTAAAGGTAGTATTGCTATGGCGAATTTTTGTTGGGTCTAACCCCATCCTGCGGATTGTATCCTGATATATTAGGTTTAGATTGCTGCCACCGTCCATCAATACTCGTGTGAAGTGATATCCGCCAATTACTGGGTCTAATACCAGGGGAGTCCATCCTGCACGCCGGATACTTGCTGAGTAATCGCGATGGTCGAAAGTGATCGGTTGAGACGATTAGTGGCAGGACTTCACGGTGACAGGCACTTGGGTATATTTCCCTGGGACTGCCGCATTGTTTCCCTTGATCACGTGTAACACGTATACTGTTTTGACTTCTGGTGGAAATTTCTTTTGTTCCCTAGTGTCTTGCTTGGGAGGCTCGTCCTCGTCTTCACTTGGTGTATCCTCCCCCTTGTGTACGGCGTTGAGCTTGCCGGACTGCTTGAAGACCCAACAATCTCTGTGGGTATGATTAGCAGGTTTACCAGGGGTACTATGGATCTGACATACTTGGTCCAGAATTTTGTTGAGGCTGGACAGTTCATCCCTGGTGCCTTTAGAGGGCGGCTTTTGCTGACCTGGCCGAGAGCTTTTGAATCCAGCGTTTACTGCCGTGCCCTTCGTGTTGTCTTCTTTATTCTGGCGTTTGTTATTGCTGTTGCGCCGTGATTTCCCGTTTCCATCTCTAACTTCAGATGTACTAGGGTCGCTGGTGCTGCATCTGGCTAGCCAGCTGTCCTCACCCGCGCAAAAGTGGGTCATGAGGTTTGTTAATGCGGCCATCGTTCTCGGCTTATTTTGGCCGAGGTGTCTGGCGAGCCATTCGTCACGGACGCTATGCTTAAAAGCTGCCAAGGCTTTGGCGTCCAGACAGTTGACAATCTGGTTCTTTTTAGTAAGAAACCTGTTCCAAAGCTTTCGGGCTGACTCTCCGGGCTGTTGAGTTATATGACTCAAATCGTCCGCATCCGGAGGTCAGACATAAGTCCCTTGAAAATTTGCCCGAAAGGCATCTTCGTGCTCTTCCCAACTTCCAATGGAGCTTTCGGGGAGGCCTTTAAGCCAGTGACGAGCTGGCCCTTTGAGCTTGAGGGGTAAGTACTTGATGGCGTGGAGATCATCTCCTCGAGCCATATGGATATGGAGGATGTAGTCCTCAACCCAAACCCCAGGGTCTGTTGTTCCGTCGTATGCCTCTATGTTTACGGGTTTGAATCCCTCTGGGAATTCATGGTCCGGCACCACATCGGTGAAACACAGGGGGTGTACGGCACCCCTGTAGATGGGTGTGCCGTGTTGTTCGGATGTTTGTTGTATTGCATTGTATGCTGGGGTGCGCTTGCGTGGTCCATAGATGGATCTTGTTGCGCCGTCCTTTGGGTGCAAGCCCTCGCCTGGGTCGCGTGTTGTATTGTGAGTGGCGTTGTATGCCGCCCTGTGTTGGTAGAGGGGTCGTCTATCTGGCCAGGTGGCTGCTTTGATGTTTGGTTGTGGAGGGTCTGAGGCCTCCTCATCGAATTCGGGTAGCAGCTTCCGCTTTGGGTAGCTCTTGGAGGGGCGATTGTCGCCGTACCTCGCTGCTGTGTTGAGTATTTTACACCATCTGATTTGGAGTGTGTCTTGTGCAGCCCTGAGCCTTTGCTTCTGCTTTTTAAGACTCCTCGCAGTGGTAACAAGCCTTTTACGGGCATTCTGCTGCTCCGGGTGCCTGTCCGACGTTATGTCGTCTGGACTATTATCCTTGATAGAATTTGTTTGTTCGGTTTGATTATCTGGATTGCCGTTGTCCGGCAGCGGTTCGCCCTGCTCCAGCGCTGGGTCTGTGTGATCGTTATTTCTGTCGAGGCGGGATTTGGGGCGGCGCTTGCGTCGCTGCTTTGACTACTTCTCGAGGGAACAAGCCTTCGGTGCGTCCTTCCGCTCCTCGTCGTCATCTTTTGGTGCGTCCACCATGTATACGTCATATGACGAGGTGGCTTTCCAGGGCTCAATAAGCGCTGGTTCTTCATCGTCTCCTGCGTCGGCGTCCATACCGTCGATATCTTCGGAGTCGAAGTCGAGCATATCGGTTAAATCATCGACAGTGGCTATAAAGTGGGTGGTGGGTGGGCTGTGAATTTCTTCATCGTCCGTATCCCAACCTTGCTGACCGTAGTCCGGCCAGGGCTCTCCTGATAAAGAGAGAGACTTTAGTGTCTTCAGAATATCACTGAAAGGCGAGTGCTGAAAGATGTTCGCGGCAGTAAACTCCATGATCAGCGCCCTATCGGATTCGATCGGCAGGGGTGCGGCGGGTTCGGAGTCCGGAGAGGAGTCCGGCTTCTTGGAGTCACGAGTCTCGTGGAGTGCGGGGCTGGTGTTCGGCTCGATCGACGTTGGGATCGCAGCCCCCGAGGCGACGTCCAACCACCCATCCTCGATCAGCGCAGTAGGCTCCAAATTAGGGGTCGAAGCCGATGCGGGTGCGGCCTCCAGGGCACTGTTCGGCGGCAGAGCTAGATCATCCTCGTCGTGACAGTGCGGCGCGCTCGGCCGTGGCTCGAATCCGACGAAGATCAAGTCTCCGTGGATGTTAGCCGTGTAGTTTAAACTTCCAAATCTGACCTGGCGGCCAGGGGCGTAGCTTTCGATCTGCTCCAGATGGCCAAGTGAATTGGCCCGCAGTGCGAAGCCGCCGAAGACAAAGATCTGTCCGGGGAGGAAGGTCTCACCCTGGACCGCATCGCTATTGATGATCATAGGAGCCATCGAGCCTGACGGCGACGACACAGAGGAACTCTCAATGAAAGCACTAATGTCGGTGTCAAAACCGGCGGATCTCGGGTAGGGGGTCCCGAACTGTGCATCTAGGCCGGATGGTAACAGGAGGCAAGGGACACGAAGTTTTACCCAGGTTCGGGCCCTCTCGATGGAGGTAAAACCCTACGTCCTGCTTGATTAATATTGATGATATGGGTAGTACAAGAGTAGATCTACCACGAGATCAGAGAGGCTAAACCCTAGAAGCTAGCCTATGGTATGATTCTGTTGTCCTACGGACTAAAACCCTCCGGTTTATATAGACACCGGATAGGGTTAGGGTTACATAGAGTCGGTTACAATGGTAGGAGATCTACATATTCGTATCGCCAAGCTTGCCTTCCACGCCAAGGAAAGTCCCTTCCGGACACGGGACGAAGTCTTCAATCATGTATCTTCATAGTCCAGGTGTCCGGCTGAAGGTATAGTCCGGCCATCCGGACACCCCCTAATCCAGGACTCCCTCAACGATACTCAGGCCAAGCTTCACGTGTAAGCTATCGAGACTTCTTCTGTACGCTACCTAGACAAAAGCTTTGAGTAGAAGCTAACAAGTCTTTCTGAGCATGCTACTCGGAGGGCTTCTCCCGTAAGCCACTCAGCCCACGACAGTACCACACTATGCATCGTCCCTAGAGATTATATGATGAGTTCGCAATATATGGCAGCACCGCTTAGGGATCAGATTCGCAACATTTTTGTCAGTAGCACAAATCAGTCAAGGCATAGGTCTTCTTCAGAAACCAATGTTCGGCTACATACCTTTCCACATATATGGTGAGAATGTATCCTCGGACATGCAAGTTACTCGGATAGCTTTCAACACACGACACCTTGCCTTCTTCAGTATGACACCGCATGTCGTATTCAGTATTGCTACAAGATATGACACAATAAGCAGGCAGTATATGACAGTGCATCTCAAGGGTCAGATTCCTAATGATTTTGTTAGAAGTATCACTTAGTCAAAACCTATGCCTACCGCAAGGATCGGGTGTTCGCTGGCATATTCTTCTTATAAATATGGTGAGCATGCATCCCCAGTCATATCAGTCACTCATACAAGATGCGGCAAGGATCAAGCAAATATACCTAAGGAAGGTGTGGATCCCACTACCTCATGAGCTATGCAAAAGAAGATAAGTAGAGATACATCTCAGGTAATGAAAGGATCGATGAGTTCTGGAGCTGACAATGTCGGTGTTCTGGGAACGGGGGTCCCCAGACTTACCTGCCTGCGGCCCACGGCATGGCTCCTCTGGCGGCCTGGTACGATACATCTTCACCAGCAAACACTCAAGACCCTCACGAGGCGGACGACACAAGACCTCCTCAGGGGCATCCTCACTAGGTTGGCTTGCGAGGAGTAGAGAGATCAAGGTGAGGGGCACCTCGCGAGGTTCCCGTGACGTGAGCCATGACGACCAAGGCCATGCGGGTGCCAGTGGGCGCAGAGCACCAGTTACCTCTTTGGTGCTAAAGGAGCAGGCACAGGCGAGGAGTCCCGAGGCGTCAGGCAAAGGTTTCCATATCGGTGCAACAAGACCAACAGGACGGCAGGACGGAGGTCATCGCGGAGCCCATCACGACGTCACCACCAGAGCCTTTGGCAGGCAAAGACCACCTTTTGTCAGGATAGCTTGTACTAGCCGTCCCCTTCGAATTGGCCATTGTGGGATCCCTTCCCACCTAATATTTGGGAAGAGGACCAGGGCCTCTATAAATAGGACTAGCCCCCACAGTAGTCAGGGAGCGACTCATCCCGGGGATCGGATCATTTAGACCATCCTAGCCACACATGCTCATCGAGCTCAAGAGCACCTCTCCTTAGGAGGCTATTCTTCCCTTGTACTCCTTCATCCCTAGCCTACAAGGCAATCCACCACACCACACTGGAGTAGGGTATTACACTAGATCGGTGGCCGAACCAGTATAAACTCTTGTGTCCCTTGTTCTTCGGGTTTGGCGAGCTAGGTTCTGAGATTGTTATGAGACCGTGAGCTGGGGGGAAATATATTCGTGCACACCCCAGTGTTCGAACCTCAAGGGTTTTGCAGGAACCCGTAATCCGACATTTGGCGTGCCAGGCAGGGTGCGCTCAAGCTTTCCCTTCGTCGATCCATGTTCCGCAGCTTCATCACACCCATGTCAGACGCTCGTTGAGCCCGTGCTGAGTGCCACGCCGCCCTCGCCACTTGCGTCGCCTAGGTGGCGCCCGTTGGTAGACCTCCCCACCATTCTCCATCACCTGTTGCTAACGCCGCTACCAGCCCGGCAGCAAACGAGCAACAAGTGTCATCACTGCACCCCTTTGTGCGGCTGGACGGCCGCACCGCCACCCCGTCACTGACTCCGGTCGGCTCATCGTCACACATGCATCGCGCATCCGATGACGCGCAGGCCGCGTTGCTTATGGCGCACAAGCTCCCGCGCTACCGCCCAGTCGACGGCCTCTACAAAGAATGGTTGCACCGCATCGCCGAGCTTGTCAGCGTCGTTGGAGGCTCCTCGACACCATCTCTCTCACTGCCTCACCCCCTCCAATTGTAGGCGACGCAGCTCATGGAGCGCCTCGACCACCGCCTCAAGATGGCATCCTGGCGCCAAAGCGGGCGGCCCCTCGGCGCGACGCGCCGGGTGCCCGCACGCGAAGAAGGAAGCTGCCAAGAAGTTCCCCGATCGCCGGGAAACGCCCCTGCACTCCCGGCGCCAACACGTCAAGACCGCATGCCACCTGTGGCGGCAGTGCGTCGGTATCAAGATCCAGATCCGCCCTCGCGGCAGGCTCTGGCGGCCACAACAGGCTGCCGCGCCTTCACCCCAGAGCTGCATAGCGTGGTTTGGTCAGGCAAGTTCAAGCCAGACCTACCTCCGCGCTACGACGGCACCCCCGACCCTTCGGAATTCCTGCAGCTTTACGAGCTGAGCATTGAGGCGGCAAACGACAACGAGAAAGTCATGGTGAACTATTTTCCCATGGCTCTCAAGGAGGGCGCTCACTCGTGGCTCCTGAACTTGCCCCCGGGCTCAATCTCCTCCTGGGACCAGATGCGCGACTGCTTCGTCGCCAACTTCCAGGGCACTCGCGACCATCCACCGGCCGCGGGTGACCTGCACCGCATCAAGCAGCAGCCTAGAGAGACCCTGCAGAAGTACATCCAGCGCTTCAACAATGTTCGCCTCAACATTCCCAAGATGACCGAGGAGGCCATCATCTCCGCATTCTCTGATGGAGTCCGCAACGTTAATATGAAGGAGGAGCTCGCATCCATGAGGAGCTACGCACGACACTAGAGCTGTTCAACCTGGCGACCAAGTGCGCACGAGCTGAGGAGGGGGCGCCTCTCCCTCATTGAGCTCCCTACTGCCGACCCAAAAGAGAAGAAGGCAAAGGCCAAGTACGTAAAGCGCAAGGGGGTGGTTGTGCTCGCGGCGGAGCCGGAAACGAAGCGCGACCGAGACCTCCTCGAGTCGTCCAAGAGCAGCAGTCCGTTCTGCGCCTTCTACAACGTACACAACCACAACATTAACGACTGCCAAGAGTTCAGGGCCATTCGAGATGGACGCTTTGGTCAACGCCCCGAGCGCAACGACTGGGGCTACGGCCGAGGAGGAGGACGAGGTGCAGGACGCTGGGACGACCGCGGCCCCAGCAGGAGTGGTGCCGACCGGCCTTGCGAGGACCACTGGAGGGAACAGCCTCACGAGGGCGCCTGGAGGGACCAGCCTCGTGAGGACCGTCCTCAGGGCAATTATGGCCTCCCTCTGCTGCCACCACCAAGAAGGAACGACGACCACCATGAGGATGAGGGGTTGGGAGCTTCCAGGAGCCACGCGCTATCGCCTGCATCTTGGGTGGTGCACAAGCCCCAGCTTCCCAGCGCATCTTCAAGAAGTTTGCTCGTGAGGTGAATGCGGCCCTTCCCAGGCCAGAGGCCACGCGTCCGCTCAGGTGGTCCAAGTGTGCCATCACCTTCAGCTCAGCAGACCAACTCAAGTGCGCGGCAACCATCGGCGTCCTCCCGATGCTTTGTTCACCCATCATCAGCAACGTCCAAGTCACCAAGACCCTCATCGACGGCGGCATGAGGCTCAATTTCCTATCCGTCAAGACATTCGATAGCCTCCAAGTGCCATACGATTAGCTGCAGCCTACCAAACCCTTCTCAGGAGTGATCGACGGCTCCACCACCCCGATAGGGCAGGTCCGCCTCCCTGTCACCTTCGGCCAGCGTGATAACTACCGCACCGAGCTTATCGACTTTGATGTTGCCCACATCTGTCTGCCGTACAATTCCATCCTTGGGTATCCAGCATTGGCCAAGTTCATGGCAGGACCCACCACGGCTACAACATCCTCAAGATGCCAGGAAGCGGCGGAATCATCATAGTCCCCTGCGAAGAAAGAGATGCGTTGTGCTCCCTGGAGCGCGTCTTCCAAGCCACAGCAATTGAAGACCCAGACAACGCAGGCACCCTGTACCCTCATGAGGCCATCCCCAAGAAGAAGAAGCAACTACTCCGTACAGGGCCTCAGGAGAGCGGCATCTCCAGCGGCACCACCACAGGGTCCGCGCCTGGAGCTGGGGCGCCTCCCTCCCTCGCATAGGAAGGCGCGCCCGGCGCCCTCCTCGGGCATTGCTCGAGGGCTCTCTTCTAGAGGGCCTCAGACCTAGCCAACATCACGAGGTAGGCACTCAGGCACTACGTGGAGGCGTGCTTTGTTGCACGTTTCCCTCAAGAGGGCACAAGGCGAGGAGCGCCAGGTGCTCAGGAGTTCATCACCCAGGCGACCCAGGAGTTTCAAGAGGCAAGGGCCATATGCGGCAACCACCTCCCACCACCCGGTGCAGCTCCCCATCCTGGTGAGGACGGCGGGCTGCACGTGTGCGTCGACATTCCATGGCTCAATAGGGCCGCGTCTCAGGAGCGCTTCTGGCCTTCGCACGCTGGCCGGTGCGAGGTCCCACCTTGCAGCTATGTTTGCATGCCGTTTGGCTTGCCGAACACGGCTGTCACCTACCAGCGTCATCTACGGAGCATCCTGGCGGCTCAGGAGGCCAGGCATCACACAGTCCTGGCCGAAATGGCGACGGTCTTTAAGGAACCACCCGATCCCCCGGAGCCTCCTGAGGCTCAGGGTTCTAGCGGCTTGTGAGGAGCGACTCTTCGGCACGCATCATCAGCTACTTCAACACTCCTTCGACAATGGTACCATGTGACATTTTCCGGTTTACTCAGCTGGGAGCGCCCCTCGGGCTGCATCATTCTCAGGTCGCACAGGCTTGCCCCTGCGGCATGTATCTTTCTGCATCCTTAGCTTACTCAGCTAGGGGCACCCCTCGGGCTGCATCATCCCTAGGCCACTCGGGTCCGTCCCAGTGGCAAGCATCATTTTTACGTCTATTTAAACTAGCTTATCTTCCTGCGAGGTTTCCCTATGGCTATCACTCGTTTGATTACATCTTGCGGTATCCTGCATTACTAACCGATCTCCTGTTTACCCTGCGGTGAGAGCTCCACACATCGGCACGGCGCTTGTGCTCGGGTCCGTCCCTGCAACGCTGATAAACCTAAGAGATCGAGCTCTGGCTCGCGGCCTGCTCCGCGCATGTCACCTTGCCAGATCCTCAGTGTCTCCGCCTTCCTATGGATCAATCGATAGTTGGGTAACCAACGCGATCACGGGCTATATTCCGTCTCCAGCTAACATGCAGGAACCTCCGAAGGACTAATGGCGGGCGGCACCACGGGCCCCTTCTTTCTCCACACAATTCGCTTGCACGTTAAAGGGGGGCTCCTGAGCATCGCGACTCAGGGGCCCCTACTGGCTCTCCAACCCTCACCCCTTGGCCTTGACCATGGCATCGCGACCTGGCATACCAGCAGCGGCTGAGCTCGCTCGAGGGCCGGGACCCGAGGACGTAGAGCACATAGAAGGACATGAAGGTAGGGGGAAGCTCGCGCGAGCCTGACCCAGATGATGCACAAGCCTGGCGCGGAACAAGGAATCGACTCTGGATCGCTAAGATAAGTCACGCACCCGGATCACCCAAGCGCTGCGGCATAGGATTCCCAACTCTCGCAGCCTTGCTATGGCAACGTCACCTTCCTTTCCTACCTTTAGGAAGCTGCTTGCACGCTGAATGGGACCTCTTGAGCATCGCATCTCAGGAGCTCTTACTGGACCTCGGGCCGCTCACCTCCTGGCCTTGACCACGGCATCGCGACCTGGCATACCAGTGGCGGCTGCAGCCTGCCTGGGGACCGGGATCTATTGGCGTAGAGCACCAAGCTACCGCGAGGTTGGAAAGGGGGGACTGAGCCAAAGCAAGACACACAGTCGTAGATCTTCATAATAAGGATAATATTGACAAAATACGCTACAGACCCTTTACATGCCCCCATGGGGCTCATCTCGACTCCTCGCAGGAAACAAAAGAGGAAGGTTTCTGGAAGCCCTATCTACAGGTGCCACCACCGACGCCATCATCAACAGTGGGCCACGGGAAGCCAACGCCAACCCCATCCAAATCAACGACGACGACGAGATGACACCGCTGCTCTGCTCCGGGCACGACGGGAGCTCGGGGGCATGTAGCTGTTGTTGCTCGTCTCTGGAGTCTCGTCATGCTCCAGAGAGTCGTCGAGCTCCCAGGATTCGTCGTTGCTGCTGGAGGAGCTGTCGGCAAGCCCAAGGGGAGGCTGAGCACCCGCCGCCGCGCCATCTTGGCGGCTCCCTCCAGGGCAGCAATCCAGGCGATTGCCCTCCTCGTGGAAGACCTTGAAGAATAGCGTGGAGGTGCCGTCGTACTCAAAATGGATGGCGAGCGCCCCTCCGCGCGGCAGACGCGAGCAACCTCACCCCATCCTCAGGTCATGAAGATCTCCTCGAGGGAGACGACCTCGACCTCTGCTCCCGTCGCAGGGGTGTCGCATCTAGCGTGCTGCAGCCACAACGCTGGTGCCCCCCTCGGCGGCATCTCCTCGATGAAGAATGGCGGGAACCAGATCCACGTGCGCGGTGGCATCACCGCCCACACCACGAGTTCACGCGAGGAGCCCTTGGCGTGAGTTCGCCAAGCAGCGGCGCGTGCCACCACTGCACGGCCATCACGGCCGTGGTGCGAGGGGCGTCGGTCCCCGCCTCCTCCTCTGGAGCCCCCTGCCTAGGCGTACAAGGGCAGTGGATAGCCAGGGGGAGGCCGTTCATTCCAAGGCCTCGACACCACCAGCCTTATGACGACGTCGTGAGGGCGGGCAAGCCTCTTCTTCGGCGGGAGAGGACCAAGCTCTTCACGGGAGGATCTTCCCTTCTCGGCGGCGGAAAACCTCCATATCGGCGCCATGGCTGACGCAGCAAAGCAGCGAAGCAAGGAAGAATAAGCAAGCGGAACGGAGGAAAGATGGGCGACAGGGGCTCTGCCCCCTCCCCATTTATAGCACGAGAAGGCCAACCGCCGGCCTCCACGATCGTGTGTAATGATGACCTTTTTCTGCATGCAACAGGGACTTGTCAAGTCGGGCAGTTGCCGAGGCGACGTGGGGAAGCAGAGACGCCCACGTCCCAACAGTGGCCACGCGTCAATCAAGGCCGCGGGTGGTTGGGGCTTGCGATGCTCCGCACTTGCCCCTGAGCTTAGCCTCGAAGCCAAGTCCGAGCGCGCCTTGGGCCCGGGGGCCACTGTCGGCGTTCTAGGAGTGGGGGTCCCCAGACTTGCATGTCTGCGGCCCACGGCATGGCTCCTCTGGCGGCCTGGTACGACCCATCTTCACCAGCAAACACTCAAGACCCTCGCGAGGGGCCAAGCCTCATGAGGTGGACGACACAAGACCTCCTCAGGGGCAGCCTCACTAGGCTAGCTCGTGAGGAGCGGAGAGATCAAGGTGTGGGGCACCTCGCGAGGTTCTCGTGACGTGAGCCATGACGACCAAGGCCAGACGGGCGCCAGCAGGCGCAAAGCACCAGTTGCCTCTTTGGTGCTAAAGGAGCAGGCGCATGCGAGGATTCCTGAGGCGTTAGGCAAAGGTTTCCATATCGGTGCAACAAGACCAAGACTAGCAGGACGGAGGTCATCGCGGAGCCCACGACGATGTCACCACCAGAGCCTTTGGTAGGCGAAGACCACCTTTTGTCAGGATAGCTTGTACTAGTTGTCCCCCTTCGAATTGGCCGTTGTGGGATCCCTTCTCGCCTAATATTTAGGAAGAGGACTAGGGCCTCTATAAATAGGACTAGCCCCCACTGTAGTCAAGGATCGGCTCATCCGGGGATCGGATCATCCAGACCATCCCAGCCACACAAGCTCATCGAGCTCAAGAGCACCTCTCATCAGGAGGCTGTTCTTCCCTTGTACTCATTCATCCTCAGCCTACAAGGCAATCCACCACACCACACTGGAGTAGGGTATTACACCAAATTGGTGGCCCGAACCAGTATAAACTCTTGTGTCCCTTGTTTTTCGGGTTCGGCAACCAAGGTTTTGAGATCATTGTGAGAGCGTGAGCTGAGGGGAAAGATCTTCGTGCACACCCAAGTGTTCGAACCTCAAGGGTTTTTGCAGAACCCGTAATCCGACAGACAACACAAAATCAACAGTTTTGACAATGGTCACCAAGGTCATTATTCCCGCACCTGACAAGGAAATCTCATGAACTCCTGTCGGTGCAACAAATCCTAGTGTATGTTGCCCGGATTGTACACAGGCTCAAGGGCAAGGTTACAGTATCCAAGACAAGGCTAGGTAGAAGAGATAGCTCTTTGAGAAATCAAAGGGCGGATCAAGAAGACCAAGACAAGCCGAAGGAACAAGATATAACTAAGTTAAAAACCTCCCTTGCCGGGAAGGCGAGCTTGGTCAGGTCCAGGCCACTCCAAGGACAAGTCACAAGACCTTCCCGGCAAGGGTTGCCGGGACGCTGGCGGCCTGCTTCCCCGCCAAGGCTCTAATACAGGTTGAACTACATTGGTATTTCCCCAAAGAGGAAGGGATGATGCAGCACAGCTACGGTAGGTATTTCCCTCTATGATGAGACCAAGATTATCAAACCAGTAGGAGAACCATGCAACACTACATGAGCGACACCTGCACACAAAGAACAAATACTTGCAACCCGACGTAAAAAGGGGTTGTCAATCCCTCCCGGGTAAAAGATAGGTAAAAATTGTAGTAGATTGGATAAATAGATCTTGCAGGAACGCGAGATAAAATAAATAAATAAAAATTGCAGCAAGGTATTTTTGGGTTTTTGGTTCAATAGATCTGAAAATAAAAGCAAATAAAAATAGATCTCAAAGTCAAATATAATAAAGAAGAGACTAGGGGGCCGTAGATTTCACTAGTGGCTTCTCTCGAGAAAAATAGCATGAAGTGGGTAGACAAATTATTGTTGGGCAATTGATAGAACTTCAAATAATCATGACGATATCCAGGCAATGTTCATTATATATGCATCATGTCCAAGATTAGTAGACCTTCTCCTGCCTGCATCTACAACTATTACTCCACACATCAACCGATATCCAGCATGCATCTAGTGTATTAAGTGCATGGAGAAACGGAGTAATGCAATAAGAACGATGACATAATGTAGACAAGATCTATTCATGTAGGAATAGACCCCATCTTGTTATCCTTAATAGCAACGATACATACATGTCGTTTCCCCTTCTGTCACTGGGATCGAGCACCGTAAGATCGAACCCATCACAAAGCAGCTCTTCCCATGGCAAGAAAAATTGATCTAGTCGGCCTAACTAAATCAAAGATTCGAAGAAGAAACACCAGGCTATAAGTAATCATGCATATAAGAGATAAAAAGACTCAAATAAATTTCATGGATAAAAACATAGATCTGATCACAAACTCAAAGTTCATCAGATCCCAACAAACACACCGCAAAAAGAGTTACATCAAATAGACCTCCAAGAGACCATTGTATTGAGAATCAAAAGAGAGAGAGAGGAGGCCATCTAGCTACTAAATCTAGACCCATAGGTCTACAATTAACTACTCACGCATCACCGGAGAGGCACCAATGAGGATGATAAACCCCTTTGTGATGGTGTCTAGATTTGATCTATGGTTTCTGGAACTTGCGCCGGCTGGAATTGATTTTCATCGACTCCCCTAGGGTTTCTGGAATATTGGGGTATTTATAGAGCAAAGGGGCAGTGCGGGAGGCCACCAAGGTGGGAACAACCCACATGGGTGCGCATGGGCACCCTCTGGTACTTCTTTGGCCCATCATGTGTCTTCTGGCCCAGAAAAATTCTCAAAAAAGTTCCGCTGCGTTTGGACTCCGTTTGGTATTGATATTCTGCGAAGTAAAAAGCAAGCAAAAACAACAACTAGCACTGGGCACTATGTCAATAGGTTAGTCCCAAAAAATGATATAAAGTTGCTATAAAATGATTGTGAAACATCCAAGAATGATAATATAACAACATGGAACAATAAAAATTATGGATACATTGGAGAAGTATCAGCATCCCCAAGCTTAATTCCTGCTCGTCCTCGAGCAGGTAAATGATAAAAACAGAATTTTTGATGTGGAATGTTACCTATCATGTTCATACATATTCTTTTCTTTGTAGCATGGACATTTGGACTTTCATATGTTTCAAAGCAATAGACTAGTTTTGACATGAAGATTTGAATACTCAAGCATATCAACAAGCAACCATGTCTTTCAAAATATCAACACTAAAGCAAGTTATCCCTAGCCCATTATGCTCAATCATTGATCCATTCATGAAACACACTCGCATATTAGCTACACACAATGCTCAAGTACTATCATAGTGCCCTATAGTTGGTGCTTTATAAGAGAAGATGGATACTCAAATAAAAATAAAATTTGCATAAAGTAAAAGAAAGCCCCTTCGCAGAGGGAAGTAGGGATTTGTAGAGGTACCAGAGCTCAAAGCCAAAAAGGTAGAGATAAAAACATTTTGGGTGGCATGCTTTTCCTGTCAACAAAAACGATCAAGTAGTTCCCAATGCTTTCCATGCTAGATATATCATAGGCGGTTCCCAAACAGAAAATAAAGTTTATTCCTTTTTCCACCATACTTTCACATTCCACGGCTAATTGAATCCATGGGTGCCGTCCATACCAACACTTTCCAAGGAATTTATTATTTGACAACATAAAGTAAATTCATTTTTTCTTTACGGGACTGGGCATCCCTAATACCTTTGTCGTACTCTAGTGCAATGACAAGTGAATAAACACAGGTACGTGTCGGGCCTAAACAAACGGTTTTTAACCCCTTTCCACGACGACATTTGGAACCGTCGCCAAGTGAGTGTGTGCGATAGGGTGTCCTTCCCACATGACCCAGAAATCGTCGAGGATAGGCCCTCCTGGAACCCAGGCTGGGGCCGTGTGTGATCGGGCGCGGCATCGAAACCCAATCATTTCTGTGGGTATGTACATCCCACACGATAATCCGAGAAAATCATTTCCGTAGGTATGTACATTCCACATGGTGAATCCCAGAAAAACATTTCCATTCGTATGTATATCACACACAGTCAATCCAAGGAATACGTTTCAGTTATTATGTACATCCCACACAGTCTATCCAGGGAAAACATTTCCATTCGTATGTACATCCCACACTGTCAATCCAGGGAAAACATTTCCGTTCATACGTACATCCCACACAGTTATATTTGTAGGCTCGTGTGTGAAAGGTGTACCTATCACACATGGCCTGACTTGGTTAACTGTTTGCTTTTATCAACTATATCACACACGATTTGATGAAGAAAACTTGTGGCACTAGGCTATCCATCGCAAGCGCTTTTACTGCTAGAACCGTTTGCAAAGGTCCATGACACATTTAGCAGGTTTATTAGTTTACAATTAATAATTCCAGTATTACGTAAATTCACATTTCATATCAAACAGCTGTTTGCCAATTTCATATCAGACACATAAATATATTAAAACATCATAGTATGATAGCTACATGAAAACAATACGGTACAACATATAGCTAGTTCAACTTCATAAGAACAATATATTCATTTCCCTAATCGAGATCATCCAGGCTCGTCTTATCCATCTCTGCTTTCAGTTCAGTAAGAACTTGTTTTGCATGGGCCAACTGGGAAAGTGCCTCCTCCTTCGCCAACACCATCTTAGCAGAGTCTGATTTAAAAAATCTGAGCTCATTCTCCACCTTCAACTTTTTATCCCGCGTCTTCAAATATTCTTCAGCGCTGACAACAGTTTCTCTAAGTCTACGTCTGTTCTCTTCCTCATACATGCTCCAGAGCTTCGCTAGGCACATCTTCAAAGACTGTGCCCACTCTTGATCAACCCACTCCAAGTAAGAACACTTCCGTTCATCCTATAATATATAAAACTAGATCGGTAAAAATTGTAGGGAAAATGGGTTTATAGCAACATAGAAAATCACCAATGCTTATTTTGAAAAATTGAAGAAACATGTTAATTATGACATATCTTCTCAAAAATATCAATGTGCAAATAAAATAATTGGTACTGAGACAACAACCAAATTCTGGAACATAGGAAGCTATAATTAACTACAACAACGCTACAAGTTCTTACTCATGTACAATAAATAACAAATTGAACATTTTATGAGGAAGGTAAATATAACTGCAACAACATAGCGATAGTGTTTGGATGACAGCAAATTGATACTAACAGGTGTGTACATGCACAATTTTAGTAACATAGAACTAATACCACTAAGGCCATCCACTATGTATGCCAAAACTAGGGTAAAGACAACTATTGCTAAATCTCGCACTCGTGCCCTACACTGGTGAGCTGATGCAGCGGAAAAAAGGGACCCGGACTCCGGAGCACGTAGTTGCTCCGATGCCCAGTTCCTTCGAGCCATAAAGATTTAGTATTTTACTGCTTGGCTGCTCGGATGTGTGGACCAAAGTTAGCTGCACAAACTGCTAAAGCGGTGCCAATAATTTTCTGATGGCATCGCTGATGAGATGGCAACAATTTAACATACTAGGTACAAACTGTGACATTGTCTTAGGATGTGTTTGGTTGAAGGTGTGGTATGAATGGGTTGGGACCGTGACAGTGTCCGAATCACATCTAACAAATTATTTGTAACAATGAAAGAGGGTCTAACCTTCTCTGGACATGCCAGAAACTTCCACCCACTGTCCACAGAATCAAATGCAACTAGCTTCACACATGGAGATTGATGGTGACAACGAGCAGATAGATCTTCAGCCACCCCGCTCCATTCGTTGCCACCGATGGTCCTAGGGAGCTACAAGAGGAAGAAATGACTCAAATCGACTGCCAGGTAAAAATTATTCGTTCCAACTCATAGCCCGAGAGAGAGAAGAGAGGCATACCCGGGCAGTGAAGGAGTTGTCGCCGGAGGAGGAAACGCTGGAGAGGTCTTTTAAGAAGACCATGGCGACCCCGGCGGTAGGATGCGAGACGGCGAGAGCGAGGAAGCGGCTATAGCTTAGCAAGGAAGGAAGGAAGGAGGAAACATGGGAAATTTGACTTGTGGTCGGGGAGAAAAGGGGATGGGGAAGGGGGTAAGGGGGCGGGGGTAGATGTTTTGGCGGTAGGCCAACATTTTGGAAATGTGGAGGGAACCTTTGCGCGCGGTGCCACTGGACCTTTCACTTTGAACGATTGTGTGCATCGCAAATGATTCTTCTGCTTTACGTGCATGGGATGAGTTTGATAATTCAAATTTTGGTGGAAATTTCCCAAGGTACGTCATTGCATAATTTAACATTGCTTGCTAATTTGGGCACACAAAAGAGCGACAACAGACAGACCACACTTACTGAATCGAGCAATTTTAGTAAGTAAACAGAGCCAATTGATCTAAACATTGCTCTAACAAAAGACCAGCATTAAAAACAAAGCCTAAGTACGCATAATTTTAACAAATCGGCTGCCACGCCGGCCTACGCATCACCGGTGTGAGATGAGACGTCGATGACTTGTCCTGGCGACATGCCGCCGTTGGTGGACTCCGCATCCCCCCTGCTGAAGTTGACCGCATCCTCGTCCTCGTCCTTGGCGCCGCCCTCAAGGTTGTATTACTCATAGTAGTGGCTGCGCTAGAGCTCGTGTTGGTACTCCACCGCTGATTCCTCCATGGACAAACTCTTCTCTACCTCGACCTCGGCCACGCGCAACTCCTCCTCCCAGCGCTCCTCGATCTCCGCCGCCTCCTGCATCTCCAGCTCCCGCTCAGCGACCTCATGAGGAAGCAGGTGCTCCATGACCATGATACTTCTCCATCGTATCTACTTTTCCAAACACTTTGCCCTTGTTTTGGACTCTAACTTGCATGATTTCAATGGAACTAACCCGGACTGACGCTATTTTCAGCAGAATTGCCATGGTGTTATTTTTGTGCAGAAATAAAAGTTCTCGGAATGACCCAAAAATCAACGGAGAAATATTTTAGAATATATAATAAATATTGGAAGGAAGATCCACGTCAGGGGGGCCCACACCTGTCCACGAGGGTGGGGGACGCGCCTGCCCCCTGGGTGCACCCCCTGCCTCGTGGGCTCCCTGTCGCTCCACCGATATCAACCCTGACTCCATATATTCACTTTCGGGGAGAAAAAACCCAGAGAGAAAGATTCATCACGTCATACAATACGAAGCTGTCGCCAAGCCCTAAACTCTCTCGGGAGGGCTGATCTGGAGTCCGTTCGGGGCTCCGGAGAGGGGAATCTGTCGCCATCATCATCATCAACCTTCCTCCATCACCAATTTCATGATGCTCACCGCCGTGCGTGAGTAATTCCATCGTAGGCTTGCTAGATGGTGATGGGTTGGATAAGATTTATCATGTAATCAAGTTAGTTTTGTTATGGTTTGATCCCTAGTATCCACTATGTTCTGAGATTGATGTTGTTATGACTTTGCTATGCTTAATGCTTGTCACTAGGGCCCGAGTGCCATGATTTCAGATCTGAACCTATTATGTTTTCATCAATATATGAGAGTTCTTGATCCTATCTTGCAAGTCTATAGTCACCTATTATGTGTTATGATCCGTTAACCCCGAAGTGACAATAATCGGGATACTTACCGGTGATGACCGTAGTTTGAGGAGTTCATCTATTCACCATGTGTTAATGCTTTGTTTCGGCACTCTATTAAAAGGAGGCCTTAATATCCCTTAGTTTCCAATAGGACCCCGCTGCCACGGGAGAGGGTAGGACAAAAGATGTCATGCAAGTTCTTTTCCATAAGCATGTATGACTATATATGGAATACATGCCTACATTACATTGATGAACTGGAGCTAGTTCTGTGTCACCCTAGGTTATGACTGTTACATGATGAACCGCATCCGGCATAATTCTCCATCACCGATCCATTGCCTATGAGCGTTCCATATATTGTTCTTCGCTTATTTACTTTTTCGTTGCTATTGTTATCATCACTACAAAACACCAAAAATATTACTTTTGCTACCGTTACCTTTTACTACTGTTACCACTACTATCACATTACTTTGCTACTAAACACTTTGCTGCAAATATTAAGTTTCCAGGTGTGGTTGAATTGACAACTCAACTGCTAATACTTGAGAATATTCTTTGGCTCCCCTTGTGTCGAATCAATAAATTTGGGTTGAATACTCTACCCTCGAAAACTGTTGTGATCCCCTATACTTGTGGGTTATCAAGACTATTTTGTGGCGCCGTTGCTGGGGAGCATAGCTCTATTCTTTGAGTCACTTTGGATTTATATCTGTTTATCACTATGAAGAACTTGAAAGATCCAAGAACTAAAATTTATCCCTCAACTACGAGGGGAGGTAAGGAACTACCATCTAGCTCTGCACTTGATTCACCTTCTGTTTTGAGTAAGCTTGCGACACCTAAACCAGCTTCTGCTATTAATTCTGATATGTCGCATGTTATTGATGATGCCACTTCTGATATGCATGATTCTTATGATGAAACTACTTCTGTGCTTGATACTACTGTGCCAGTTGGTGAATTTATTGATGAACAACTTGCTAGGGCTAGAGAGAATGAAATTATTGAAATTGATAATATTGATGAAAGTGATGATGAAGACTCTCCCCCTAGATACGAATTACCTATTGTGCCTGAGGGCTATGTTATGGATGAAGAAACTGCTAGAGATTTTCTTGCTTGCAATGATAGGAGTGATCTTCAGAAATTATTAGCTAAGCTGAAACAAAAAACTCTGAATGCTAGAATGAAATATGATCCTGCTTATGCTACTTCACCTATCTTTGTTACTGATAAGGATTATTATTTCTCTGTTGATCCTGAGATAATTACCTTAGTTGAATCTGATAATTTCTATGGTTATGAATCTGAAACTTTTGTGGCGCATCTTACTAAATTAAATGATATAGCTACCCTGTTCACTATGATGAGAAAACTCGCTACTATTATATCTAAGGGAGTCCTGGATTAGGGGGTGTCCGGATGGCCGAACTATACCTTCAGCCGGACTCCTGGACTATGAAGATACAAGATTGAAGACTCTGTCCCATGTCCGGAAGGGACTTTCCTTGGCGTGGAAGGAAAGCTTGGCGATGCGGATATTTAGATCTCCTACCATTGTAACCGACTCTATGTAACCCTAACCCTATCCGATGTCTATATAAACCGGAGGGTTTTAGTCTGTAGGACAACATACACATCAACAATCATACCATAGGCTAGCTTCTAGGGTTTAGCCTCTCTGATCTCGTGGTAGATCTACTCTTGTACTACCCATATCATCAATATTAATCAAGCAGGACGTAGGGTTTTACCTCCATCGAGAGGGCCCGAACCTGGGTAAAACTTTGTGTCCCTTGCCTCCTGTTACCATCCAGCCTAGACGCACAGTTCGGGACCCCCTACCCGAGATCAGCCGGTTTTGACACCGACATTGGTGCTTTCATTGAGAGTTCCTCTGTGTCGTCGCCGTCAGGCTCGATGGCTCCTACGATCATCGATAGTGAAGCAGTCTAGGGTGAGACCTTCCTCCCTAGATAGATCTTCGTCTTCGGCGGCTTCGCACTGCGGGCCAATTCACTTGGCCACCTGGAGCAGATCGAAAGCTACGCCCCGGGCCGTCAGGTCAGATTTGGAAGTTTAAACTACACGGCTGACATCCGCGGGGACTTGATCCTCGACGGATTCGAGCCACTGCCGAGCGTGCCGCACTGCCCGACGAGCATGATATAGCTCTGCCGCCGAACAGTGCCCTGGAGGCCGCACCCGCATCGGCTCCGATCCTTAATTCGGAGCCAACTGCGTCGATCGAGGATGGGCGGTTGGACGCCGCCTCGGGGGCTGCGATCCCAACAGCGATTGAGCCGAACACCAGCCCCGCACTCCGCGAGACTCGTGACTCCAAGGAGCCGGACTCCTTTCCGGACTCCGAACCCTCCGCGCCCCGGCCAATTGAATTCGATTAGGCGCCGATCATGGAGTTTACTGCCGCGGACATCTTTCAGCACTCGCCTTTTGGCGATATTCTGAAGTCACTGAAGTCTCTCTCTTTATCAGGAGAGCCCTGGCCGGACTACGGCCAGCAAGGTTGGAATTCGGACGATGAAGAAATTCAAAGCCCACCTACCACCTACTTTGTAGCCACTGTCAACGACTTAACTGACATGCTCGACTTCGACTCCGAAGACATCGACGGTATGGACGACGATGAAGGAGATGATGAAGAACCAGCGCCTACTAGGCCCTGGAAAGCCACCTTATCATATGACGTATACATGGTGGACGCACGAAAAGATGACGACGAGGAACGGAAGGACGCACCGAAGGCTTGTTCCCTCGAAAAGCAGTCAAAGCGGCGACGCAAGCGCCGCCCCAAATCCCACCTCGACAGAAATAGCGATCACACAGACCCAGCGCTGGAGCAGGGTGAACCGCTGCCGGACAACGGCAATCTGGATAATCAAACCGAACAAACAAATCCTATCAAGGATAATGGCCCGGACGACATAACACCGGACAGACACCCGGAGCAGCAGACTACCCGTAAAAGGCTTGTTGCCACCGCCAGGAGCCTGAAAAAACAGAAGCAAAGGCTCAAGGCCGCGCAAGACACACTCCAATTCAGATGGAGTAAAATACTCAGCACAGCAGCAAGGTACGGCGACAATCGCCCCTCCAAGAGCTACCCAAAGCGGAAGCTGCTGCCCGAATTCGATGAGGAGGCCTCAGAACCTCCACAACCAAATATCAAAGTAGCCACCTGGTCGGATAGACGACCCCTCTACCAACACAGAGCGGCATACAACGCCACTCACAATACAATACGCGACCCATGCGAGGGCTCGCACCCAAAGGACGGCGCAACAAGATCCATCTATGGACCACGCAAGCGCGCCCCAGCATACAATGCAACACAACAAACACCTGAACAACGCGGTACACCCAGCTACAGGGGTGCCACACACCCCCTGTGTTTCACCGATGTGGTGTTGGACCATAAATTTCCAGAGGGATTCAAACCCGTAAACATAGAGGCATACGACAGAACAACAGACCCCGGAGTCTGGATTGAGGACTACATCCTTCACATTAATATGGCTCGAGGAGACGATCTCCACGCTATCAAGTACTTACCACTCAAGCTCAAAGGGCCAGCTCGTCACTGGCTCAAAGGTCTCCCCAAAAGCTCCATTGGAAGTTGGGAAGAACTCGAAGACGCATTTCGGGCAAATTCAAGGGACTTATGTCCGACCTCCGGATGCGGATGATTTGAGTCATATAACTCAACGGCCCGGAGAGTCAGCCCAAAAGCTTTGGAACAGGTTTCTTACTAAAAAGAACCAGATTGTCGACTGTCCGGACGCCGAAGCCTTGGCAGCTTTCAAGCATAGCGTCCGCGACGAATGGCTCGCCAGACACCTCGGCCAAAATAAGCCGAGAACGATGGCCACATTAACAAACCTCATGACCCGCTTTTGCGCGGGTGAGGACAGCTGGCTAGCCAGATGCAGCACCAGCGACCCCAGTACATCCGAAGTTAGAGATGGAAACGGGAAATCACGGCGCAACAGCAATAGCAAACGCCGGATTAAAGAAGATAGCACGAAGGGCACGACAGTAAATGCCAGATTCAAAAGCTCTCGGCCAGGTCAAAAGCCGGCCCCTAAAGGCACCAGGGACGAACTGTCCAGCCTCAACAAAATTCTGGACCAAGTATGCCAGGTCCATAGTACCCCTGGTAAACCCGCTAATCATACCCACAGAGAATGCTGGGTCTTCAAGCAGTCCGGCAAGCTCAACACCGTACACATGGGGGAAGATACACCAAGTGAAGACGAGGACGAGCCTCCCAAACAAGACACGGCGGAAACAAAGAAATTTCCACCAGAAGTCAAAACAATAAATGTGTTACACGTGATCAGGGGAAAAAACAACACGGCACTCCCAGGAAAACATACCCAAGTGACTGTCACCGCGAAATCCTGCCACTGGTCATCTCAACCGATCACTTTCGACCATCACGATTACTCAGCAAGTATCCGTCACGTAGGATGGGCTGCCTTGGTATTAGACCCAGTAATTGACGGATATCACTTCACACAAGTCTTGATGGACAGCGGCAGTAGCCTAAACCTAATATATCAGGATACAATCCGCAGGATGGGGTTAGACCCAACACAAATTCGCCATAGCAATACTACCTTTAAGGGAGTAACGCCAGGCCCAGGGGCTCGTTGTACGGGCTCCCTCTCATTACAAGTTACATTCGGCTCCCCCGATAACTTCCGTCGTGAGCATTTAACTTTCCACATCGCTCCATTTCAAAGTGGCTATCAAGCACTGCTCGGACGCGAAGCTTTCGCTCGCTTTAATGCAATACCACACTATGCCTCCCTCACACTCAAGATGCCCGGTCCACGTGGCATCATTATAGTGCACGGAGATATCAAGCGCTCTCTGCGTGCCGAAGAGAGTGAGGCTTCCTTGGCAGCCGAACATTACAGGCGTCCGGACCAGCGATCGAGTCCGGCGCCGCTATTTGCACCGAATAAGTGATCACACCCCTATTTGTCAATACAAGGGGCTCAACGCGCGCAGACAAGTGGCAATTTCTTATCATCTTCAATTATACATGGTTTCTTTAAAAAACTATCTTTTTGCACGACAACTTTCTCACTTAACTTCCTCTCTTTTATAGACGATCATCGTGCTACACCCGTCCAGGATACGGCACAACGGAGACACAGGCGCAGACGTGCAGCAGGGACCCGCTCAAAGGATTCTTTTTAGATTAAGACCCTGCGTAAACCTTTTTTACTGTCTCTTGTTGATACATATCCACCGTTGTGAAGGATGCTGACGTCTTGGCATGTGGCCACGCCAGAACAATGCACGTACCTGGACACAAGGGGCTTCTTACAAAGGCCATTATTTAGGCCCGGTTTATACCACAAAGACCGAATACCTTAGGGAGTGTTCGGCGTCGCGAGTTTGGCCCTATATGCATCAGCTCCGAATCATTGTCTTTGGTCAAATGTTGGGTTTGCCCGGCTCCTGTGTTTTGGTTCCTTACGTTCCGCTTTACTGGCTAAGGTAGCACCAGGAGAACTACTGCGATTGTGCCCTGGTTCATCCGGACGAGCACCTCAGTAGAGAAAGCCGAAAACTGACTGTCATGATATAGCGTGAGACTGGTCAACCACTCGATGACCTGTGGGAATGTTAGAATTCCTCCGCCTTAACGAAGGGCCGTTTTCCGGCCAGGCATGTACGCACCCCGAGATCGGGAGAGTGCGGAGCCACCAGGGGCTATCTAGTAGCCCCACTGTCAAACTCCTATGGCTAAGTGAAAGTGTTAAAGCATTATAGTCCGGTTGCCTCGCTCGCTCCGCTATCACCTCCTTAATAGGACCAAGACGTTGGGTTAAGTGTGAACGCGTGTTTTTGCTAGCACCTCTGCATTATATGCGTGGGGGTTGAAGCCGACGACTGCAATCTTTCAGGTTATACACACGTATACAAAAACGGCCGCCCAGGAGGCATCATATTACTTTCAGGCAAAAGTATAAAAATAGCCTTATAAAACTCTATAAAAGCATTTCGCTTACAATGAGATTACATATCACTCAAACATAATATTTTTTGAGCACTGGGTCTCTACCAAACGGGCACCCTCAAGAACTTCTTCAAAGTAGTGCTCAGCAGCCTTTCGACCTATGGCCGAATCCCGCGCTGCAACATTGGTAGCATCCATCTCCGCCCAGTATGCCTTGACACGGGCAAAGGCCATCCGTGTGCCCTCTATGCACGCCAACCTCTTCATCGCATTAATGCGCGGCACCACGTCCAGGAACTGTTGCACCAAGTTGAAATAGCTGTTCGGTTTCGACCTTTCCGGCCATAGCTGATCCACAACGGACCTCATGGCGAGTCCGGACAACCTATTTAGTTCGGCCCATTCGGCTAATTGGTCAGTCAATGAAAGTGGACGCTCAAGAGTATGGAATTGTCTCCAAAATAGCTGGTCTACTCCACGGTCCGTTTGACCCTGGAAGTACTTGGCCGCATCGGCAGCGCTCGCCGCCAAATCCATATACACATCCTCCGAGCTCCACAGCCGATCGAGAGGGGCATACCGTGGATCTCCGAACTTCCTCCGCAACATAAAGGATTTCCCAGCTACAATATCCCCGGCTTCCCGCAACTCCTCCTTCTTCGCCCTCATAGCAGACCGGAGGTCTGTTCTCGTCGCAGCAGCCTTTTCAAGGTCCGATGCCTTAGCCTGGTTTTCCTTTTCAAGAACCCGGCAACGGTCGGTGGCGGCTTTTAATTCTATGGCCATCTCGGCCATCTTGTCTTGGCTTTCACCATGTGCGACATTCTCGGCTTGCAACTCTTCGGCCGCCTTCAGAGCAGCCGCATTACCCAACCTCGCTTGTTCCTTGGCTCGGGCAAGTTCTGCCCGCAAGGCTTCAACAGTGGCAGCTCCATCTGCAGTCACAACATATTAAAGATACTGGCATTATGTTGCTCTTCCTATGTGACGTTTACCAGATATAGACACTTACCCTGTGCCTCGTCAAGCCTTTTGCTAAAAAGCTCGATGTCGGCATCTGCCGCATCCAACTGCCGTTCTAAATGGGTAAACTCGCTAGTCCGGCTAGCCACCGGAGCTTCCATCACCTGCACATAGAGGCGGTATGGTTATTACCTAGAAATTTGATCCTCTGTTCGTTGTCGTTTCCGATGACAACCAGAGTCTCAGGGGATACTATCTACACAGGGCACACCTAGCATGTGCAGGACTATCATACATTCTTTTACGTACCTCAAAGCCTATGAGTAGACTCATAAAAGCTTCATGCAATCCGCTTTCGGCGGACGATATTCTCTCCATCACCGTATTCATCGGCACACGGTGTTCATCTAAGATGGCCGCTCACCCCACCAACTCCCTCAGAACATCCGATCGCACACTAGATGGTGCCGGACTCTTTTGTCTGCTCTCTTCGGGAGCCGGACACTGGGAGCTTCGGGGGTCAATGGGATTATCTTCTGGCCTCACCGGACTCGGAGAGGCCCTCCGCGACGACACTTCAGGGTTGCCCGCTTCCGGAGCGGAGGAGTCCGGAGGAGGCGTTTCGCTCTCCATCATCTCTGGAAGAAGATCCCCCGAAGACGAGCTCATTTGAGAGGGGCTAAGGCCCGAACTGCTAAGATATATGCGGTGGTTATTTTCTCAGAAGAAAAGATGGCATATCTGTACTGTTAAAGTATTCCGGGTCACTTACGACTCGCGGGAGAATTGATCCCCCCGTGGACTTTGTGCGGCAACAACACCCCCCAAGGTAGGACCCTCGGTGGGAGACTTCTTCTCCCATTTGGAAGCTTCGGCTTCCGAATCCCTGGGCGCGGTCTTTTCCTCTTCCGGTCATTTTCCTTCATGGAGACGCCCGCCCCCTCGGTTAGAATGGGCAGCGTTGGGGGCCCACTTCCGCCCTTACTGTCCTCCGCAGTATCTTTCCTCAAGGGCTCCGGGCAAGGTGCGATCTGGAGCATCTTTTCCAGGACCGGATTTTCCAAACCCTCAGGGAGGGGGGCCGAACACCGAATCAACTTTGCCTTAGCTAGCCAGTCCTGATCAGAAAGTGAATTCTCAGAAATAACTTCGTAACAAATGAGAGACAGTATGTTTGGCCGGAAGATTCCTTACCTGTTCGGCGGTGCGGGTACTACTTAGGCCCACGTCCTCGGTGATTTCCGGACACTCTACCTGAGGTCCGAAGAATGACTTATACATCTCCTCGTGCGACAAACCGAGGAAATTTTGAATGACACGCGGTCCCTCGGGATTGAACTCCCACAAGCTAAGGGGGCGGCATTTGCAAGGTTGGACTTGGCGAACCAGCATAACTTGTGCTACCGCGACCAAACTAAAATCTCCATTGAAGAGATCTCGAATGCGGCTTTGCAGTATAGGAACATCCTTGGCTAGACCCCAGCTCAGACCCCTGCTGATCCATGACATCAGTTGTGGTGGAGGGCCCAAGCGAAAACAGGGGCGGCCGCCCACTTGGCGCTTCTAGGAGCCGTGATATAGAACCACTCTTGTTGCCACAATTGAGACACCTCCGGGATGGAACCTTTGGGCCACGGAGCTCCCGTCATCTTGCGTACTGAGGCATCTCCACATGCTGCATGTTGCCCCTCGACCATCTTCGGCTTCACTTCAAAGGTCTTGAGCCACAAGCCAAAGTGAGGGTAACCCGGAGGAAGGCCTCGCACACGACAATAAATGTCGTGATTTGAAGAAAGGAGTCCGGAGCTAGATCATGGAAGTCTAGCCTGTAATAAAACATCAAACCCCCGACGAAAGGATCCAGAGCAAGGCCTAGACCTCGGAGGAAGTGGGAAACGAACACGACGTTCTCGTTAGGTTCGGGGGTAGGGACGACCTACCCTTGGGGAGGCAGCCGATGCAAAATCTCGGCGGTCAGATATTTGGCCTCGCTCAACTTTTTGATGTCTTCTTCCATGACGGAGGAAGGCACCCATCAGCCTTGAAGGCTAGATCCGGACATGACTGAAGGTTCGGAGCACCTGACCTGAACTTCGGGTGCTTGAGCATGAGGTGGGGGAAGGATTCGATTGAGCACGTGAGGGAAAAATAAAAGCATGGTCCTTTTATAAAGAGGGTGAATATCAAGCGTCCTCTCCGTGTCCGCTTGGGCTTGCCTATAATCTAGGAATCCTAGAAGCGGTTGGGTTACCCATGCCCGTATTGATGAGAATCCCGGAATAAGGGGACACGATCTCTGCTTTAACAAGACGTGCCAAGGAAACCGCCTCGCATAACGCGCTGAGATGGGACAGTAAAACGGTTCGAATAAAAGCTTGGCCGTGGTGGGATGTCACACTACAGAATATGTCAGCAGATTAGATTTGTGTAAATATTATTCTCTCTATGGCAATATGTGGAAACTTATTTTGCAGAGCCGGACACTATCTTTGTGTTCGAAATCTTCTATGAAGTACTTGGAGGAGGAACCCGCCTTGCAATGCCGAAGACAATCTGCGCGCTGGACTCGTCGTCATTGAAGCCTGGTTCAGGGGCTACTAAGGGAGTCCTGGATTAGGGGGTGTCCGGATGGCCGAACTATACCTTCAGCCGGACTCCTGGACTGTGAAGATACAAGATTGAAGACTCCGTCCCGTGTCCGGAAGGGACTTTCCTTGGCGTGGAAGGCAAGCTTGGCGATGCGGATATTTAGATCTCCTACCATTGTAACCGACTCTATGTAACCCTAACCCTATCCGGTGTCTATATAAACCGGAGGGTTTTAGTTCGTAGGACAACATACACATCACCAATCATACCATAGGCTAGCTTCTAGGGTTTAGCCTCTCTAATCTCGTGGTAGATCTACTCTTGTACTACCCATATCATCAATATTAATCAAGCAGGACGTAGGGTTTTACCTCCATCGAGAGGGCCCAAACCTGGGTAAAACTTCGTGTCCCTTGCCTCCTGTTACCATCCAGCCTAGATGCACAGCTCGGGACCCCCTACCCGAGATCCGCCGGTTTTGACACCGACAATATCCTTAAGATATTTCTGTTCTCATTAAAGGGTGATGCTAAGATATGGTTAATTCTCTTGATCCTGGTTGTGTGCGTAGTCCCTAGGATATGATTTATTACTTCTCTGCTAAATATTTCCTCGCTCATAAGAAACAAGCTGCTTTAAGGGAAATATACAATTTTGTGCAAATTGAAGAAGATAGTCTCCCACAATCTTGGGGGAGGCTTCTCTAATTACTTAATGTTTTGCCTGAGCATCCTCTTAAGAAAAATGAAATACTTGATATCTTTTATAATGGACTAACCGATGCTTCCAGAGACCACCTGGATAGTTGTGCTGGTTGTGTTTTCAGGGAAAGAACACCAGATGAAGCTGAAATTATATTAAATAATATGTTGACTAATGCAAATAATTGGACACTTCTTGATCCAATTCCTGAACCAACTCCTAAGCCAACTCCTAAGTAAAGGGGTATTCTATTTCTCACTCCTGAAGATATGCAAGAGGCAAAGAAATCTATGAAGGAAAAAGGTATTAAAGCTGAAGATGTTAAGAATTTACCTCCTATCGAAGAAATACATGGTCTTAATTTACCGCCTATTGCAGAAATACATGGTTTTAATCCATCACCTATCGAACAAATACATGGTCTTGATAACCCGACACAGGTAGTAAAGGTAAATTATCTCTATAGATATGATAAAGCCGAAATCCCATTTACTAAGTTTGCTAGCCCACGCTTGGATGAGTTTGATGACTTTATGGTTAAACAAGAAAACATCAATGCTTATTTTGGTAGAGAATTAAAATGCAATGCTGATATGCTTGAACACTTGGGTGATTATATGGCTAATGTTAAAGGTGAACTTAAACTTATTAGTAAACATGCTTCTATGGTTACCACTCAAGTGGAACAAGTACTTAAAGCTCAGAATGATTTGCTCAATGAATTAAATAGTAAGAAAAATGATAATGCTGTTAGAGTTATGACTAGAGGTGGTAAAATGACTCAGGAACCTTTGTATCCTGAGGGCCATCCTAAGAGAATTGAGCAAGATTCTCAGAGAAATATTAATGATGCACCTAGTCCTTCTAAGAGGAAGAAAAAGAAAAATGATAGGACTTTGCATGTTTCTGGTGAACCTGTTATTGACACACCTGAGAATCCTAATGATATTTCTATTTCTGATGCTGAAACACAATCTGGTAATGAACAAGAACCTAGTAATAATGTTAATGATGATGTTCATGTTGATGCTCAACCTAGCAATGATAATGATGTAGAGATTGAACCTGCTGTTGATCTTGATAACCCACAATCAAAGAATCAACGTTATGATAAGAGGGACTTTGTTGCTAGGAAGCACGGTAAATAAAGAGAACCATGGGTTCATAAACCCGTGTCGTTTCCTCCTAAACCATCCAAGAAAAAGGATGATGAGGATTTTGAGTGCTTTGCTGAAATGATTAGACCTATCTTCTTCCGTATGCGTTTGACTGATATACTCAAAATGAATCCTTATGCTAAGTATATGAAAGAAATTGTTACAAATAAGAGAAAGATACCGGAAGCTAAATTTCCACCATGCTTGCTAATTATACTTTTAAGGGTGGAATACCTAAGAAACTAGGAGATCCCGAAGTACCAACTATACGATGCTCCATTAAAAGAAACTATGTTAAAACTGCTTTATGTGATCTTGGAGCCGGTGTTAGTGTTATGCCACTCTCTTTATATCGTAGACTTGATTTGAATAAGTTGACACCTACTGAAATATCTTTGCAAATGGCTGATAAATCAACTGCTATACATGTCGGTATTTGTGAGGATGTGCCTGTTGTGGTTGCAAGCGTTACTATTTTAACGGACTTTGTTATTCTTGATATTCCCGAGGACGATAGTATGTCTATTATTCTTGGAAGACCCTTTTTGAATACTGCAGGGGCTGTTATTGATTGCACCAAAGGCAATGTCACTTTTCATGTTAATCGCAATGAGCATATGGTACACTTTCCGAGGAAACAACCTCAAGTTCATAGTATAAACTCTATTGGAAAAATTCCATCGATTATTTTTGGAGGTTTTGAATTTCCCCTTCCTACTGTCAAGAAGAAATATGATATTCTTATTGTTGGGGATGTGCATATCCCCGTTGAGGTAACCTAGTGTTATTCGAAAATTCTCCGGTTCCATGTTATTCGGAATGAGTTTGTTAACAAGACCTGATCAACCTTGTTAGTGGATTCCTTTTGATGAGAATGAGATGGATGAATTTAGAAAACACAACTCTCTGTACCCTCTTTTTAATTTCTGTTATTTAGTTGATATAAAGCAAAAATAGTATGTTCTGTCTGTTTTCTGAATTATCCATGCACTAAAAAATACCACGAAAATAAAAGTTCTCCAAATGCCTTGAAAATTAAATATGATTTTTTCTAGAATATTTGAGAATATATGGCACTGAGAACACAGCAGGGGAGCAAGCACCTGGCCACGAGGGTGGAGGGCGCCCCCTACCCCCCTGGGCACGCCCCCTGCCTCGTGGGCCCATGGTGGCTCCCCTCCACTTATTTCAGCTACCACACACTCCTTCTTCCTCCCACAAACACCAGTAACCAGCTCAAACCCGAGTCCAAGCTCATTTTGCTGCCATTTTCGATCTCCTTGCTCAAAGCACCTCTCACAAAACTGCTTTGGGGGATTGTTCCTTGGTATGTGACTCCTCCAATGGTCCAATTAGTTTTTGTTCTAGTGCTTTATTCATTGCATATTTTTGCTGCTTAGGTGACCCTGTTCTTGAGCTTGCATGCCAAATTTATGTGGTCAAAAGTAGTTTTGATGCATGATATTGCCTCTAGGCACTTGTAGGAGTAGTTGCTATCAATATTATTGAGTTTGGTTCACTTTTGTTTTGAAGTTACTAAAAATTTCAGAAATTTTCAGAAAAAGATGAAGAGATTTTTGAGGGGCTCATCGAGCCGAAGCTCGAAGGATAAGCAAAGTGAGGAGGATAAGAGACCCAAATATAATCTCCCTCACACCGCGGAAGTTCGGTCGTGTGAATGGCCTTGTGATAATTTCTTGAGAGCAACCGAGATTTATGAGGATTTCTATGAATTGGCTGAGAATGCAGGCCTCACCGCCTTCCTCCGCGACCAACACGAACATTATCTCTTACTCACCAATATCTTTGTGCAAAACTTTCATTTCCATGCTAGGAGCTCACCACCTACGGTGGAATTTTATTTATATGATGAGCATAAGGAGATGTCGCTTCATGATTTTTGTCGGGTTTGTTTGATCCCTTTCGAGGGCAGCGTAGAGGAACCACATCGTGACAATGTGGATGGGTTTATTGATACATTATTGTAGGGGAAACGAGGAAGGTTTCCGACGCACAAATTACTAGCATACACTTTCCTGTTCTACGTTACTTTTCTATATTTGCTAGTAGATGCTTAATTGGGCGCGGAAACTGTGGAAACCTGAGTGCCCCTGATATTGTTATTTTGTGCCATGCCTTATTTCGTGATGACACATTCAGTATGGGCGCTATTATTGCAAAGTGGTTAAATCTTAACCGTACTAAGGGCCCTGTCCTTGGAGGGATCTTCGCCTCGCGCCTCGCTGCACATTTTAACATACCTATTAGGCATTATGAGAAAGGAGAAAAATTTATGCCTCCTGTTTACTTAGATTATAAGAGTATGGTAGCACATGATTTTATTGTTAAGAATAGGGAAAAGGAGCTTAAGTACAAATTAATATTTGGTAAAAATCATCCTGAGACTATTACCTTGCCTGCTCCTTCCTTGTTTGATTTATCTGCAGGCAAGTACCTTGTTCCGTTGGAGGCCATTCACGCCTACCGGAACCCTACATCAGCTACAGAGCCAGAGCCGGAACCACAATTTGATCCTCCACGACAGTCTGATTACCAGTGGGATCCGGAGGTGATTGCCAACCAGTGGCAATCCGAGGCTTCTTCACAGTACGACCCCAACTATTACTTTGGATATCTACCAGGCCAACTGTGACCATAGACCAACTTAGGCCAAAATCCTAAGCTTGGGGGAGTACGCATTTCTCACCGACATTACATTCACGTTCACACACTCATGCTAGGTGTCGGTGCTCATACTTTTTCATTGTATCACCCATGCTAGTCTATTTTCCCTTTTTATGCTTTCTTCTTGTGTGCTTAATAAACCTTAAGAAAAACAAAAAATTAGTTGTAACTTTTAATTAGTTTACTTTCCATGCTTGTAGTAGTAATTAAAAAGAAAACCCAAAAATATTTCTCGTTCTTCCGTTGCTTGTTGGGAGCTTTCCCGTGTAAATAGTTTTATTTCTTTTCTTTCCTTTGGGGGTCAATAGGAGAGGACCATAATAAAAATGTTAAAGTGGCTCTCATATGCATTATTGTTGATCTAACAAAGAGCCCATATTACCTTGTCTTCTCTCTTGAATTGAATGCTTGCAGATTCCAGCTTAGTCCAATGCACGTGCACTATTATTATTATCCACACTATTCGGTCGTGCAAGTGAAAGGCAACAATGATCATTATATGATGAACTTATTGAGATGAGAAAAGCTGGTGTGAACTCGACCTCTCTTGTTTTTGTAAATATGATTAGTTCAATCGTTCCTGATTCAACTTATTATGAATAAACATGTTTGCAATGACAACTAGAGATTATAGTTGCTTATGCCATGCTTAATTAGCTAGGAGCTTATAATGGTTTACCTTGCGTGCCAACATGCTATTAAAATGGTTGTGATGTGGTATGATAGGGTGGTATCCTCTTTTGAACGATTCGATTAGCTTGACTTGGCACATGTTCACGCATGTAGTTGAAACAAAATCAACATAGCCTCTATGATATTTATGTTCATGGTGCATTATATCCTACTCATGCTTGCATTCGGTGTTGATTAATTTTAATGCATGTTCATGAATGTTGTCGCTCTCTAGCTGGTCGCTTCCTAGTCTTTTGCTAGCCTTCACCTGTACTAAGCGGGAATACTGCTTGTGCATCCAATTCCATAAACCCCAAAGTTATTCCATATGAGTCCACTATACCTACCTATATACAGTATCTACATGCCGTTCTAAGTAAATTTGTATGTGCCAAACTCTAAACCTCCAAATAAATATCCTGTTTTGTATGCTCAAATAGCTCATGTATCAACTAGGGTTGTCCGTATCTTCCATGTTAGGCGGGTTATTCTCAAGAGGAGTGGACTCCGCTCCTCACTCACGAGAAAATGGCTGGTCACCGGGATGCCCAGTCCCATGCTTTATGCAAATCAAATCAAATAATTGCAAACAAAACTCCCCTGGGACTCTTGTTAGTTGGAGGCACTCGTTGTTTCGAGCAAGCCATGGATTGATGCTTGTTGGTGGAGGGGGAGTATAAACTTTACCGTTCTGTTTGGGAACCGCCTATGATGTGTGTAGCACGGAAGATATCACCATCTCTTGGTTGTTATGTTGACAATGAAAGTATACCGCTCAAAAATTTATTCATATCTATTTCAAAACTGAGCTCTGGCACCTCTACAAATCCCTGCTTCCCTCTGTGAAGGGCCTATTTATTTACTTTTATGTTGAGTCATCATCCTCTTATTAAAAAGCACCAGTTGGAGAGCACCGATGTCATTTGCATTCATTACCGTTAGTTTACATTGAGTATGACTTGACTGGATCTCTTTTACCATGAATTACAATGTCTAATCAATCCTTGATCTTTAAAAGTGCTCTGCATTTATGTTTTGCGGTCTCAGAAAGGGCTCGCGAGATATCATCTTGTTATATCGTATCATGATTGTTTTGAGAAAGTGTTGTCATTCGAGATTTATTATTATTACTCACTAGTTTATTATGCCATTGATATGAGTAAACATGAGACCTAAATGTTATTGTGAATATGGTTAGTTCATAATCTTTGCTGAAAACTTGAATGCTGGCTTTACATATTTACAACAACAAGAGCAAACAGAGTTTGTAAAAGTTTTTCTTTATCACTTTCAGTTTATCAACTGAATTTCTTGAGGACAAGCAAAGGTTTAAGCTTGGGGGAGTTGATACGTCTCCATCGTATCTACTTTTCCAAACACTTTTGCCCTTGTTTTGGACTCTAACTTGCATGATTTGAATGGAACTAACCCGGACTGACGTTGCTTTCAGCAGAATTGCCATGGTGTTATTTTTGTGCAGAAATAAAAGTTCTCGGAATGGCCTGAAAATCAACGGAGAATTATTTTGGAATATATAATAAATATTGGAAGGAAGATCCATGTCAGCCCCCCCCCCACCTGTCCACGAGGGTGGGGGGCGCGCCCCCTACCTCGTGGCCCCCCTGACGCTCCACCAACCTCAACCCTGACTCCATATATTCACTTTCGGGGAGAAAAAACCAGAGAGAAAGATTCATCGCGTTTTATGATACGGAGCCACCGCCAAGCCCTAAACTCTCTCGAGAGGGCCGATCTGGAATTCGTTTGGGGCTCCGGAGAGGGGAATCCATCGCCATTGTCATCATCAAACTTCCTCCATCACCAATTTCATGATGCTCACCGCCGTGCGTGAGTAATTCCATCGTAGGCTTGCTGGACGGTGATGGGTTGGATAAGATTTATCATGTAATCAAGTTAGTTGTGTTAGGGTTTGATCCCTAGTATCCACTATGTTCTGAGATTGATGTTGTTATGACTTTGCTATGCTTAATGCTTGTCACTAGGGCCTGAGTGCCATGATTTCAGATCTGAACCTATTATGTTTTCATCAATATATGAGAGTTCTTGATCCTATCTTGCAAGTCTATAGTCACCTATTATGTGTTATGATCCGTTAACCCCGGAGTGACAATAATCGGGATACTTACCGGTGATGGCCGTAGTTTGAGGAGTTCATGTATTCACTATGTGTTAATGCTTTGTTTCGGCACTCTATTAAAAGGAGGCCTTAATATCCCTTAGTTTCCAATAGGACCCCACTGCCACAGGAGGGTAGGACAAAAGATGTCATGCAAGTTCTTTTCCATAAGCATGTATGACTATATATGGAATACATGCCTACATTACATTGATGAACTGGAGCTAGTTCTATGTCACCCTAGGTTATGACTGCTACATGATGAACCACATCCGGCATAATTCTCCATCACTGATCCATTGCCTACAAGCTTTCCATATATTGTTCTTCACTTGTTTACTTTTCTGTTGCTATTGTTATCATCACTACAAAACACCAAAAATATTACTTTTGCTACCGTTACCTTTTACTACCGTTACCACTACTATCATATTACTTTGCTACTAAACAATTTGCTGCAGATATTAAGTTTCCAGGTGTGGTTGAATTGACAACTCAGCTGCTAATACTTAAGAATATTCTTTGGCTCCCCTTGTGTCGAATCAATAAATTTGGGTTGAATACTCTACCCTCGAAAACGGTTGCGATCCCCTATACTTGTTGGTTATCAGACCACCGCTGCCTTTTCAGACATGGGTTGCATGCTGGAGTCCGAGGTGGCCCGGAATATCTTGGCATGTGCATCCTCGATCTTGGCGTGGATGGCCTCGACCGAGCCAGGGCGACATCGGCGGCACGGACGGCAGCTCGAGCGCTCTCGGCGTTTGCAGCCGCCGTTGCAACAGCAGCTGCAACCGTCTCGGCTGCTGCAACTGCCCTGTCGGCTGCCGCAGACGCCCTCTTGGCGGAAGTGGTCGCGCTCTATGCTTATGCGGCGGCACTCTCGACATAGGCGGCCGCGCTCTTGGCGCAGGCGGCGGCGCTCGATGGAGAGGGGACGCGGCCATCGTACAGGCCTTCACGAAGCATGCTACCTCTTGAGCACTGCGTTGGTTTTCCTTTGAACAAGAAAGGGTGATGCAGCAAAGTAGCGTAAGTATTTCCCTCAGTTTTTAGAACCAAGGTATCAATCCAGTAGGAGACTACATGCAAGTCCCTCGTACCTACACAAACAAATAAGAACCTCGCAACCAACGCGATAAAGGGGTTGTCAATCCCTTCTCGGTCAGTTACGAGAGTGAGATCTGATAGAGATGATAAGATAATATTTTTGGTATTTTTATGATAAAGATTAAAAGTAAAGATTGCAAAATAAACGGTGCAAGAAATAACTTGATAATGAGAGATTAATATAATGGAGAATAGACCCGGGGGCCATAGGTTTCACTAGTGGCTTCTCTCAAGATAGCATAAGTATTACAGTGGATGAACAAATTACTGTCGAGCAATTGATAGTAACACAAATAATTATGAGAATATCTAGGCATGATCATGTATATAGGCATCACATCTATGACAAGTAGACCGACTCCTGCCTGCATCTACTACTATTACTCCACACATCGACCGCTATCCAGAATGCATCTAGAGTATTAAGTTCATAAGAATAGAGTAACGCATTAGGTAAGATGACATGATGTAGAGGGATAAACTCAAGCAATATGATATAAACCCCATCTTTTTATCCTCGATGGCAACAATACAATACATTTCATTTCCCTTTCTGTCACTGGGATAGAGCACCGCAAGATTGAACCCAAAGCTAAGCACTTCTCCCATTGCAAGAAAGATCAATCTAGTAGGCCAAACCAAACTGATAATTCGAAGAGACTTGCAAAGATAACGAATCATACATAAAAGAATTCAGAGAAGATTCAAATATTTTTCATAGATAAATTTGATCATAAACCCACAATTCATCGGATCTTGACAAACACACCACAAAAAGAGTTACATCGAATAGATCTCCAAGAAGATCGAGGAGAACTTTGTATTGAGATCCAAAGAGAGAGAAGAAGCCATCTAGCTAATAACTATGGACCCGAAGGTCTGAAGTAAACTACTCACACATCATCGGAGAGGCCATGGAGTTGATGTAGAGGCCATCCATGATCGGTTCCCCCTCCGGTGGAGCTCCGAAAAAGGCCCCAAGATGGGATCTCTTGGGTATAGAAGGTTGCGGCGGTGGAAATAGGGTTTCGTGGTGCTCCTGGATGTTTTCAGGGTATATGAATATATATATATATATATATATATATATAGGAGGAAGAAGTAGGTCGGTGGAGCCACGAGGGGGAGGGCGCGCCCAGGGTGTAGGCGCGCCCCCTGCCTCATGATCACCTCGTTGGTTGCTTGACGTCCACTCCAAGTCCTCTAGACCATGTTTGTTCCAAAAACCATGCTCCCGAAGGTTTCATTCCATTTGGACTCTGTTTAATATTCCTTTTCTGCGAAACATTGAAATAGGCAAAAAGCAACAATTTGCACTGGGCCTTGGGTTAATAGGTTAGTCCCAAAAATGTTATAAAAGTCTAAAATAAAGCCCATTAACATCCAAAACAGATAATATAATAGCATGGAACAATAAAAAATTATAGATACATTGGAGACGTATCAAGCATCCCCAAGCTTAATTCCTGCTCGTCCTCGAGTAGGTAAATGATAAAAACAGAATTTTTGATGTGGAATGCTACCTAGCATAATTATCAATGTAATTCTTTTTATTGCGGCATGAATATTCAGATCTGAAAAATTCAAGATAAAATTTTAATGTTGACATAAAAATAATAATACTTCAAGCATGCTAACCAAGCAATTATGTCTTCTCAAAATAACATGGCAAAAGAAAGTTCATCCCTACAAAATCATATAGTTTGGTCATGCTCCATTTTCATCGCACAAGAATACTCTCATCATGCACAACCCCGATGACAAGCCAATCAATTGTTTCACACTTTAGTAATCTCAAACTTTTTTAAACTTTCACACAATACATGAGCGTGAGCCATGGATATAGCACTATGGGTGGAATAGAATATGATGATGGGGGTTATGTGGAGAAGACAAAAAAGGAGAAAGTCTCACATCGATGCGGCTAATAAATGGGCTAGGGAGATGCCCATCAATTGATGTCAATGAAAGGAGTAGGGATTGCCATGCAACAGATGCACTAGAGCTTTAAATGTATGAAAGCTCAGCAAAAGAAACTAAGTGGGTGTGCATCCAACTTGCTTGCTCACGAAGACCTAGGGCACTTGAGGAAGCCCATTGTTGGAATATACAAGCCAAGTTCTATAATGAAAAATTCCCACTAGTATATGAAAGTGACAAAACAAGTGACTCTCTATCATAAAGATCATGGTGCTACTTTGAAGCACAAGTGTGGAAAAAAGGATAGTAGCTTTGCCCCTTTTTCTTTTTTTTCTTTTTTGGCCTTCTTTTTTTCACATTTCCATTATTTTTGGGACAATGCTCTATTCATGATGATCATCACACTTCTATTTATTTACAACTCAATGATTACAACTCGATACTAGAACAAAGTATGACTCTATATGCATGCCTCCAACGGTGTACGGGGATGGGCAATGAATCAAGAGTGACATGTATGAAAAATTATGAACGGTGGCTTTGCCACAAATACGATGTCAACTACATGATCATGCAAGGCAATAAGACAATGATGAAGCGTGTCATGATGAACGGAACGATGGAAAGTTGCATGGCAATATATCTCGGAATGGCTATGGAAATGCCATAATAGGTAGGTCTGGTGGCTGTTTTGAGGAAGATATAAGGAGGTTTATGTGTGACAGAGCATATCATATCACGGGGTTTGGATGCACCGGCGAAGCTTGCACCAACTCTCAAGGTGAGAAAGGGCAATGCACGGTACCGAAGAGGCTAGCAATGATGGAAGGGTGAGAGTGCGTATAATCCATGGACTCAACATTAGTCATAAAGAACTCACATACTTATTGCAAAAATCTACAAGTCATCAAAAACCAAGCATTACGCGCATGCTCCTAGGGGGGATAGATTGGTAGGAAAAGACCATCGCTCGTCCCCGACCGCCACTCATAAGGAAGACAATCAAATAACACCTCATGTTTCAAATTTGTTACACAACGGTCACCATACGTGCATGCTATGGGACTTGCAAACTTCAACACAAGTATTTCTCAAATTCACAACTACTCAACTAACACACTCTAATATCACCACCTTTATATCTCAAAACAATTATCAAGTATCAAACTTCTCCTAGTACTAAATGCACTTTTTATGAAAGTTTTTATTATACCGATCTTGGATGCTTATCATATTAGGACTAAATTCATAATTAAAGCAAATTACCATGCTGTTCTAAAGGACTCCCAAAATAATATAAGTGAATCATGAGAGATCAATTATTTCTATAAAATAAAACCACCACCATGCTCCAAAAGATATAAGTGAAGCACTAGAGCAAAATTATCTAGCTCAAAAGGTATAAGTGAAGCACATAGAGTATTCTAATAAATTCCAATTCATGTGTGTCTCTCTCAAAAGGTGTGTACAGCAAGGATGATTGTGGTAAACTAACAAGCAAAGACACAAATCATACAAGATGCTCCAAGCAAAACACATATCATGTGGTGAATAAAAATATAGCTCCAAGTAAAGTTACCGATGGACGAAGACGAAAGAGGGGATGCCTTCCGGGGCATCCGCAAGCTTAGGCTTTTGGTTGTCCTTGGATTTTACCTTGGGGTGCCTTGGGAATACCCAAGCTTAGTCTCTTGCCACTCCTTGTTCCATAATCCATCAAATCTTTACCCAAAACTTGAAAACTTCACAACACAAAACTTAAACAGAAAATCTCGTGAGCTCCGTTAGCAAAAGAAAACAAAGCACCACTTCAAGGTACTGTAATGAACTCATTATTTATTTATATTGGTGTTAAACCTACTGTATTCTTCTATATGGTTCATACCCTCCTATATTACTCATATATTCATAAAAATAAGCAAACAACACACGAAAAAGAGAATCTGTCAAAAACAGAACAATCTGTAGTAATCTGTAAGTTTCGAATACTTCTAGAACCCCACAAATTCTAAAATAAATTTATGGACGTGAGGAATTTATCTATTAATCATCTTCAAAAAAATTAACTAAATAGCACTCTCCAGTAAAAAAATGGCATCTAAACTCGTGAGCGCTAAAGTTTCTGTTTTTTTACAGCAAGATCGCAAAGACTTTCCCCAAGTCTTCCCAAAGGTTCTACTCGGCACAAACACTAATTAAAAGTATAAAACCACATCTAAACAGAGTCTAGATGAACTATTTACTACTAAACAGAATCAAAAATCAAGGAACAAAAATAAAATTGGGTTGCCTCCCAACAAGCACTATCGTTTAACACCCCTAGCTAGGCATAAAAGCAAGGATAGATCTAGGTATTACCATCTTTGGTGTTCAATCCATAAGTGGCTCTCATAATAGATTCATAAGGTAATTTAATTTTCTTTCTAGGAAAGTGTTCAATGCCCTTCATTAACGGAAATTGGAATCTAATATTCCCTTCTTTCATATCAATAATTGCACCAATCGTTCTAAGGAAAGGCCTATGAAGAGTAATGAGACATGAAGGATTGCAATCTATATCAAGGACGATGAAATCTATGGGCACATAATTACTATTTTCAACAATAAGAACATCATTAATTCTTCCCATAGGTTTTTTAATGGTGGAACCCGCAAGATGCAAGTTTAAAGAACAATCATCAAATTCACGGAAACCTAGCAAATCACACAAGGTTTTAGGAATCGTGGAAACACTAGCACCCAAATCACAAAAAGCAAAGCATTCATGATCTTTAATTTTAATTTTAATAGTAGGTTCCCACTCATCACAAAGGTTTCTAGGGATAGAAACTTCCAATTCAAGTTTTTCTTCATAAGATTGCATTAAAGCATCAACGATATGTTTAGTAAAAGCCTTATTTTGACTATAAGCATGCGGAGAATTTAGCACGGATTGCAACAAGGAAATACAATCTATTGAAGAGAAATTATCATAATTAAATTCCTTGAAATCCAAGATAGTGGGTTCATTGCCATCTAAAGTTTTTACCTCTCCAATCCCACTTTTATTAATTTTTGCATCAAGATCTAAAAACTCAGAATCATTGGGACACCTTCTAATTAAAGTTGACTCATCTCCAGTCCCATCATTATCAAGATTCATATTGCACAACAAAGATTTAATAGGAGACACATCAATAACTTTTAGATCTTCATCCTTATTATTTGCCTCTTCTGGTTTAGCGGCCATCTTGTTAACTAAGGTGGCCTGCTTATCAGAAATTTGGGCAATTAATTTTTCAAGATGAGCAAACTGAGATTTCAAACCATAAAATTCCTTAGACATATCATCGAGCTCTTTATCCATGAAACCAATAAACCTTTTTGTTCCTTAAGCTCATTTCTAAAGAAATTATTATGCTCAAACTGCAAGGACATAAAACTTCTAACGTTGTTTTCGATTTCTTCCACCCTTCTAAGGTGAGGATCAACACCTTTTGGTAAAGCCATCGCGGCAAACAAGCAAGCAAGCGAAAAGAGACGAACTAGAAAAGAGAAGGGGAACAGAAAAAGAGGGCGAACAAAACGGCAAGGGTGAAGTGGGGGAGAGGAAAACAAGAGACAAATGGCAAATAATGTAATGCGAGGGATAAGAGTTTGTGATGGGTACTTGGTATGTATTGACTTGAGCGTAAGCCTCCCTGGCAACGGCACCAGAAATCCTTCTTGATACCTCTTGAGCACTGCGGGGTTTTCCCTTGAAGAGGAAAGGGTGATGCAACAAAGTAGCGTAAGTATTTCCCTCAGTTTTTGAGAACCAAGGTATCAATCCAGTAGGAGACTACACGCAAGTCCCTCGTACCTACACAAACAAATAAGAACCTCGCAACCAACGCGATAAAGGGGTTGTCAATCCCTTCTCAGTCACTTACGAGAGTGAGATCTGATAGAGATGATAAGATAATATTTTTGGTATTTTTATGATAAAGATTAAAAGTAAAGATTGCAAAATAAACGGTGCAAGAAATAACTTGATAACGAGAGATTAATATAATGGAGAATAGACCCGGGGGCCATAGGTTTCACTAGTGGCTTCTCTCAAGATAGCATAACTATTACGGTGGGTGAACAAATTACTGTCGAGCAATTGATAGAAAAACGAATAATTATGAGAATATCTAGGAATGATCATGTATATAGGCATCACGTCCGTGATAAGTAGACCGACTCCTTCCTACATCTACTACTATTACTCCACACATCGACCGCTATCGAACATGCATCTAGCGTATTAAGTTCATAAGAACAGAGTAACACATTAGGTAAGATGACATGATGTAGAGGGATAAACTCAAGCAATATGATATAAACCCCATCTTTTTATCCTCGATGGCAACAATACAATACGTGTCATTTCCCTTTCTGTCACTGGGATCGAGCACCGCAAGATTGAACCCAAAGCGAAGCCCTTCTCCCATTGCAAGAAAGATCAATCTAGTAGGCCAAACCAAACTGATAATTCAAAGAGACTTGCAAAGATAACCAATCACACATAAAAGAATTCAGAGAAGATTCAAATATTTTTCATAGATAAATTTGATCATAAAACCACAATTCATCGGATCTCGACAAACACACCGCAAAAAGAGTTACATCGAGTAGATATCCAAGAAGAGCGAGGAGAACTTTGTATTGAGATCCAAAGAGAGAGAAGAAGCCATCTAGATAATAAATATGGACCTGAAGGTCTGAAGTAAACTACTCACACATCATTGGAGAGGCCATGGAGATGACGTAGAGGCCCTCCGTGATCAACCCCCCGGCGGAACTCCGGAAAAGGCCCCAAGATGGGATCTCTTGGGTATAGAAGGTTGCGGCGGTGGAAATAGGGTTTCGTGGTGCTCCTGGATGTTTTCGGGGTATATGAGTATATATAGGAGGAAGAAGTAGGTCGGTGGGGCCACCAGGGGCCCACAAGGGGGAGGGTCGCCCAGGGGGTAGGTGTGCCCCCTGCCTCGTGGCCGCCTCGTTGGTTGCTTGACGTGCACTCCAAGTCCTCTGGATCACGTTTGTTCCAAAAATCACGCTCCCGAAGGTTTCATTCCGTTTGGACTCCGTTTGATATTCCTTTTCTGCGAAACACTGAAATAGGCAAGCAAACAACAATTTGCACTGGTCCTTGGGTTAATAGGTTAGTCCCAAAAATAATATAACAGTGTAAATAAAGCCCATTATCATCCAAAACAGATAATATAATAACATGGAACAATAAAAAATTATAGATATGTTGGAGACGTATCAAAGCGTTTCCACGGCGTCATCTTTTCAAGAAGGGGGTGCGGGAATGGGGGTCGGGATTCATGGATTCGGGGGTTTCCGGCACTGGAGCAGACGAGTCGACGAAGCTTAAGGAGGGAGACTTAAATAGACCCAAATATTCTCATCGCAAATGGTTCCTAGAAAACAAATGTGTGTGATGTTGTAGATATTTTTTATTAGTTGTGAAAGACGAATTTGGAGTATAGTGGCAACAGATGGTGTTTTAAATGTACGAGAAATTTTGTAGTACTAATACAACTGTCATGTCAAAATTTGGAAAATTACAGGGGTCATTTGACCTTTTAAGACATTTAAGTGTTTTTTAACCATTTAATGACCGTAATTGAAATTTGAACTACATGTACATGCAACAGCTAACCATAACGGTTTGAAACTCATATTTTGTGTACTTGTGTGTGATTTAATTCCATGTGCAGTAAATTGGAAGGAATTTCCAAACATATTGGTCTAACGGCTATGACACAATTAAGCATGGAGTGACATGGCATTTTAATTCCAAAAATAAAAAAAGATCAAAAAAACATGAAACCTTGGTTGATGTAATGTCATGCCAGAGAGATGATGTGGTAAAGAAATTGGCATGTTTGACGAAAGTTTGGACACACACCCCTCACAAACCGGAGCAACTCACTAGAAGGCTCGTGGTTCCGAGAGGGAACAATGCATGTTTGATGACGAACGGGAGATAGCTTCCTCTTACGGCCTTCAATTTTTTCTATGTCTAATGTGCACTACTACAACTGTAATGTGAATTTTTTGAAAATTCTAGGGGTCATTTGACCTTTTAAAGACATTTAAGTGAATTTGTAGCCATTTAATGACTGTAATTCAAATTTGAACTACATCTACATGCAATGCCTAACCGAAACAGTTTGAAAAATCATATCTATGTGTTGGAAATATGCCCTAGAGGCAATAATAAAATGGTTATTGTTATATTTCCTTGTTCATGATAATCGTCTATTGTTAATGCTATAATTGTATTATTCGGAAACAGTAATACGTGTGTGAATACATAGACCACAACATGTCCCTAGTAAGCCTCTAGTTGACTAGCTCGTTGATCAATAGATGGTTACGGTTTCCTGACCATGGACATTGGATGTCATTGATAACGGGATCACATCGTTAGGAGAATGATGTGATGGACAAGACCCAATCCTAAGCCTAGCACAAGATCGTGTAGTTCATCTGCTAAAGCTTTTCTAATGTCAAATATCTTTTCCTTAGAGCATGAGATTGTGCAACTCTTGGATACCATAGGAGTACTTTGGGTGTGCCAAATATCACAACGTAACTGGGTGGCTATAAAGGTACACTACGGGTATCCCCGAAAGTATCTGTTGGGTTGGCACGAATCGAGACTGGGATTTGTCACTCCGTATGACGGAGAGGTATCTCTGGGCCCACTCGGTAAGACATCATCGTAATGAGCTCAATGTGACTAAGGGGTTGGTCACGGGATGATGTGTTACGGAATGAGTAAAGAGACTTGCCGTAACGAGATTGAACAAGGTATCGGTATACCGACAATCGAATCTCGGGCAAGTACTATACCGGTAGGCAAAGGGAATCGTATACGGGATTGATTGAATCCTTGACATCGTGGTTCATCCGATGAGATCATTGTGGAACATGTGGGAGCCAACATGGGTATCCAGATCCCGCTGTTGGTTATTGGCCGGAGAGATGTCTCGGTCATGTCTGCATAGTTCCCGAACCCGTAGGGTCTACACACTTAAGGTTCGATGACGCTAGGGTTATAGGGAATAGAAGTACGTGGTTACCAAATGTTGTTTGGAGTCCTGGATGAGATACCGGACATCACGAGGAGTTTCGAATGGTCCGGAGGTAAAGATTTATATATGGGAAGTCTCGTTTTGGACAACGGAAGTGTTATGGGCGTTATCGGTAACGTACTGGGACCACCGGAAGGTTTCGGGGGTCCACCGGGAGGGGCCACCAGCCCCGGAGGCCTACATGGGCCAAGTGTGGGAAGGGACCAGCCCCTAGGTGGGCTGGTGCGCCTCCCACAAGAGGCCCAAGGTGCAGGGAAGGGGAGAAGGGGGAAACCCTAGGCTCAGATGGGCCTAAGGCCCACCTAGGGTGTGCCCCCCTCTCTCCCCTTCTAGCCGCCCCCCTAGATGCATCTAGGGCTGGCCGCCACCCCTAGGGGGGAACCCTAGATGGGGACGCACCCCCTCCCCTCCCCTATATATAGTGGGGGTTTTGGGGCTGCCAGAGACACGACTCTCCCACTCTCTTGGCGCAGCCCTACCCCTCTCCCTCCTCGTCTCTCGCAGTGCTTACCGAAGCCCTGCTAGAGTGCCACACTCCTCCACCACCACCACGCCGTCGTGTTGCTGCTGGACGGAGTCTTCCCCAACCTCTCCCTCTCGCCTTGCCGGATCAAGGTGCGGGAGATGTCACCGGGCTGCACGTGTGTTGAATGCGAAGGCACCATTGTTCGGTGCTCAGATCGGATTCGGCTGTGCTTTGAATCGCTTCGTGTAGGACTCCACCGACCACGTTCTTGCAACGCTTCCGTTTCGCGATCTTCAAGGGTATGAAGAAACACTCCCCTCTCTCTCGTTGCTAGTAAGCTCCATAGATTAACCTTGGTGATGCGTAGAAAATTTTAATTTCTACAACGATCGCCAACAGTGGCATCATGAGCTAGGTCTATGTGTAGTTTCTATGCACGAGTAGAACACAAGTTGTTGTGGGCGTCGATTTTGTCAATTTACTTGCCCTTTATTCGGTGGCATCATGGGATGAAGCGGCCCGGACCGACCTTACATGTACGCTTACGTGAGACAGGTTCCACCAACTGACATGCACTAGTTGCATAAGGTGGCTAGCGGGTGTCTATCTCTCCCACTTTAGTCGGATCGGATTCGATGAAAAGGGTCCTTATGAAGGGTAAATAGAAATTGGCATATCACATTGTGATTTTGGCATAGGTAAGAAGCGTTCTTGCTAAGAAACCTATAGCAGCCACGTAAAAATTTGCAACAACAATTAGAGGGCGTCTAACTTGTTTTTGTAGCATATGCCGTGTGATGTGATATGGCCAAAAGGATGTGATGAATGATATATGTGATGTATGAGATTGATCATGTTCTTGTAATAGGAATCACGACTTGCATGTCGATGAGTATGACAACCGGCAGGAGCCATAGGAGTTGTCTTAATTTATTTATGACCCGCGTGTCAACATAAACGTCACATAATTACTTTACTTTATTGCTAAACTGTTAGCCATAGTAGTAGAAGTAATAGTTGGCGAGACAACTTCATGAAGACATGATGATGGAGATCATGGTGCCATGCCGGTGACGATGATGATCATGGCGCCCCGAAGATGGAGATCAAAAGGAGCAAAATGATATTGGCCATATCATGTCACTGTTTGATTGCATGTGATGTTTATCATGTTTTTACATCTTATTTGCTTAGAACGACGGTAGCATAAATAAGATGATCCCTCATTAAAATATCAAAAATTGTCTTCACCCTAACTGTGCACCGTTACTAAGGTCCGTTGTTCCGAAGCACCAGGTGATGATCGGGTGTGATAGGTTCTAACGTTCGCATACAATGGGTGTAAGCCAGATTTACACATGCAATACACTTAGGTTGACTTAACGAGCCTAGCATGTACAGACATGGCCTCGGAACAAAGAAGACCAAAAGGTCGAACATGAGTCATGTAGAAGATACGATCAACATGAAGATGTTCATCGATGATGACTACTCCGTCTCACGTGATGATCGAACACGGCCTAGTTGACTCGGATCATGTATCACTTAGATGACTAGAGGGATGTCTGTCTGAGTGGGAGTTCATTAAATAATTTGATTAGATGAACTTAATTATCATGAACATAGTCTAAAAACTTTGCAATATGTCTTGCAGATCAAATGGCCCACGCTAATGTTGCCCTCAACTTCAACGTGTTCCTAGAGAAAACCAAGCTGAAAGACGATGGTAGCAACTACACGGACTGGGTCCGTAACCTGAGGATTATCCTCATAGCTACCAAGAAAGCATATGTCCTTGAAGCACCGCTACGTGACGCACCTGTTTTCCCAGCAACTCAAGACGTTATGAACACCTAGCAGTCGCGTAGTGATGATTACTCCCAGGTTCAGTGCGGCATGCTTTACAGCTTAGAACCGGGGCTCCAGAAGCGTTTTGAGCAACACGGAGCATATGAGATGTTCCAAGAACTGAAAATGGTTTTCCAAGCTCATGCCCGAGTCAAGAGATATGAAGTCTCCAACAAGTTTTGCAGTTGTAAGATGGAGGAGAACAGTTCTGTCAGCAAGCACATACTCAAAATGGCTGGGGTTTCACAACCGCTTGTCTCGGCTAGGAGTCAATCTTTCGGATGATGCGGTCATTGACAGAATCCTTCAGTCGCTTCCACCTAGCTACAAGAGCTTTGTGATGAACTTCAATATGCAGGGGATGATAAAGACCATTCCTGAGGTGTATTCAATGCTGAAATCAGCGGAGGTGGAGATCAAAAAGGAACATCAAGTGTTGATGGTGAATAAAACCACTAAGTTCTAGAAAGGCAAGGGTAAAAAGAACTTCAAGAAGGACGGCAAGGGAATTGCCGTGCCCGGTAAGCAAGCTGCTGGGAAGAAGCCAAAGAATGGACCCAAGCCTGAGACTGAGTGCTTTTATTGCAAGGGAAACAATCACTGGAAGCGGAACTGCCCCAAGTACTTAGCGGATAAGAAGGCCGGCAATACCAAAGGTATATGTGATATACATGTTATTGATGTGTACCTAACCAACTGTCAGATTTTGGGTTCCGGCAGACCCTTGAGGTTCGAACACTAGGGTGCGTGCGGAGATCTCTCCCCTACCGATCTACGTCCAATCTCCTTGCGTGATCTAAGCTGGAAACAACGAACAACCCAAGGGACACAAGGTTTATACTGGTTCGGGCCACCGTTGTGGTGTAATACCCTACTCCAGTGTGTGGTGTGGTGGATTGCCTCAGGGGGCTGATGATGAATAGTACAAGGGAAGAACAGCCTCGCGAGAGGTGTTCTTGAGCTGGTGCGATGAACTGCTAGGGTGAGTTCAGTCGCCTCTCTCTCTCTGCTAGGGCTCTACCAAATTTCTGGATCCTCCTCTACTCTGTGTGGCTAGTTCTACTTATAGAGGCCCTGGGCCTCTCCCCAAATAATGAGCGGGAAGGGCGCCAACAATTGGCCATTTTGAAGGGGAACATATAGTACAAGTTATCCTGACCAAAGGTGGTCTTCGGATGCTAAAAGCACTGGTGATGACACCGTCTTGGGCTCCACGGTGACCTCCGTCCTGTCGCTCTGCTGGTCTTGGTCTCGTTACACCAGAATGGCAACCTTTGCCCGATGCCTTGGCCTACGCTTGCCCCCTTTGCACCAAAGGGGAAACAAGGACACTGCGCAGGTCGGCGCCCGCCTGGTCTCGATCATCATGGCTTGCATCACGGGTTCCTCGTGAGGTACCCCTGCCATGATCTCTTCGTCTCCTCGCGAGCCTACCTGATGAGGCTGCCTCTAAGGAAGCTTTCTGTCGTATGCCCTACGAGGCTTGGCCCCTCGCGAGGGTCTTGAGCTTGAGCTGATGAAGATGGGCCGCACTGGGCCCCCACTTGAGCCATGCCTGAGGCCGCAGGCAGGCAATTTTGGGGACCCCCATTCCCAGAACGCCAACAGTAGCCCCCGGGCCCAAGGCGCACCCGGGCTTGGCCTGGCAGGGAAACGAAGGGGTAAGCATGAAGCACCGCGGGCCCCAACAGCCTGTGGCCTTGGGCGCCGCGTGGCTGTTGACTGGACGTGGGCGTATGCGCTTCCCCACGATGCCTCGGCGGCCGCACGACTTGACAAGTCCCTGCATGCAGAGAAACCGGTCATGATTACCTGTGATCGTGGTTCTCGGCGGTTGGCCTCCTCCGGCTATAAGTACGGGGCTGGGCGAGCCCCTTCAGTCCATCCCTTCTCGCTGCTCCTTTTCTTCTTCTTGGCTACTCGCCGTCCCCATGGCCCCAAAGAGATTCTCGGCCACGAAGAATGGAAAGGCCCCCCGGGCAGGGCCTGACCCCCCCCCCCCGACGAAGCGCGGTCGAGGCCGCCCTTGCAAGTATACCACGGTCCCCGTGGTAGCCTCCCGCGGCCATGGAGGTGGTTCCCTGCGCGGTGGTGAGCGCCCGGTTGCCGACGGGGGGCACGCCATGGGTGTGCGCCCCCTAGGCCACGCTTTCGCTCCGCGGAGGTGCTGCCAGAGTTCGTCGTGTGGTCGGCGGACCTATCCAGCACCCGGCTCCAGCTCCCCCATTTCTTCGTAGATGAACAGCCGGCCAGCGCTCGGTGCGGCTTCTGGCTCCAGGCAGACGGCTACTGCAGCAGGGCCTCCTAGGCTTCGCTGGAGGTCTCCGTCTCTAGGAACAGGGCTCTGACACGCAGCTGGCAAATGTTTGCCCACGCGCGCGGCCTGGGCTGGTGGTGTACCTTGTACTTCAAGTTCGATGGCGACGCCACCCTCTACGTGAGGGTGTTTGGGGAAGATGGTCGCCATGCTGGGTGCTGCCCTGAAGACGACGACCGCGGCCGCCTGCCCAGCACCGACACTGACTAGGATGAAGATGGCGACTGGCATACAGGCGGCGGTGCTCGGGGTTCGCTGAGCTCCGGCGACCCCCTCTCAGGTAGCAGCTCCTCCAGCGGTGGCCGCGACCAGCCCCGGGCCGTCGCACCCGCCTGGGTGAAGGTAGCGGGTCAGCCCTCCGTCGCGCCCCGGTGAAGCGAGAGGAGGGATCCGCCTGAGCCCCAGGAGCAGCTCGAGCCTTTGCTGTGGGTTGGCGCAGGACGAATCACACCCGTTTTGTTTTCTTTCTTATCCTGCGTAGAAATAGAAAGTAATGTAGGGCCCCGCGGGGGCGTGTTAGAACTGCTGTTGTTTAACCATCGTGTTGTTTCCGCTATTTCTACGCTGTGTTTCCACGCCGCGCACCCATGTGCGGGAACTATTTTAGCTCGGTGGGGCTTGGCGCGGTCCTCGCCTCCCAAGGCCGTGGCCTCGTCGTGCGCTTCGTGCCCTGCAAGGATCAATAGGAGGGGTAGCTTACGGTCTTGGTTGTAGGGGGCGATCGGCCTAGGTCCTACGCTCGTGTCGCGATGCCCGTGGGGCACGGACTGGGAGGGGTGCTCCCGCAGAGGACTCGGATAGGAAAGCTCCAAATGATCAGGGCAGAAAACACTCGTGAGGGTGCCCGCGACTCCCTCGCGAGACTTGTGCGAGAGAAAACGAGGCAAGTGAGTGAGAAAGACAAAGAGTCACAAGCCAGGAACGTCAGCAACTCCAATAAAACTTCAAATGGGAATAAACAAGCCAACTGCAGAAAGCAAATGGGAAAGCCGCGTCCGGCACCTATTCTAGTCTTCGACGTCTTCTCACGAGCGCAGAGCTAAGTGCTGCCACTGGGCGTGGGCAGGAGCCCCCGAGGCCCGAGGGCGGCACTCCGGAGACTTTGGGGCGTGTACATCCCCACTCATTATTACATGAGAGTGTCACGGGCGGCAAGCTTCACATGCATTTGCCTTCTTCACAGGCACCGGGTGTAACGCCCTCGATGCGGCTATATCTCCTACGTGTCAAAGCACGACTTAGAGGCATAACCACATTGAAAGCAATGTCGCAAGTAAGGTAATCTTCACAACAACCCATGTAAATAGATAAAAGGGGAAAGGATACATAGTTGGCTTACACTCGCCATGTCACACAAATACATGAATAACATTACAATCATCCAATACACTCATGGTCTGACTACGGTACCAAAATAAAGATCAACCCCCACATGCGACACGGTCCCCGATCCCCCCAACTGGGCACCACTACTGATCATCTGGGAAAGACACATAGTGATGGCGAGAGTCTTCATCGAACTCCCACTTGAGCTCAAGCGCATCGTCTGGAACGGTATCATCGGTCCCTGCATCTGGTTTGGAAGTAAACTGTGAGTCACGGGGACTCAGCAATCTCGCACCCTCGCGATCAAGACTATTTAAGCTTATAGGTAAGGCAAAGGTATGAAGTGGAGCTGCAGCAAGCGACTAGCATATATGGTGGCTAACCTATTCGCAACAGAGAGCGAGAAGAGAAGGTAAAGCATGGTCGAACAACTATGATCAAGAAGTGATCCTAGAACAACCTACGTCAAGCATTACTCCAACACCGTGATCACTTCCCGGACTCCGCCGAGACGAGACCATCACGGTTACACACGCGGTTGATTCACTTTAATTAAGTTAAGTTTCATGTTATCTACAACCAGACATTAACAAATTCCCATCTGCCCATAACCACGAGCACGGCTTTCGAAAGTTCAAATCCCTGTAGGGGAGTCCCAACTTAGCCCATCACAAGCTCTCACGGTCAATGAAGGATATTCCTTCTCCCGAGACATTCCGATCAGGCTCGGCATCCCGGTTACAAGACATCCTCGACAATGGTAAAACTAAACAAGCAACACCACCCAGATGTGCCGACAAATCCTGATAGGAGCTGCACATATCTCGTTCTCAGGGCACACCGGATGAGCAAGACGTCGGGTAGGCCAGCCCAGAGTTGCCCCTGGTAGCCCCGGACATCGCTCAGTTGGACCAACACTTAGAGAAGCACTGGCCCGTGGGGGTTAAAATAAAGATGACCCTTGAGTCCGCGAAACCCAAGGGAAAAAGGCTAGGTGGCGAATGGTAAAACCAATGTTGGGCATTGCTGGAAGAGTTTTATTCAAGGCGAATTGTCAAGGGGCTCCCATTATAACCCAACCGCGTAAGGAACGCAAAATCCGGGAACATAACACCGATATGACGGAAAACTAGGGCGGCAAGAGTGGAACAAAACACTAGGCATAAGGCCGATCCTTCCACCCTTTACCAAGTATATAGGTGCGTTAAGATAAGCAAGATAATATAGTGATATCCCAACAATAAACAATGTTCCAACAAGGAACGATCTCCAATCTTCACCTGCAACTAGCAACGCTATAAGAGGGGCTGAGCAAAGCGGTAACATAGCCAATCAACGGTTTGCTAGGACATGGTGGGTTAGAGGTTTGACATGGCAATTTGGGAGGCATGATAAGCAAGTGGTAGGTATCGTAGCATAGGCATAGCAAAAGAGCAAGCATCTAGCAAGCAAAGATAGAAGTGATTTCGAGGGTATGATCATCTTGCCTGCAAAGTTCTCAGAGTTGACTTGGTCCTTGTAAGCGAACTCAATGGGCTCCTCGTTCACGAACTCGTCTCCCGGCTCTACCCAAACAAGAACAACAAGGAAACGGAACACAATCAACCACGTGCAATGCTCAAACAACATGATGCAACCATGGTATGATATGCGGGATGCGGTATGTGATGCATATGCAAGATTAGACAATGAATGATTGAACCTGGCTCAACCTGGAAATCCAAGAGTGCCACTGGAAAGGTGAGGTGATTTCAGTTGAAATCGATATAAAGATCACCGGAATCGGATGCACGGTTTGGAAATGGCAAGCAAAACAAATATGGCACCGGTCTGCGATAATCAGCAAATGACCAACTAAATGCATCAAGATAACTATGCTACAGCACTCAAACATGACAACAAAATACATGGCAGGGATCCACTCATGATGCTTGACAAAAGATGAACACTTATCTACGGCTAATTCATCCATTAACAGGTTCAAACAAGCATGGCAAAAGTGCAAATGATAACATGTTTCAGACTTAGTGAAATTAACACAAGTCTGGAATTTATCATCAGGAATCACACTTTAGAGCATGAAAACTACAAGCTACAGGAACTTAACATGGCAAAGCAAGGCATGGCATGAAGATAGTCAAAGCACTTAACAAAAGTCCCTTAGTGACCTTGAGCCAAAAGGGATCACAAAATACAATTGCAAGCATGTGAACATGGAAAAAAATAAACAGATCTCGGACTTAGTGAAAAACTGGAGCATGCAAATCAGTTAACGAGTAGGCATGTTTACGAGCTCGATGCACTCACTACAGAGCATGGCATGACCAACTAAGCATACACCCATCAAGAATACATAGCATAGAAGCTATACATTGCAAGAACAACAACATAGCATGCACGGATCAATAGCAACATCCTCGACAAAATCGCTAAACATGTCAACAATCTGCCAGGATTCACGATATAGCAAAAGTAGAGCTCGATTGACTCAAGCTAGGGTGCTCCATAAATGCAAACAAATACATTGATGGATAGAGCACCACAATGTTAACAAAACATCCTTACTGATCATCCTCAAAAGAGGCACAGATCACTAGGAAACAACATGAACATATGGCATAACGACAAAACCAGAACAAGGACTTGGTGAAATTCTAAGTCCCTGAAATCAGCATTAGCGATTACCTACTTTGCAAGCTTGTTCTAGTCACCACAAATATCACAAAAATACACGGCAAGTACCTCTGTAAGGATGGCATGGCATATAACAAAACACATGTAGAGCTCAGGATCATAGCATGCACACATTAATCATGGCAAAAATGACAAATAGCTATTTGATGAAACAGATCTGACAAACTCACCACATAGCCCTCTTCCAACAGCATTTCGGGCATAAGGATGAGCTCAAATGAAAATGATGCAATGATATGAAAAGATGTACTCGTCGAGATGAACATTTTGATATGCTACACGCACGAATCGGAGCTACGGATGCAGAGTTACGACATGATGAAAAATGCAAAAAAAAATTAGGATTACGGGATAAAAGTCAACCGAGTGCAAAGATCCCAGATCTGGATCCAGATCCGCACGGAAACCGAGGTTCGCCGAAAGCACTGTAGACGCCGGAGAGTCGCCGGAAAACCTCGAGCTCGCCGGAGTGGGAGGTTGGATCCGGCCAGAGTGGGACTTGCCGAGAGCAGGAACGACGACGAGGGGCGGCGGAGGAGGCCGGGCGGCGTGGGCAGGCCGCGGCGGAGGAGCTCGCCTCTGGCCGGCGACAAGGAGCGGCAGCCGGCGCGGATCCTGCGGCGGCGTGGCGAGCCGGGTGCGGGCGAACGGCGCCGGGCACGGGGGGCGGCGTCCTGGCGTGAGGAGGCGGTGGAGACCGGGCCAGGAGGGCCTGCCCCGGGCCCGAGCGGGCGCGGCGGCAGCGGCCGGAGTGGAGCCACATGGCAGCTCCTGATTGGTGTGAGTGGCGGCAGTGGACGCGTCCGGTCCGCTCCGGACGTGTCCGGCGCGGCGGAGGAGCGGGGAGCTAGGTTTAGGGGTGGAATGACCTGAAAATTTCGGGGGAGGCTATTTTATAGGTAGGAGGAGCTAGGAGGCTCCAAATTGAGCATGGTTTTCGGCCACGCAATCGTGATCGAATGACCGAGACGATGGAGAAGGTTTTGGTGGGTTTTGGGCCAAATTGGAAGGGCGTTGGGCTGCAACACAAACGAGGCCTTTTCGGTCCCTCGGTTAACCGTTGGAGTATCAAACGAAGTCCAAATGGCACGAAAGTTGACAGGCGGTCTACCGGTAGTAAACCAAGGTCGGTTGGCAAGTCTCGGTCCAATCCGGAAATGTTTAACCCCCACACAAGAAAAGAGGTAGAAAGGGGCACCGGAGGAGATAGGAGCGCCGGAATGCAAAACGGACAATGGGGAAAATGCTCGGATGCATGAGACGAACATGTATGCAAATTCAATGCACATGATGACATGATATGAGATGCATGACAAAGGCAACAACACACGGAGGCAAAAACCCGACACCGAGGGAAATAAAATAACTTAGGCCGGAAATGGCAAGAGTTGGAGTACAGATAAGGTAAATTACATCCGTGGTGTTACAACACGCCACCACTACGAAAGGATCTCGTCCCGAGATCTAGGACTGGAAGAACGCGGGGTACTTAGAACGGAGGTGATCCTCGCATTCCCAGGTGGCTTCACGGTCGGAATGATGTGACCACTTGACTTTGAGGAATTTGATTGAGTTATTGCGAGTCTTGCGCTCAGTCTCTTCAAGAATAGCAACTGGGTGCTCACGATAAGAAAGGTCTTCTTGGAGATCAATGTCTTTGAAGTTGACGGTGCGGTCAGGGGTCTTGAAGCACTTGCGGAGCTGAGAGACATGGAACACGTCGTGCACGTTTGCAAAGTTGGAGGGAAGCTCGAGTTGATAGGCGAGATCGCCTCTCTTGCTGACGATCTTGAAAGGACCCACGTATCTAGGGGCAAGCTTCCCTTTGATACTGAAGCGACGAGTACCTTTCATTGGAGAGACGCGGAGGTAAACATGGTCTCCGATCTCGAAAGCCAAATCACGATGCTTACTATCATAGTAGCTCTTCTGGCACGATTGCGCTGCTTTGAGGTTATCACAAATGATTTTGCACATCTCTTCTGCCTCTTTGATCAAGTCATTTCCGAGAAGTTGACGTTCACCAGTCTCTGACCAGTTAAGAGGAGTACGACACTTCCTGCCATAGAGAATTTCAAATGGGGCCTTGCCCGAACTCGCTTCGAAGTTGTTGTTGTAGGAGAACTCGACATATGGAAGACAATCTTCCCACTTCATACCGAAAGAGATAACGCAAGCCCTGAGCATATCTTCCAGAATCTTATTGACACGCTCGACTTGGCCACTAGTTTGAGGATGAAAAGCTGTGCTGAAACGGATGTTGGTGCCCATGGCCTTCTGAAAAGAATCCCAAAACTTGGAGGTAAAGATGCTGCCACGATCTGAAGAGATCAACTGCGGAATGCCGTGCAGAGAGACAATCCGAGAGGTATACAGCTCTGCCAATTGAGCTGCAGTGATAGACTCTTTGATAGGCAGGAAATGAGCCACTTTAGTGAGTTTGTCGATGACAACAAATATAGCATCATTGCCACACTTTGAGTTTGGTAATCCCGTCACAAAGTCCATCTCAATGTGGTCAAACTTCCATTCTGGAATGGCAAGAGGTTGGAGGAGACCAGCTGATCGTTGGTGTTCTGCCTTCACTCTTCTGCAGACATCACATTCGTTCATGAACTGAGCAATCTCGCGCTTCAATTGAGTCCACCAATACGCCTGCTTGAGGCCCTAGTACATCTTCGTACTTCCAGGGTGGATGGAGAGGAGTGAATTGTGAGCCTCATTCATAATGACTTTATGAAGGTCACCTTTAGGCACCACATTGCGATCCTCGAAGAAGAGAGTATCCTTGTCATCAAGGCGATAGCACTTGTACTTGGGTTGACTCTTGGCAATCCCAATCTTCACCTTCTTCACCATAGAATCTAGAAGTTGAGCCTCGCGAATCTAATCTTCCAAAGTAGGAGAGACTTGAAGGTTGGCGAGGAAACCTTGAGGAACAACTTGCATATTGAGTTTGCGGAAAGCTTCACAAATCTCGGGTTGATAAGGCTTGAGAATCATACTGTTGCATTAAGCCTTCCTGCTCAAAGCATCAGCAATTACATTGGCCTTTCCTGGAGTATATTCGATGCTCGGATTATACTCTTGAATCATTTCGACCCAACGAGTCTGCCTGAGGTTGAGATTAGGCTGAGTGAAGATGTACTTGAGACTCTTGTGGTCAGTGAAGATGTCCACTTTTCTTCCCAATAAGAGATGTCTCCAAGTCAAAAGAGCATGCACAACTGCCGCCAACTCGAGGTCGTGAGTGGGGTAGTTTTTCTCGTTGGGCTTGAACTGGCGAGAGGTATAAGCCACAACTTTCTTCTCTTGCATCAACAATGCGCCAAGACCTTGAAGAGAGGCATCACAGAAGACCTCGAACAGTTTGGATTCATCAGGAGGAGTCAGAACTGGAGCAGTGACTAATCTCTCTTTCAGGGTGTTGAAAGCGATGTCACATTCGGGAGACCAAATGTACTTCACGTGCTTCTGGAGAAGGTTGGATAGAGGCTTCACGATATTTGAAAAGTTCTCAATGAACCTTCGACAATAGATTGTGAGACCAAGGAAACTGTGGAGTTGCTTCACGTTGTGAGGTGGTTCCCAATTCACAATTGCAGACACCTTCTCAGGATTCACCGCAATGCCCTTGGCAGAAATGATATGCCCAAGGTAGAGAACCTCATCGAGCCAAAACTCGCACTTTGAAAACTTGGCGTAGAACGACCGAGACGATGGAGAGGGTTTAGGTGGGTTTTGGGCCAAATTGGAAGGGTGTTGGGCTGCAACACAAATGAGGCCTTTTCGGTCCCTCGGTTAACCGTTGGAGTATCAAACGAAGTCCAAATGGCACGAAACTTGACAGGCGGTCTACCGGTAGTAAACCAAGGCCGGTTGGCAAGTCTTGGTCCAATCCGGAAATGTTTAACCCCCACACACGAAAAGAGGTAGAAAGGGGTATCGGAGGAGAAAGGAGCGCCGGAATGCAAAACGGACAACGGGGAAAATGCTCGGATGCATGATACAAACATGTATGGAAATGCAATGCACATGATGACATGATATGAGATTCATGAAAAAGGCAACAACACACGGAGACAAAAACCCGACACCGAGGGAAATAAAATAACTTAGGCCGGAAACGGCAAGAGTTGGAGTACAGATAAGGTAAATTACATCCGGGGTGTTACACCGGGCCTTTCCCAAAACGCAGCAGCTTCACAGGCATTCGCCTTCTTCACAGGCACCGGGCCTTTCGCAAAATGCAGCAGCTTCACAGGCATTCACCTTCTTCACAGGCACCGGGCCTTTCCCAAAACGTAGCAGCTTCACAGGCGCTTGCCTTCTTCACAGGCACCGGGCCTTTCCCAAAACGCAGCAGCTTCACATGCGTTCACCTTCTTCACAGGCACCGGGCCTTTCCTAGGCGCTAGGCCTCGCTTAGGGATAGAACCTCCGGAGATGTTGAATGTTCCACACGTTCTGGATGGGTACCCCCTCCGTGGTCTCCAAGCGCGTGGAGCCAGGCCTGGAAACATGAACAATCTTGAATGGGCCCTCCCACATGGGAGAGAGCTTGTGCATCCCCTCCCTGGAGAGAACCCGTCTGAGCATGAGATCCCCAACCTCAAGAGTTCTGGGGCGGATGTTGCGGAAGTGGTATCGTTGTAGCGCCTGTTGATACCTTGCCGCTCGCAGCGCGGCTTCTCAACGGCGTTCCTCCCCCAGCATGAGATCCGTCCCCCGCATGGCGTCCTGCTGCATCTCGTCAAACACCAGGACCCGTGCAGAGCGACGCCTGACCTTGTGAGGGAGAACAGCCTCTGCTCCGTAGACGAGGAAGAACGGGGTCTCGCCAGTCGGCTTGGTCGCAGTTGTGCGGATTGACCACAGCACAGACTGGAGCTCGTTGTACCAGCCCCTGCCGCAGGCTTCCAACTTCTTCTTGAAGGTCCTGGCTTTGAGGCCCCTCGGGACCTCCGCGTTGGCCCGCTCGGCCTGGTCGTTGCTCCGGGGGTGTGCTACCGAAGCGTAGCATATCTGCGTTCCAAGGTTAGCACAGTATGTTTTGAAGAGATTACTGGTGAATTGTGAACCGTTGTCGGTGATGATGCGGTTGGGCACCCCAAATCGGCTCACGAGGCCCTTGATGAATTTGACCGCTGAGCCTGCCGGGATTGTGCGGACGGCTTCCACCTCAGCCTACTTGGTGAATTTGTACATGGCAACGTAGAGGTAGCGATAGCCCCCTGGCGCCCGAGGAAACGGGCCCAGAATGTCCAGCCCCCAAACTGCAAACGGCCATGAGAGGGGCATAGTCTGTAGACCCCCCGCAGGCTGATGGATCTGCTTAGCGTGAAACTGGCAGGCCTCGCAAGCCTTCACAAGCTCAACGGCATCGTTGAGCGTTGTGGGCCAATAGAATCCACTACGGAACGCCTTGCCGATGAGGGTCCGTGACGATGAGTGGTGCCCACAGTCTCCGCCGTGTATGTCCGCCAGTAGCTCCTTCCCTTGCTCTCGGGAGATGCAACATAGGGACACGTCATTTGGTCGCTTCCTGTAGAGCTCTCCATCCCTGATACAATAAGCTGTGGCCTGCCACGCCACACGCTCCGCTTCCTCCTCATTCTCCGGTAGAGTCCCCTGCATCAGGTAGTTCTTGAGCTCCGGGATCCAACACCCTTCCTGAGGCTCTAACACCAGGAGCAGGCGTGCCACTGAGGCTGGGCCGCAGACCGGGGCTCCTGAGGCAGCCGCCTAGATGCCCTCTTGGCAATGTCATCAGCCTCCTGATTGGTGCCGCGAGGCACATGCTGCAACTCCAGCCCCCAGAACTGTTTCTCCATCTTGCAAACCTCAGCGAGGTAGGCTTCCATGTGCTCGTCCTTTGGCTCGTATATCTTGTTGGAAAAGTTGACGAGGAGCTGTGAATCGCCCTTGATGATGAGGCGCTTCACCCCTAAGGCAGTTGCGGCCTTCAAGCCTGCTATTAGGCCTTCGTACTCTGCTATGTTGTTGGAGACCTTTTCTCCGTGCTGGAAGCAAAGTTGTACGGCGTAGTAGAGTTTGTCCTGGGTAGGGGATACGAGCACTGCGCCAGCTCCCGCACCCTGTCGGGAAAATGCCCCATCAAAGTACATGACCCAACCATCTGGTGCTTCACTTCCCGGGGAAAGTGATCGGTCTTCGCCTGCCTCGAGACACGACACTTCTGCCCATTCTGCCACGAAATCCGCAAGTGCGGCTCCCTTGATGACTCTGGTCATACTGAATTCTAGCTAAAATGCCTGTAGCTCGATGTTCCATTCAGCAACCCTTCCAGCTGAGATTGGGGCTCCTGAGCACTCTTTTCAAGGGGTATGCTGAGACGACTTTGATGGGATGTCCTTGGAAGTAGTGGCGCACCTTGCGTGAGGCCACTAGTAGCGCGGGGAGGAGTTTTTGAGGCATGGGATACCGTGCCCTTGCGTCCCGTAGCACCATGCTGACAAAGTACACGGGATGCTCGACGAGGTTGAGGGTGCTGGCGCTGCTTGCATCCCCCAAAGGTCGAGGCGTCTCTTGAGACGATGGATCTCACAGTGCTTGATCGCCTGAAGAGGCCTCTCCTGCTCCGGGTGCGTTCTCCTGCTGTGGTTGTTCCTTTCCGGCTACGGTTGCGGCCTTCGTGAGGCCCTCCTGGCTCTACTTTGCTTCAGTTCGGACGATCAATGCGGCCTTGGCACAGCGCTCCTCCCTGACTGCTACAAGGGCTGCGCTAGCGGAGTAGGGGGTGGCCGCAAGGTAGAGCACCAGGGGCTCCCAAGGACGCGGAGCTACCATCACTTGTGGACTGGTAAGGTACCTCTTGAGGTCTTGGAATGCCTTGTCGGCCTCTTCAGTCCATTCAAAGGGACCCTTTTTCTTCATCAGCTTGAAGAAGGGCAGCGCTCGTCCCCCCCGGCTTGGAGATGAAATGCCCCAGCGCAGTTACTCGCCCGGTGAGCTTCTGCATTTCTCTGAGGGTCCTTGGCGGGCTCATGTCTTCGACTTCCTTGACCTTCTCCGGGTTGGCCTCGATGCCCCTGTGGGATACGAGGAAACCCAGGAGCTTGCCCGAGGGGACTCCAAACACACACTTCTCCGGGTTGAGCCGTAGGTCCACTTCGTTGAGGCTCGTGAAGGTTTCTTCCAGGTCCTGTATCAGGGTTCTTACCTCACGAGACTTCACCACAATGTCATCGACGTAAGCTTCAGTGTTCCTCCCGAGCTGCCGGCCTAAGGCGATGTGCATCAGCCGCTGAAAGGTTGCGCCTGCGTTGTGCAACCCAAACGGCATGCACGTATAGCAGTACACTCCACACGGGGTCAGGAAAGCCGTCTTCTCCATGTCTTCTACCGCCATCTTGATCTGGTGATAGCCCAAGAAGGCATCTAGGAAGCACAATAGGTCACACTCTGCGGTGGAGTCAACTATCTGGTCAATGCGGGGGAGCAGAAATTGATCCTGCGGGGAGGCCTTGTTGAGGTTGGTGAAGTCGACGCACATGCTCTCCTTTCCTCCCTTTTTTGGCACAACGACCGGATTAGCCAGCCAATCAGGGTAGCGGACCTTGCAGATAACTCCTGCCGCCTCTAGCTTCCGGGTCTCTTAAATGATGAAAGTCTGTTTCTCAGTAGGCTGCCGCCTTGCCTTCTGCTTCACGGGGCGCACATTGGGGCACATGTTGAGGTGATGCTCAATCACTTCCCTTGGGACCCCTGCTAACTGATCAGGTTCCTACGCGAACACCTTCTTGTTCGCATGCAGGAACCTGATCAGGGCTTTCTCCTGCTCGGGCTCGAGGTTGGCCCCTATGGTGAAGGTAGCGCTAGCAGACCCATCCTTGTTGACTGGTACCTGCTTGGTTTCCGCCTTGTCTTGGGTGAACAACTGCTTCTTTTTAGCCGGCGCAGCCCCCTTGGGCTCAAGGGCGTTGGTGCTAGTGGGCTACGCCACTGCAGCCTCCCTGAAAACAAGCTGGAGCACCTGCAACGCATCCCCCGTGTCTCCTGACACGGTGAGGATGCCGCTGCTCCCAGGCATCTTCATGAGGTTGTACACCGGGTGAGTTGCTGCCATGAACCGAGCCAAGGCCGGATAGCCGAGGATGGTGTTGTAGGGGAGGCCAATGGGGGCGATGTCGAAGTCGATCAGCTCTGTGCGGAAGTTGTCGCAGGTGTCGAAGGTCACTGGGAGGCGGATCTGTCCCAAGGAGGCAGTGGAACCGGCTCCGACGCCCGAGAAAGGCCTGCTGGGTTGGAGCCGCTCCAGCGGCACGTGGAGGAGGCTGAAGGCCTCCACCGAGAGCATGTTGAGGCCGGTGCCACCGTCGATGAGGGTCCTAGTGACGGCCACTTGGCAGATGGTGGGGGTGCACAACATCGGGAGCACGCCCGAACCAATGGGGTTGAAAGGGTGGTCCTCCGAGTCGAAGGTTAGATCGGCCTCGGGCGCGACCCAGCCCGGGGGGCTTCTTGGCGCTTGGAGGCGGTGCTGATCCGGCGGGTGAACGGCTTGACGTGATGGCTTGAGGGTGGTGCCTGGGAGCCACACAGGACAGCTACGACGACGGGCGACGCTGGTGCGGCGAAACGGGCAAGGAAGAGGTCGCGCAGCTCCTCCCATGAGGTGACAGAGGCCGTCGGCAGGTGGAGGAGCCACGCGCGTGGGATGCCGGTGAGGGCCATGGGTAACCTATTAGCCAGCACCCGGTCGTCACCCCCGGCTCTAAGGATGGCCTCCTCGTACACTAGTAGGAAAATCATCGGGTCCGTCGCGCCGTCGTAGCGCGGCGGTGTCTCAGGCCTGAACTTGCGCGGCCACTGCACCTGTCGCAAGGCGGGGGCCAAGGCCCGGAGCCCCCTGGCCCCAGTGTCGACATTTGTTGCTGGAGCGGGCGACACATTGTCCGCCATGAGGGCAGGATGCGATGTTGGGGGAGAGCGGGTCGTCAGGAGGGAGGACTCCGGCGCACCCCTACCTGGCGCGCCAAATGTCGGATTTCGGGTTCCCGTAGACCCTTGAGGTTCGAACACTGGGGTGCACGCGGAGATCTCTCCCCTACCGATCTACGTCCAATCTCCTCATGTGATCTAAGCTGGAAACAACGAACAACCCAAGGGACACAAGGTTTATACTGGTTCGGGCCACCGTTGTGGTGTAATACCCTACTCCAGTGTGTGGTGTGGTGGATTGCCTCAGGGAGCTGATGATGAACAGTACAAGGGAAGAACAGCCTTGCGAGAGGTGTTCTTGAGCTAGTGCGATGAACTGCTAGGGTGAGTTCAGTCGCCTCTCTCTCTCTCTCTGCTAGGGCTCTACCAGATTTCTGGATCCTCCTCTACTCTGTGTGGCTAGTTCTACTTATAGAGGCCCTAGGCCTCTCCCCAAATAATGAGAGGGAAGGGCGCCAACAATTGGCCATTTTGAAGGGGAACATATAGTACAAGTTATCCTGACCAAAGGTGGTCTTCGGCTACCAAAAGCACTGGTGATGACACCGTCTTGGGCTCCACGGTGACCTCCGTCCTGTCGCTCTGCTTGTCTTGGTCTCGTTGCACCGGAATGGCAACCTGTGCCTGATGCCTTGGCCTGCGCCTGCCCCCTTTGCACCAAAGGGGAAACAAGGACACTGCATAGGCCGGCGCCCGCCTGGCGCCCGCCTGGTCTCGATCGTCATGGCTTGCGTCACGGGTTCCTCACGAAGTACCCCTGCCTTGATCTCTCCGCCTCCTCGTGAGCCTACCAGATGAGGCTGCCTCTGAGGAAGCTTTCTGTCATCCGCCCCGCGAGGCTTGGCCCCTCGCGAGGGTCTTGATCTTGAGCTGATGAAGATGGGCCGCGTTGGGCCCCCACTTGAGCCACGCCGTAGGCCGCAGGAAGGCAAGTCTGGGGACCCCCGTTCCCAGAACGCCGACACCAACGCTCATAGTAGCTCCTGGGTATTTGATACCGGTGCGGTTGCTCATATTTGTAACTCAAAACAGGAGATGCGGAATAAGCGGAGACTGGTGAAGGACGAGGTGACGATGCGCATCGGGAATGGTTCCAAGGTCGATGTGATCGCTGTCGGCACGCTACCTCTACATTTACCTACAGGATTAGTTTTAAACCTCAATAATTGTTATTTAGTGTCAGCTTTGAGCATGAACATTGTATCTAGATCTTGGTTGATGCGAGATGGCTACTCATTTAAATCTGAGAATAATGGTTGTTCTATTTATATGAGAGATATGTTTTATGGTCATGCCTCGCTGGTCAATGGTTTATTCTTATTTAATCTCGAACGTGATGTTACACATATTCATAGTGTGAATGCCAAAAGGTGTAAGGTTGATAATGATAGTCCCACATACTTGTGGCGTTGCTGCCTTGGTCACATTGGTGTCAAGCACATGAAGAAACTCCATGCGGATGGACTTTTGGAGTCTCTTGATTATGAATCATTTGACACATGCGAACCATGCCTCATGGGCAAAATTACCAAGACTCCGTTCTCCGGAACAATGGAGCGAGCAACCAACTTATTGGAAATCATACATACTGATGTGTGTGCTCCAATGAGTGTTGAGGCTTGCGGTGGCTATCGTTATGTTCTGACCCTCACTGATGACTTCAGTAGATATGGGTATGTCTACTTAACGAAACACAAGTCTGAGACCTTTGAAAAGTTCAAGGAATTTCAGAGTGAGGTTGAGAATCAACATGACAGGAAAATAAAGTTCTTACAATCAGATCGTGGGGGAGAATATTTGAGTCACGAATTTGGCATGCACTTAAGGAAATGTGGAATCGTTTCACAACTCACGCCGCCTGGAACACCTCAGCGTAATGGTGTTTCCGAACGTCGTAATCACACTCTATTGGATATGGTGCGATCTATGATGTGTCTTACTGATCTACCACTATCATTTTGGGGTTATGCTTTAGAGACTGCCGCATTCACTTTAAATAGGGCTCCATCAAAATCTATTGAGACAACACCGTATGAATTATGGTTTGGGAAGAAACCTAAGCTGTCGTTTCTGAAAGTTTGGGGATGTGATGCTTATGTCAAGAAACTTCAACCTGAAAAGCTCGAACCCAAGTCGGAAAAATGCGTCTTCATAGGATACCCTAAGGAAACTATTGGGTATACCTTCTACCTCAGATCCAAAGGCAAGATCTTTGTTGCCAAGAATGGATCCTTTCTAGAGAAAGAGTTTCTCTCAAAAGAAGTAAGTGGGAGGAAAGTGGAACTTAATGAAGTACCGCCTCTTGAACCGGAAAGTAGCATAGCTCAAGAAAATGTTTCTGTGGTGCTTGCACCGACTAGAGAGGGAGTTAATGATGATGATCATGGAACTTCAGATCAAGTTACTACTGAACTTCATAGGTCCACATGGACACGTTCCACGCTAGAATGGTATGGCAACCCTGTCCTAGAAATAATGTTGTTAGACAACGGTGACCCTTCGAACTATGAAGAAGCGATGGTGGGCCCAGATTCCAAGAAATGGCTTGAAGCCATGAAATCCAAGATAGGATCCATGTATGAAAACAAAGTATGGACTTTGACAGACTTGCCCGATGATCGGCGAGCCATAGAAAATAAAGGGATCTTTAAGAAGAAGACGGACACGGATGGCAATGTGACCATCTATAAAGCTCGGCTTGTCGCTAAGGCTTATCGACAAGTTCAAGGGGTTGACTACGATGAGACCTTCTTACCCGTAGAGAAACTGAAGTCTGTCCAAATCATGTTAGCAATTGCCGCATTCTATGATTATGAGATATGGCAAATGGACATCAAAACGGCATTCCTTAATGGTTTCCTTAAGGAAGAATTGTATATGATGCAGCCGGAAGGTTTTGTCGATCCTAAGAATGCTGACAAGGTATGCAAGCTCCAACGCTCAATCTATGGGCTGGTGCAAGCATCTTGGAGTTGGAACATTCGCTTTGATGAGATGATCAAAGCGTTTGGGTTTACGCAGATTTATGGAGAATCCTGTGTTTACAAGAAAGTGAGTGGGAGCTCTGTAGCATTTCTCATATTACATGTGGATGGCATACTATTGATGGGAAATGATATAGAATTCTTGAAAAGCATAAAGGCCTACTTGAATAAATGTTTTTCAATGAAGGACCTTGGAGAAGCTACTTACATATTAGGCATCAAGATCTATAGAGATAGATCGAGATGCCTCATTGGTCTTTCACAAAGCACGTACCTTGACAAGATATTGAAGAAGTTCGATATGGATCAGTCCAAGAAGGGGTTCTTGCCTGTATTGCAAGGTGTGAGATTGAGCATGGCTCAATGCCCGACCATGGCAGAAGATAGTGAAAAGATGAGTGTCATCCCCAATGCCTCGGCCATAGGGTCTATTATGTATGCCATGTTGTGTACCAGACCTGATATAAACCTTGCCGTAAGAAGGTACCAAAGTAATCCCGGCATGGAGCACTGGACAACGGTCAAGAATATCCTGAAGTACCTGAAAAGGACTAAGGATATGTTTCTCGTTTATGGAGGTGACGAAGAGCTCGTCGTAAAGGGTTACGTCGATGCTAGCTTCGACACAGATCCGGATGACTCCAAGTGACAAACTGGATACATGTATATTTTGAATGGTGGGGCAGTCAGCTGGTGCAGTTGCAAGCAAAGCGTCGTGGCGGGATCTACATGTGAAGCGGAGTACATGGCAGCCTCAGAGGCAGCACATGAAGCAATCTGGATGAAGGAGTTCATTACTGACCTCGGAGTTATTCCCAATGCATCGGACCCGACGACTCTCTTCTGTGACAACACTGGAGCTATTGCCCTTGCCAAGGATCCCAGGTTTCACAAGAAGACCAGGCATATCAAGCGTCGCTTCAACTCCATTCGTGAAAATGTTCAAGATGGAGACATAGAGATTTTTAAAGTGCATACGGACCTGAATGTCACAGATCCGTTGACTAAACATCTTCCATGTGCAAAACATGATGAACACCAGTACTCTGTGGGTGTTCGATTCATCACAATGTAACTAGGTTATTGACTCTAGTGCAAGTGGGAGACTGTTGGAAATATGCCCTGGAGGCAACAATAAAATGGTTATTGTTATATTTCCTTGTTCATGATAATTGTCTATTGTTCATGCTATAATTGTATTATCCGGAAACAGTAATATGTGTGTGAATACATATACCACAACATGTCCCTAGTGAGCCTCTAGTTGACTAGCTCGTTGATCAATAGATGGTTACGGTTTCCTGACCATGGACATTGGATGCCATTGATAACGGGATGACATCATTAGGAGAATGATGTGATGGACAAGACCCAATCCTAAGCCTAGCACAAGATCGTGTAGTTCGTCTGCTAAAGCTTTTCTAATGTCAGGTATCTTTTCCTTAGACCATGAGATTGTGCAACTCCCGGATACCGTAGCAGTACTTTGGGTGTGCCAAATGTCACAACGTAACTGGGTGGCTATATAGGTACACTACGGGTATCCCTGAAAGTATCTATTGGGTTGGCACGATCAAGACTGGGATTTGTCACTCCGTATGATGGACAGGTATCTTTGGGCCCACTCGGTAAGACATCATCGTAATGAGCTCAATGTGACTAAGGGGTTGGTCACGGGATGATGTGTTACGGAACGAGTAAAGAGACTTGTCGTAACGAGATTGAACAAGGTATCAGTATACCGACGATCGAATCTCAGGCAAGTACTATACCGATAGGCAAAGGGAATCATATACGGGATTGATTGAATCCTTGACATCTTGGTTCATCCGATGAGATCATCGTGGAACATGTGGGAGCCAACATGGGTATCCAGATCCCGCTATTGGTTATTGGCCGGAGAGATCTCTCGGTCATGTCTGCATAGTTCCCGAACCCGTAGGGTCTACACACTTAAGGTTTGATGATGCTAGGGTTATAGGAAATAGAAGTACGTGGTTACCGAATGTTGTTCGGAGTACCGGATGAGATACCGGACGTCACGAGGAATTTCGGAATGGTCCGGAGGTAAAGATTTATATATGGGAAGTCCCGTTTTGGAGACCGGAAGTGTTCTGGGCGTTATCGGTAATGTACCGGGACCACCGGAAGGTTTCGAGGGTCCACCGGGAGGGGCCACCAGCCCCGGAGGCCTACATGGGCCAAGTGTGGGAAGGGACCAGCCCCTAGGTGGGCTGGTGCGCCGCCCATAAGAGGCCCAAGGCGCAGGGATGGGGAGAAGGGGGAAACCCTAGGCTCAAATGAGCCTAAGGCCCACCTAGGGTGCGCCCCCCCCTCTCTCCCCCTCTAGCCACCACCCTAGATGCATCTAAGGCTGGCCGCCACCCCTAGGTGGGGAAACCTAGATGGGGGCGCATCCCTTCCCCTCCCCTATATATAGTGGGAGTTTTGGGTGACGGTGTCCTGGACTAGGGGGTACTCACCATGTCGTCTCCCGGTCAGTTAGATTGGGCCGAGGACCCCCATGGCTGTATACTCATGGGCCAGTTCGGACAGCTGCCGCATACAAGGAAGATTCCACAAGAGTTGGTGGTCAAGACAAGGACTCCTCCACCACCGGCGTATTCGGCTAGGACTCTTGTTATCCTAGGCCTCTGGTGCATTATATAAACCAGGCCCAGGATAGTCGATAGATATACAAACAATCATAATCATAGGCTAGCTTCTAGGGTTTAGCCTCTATGATCTCGTGGTAGATCAACTCTTGTAATACTCATATCATCAAGATCAATCAAGCAAGAAGTAGGGTATTACCTCCATCGAGAGGGCCCGAACCTGGGTAAACATTGTGTCCCCTGTCTCCTGTTACCCTCGACCTTAGACGCACAGTTCGGGACCCCCTACCCGAGATCCGCAAGTTTTGACACCGACATTGGTGCTTTCATTGGGAGTTCCGCTGTGTGATCGGCAAAAGGATCGATGGCTCGTCTACAGATTAACTGCGACGTTGACATCTTCGTCACCGGCTCGACTGGTCACCTTGGCTTGACCGAGGACCATGCCCTGCCTCTGATCGTTATGTTCGGACAAGGGAATTCATCACACCAACTCTGATCTCTATCAAGATCATGGAGGAATCGTCCATTGAGCTTGGGGGCTCAATGTCAACATTGCCCTCGGGCGACCATACTGTTTTTCTGGATAGTGAACGTGTATCCGCCGCCACCGCCTCCTTGAATGTCATTTTAACGATCGCTTCGGTGGAATTGTGCGATATTGAGTCTACAATAACCCTGGATTCGTCGAGTTCCGATGGAGGAATCTCTGACAATCTACGATATACCGGAGCCCTGTCAAATCCAGACGTGAATCTGGACGAGTTTAGGGTGTGGTCTCCAGAGCCCAGCTTGAAAGTCCTTTGGAAGATCCAAACGTTCACCTGCTGCGGAATTCCCTTATCTACCACCCCTCAAAATTTCAGCTTGATCCGACCGTCCAAACTCCGGGAACCTTCCGATTAGTGCATCACTTTTCAGATCGGTTTCCTGCACGAATACGGATCCGACCCGAATTCATGTTTCTTTATGAACGTGATATTTGACAACCTTTCTAAAAGGAATTTTCCTCTAAGGTATTGTGCGTTGTTTTTAAGACGCGCCCATAAAATTTTAATCCTCCTCTGAGGTAATCTTCGCCATCACACTGGTGTCAAACCAGTCTGGCAATATAGCTCCACGACTGCCGACCTGCGCTAGACATGTCGTCGCTTTTTAAGCCGAGCTCAACTTCTTCGGATCCTCACCTCGGCGAGCCGAATAAGAGTTCAGAATTGCCAAGGATAAATCATCACCAACATCGCCGCCCCACTGATTACACGGAGCAGGCACACCGGCATCGCTGCATTCACTTCATCAAACCAGCATTGGTCGCGTCACAAGTTACGACCTGGGTCGGCATGGCTGCACTGTTGCTTCTTCGAGCCAATGTCCATCACGCCGAACTACTTCAACACCTTGGCTGACATGGCAGCTACAACAACTCCTCACCAGCCTGCTCCGTCACCTCGGCTAGATCGGGGACTTGGCTATTTCTTCATCAACGTACTCCGGTGACTTCAGCGTCACCAGCCGACCAGCTTCGTCGCGTTTGCTGGACCGAGGGCTTCGCCTCGGCAAGCCAACCTTTGACAGCATCACCAGGCCATCACTTTATCGCCCATCAGGCAATGGGTGTGCGGATCGATTCCCAATTTTGGGAGTCACTTTTCTTCGGAATGCTACAACAAATAAACCACGTGCTATTAATACTAACAATTTTTGCTTGTTGGGTTTATTTTTCTTAAGGAATTATTACTCTGGTTTGTTCCATCATCTGTACACAGGTCTATCAAATGGCAGCCACATTAAAAACGGTCGTGTGGTGGTTCAGTCAGTTTCCGTACATAGTTCGGCGAATGCCGCATCCGGAGCCCGGACCGCCCTGCAAATTCAGGCTTTGTCACGCCTTCACTGCATCACGCTGACGCCCTGCATCGACATTGGCTTCGGCGCCAGACCACATTTCTTTAAATAAATTATTTTTGCGTAAAGCAATTATGCAAGGATTATATATTATTATTATTATTTCCTGGACCACGTAATCGATTTTGATTGCGTTAGGTGGTCACTACTCCAGAGTGCCGAACTCCTTGCTCAGACACCTCGGGCCTGGGGGCTGGGACCTCGGCCATGCCGAGGACTGCGAACCTTGTTGGATCTGTCATAGATCAATGGGCGTCTTCGTCCCTCCACAAGCCCGAATTGCGTCATCAACACCGAGCACATTAACCAGCTAAGTTGCTTTCATGCTCAAAAACTTTCAGTTTTAAATTTTGTTCAGTTCGACCAAGCATTATACTTTTCGGCACAAAGTTGTTTGTGACAAAGTTCCTTGTCAAAACTTTGTTTGTGACGCGCATATTCAAATACCCCGTTTATTTGGGGGCTCCCTAGATGGAGCTTTTCCTCTTGCATATGATTATACTTGTACGGCTTTGTTCCTTGTTCGTGTATTACACCACAATATGCACCATATTGACCTAAGCGATTTACAAGCTGGGTTGCCTCGCTCCTGTGTTTACCCCTACATTCCCGATTGTTCGGCTAGGGAGTAAAGGGAGCACCTCTGTGATTGTCATGACCGGGTCATCCGAGCTCTGACCTCAGACTGGGTGAAGCCGAAAGCTAGCACTCTTATTGTTTTCAATCATGGTCGGCACACAATGGAACTCATGAGTACAAAAAATCTATTGCACAAGTCTCATAGTAATAATGAGCACCGAAGAAAGGTATCGGTGGGGGTACTATTTTCTTCGAAGATGCTTCTTACACTTCATTAGTAATATAGCATAAGTTCCCTGAGCGCGCTTTGTCTGTTACAGCCTTATGGCCTGATTGCCTGGTCATCGGAAATACCGTCGATACTCTCGACAGGTGGAGTACATGACACTTTATGGCCCTTGGCCAAAGAGGGAGAAGCCAACGGTCGGTTAAGACGCGTTTAAAGTTCGAGTGAACACAGATATGATATAAGTACTTCGGTACATACAATCATTATACATAAAATTCTTTTACCCAAGTCACTTGGGGGCTCTTAAAATTTATATGAGTTGTTTTATAGTAAATGTGTTTTCTTCTTGGTCATTGCGAAGTCTTTTTCTATTGCTCCTTTTTCGACTAGAGTTTATGGTCAATAGCCGGATAGCCTGTCTTCTCTCTGAAAGCCGCTTGAGTTTAGTTTGCTAAACTGGCCTCGGAGAAGTACTCCGCCTTTGGGATAAGGAGCTTGAAGCCGTAGGCTGACCCGCGTGAAGTCTTGAGATCGGATGTGTCATGTTAAAGCACGACATAAGCACATTTTTTTCCAATTTTTGGATTGGCACCGGACACTTGATCTTGTTCGGACGTCAAGTTTTTACTGACGTTTTTTGGTTTTCCAAGCTTATGGCACTTTCAAACTATTTGTCTATTTTCAGCACAAGTCTCGCAGTGCAACGCCGGACACCTTTAGAGATTCGGCAAAAACATTATCGGATATTGCTATATATGCATCAGTTTCAAATTGTGTCTTCTGTCAATAGTTGGGTTGCCCGGCTCCTGCACTTGCCTCCTACGTTCTGCTTTGTTCGGATAGGTGTGCAAAGGGAGAACCACTGCGATTGTGCTTCCAGCTCACATGGTTAAGCACCTCAGTGGATAAAGCCGAAAACTGACTGTCACAATAAGTGTAAATTGGTCAGCGATCTGATGACTGTGTTAAATGACGGGCCATTCATAAAATTGGCCGAAGTGTTTACGGCTTGACCTCGACTGTCACCGAACACTACCGGGGGCTAGTAACTGGCCTCCCAAACTAAATCCTCAATATTTTGCTCTTACATTAGAGTTGAGGTTTCATGATCATGCTTAGCATGACAACCCAAAGAAAGGAACCGATAGTGGGACTATGTTCTTTGGAAGATGTTTCTTACGTTAAAAAGAAATATACCATATCTCTCCGCGTACCTTTGTTTATAAAACCGTATGGCCGGATTGCCTTGTTTGCCGTCAATCTTTGACCTAATAAAGGCTTTATAAAGTAGGACAAACACTCCTCGGCTGCTGGCCAAGGAGGCGGAAGCCGATGGTCGGTCAACAAAGTTTTTACAATGAGGATCCGAGCATTAATGATGTAAAGTACTTGGATACATAAAATCATTACACATAATTTGTGATTTTATTACGGATATCGATCCTTAATTCGGCCACCCGTGCCCATATTAAGGCTCGGGGGCTACTGGGCTTCGTGCTTATCATTTACAAATATTAAAGGGGTACATCGATCCCCTGATCTGGTGTTGCCACCTGGCCAGTGGCTCGGGGGCTACTGCATCAATCCAATGCAAGAAAAATTAAAGTGCAATATAGTTTTTGAGGAGATTATTATCCTCGGGTTGGTTGGCCGCACCCAACCTGAGTCTCGGAAGCAGCCCATGGCCAAGGTGGTGCATCACCTCGGAAGCAGTCCGGCGTAAAGCTCGGGCGCCAGTGGCTGGCTCCATAGCGGGCATTTCCGACATTAAGCTCGGCTAAGCTCCTTCAAACGTTTTTGGGCCAAGGTGATCTATGACACCTCAGATATAGTCCGGCATTGAAGCTCGGATACATTCCGGCGTTGGAGCCCAGATGCAGTTTGGCGTTGGAGCTCGGCTGTAACAATAATCTTATGCAATCCGGCGTTGGAGCTCGGCTACGAAAGATAAATCGAATGCAGTCCGACATTGGAGCTCGAACGCAAGAGGACACTGCCGCCCGAGAACAACTTCGAACCCGAGGTGTGGCATAAAAATAACAAGGCATTGATAAAGGTCGGGAACTTAAGGGGGATCCTCGGATACCCAACGTATAAACTCTTCGGATGCACGTTCGTGATCCTCAAGATCGAAGAAGATTTGTTGAACCAGTTTTCAAGACCGACGATCGAAGATGAAGAACAGTTCAGAAGAATCGAGGGGCGTCCCCAACTTGAAGACCGGTTCAGGGGGCTACTGACGGTGTCCTAGACTAGGGGGTACTCACCACGTCGTCTCCCGGTCAGTTAGATTGGGCCAAGGACCCCCATGGCCGTATACTCATGGGCCAGTTCGGACAGCTGTCGCATACAAGGAAGATTCCACAAGACTTGGTGGTCAAGACAAGGACTCCTCCCCCATCGGCGTATTCGGCTAGGACTCTTGTTATCCTAGGCCTCTGGTGCATTATATAAACCAGGCCCAGGCTAGTCGATAGATATACAAACAATCATAATCATAGGCTAGCTTTTAGGGTTTAGCCTCTACGATCTCGTGGTAGATCAACTCTTGTAATACTCATATCATCAAGATCAATCAAGCAGGAAGTAGGGTATTACCTCCATCGAGAGGGCCCGAACCTGGGTAAACATCGTGTCCCCTGTTACCGTCGACCTTAGACGCACAGTTCGGGACCCCCTACCTGAGATCCGCCAGTTTTGACACCGACATTGGGGATGCCAGAGACACGACTCTCCCTCTCTCTTGGCGCAGCCCTACCCTTCTCCCTCCTCGTCTCTCGCAGTGCTTGGAGAAGCCCTGCTGGAGTGCCACTCTCCTCCACCACCACCACGCCGTCGTGCTGCTGCTGGACGGAGTCTTCCCCAACCTCTCCCTCTCTCCTTGCTGGATCAAGGCGTGGGAGACGTCACCAGGCTGCACGTGTGTTGAACGCGGAAGCACCATTGTTCGGTGCTTAGATCGGATTCAGCCGCGATGTGAATCACTTCGTGTATGACTCCACCGACCGCGTTCTTGTAACGCTTTCGTTTTGCGATCTTCAAGGGTATGAAGATACACTACCCTCTCTCTCGTTGCTAGTAAGCTCAATAGATTGATCTTGGTGATGCGTAGAAAATTTTAATTTCTGCAATGATCCCCAACACTATGTACTTGTGTGCATGTTAATTCCATGTGCAGTAAATTAGAAGGAATTTTCAAACATATTGATCTCACAACATGGACACATGCATACGTATGCATGGAGTGACATGGCATTTTAATTCCAAAAAATAAAAAAATGATCAGAAAAACATGAAACCTTGGTTGATGTAATGTCATGCCACCAAGATGATGTGGTAAATAAATTGGCATGTTTGACGAAAGTTTGGACACACACCCTTCACAAACCGGAGCAACACACTAAAAGGCTCATGGTTCCGAGAGGGAACAATGAATGGTTGATGACGAACGGGAGATAGCTTCCTCTTACGGCCTTCAATTTTTTTTCTACGTCTAACGAGCACTACTACAACTGTAATGTGAAATTTTGGAAAATTCTAGGGGTCATTTGACTTTTCAAAGACAATTAAGTGGTTTTCTAGCCATTTAATGACCATAATTCAAATTTGAACTACATCTACATGTAACGCCTAACCAAAACAGTTTGAAAAATCATATCTATGTACTTGTGTGCGAGTTAATTCCATGTGCAGTAAATTAGAAGGAATTTTCAAACATATTGGTCTCATGACATGGACACATGCATACGTATGCATTGAGTGACATGGCATTTTATTCCAAAAAATAAAAAAATGATCAGAAAAACATGAAACCTTGGTTGATGTAATGTCATGCCACCAAGATGATGTGGTAGAGAAATTGGCATGTTTGACGAAAGTTTGGACACACACCCCTCACAAACCAGAGCAACACACTAGAAGGCTTGTGGTTCCGAGAGGGAACAATGCATGTTTGATGACGAACGGGAGATAGCTTCCTCTTAGGGCCTTCAATTTTTTTCTATGTCTAACGTCCACTACTACAATTGTAATGTGAATTCTTTGAAAATTCTAGGGGTCATTTGACCTTTTAAAGACATTTAAGTGAATTTCTAGCCATTTAATGACCGTAATTCAAATTTGAACTACATCTACATGCAACGCCTAACCAAAACGGTTTGAAAATCATATCTATGTACTCGTGTGCAAGTTAATTCCATGTGCAGTAAATTAGAAGGAATTTTGAAACATATTGGTCTCACGACATGGACACATGCATACGTATGCATGGAGTGACATGGCATTTTAATTCCAAAAAATAAAAAATGATCAGAAAAAAAATGAAACCTTGGTTGATGTAATGTCATGCCACCAAGATGATGTGGTAAAGAAATTGACATGTTTGACGAAAGTTTGGACACACACCCCTCACAAACCGGAGCAACACACTAGAAGACGTGTGGTTCCGAGAGGCAACAATGCATGGTTGATGACGAACGGGAGATAGCTTCCTCTTATGGCCTTTAGTTTTTTTCTATGTCTAACATGCACTACTACAACTGTAATGTGAAATTTTTGAAAATTTTAGGGGTCATTTGACCTTTTAAAGACATTTAAGTAATTTTCTAGCCATTTAATGACCGTAATTCAAATTTGAACTACATCTACATGCAACTCCTAACCATAACGGTTGGAAAAATCATATTTTTGTGTACTTGTGTGCGACTTAAAAAATCATCAGATGATGTAAATATCTGGTGTTCAAAAAATAAAATGTAAAGATCTGGCAAGACAACCGGCCCCCACACGATTGGCACTCTATCTCGCGGCTCGAGGTTTGGTAGGTGAGTGGCGGGGATCATTAATCAGACACGGTTCTGCATTGGAAACCGTCAACTATTATGTTCACACACGGATTTTGGCTATTATGTTCGCACACGGATTTTGTTGCGAGAATCGTGTGTAATTCAAACTACAGTACTTGTAAATTCCGGCGACCGGCATGTGTACTGTCCCCGTCGATCTAGATTCCGGCTACCAATAAATACTACCTTGCTCACGTCGTCCCGCCTGCATTCTCATCTACATCCTCCCCTCGCTCGCCTTCTCTCTCTCTCTCTCTCTCTCTCTCAAATCTCTGCCATGGCGCCGCCGGTCTGCCCACGCACCGACGAGGAGTCGCCGCCCCCCGAGGACGCTCACTTGATTAGCAGGGACGAGGACCCCTACGTGCCGCCTGACAAGGTTGCGCCGGACCCCCCAACTTTGGATTGGTTTTGGGGCCAGTAAAATCTTTGTCTGTGAAAGTCGCTGCCGCCGGCTGAGAAAGCCAGGCAAGTGGCGTTCAAGAAGGAGATGGCAGAGGAGGAAGCCAAGTACCAGGCGGCCTGTGAAGCATGTGATGCCGCCTGGAAAAAGAAGGCGGCAGAGCTTTGGGGGCGGGCGCGTCGTCGTGCCGAGGAGGTGTACGAAGGTCATAGGCGATGGGCGCCTCGTCGCTGCGTGGAAGTGTGCCAATAAGCTCCAGCATGCCACCGATGAGGAGCTCCACTGGGCGCCCAACGAAATGGCAAGATCGGCCGCGCGCGTCTGCCAGCGAGAGGCAGATCGGTACGTCAAGCGCTGTGAGGCGGAGGAGGCAGAGTACTGCCTCCGCACTGGGAAGACGCCGCGCACCAGGGAGCTGCTGGCGAGGGGCTGCCGGAATACTAGACCTAGGAGGGATTATTAGTTTTAGTATTGTTTGTTTTCAATTTTATGCATTTTACCTAGTAGTTAAGTATCATCATGTATATGTGATGATATTATATATATATATATATATATAAAGAACAATTAATATATATATATATATTAAGAATTCCATTTTCTATCTGTTTTTGTATACTAATTTGAATCTTGCTATTATCATCCACATATACAGAATGGAAAGCGTATACACACATTGAAATAGAATATATAAGAATGGAAAACAGAGTACACCCATTGAAACAGAGCAATACTATGATTGCTGTGAATACATAGCTATCCACGTCAAAACGGCTTTTCAAAATAAAACGCGTCCATGAGACCATGACCAGCCGCCCTTGCCTACGGTAGCTCTTGGCTCTGCCTGAACTCGTGCAGGCGTTCGTCCAAGCGGTCGACACGCTCGCGGTATATCTGGAGCACGATCTCGAGCTCCAAGTTGGCTATTTCATCGGAGATCACCAGCTCGAGGATGCGACGGCCATGTTCCTCTACTGCGCCCAGTGGGCACCTGGGCCAAGGAGGCGGTCGAGCCTACGAACCAGCGTGTTGGCATCCAGCAGGCCGCGGACAAGGTGAACGTCGGCACCCATGCGAATGGCGCGGCGGCTGTCCGGTGCAAGTACGGCGCGACCGGCCTCTGGTGCAAGTACGGTGCTGAGGGCCTCTGCCCACTCCTAGCGAGGAATGGGGGTACTGACCGCACGTGTACCCAGCTACAATACCGTGTCGACAACAGGCAAGCGCCGATGGATCCGCTCTTGCTGTGCGGAGCGCTGCGCCTCTTGGTCTACGGCGCTCCAATGGTCTCGCGGTGCGGCGAGCCACAGCCTATCGGCGCAGACGCGCCTAGCTTTCTCTGCGGCGCGCCATCGATCATGTTGTGCGGCGAGCTGCACACTGTCGGCGCTGACATGCCTATCTTGATCCGCAGCGCTCAAGCGCCATGCGCCAAAGGTCTTCTCAACCCTGGTGATGATGCGCATCACATCGTCGTCCATCGCGTTGCCGGGAAGTGCCTCGGCCTCGACGGGCCGTGGCGTCTGCTCGTTTTCCTTGTCGACGAGGTTGATGGTAGAGGCGGCGCTTTGGTGGGTTGGCATGCTTGGAAAAGGTGGATGTGTTACAAGCTGCGCTTGTCGCCTCCGTGCGTCGCGCGCCGCCTATCCGCAATATCGCTGGGTAGCGAGAAACAGATGAGCAAATGGCGGGAAATGGTGGCGTGTTGATAAAACGCCATCAATTAATGGAAACTTAGCATAGAAGGAACATCGAGCTAGCACAAAAAGGAGATGATGATTAGATGAACACGGACCACACTAGGGAACCGTTTCTGTTATTATCGGTATTCGCACACATTTCTGATTACATACCTGTTTGTCGCGTATCACACACATCTTTTTATATTGAACTGTTTCTGTTCTCTAGTCTAAACGCAAACAGTTCATCCGAGTGAACCGCATGCCGTATATCGAACACACCTTCATCTGGCTGCCCGTTTCTTTTGTGTTGCCTAATCACAAACAGTTCATCCGAGTGAACCGTATGTTGTATATCGCACACACCTTCATCTGGCTGCCCATTTCTTTTTTTCCACCTCATCGCCAATAGTTAACTGAGCTGAGCCGTATGCCCTGTATCACACCCACAACAAAAATCTGAACCGTGTTTGATGCATCCTCCATCGCAAACATTTTTCACATTTTTTATGGTTTTTTACACCATCGTTTGCAATTATGGCATCTCACACAGTTTCGTCGAGGGGTCTCTGATCGTAGTGTCGCGTTAGCAGCAACCTCCAGTACTGAAACACTCATCTTGAGAATAACACATCTAGCATGGAAACATATCAGCCACCCCCTATCGTTTCATGAGTGGTACGAGCACACAAAAGAGAAATTTATTTTGAAAATTAGAGATGACACATACAAATTTGCTTAGAACGGCAAAAGAATACCGTATATAGGTAGGTATAGTGGACTCATGTGGCAAAACTGGGTTTGAGGATTTTGGATGCCTAAGTAGTGATCATACTTAGTGCAAATGAAGGCTAGCAAAAAATTGAGAAGCATACTCCAAATAATGCACCACAAGTAGGATATAATTTCATTCCATAACTATTGACTTTCGTGCTTTCAAAGGGAATCACAAACCTTAACACCAATATTCTTACTAAAGCATAATTACTCATCAACATGACTCACATATTATATCATCATATCACAAAACTATTACAAGGAATCAACTTTATTTTGTCCAATGATCTTCATGAAAGTTTTTATTATATCCCTCTTGAATATCAATCACTTTGGGACTAATTTCATAAGTTTCTTTTGATAGCTCAGAAAAATCTAAGTGAAGAACATGAGCATAAAAAATTTCTTCTCTCAAAATAATTTAAGTGAAGCATGAGAGAATTTCTTAAAAAATAACAAAGCACACCGTGCTCAAAAAGATATAAGTGAAGCACTAGAGAAATTCCATAGCTCATAAAAATTTAAGTGAAGCATAGAGAGCAATTCTAAAAAGTCATAGCATAATTTTGGCTCTCACAAATAGGTGTGTCCAGTAACGATATGTGAATAAAAGTAAAAAAGCAAAACAAGCAAAGACTCATATCATACAAAACGCTCCAAGCAAAACTCATGATATGTGACGAATAAAAATATAGCTACAAGTAAAATACCGATGGTCGTTAGAAGAAAGAGGGGATGCCACTCGGGGATCCCCAAGCTTAGTTGCTTGCTTCTCTTTTAGATAATGGCTTGGGGTGCCATTGGGGCATCCCCAATCTTAGGCTCTTCTTACTCCTTATTCCTTCATCCATCAAGATATCACCCTAAACTTGAAAACTTCAATCACACAAAACTCAACAAAACCTTCATGAGATCCATTAGTATAACAAAGCAAATCACTACCATAAGTACTATTGCAAACCCATTCATATTTTATTTTTGCATGATATCTACTGTATTCCAACTTTTCTATAGCTTATACCCTCCAATACAAACCATAGATTCATTGACATAAGCACTCAACGCAAAGAAAACATAATCTGTCAAAAACAGAACAGCCTGTAGCAATCTGAAAACTTCAAATACTTCTGTAACTCCAAAAATTCTAAAACATTAGGATAACATGGGCAATTTGTATATCAATCTTGTGTACAACAATCAGGATTTTATCACGTTCCTTTTAAAAATTAAAATTATTTTTCTGGACGCAAAAGTTTCTGTTTTTCAACAAGATCAAATCAACTATCACCCAACATGATCCCAAAGGCTTTGCTTGGCACAAACACTTATTAAAACATAAAAAACTCAATCGTAATAGTAGCATAATTATGTTGTAGATCAAAAGCTCGTGTTTTGCTTTCAAATGTTTATTTTGATATGTTCCTAGAGAAAATTGTGTTGAAAGATATTAGTAGCAATGATGCGGATTGGATCCGTGATCTGAGGTTTATCCTCATTGCTGCACAGAAGAATTATGTCCTTGATGCACCACTAGGTGACAGACCTATTACAGGAGCAGATGCAGACGTTATGAATGTTTGGCTAGCTCATATGATGACTACTTGATAGTTTAGTGCACCATGCTTAACGGCTTAGAATCGGGACTTCAAAGACGTTTTGAACGTCATGGACCATATGAGATGTTCCAGGAGTTGAAGTTAATATTTCAAGCAAATACCCGAGTTGAGAGATATGAAGTCTCCAACAAGTTCTATAGCTAAAAGATGGAGGAGAATCGCTCAACTAGTGAGCATGTGCTAAGATTTAATGGGTACTACAATCACTTGAATCAAGTGGGAGTTAATCTTCCAGATAAAATAGTGATCGACAGAATTCTCTAGTCACCATCAGCAAGTTAGTAGAACTTCATGATGAACTATGATATGCAAGGGATAACGGAAATGATTCCCAAGCTCTTCGTAATGCTGAAATCGACGAAGGTAGAAATCAAGAAAAACATCAAGTGTTGATGGTTGACAAGACCACTAGTTTCAAGAAAAGGGCAAAAGGAAGAAAGGGAACTTCAAGAAGAACGGCAAGCAAGTTGCTACTCAAGTGAAGAAGCCCAAGTCTGGACCTAAGACTGAGACTAAGTGCTTCTACTGCAAAGGAACTGGTCACTAGAAGCGGAACTACCCCAAGTATTTGGCGGATAAGAAGGATGGCAAAGTGAACAAAGGTATATTTGATATATAGATTATTGATGTGTATTTTACTAGTGTTCATAGCAACCCCTCGGTATTTGATACTGGTTCAGTTGCTAAGAGTAGTAACTCGAAATGGGAGTTGCAGAATGAACAGAAACTAGTTAAGGGTGAAGTGATGATGCGTGTTGGAAGTAGTTCCAAGATTGATATGATCATCATCACACACTCCCTATACTTTTGGAATTAGTGTTGAACCTAAATAAGTGTTATTTGGTGTTTGCGTTGAGCATGAATATGGTTTGATCATGTTTATTGCAATACAGTTATTCATTTACGTTAGAGAATAATTGTTGTTCTATTTACATGAATAAAACCTTATATGGTTACACACCCAATGAAAATGGTTCATTGGATCTCGATCGTAGTGATACACATATTCATAATATTGAAGACAAAAGATGCAAAGTTAATAATGATAGTGTAACTTATTTGTGGCACTGCCGTTTAGGTCATATTGGTGTAAAGCGCGTGAAGAAACTCCATGCTGATGGGATTTTGGAATCACTTGATTATGAATCACTTGATGCTTGCGAACCATGCCTTATAGGCAAGATGACTAAGACTCCGTTCTCCGGAACAATGGAGCGAGCAACTGACTTATTGGAAATAATACATACTGATGTATGTGATCCGATGAGTGTTGAGGCTCGCGATAGGTATCGTTATTTTCTGACCTTCACAGATGATTTGAGCAGATATGGGTATATCTACTTAATGAAACACAAGTCCAAAACAGTTGAAAAGTTCAAAGAATTTCAGAGTGAAGTGGAGAATAATCGTAACAAAAATAAAAGTTTCTACGATATGATCGCAGAAGTAAAATATTTGAGTTACGAGTTTGGCCTTCAGTTAAAAACAATGGGAAATAGTTTCACTACTCACGCCACCTGGAACACCACAGCATAATGGTGTGTCCGGATGTCATAACCGTACTTTATTAGATATGGTGTGATCTATGATGTCTCTTACCGATCTATGACTATCATTTTGGGGTTATACATTAGAGACAGCTGCATTCACGTTAAATAGGGCACCATCTAAGTCCATTGAGACGACACAATCTGAACTGTGGTTTGGCAAGAAACCAAAGTTGTCGTTTCTTAAAGTTTGAGGTTGCGATGCTTATGTGAAAAAGTTTCAACCTAATAAGCTCAAACCCAAATCGGAGAAGTGTGTCTTCATAGGATACCCAAAAAGAAAATGTTGGGTACACCTTCTATCACAGATCCGAAGGCAAGATATTCATTGCTGAGAATGGATCCTTTCTAGAGAAGGAGTTTCTCTCGAAAGAAGTGAGTGGGAGGAAAGTAGAACTTGATGAGGTAACTATACCTGCTCCCTTATTGGAAAGTAGTTCATCACAGAAATCTATTCCTGTGACTACTACACCAATTAGCGAGGAAGCTAATGATGATGATCATGTAACTTCAGATCAAGTTACTACCGAACCTCGTAGGTAAACCAGAGTGAGATCCACACCAGAGTGGTACGGTAATCCTATTCTGGAGGTCATGTTACTTGACCATGACGAGCCTACGAACTATGAGGAAGCGATGATAAGCCCAGATTCCGCGAAATGGCTTGAGGCCATGAAATCTGAGATGAGATCCATGTATGAGAACAAAGTATGGACTTTGATTGACTTGCCCAATGATCGGTGAGCCATTAAGATTAAATGGATCTTCAAGAGGAAGACGGACGCTGATAGTAGTGTTACTATCTACAAATCTAGAATTGTCGCAAAAAGTTTTTCAACAAGTTCAAGGTGTTGACTACGATGAGAGTTTCTCACTCGTATTTATGCTTAAGTCTGTCCGAATCATGTTAGCAATTGCCGCATTTTATGAAATCTGGAAAATGGATAAACAAAACTGCATTCCTTAATGGATTTATTAAAGAAGAGTTGTATATGGTGCAACCGGAAGGTTTTGTCAATCCTAAAGGTACTAACAAAATATGCAAGCTCCAGCGATCCATCTATGGACTGGTGCAAGCATCTCGGAGTTGGAATATACGCTTTGATAAGTTGATCAAAGCATATAGTTTTATACAGACTTGCGGTGAAGCCTGTATTTACAAGAAAGTGAGTGGGAGCTCTGTAGCATTCTGATATTATATGTGGATGACATATTGCTAATCGGAAATGATATAGAATTTCTGGATAGCATAAAAGGATACTTGAATAAGAGTTTTTCAATGAAAGACCTCGGTGAAGCTGCTTACATATTGGGCATTATGATCTATAGAGATATATCAAGACGCTTAATTGGACTTTCACAAAGCACATACCTTGACAAAGTTTTGAAGAAGTTCAAAATGGATCAAGCAAAGAAAGAATTCTTGCCTGTGTTACAAGGTGTGAAGTTGAGCAAGACTCAAAGCCCAACCACGGCAGAAGATAGAAAGAGAATGAAAGTCATTCCCTATGCCACAGCCATAGGTTCTATAAAGTATGCCATGCTGTATACCAGATCTATTGTATACCCTACACTGTTTTTGGCAAGGGAGTACAATAGTGATCTAGGAGTAGATCACTGGATAGTGTTCAAAATTATCCTTAGTGGAATAAGGATATGTTTCTCGATTATGGAGGTGACAAAAAGGTTCGTCGTAAAGGGTTACGTCGATGCAAGTTTTGACACTGATCCAGATGACTCTAAGTCTTAATCTAGATACATATTGAAAGTGGGAGCAATTAGCTAGAGTAGCTCTGTGCAGAGCATTGTTGACATAGAAATTTGCAAAATACATACAGATCTGAATGTGGCAGACCCGTTGACTAAACTTCTCTCACAAGCAAAACATGATCACACCTTAGTACTCTTCGGGTGTTAATCACATAGCGATGTGAACTAGATTATTGACTCTAGTAAACCCTTTGGGTGTTAATCACATGATGATGTGAACTATTGGTGTTAAATCACATGGCAATGTGAACTAGATTATTGACTCTAGTGCAAGTGGGAGACTGAAGGAAATATGCCCTAGAGGCAATAATAAAGTTATTATTTATTTCCTTATTTCATGATAAATGTTTATTATTCATGCTAGAATTGTATTAACCGGAAACATAATGCATGTGTGAATACATAGACAAACAGAGTGTCACTAGTATGCCTCTACTTGACTAGCTCGTTAATCAAAGATGGTTATGTTTCCTAACCATAGACAAAGAGTTGTTATTTGATTATCGGGATCACATCATTAGGAGAATGATGTGATTGACTTGACCCCTTCTGTTAGCTAAGCACTCGATCGTTTAGTATGTTGCTATTGCTTTCTTCATGACTTATACATGTTCCTATGACTATGAGATTATGCAACTCCAGTTTACCGGAGGAACACTTTGTGTGCTACCAAACGTCACAACGTAACTGGGTGATTATAAAGAAGCTCTACAGGTGTCTCCAAAGGTAAATGTTGGGTTGGTGTATTTTGAGATTAGGATTTGTCACTCCGATTGTCGGAGAGGTATCTCTGGGCCCTCTCGGTAATGCACATCACACAAGCCTTGCAAGCATTGCAACTAATGAGTTAGTTGCGAGATGATGTATTACGTAATGAGTAAAGAGACTTGCCGGTAACGAGATTGAACTAGGTATTGAGATACCGACGATCGAATCTCGGGCAAGTAACATACCGATGACAAAGGGAACAACATATGTTGTTATGCGGTCTAACCGATAAAGATATTCGTAGAATATGTGGGAGCCAATATGAGCATCCAGGTTCCGCTATTGGTTATTGACCGGAGACATGTCTTGGTCATGTCTACATTGTCCTCGAACCCGTAGGGTCCGCACGCTTATGGTTTCGATGACAGTTATATGAGTTTATGAGTTTTTGATGTACCAAAGTTAGTTCAGAGTCCCGGATGTGATCACGGACATAACGAGGAGTCTCGAAATGGTCGAGACATAAAGATTGATATATTGGACGGCTATATTCGGACACCGGAAGTGTTCCGGGTGATTTCGGAGAAAACCGGAGTGCCGGAGGGTTACCGGAACCCCCCGGGAGAAGTAATGGGCCATATGGGCCTTAGTGGAGAGAGAGAAGGGCAGCCAGGGTGGGCCGCACGCCTCCTCCCCCCTGGTCCGAATTGGACTAGGAGAGGGGGAGGCGCCCCCTTTCCTTCTCCCTCCCCACTTCCTTTCCCCCTCCTAGTAGGAGTCCTACTCCTACTAGGAGGAGGACTCCTCCTTGGCACGCCAATAGGGCCAGCCGGCCTCCTCCCCTTGCTCCTTTATATACAGGGGCAGGGGGCAGCCCTAGACACACAAGTTGATCCTCGTGATCGTTTTGTTAGCCGTGTGCGGTGCCCCCTTCCACCATATACCTCGATAATATTGTAGTGGTTCTTAGGTGAAGCCCTCCGACAGTTGAACATCAAGATCGTCACCACGCCGTCGTGCTGATGGAACTCTTCCCCGACACTTTGCTAGATCGGAGTCCAGGGATTGTCATCGAGCTGAACGTGTGCTAGAACTCGGAGGTGCCGTAGTTTCGGTGCTTGATCGATCGGGCCATGAAGACGTACGACTACATCAACCGCGTTGTCATAACGCTTCCGCTGTCGGTCTACAAGGGTACGTAGATCACACTCTCCCCTCTCATTGCTATGCATCACCATGATCTTGTGTGTGCGTAGGAAATTTTTTGAAATTACTATGTTCCCCAACAATGTTGTGATCTGATATGGTCAAGACATGATGCTAAATTTTTATTGTATGAGATGATCATGTTTTGTAACACATTTATCGGCAACTGCCTGGAGCCATATGGTTGTCGCTTTATTGTATGAAATGCAATCGCCATGTAATTGCTTTACTTTATCTCTAAGCGGTAGCGATAGTCGTTGAAGCAATAGTTAGCGAGACGACAACGATGCTTCGATGGAGATCAAGGTGTCGCACCGGTGAGGATGGTGATCATGACGGTGCTTTGGAGATGGAGATCAAAGGCACAAGATGATGATGGCCATATCATATCACTTATTTTGATTGCATGTGATGTTTATCCTTTATGCATCTTATTTTGCTTAGTTCGGAGGTAGCATTATAAGATGATCTCTCACTGAATTTCAAGGTATAAGTGTTCTCCCTGAGTATGCATCGTTGCTACAGCTCATCGTGCTGAGACACCACATGATGATCGGGTGTGAAAAGCTCTACGTTCACATACAACAGGTGCAAGCCAGTTTTGCACACACGAAATACTTGGGTTAAACTTGACAAGCCTACCATATGCAGATATGGCCTCGGAACACTGAGACTGAAAGGTCGAGCGTGAATCATATAGTAGATATGATCAACATAGTGACGTTCACCATTGAAAACTACTCCATCTCACGTGATGATCAGACATGGTTTAGTTGATATGGATCACGTGATCACTTAGATGATTAGAGAGATATCTATCTAAGTGGGAGTTCTTAAGTAATTTGATTAATTGAACTTTAATTTATTATGAACTTAATACCTGATAGTATTTTGCATGTCTATGTTGTTGTAGATAGATGGTCTGTGCTATTGTTCCGTTGAATTTTAATGCGTTCCTAGAGAAAGCTAAGTTGAAAGATGATGGTAGCAACTACACGGAATGGGTCCGTAACTTGAGGATTATCCTCATTGCTGCACAGGAGAATTACGTCGTGGAAGCACCGCTAGGTGACAAACCCGCTGCACGAGCAACGCCAGATGTTGTGAACACCTGGCAGAGCAAAGTTGATGACTACTTGATAGTTCAGTGTGCCATGCTTTACGGCTTAGAACCGGGACTTCAATGTCGTTTTGAACGTCATGGAACATATGAGATGTTCCAGGAGTTGAAGTTAATATTTCAAGCAAATGCCCAGATTGAGAATATGAAGTCTCCAATAAGTTCTACAGCTACAAGATGGAGGAGAATAGTTCTGTCAGTGAACATATACTCAGAATGTCTAGGTACCACAACCACTTGACTCAATTGGGAGTTAATCTTCCTATTGATAGTGTCATTGACAGAGTTCTTCAATCACTACCACCAAGCCACAAGAGCTTCGTGATGAACTATAATATGCAAGGGATGGATAAGACGATTCCTGAGCTCTTCGCGATGCTAAAGGCTGCGGAGGTAGAAATCAAGAAGGAGCATCAAGTGTTGATGGTCAACAAGACCACCAGTTTCAAGAAAAAGGGTAAAGGTAAGAAGGGGAACTTCAAGAAGAACAATAAGCCAGTTGCTGCTCAAGTGAAGAAATCCAAGTCTGGACCTAAGCCTGAGACTGAGTGCTTCTACTGCAAAGGAACTGGTCACTGGAAGCGGAACTGCCCCAAGTATTTGGCAGAGAAGAAGGATGATAAAGTGAAAGATATATTTGATATACATGTTATTGATGCGTACCTTACTAATGCTCGCAGTAGTGCCTGGGTATTTGATACTGGTTCAGTTGCTAACATTTGCAACTCGAAACATGGGCTACAGATTAAGCGAAGATTGGCTAAGGACGAGGTGCGATGCGCGTGGGAAATGGTTCCAAAGTCGATGTGATCACCGTCGGCATGCTACCTCTACATCTACCTTCGGGATTAGTTTTAGACCTAAATAATTGTTATTTGGTGCCAGCGTTGAGCATGAACATTATATCTGGATCTTGTTTGATGCGAGACAGTTATTCATTTAAATCAGAGAATAATGGTTGTTCTATTTATATGAGTAATATCTTTTATGGTCATGCACCCTTGATGAGTGGTCTATTTTTACTAAATCTTGATAGTAGTGATACACATGTTCATAGTATTGAGGCCAAAAGATGCAGAGTTGATAATGATAGTGCAACTTATTTGTGGCACTGCCGTTTAGGTCATATTGGTGTAAAGCGCATGAAGAAACTCCATTCTGATGGACTTCTGGAATTACTTGATTATGAATCACTTGGTACGTGCAAACCATGCCTCATGGGCAAGATGACTAAAACTCCGTTCTCCGGAACAATGGAGCGAGCAACAGAGTTATTGGAAATCATACATACTTATGTATGTGGTCAAATGAACATTGAAACTCATGGCAGATATCGTTATTTTCTCACCTTCACAAATGATTTGAGCAGATATGGGTATATCTACTTAATGAAACATAAGTCTAAAACATTTGAAAAGTTCAAAGAATTTCAGAGTGAAGTGGAAGATCATCGTAACAAGAAAATCAAGTTTCTGTGATCTGATCGTGGAGGTGAATATTTGAGTTATGAGTTTGGACTTCATTTGAAACAATGCAGAATAGTTTCGCAACTCACGCCACCTGGAACACCACAACATAATGGTGTGTCCGAACGTCGTAACCGCACTTTATTAGATATGGTGCAATCTATGATGTCTCTCACTGATTTACTGCTATCATTTTGGGGTTATGCTTTAGAGACGGTTGCATTCATGTTAAATAGGGCACAATCTAAATCCATCGAGACGACACCTTATGAACTGTGGTTTGGCAAGAAACCCAAGTTGTCGTTTCTTAAGGTTTGGGGCAGCGATGCTTATGTGAAAAAGCTTCAACCTGATAAGCTCAAACCCAAATCAGAGAAATGTGTCTTCATAGGATACCCAAAGGAGACTGTTGGGTACACCTTCTATCACAGATCTGAAGGCCAGATATTCGTTGCTAAGAATGGATCCTTTCTAGAGAAGGAGTTTCTCTCGAAAGAAGTGAGTGGAAGGAAAGTAGAACTTGACAAGGTAATTGTACCTTCTCCCTTATAGGAAAGTAGCTCATCACTAAAATCAGTTCCAGTGATTCCTACACCAGTAAGTGAGGAAGCTAATGATGATGATCATGAAACTTCTGATCAAGTTACTACCGAACCTAGTAGGTCAACCAGAGTAAGATACACACCAGAGTGGTACGGTAATCATGTTCTGGAAGTCATGTTACTTGACCATGACGAACCTACGAACTATGAGGAAGCGATCATGAGCCCAGATTTCACGGAATGGCTTGAGGCCATGAAACCTGAGATGGGATCCATGTATGAGAACAAAGTATGGACATTGGTTGACTTCCCCGATGATCAGCAAGCCATAGAGAATAAATGGATCTTCAAGAAGAAGACTGACGATGACGGTAATATTACTGTCTACAAAGCTCGACGTGTTGCAAAAGATTTTCGACAAGTTCAAGGAGTTGACTATGATGAGACCTTCTCATCCGTAGTGATGCTTAAGTCCGTCTGAATCATGGTAGCAATTGCCGCATTTTATGATTATGGAATTTGGCAAATGGATGTCAAAACTGCATTCCTTAATGGATATCTTAAAGAAGAGTTGTATATGATGCAACCAGAAGGTTTTGTCGATCCAAAAGGTGCTAACAAAGTGTGCAAGCTTCAGTGATCCATTTATGGACTGGTGCAAGCCTCTCGGAGTTGGAATATACGCTTTGATAGTGTGATCAAAGCATATGGTTTTATACAGACTTTTGGAGAAGCCTATATTTACAAGAAAGTGAGTGGGAGCTTTTTTGATATTACATGCAGATGACATATTGTTGATCGGAAATGATACTGAATTTTTGAATAGCATAAAAGGATACTTGAATAAGATTTTTTTTCAATGAAAGACCTCGGTGAAGATGCTTGTATATTGGGCATCAAGATCTATAGAGATAGATCAAGACGCTTAATTGGACTTTCACAAAGCACATGCCTTTACAACTACGAATAATTCCTCACAATTAGCGAGGATTTGTTCATTCCTAGTTGATCAATGAAGGAAATATGCCCTAGAGGCAATAATAAAGTTGTTATTTATATTTCCTTATATCATGATAAATGTTTATTATTCATGCTAGAATTGTATTAACTGGAAACTTAGTACATGTGTGAATACATAGACAAACAGAGTGTCACTAGTTTGCATCTACTTGACTAGCTCGTTGAATCGATGATGGTCATGTGATTGACTTGACCCATCCGTTAGCTTAGCACGATGATCGTTTAGTTTGTTACTATTGCTTTCTCCATAACTTATACATGTTCCTATGACTATGATATCATGCAACTCCCGAATACCGGAGGAACACTTTGTGTGCTACCAAACGTCACAACGTAACTGGGTGATTATAAAGCTGCTCCACAGGTGTCTCTGATGGTATTTGTTGAGTTGGCATAGATCGAGATTAGGATTTGTCACTCCGATTGTCGGAGAGGTATCTCTGGGCCCTCTCGGTAATGCACATCACTATAAGCCTTGCAATCAATGTGACTAATGAGTTAGTTGCGGGATAATGCATTACGGAACGAGTAAAGAGACTTGCCAGTAACGATATTGAACTAGGTATTGAGATACCGACGATCGAATCTCGGGCAAGTAACATACCGATGACAAAGGGAACAACGTATATCATCATGCGATTTAACCGATAAAGATCTTCGTAGAATATGTAGGAACCAATATGAGCATCCAGGTTCCGCTATTGGTTATTGACCTAAGACATGTCTCGGTCATGTCTACATAGTTCTCGGACCCGTAGGGTCCGCACGCTTAATGTTCGGTGACGATCTATATTATGAGTTTATGTGTTTTGATGAATCGAAGGTAGTTCGGAGTCCCGGATATGATCATGGACATGATGAGGAGTCTCGAAATGGTCGAGACATAAAGATCGATATATTGGACGGCTATATTTGGACATCGGAATGGTTCCGGATAAGATCGGGCATATATTGGAGCACCGAGAGGTTACCGGAACCCGGGGAGGTATATGGGCCTTATTGGGCCTTAGTGGGAGAGAGGGGAAAGGAGCAAAGGAGGGGCCGGCCACCCCTTCCTTCCTCTTTCCTCCCCCTTCCTTCCACTCCTAGTCCAACTAGGAAGGGGGGATCCTACCCCGATGGGAGTAGGACTCCCCTTGGGGCTCGCCTAGGAGGCCGGCCTCCTCCCCCTCCTGCACTCCTTTATATACGGGGGAGGGGGGCACCCCATAGACACACAAGTTGACCATTGATCTTTTAGCCGTGTGCGGTGCCCCCCTCCACCATAATCCACCTCGGTCATATCGTAGCGGTGCTTAGGCGAAGCCCTGTTCTGGTAGAAACATCAGCACCATCATCACGCCATCGTGCTGACGAAGCTCTCCCACGAAGCTCTACTAGATCGTGAGTTCATGGGACATCACCGAGCCGAACGTGTGCAGATCACAGAGGTGTCGTACGTTTGGTGCTGGATCGGTCGATTGTGAAGACGTATGACTACATCAACCGCGTTGTCATAACGCTTATTGTCGGTGTCAAAACCGGCGGATCTCGGGTAGGGGGTCCCGAACTGTGCGTCTAGGCCGGATGGTAACAGGAGGCAAGGGACACAAAGTTTTACCCAGGTTCGGGCCCTCTTGATGGAGGTAAAACCCTACGTCCTGCTTGATTAATATTGATGATATGGGTAGTACAAGAGTAGATCTACCACGAGATCAGAGATGCTAAACCCTAGAAGCTAGCCTATGGTATGATTGTTCTATATGTTGTCCTACGGACTAAAACCCTCCGATTTATATAGACACCGGAGAGGGTTAGGGTTACACAAAGTTGGTTACAATGGTAGGAGATCTACATATATGTATCGCCAAGCTTGCCTTCCACGCCAAGGAAAGTCCCTTCCGGACACGGGACGAAGTCTTCAATCTTGTATCTTCATAGTCCAGGAGTCCAGCTGAAGGTATAGTCCAGCTATCCGGACACCCCCTAATCCAGGACTCCCTCAGTAGCCCCTGAACCAGGCTTCAATGACGGCGAGTCCGGCGCGCAGATTGTCTTCGGCATTGCAAGGCAAGTTCCTCCCCCAAGTACTTCATAGAAGATTTTGAACACAAAGATAGTGTCCGACTCTGCAAAATAAGTTTCCACATATTGCCATAGAGAGAATAATATTTACACAAATATAATCTGCTGACGTATTCCGTAGTGTGACATCGCACCACGGCCAAGCCTTTATTCGAATCGTTTTATTGTCCCACCTCAGCGTGTCATGCGAGGCGGTTTCCTTGGCACGTCTCGTCGAAGCAGAGATCGTGTCCCCTTATTCCGGGATTCTCATCAATGCGGGCGTGGGTAACCCAACCGCGCCATTGATTACGGCACTTGGGGATAAGCGAGTTTTACCAAGCTGGTGGGGACACGTAGTTGCGTCCACCCATATAAGGGGATAAGGATCCACCTTTTCACCTATGCCTTCTTCCTCCTTTGCCAATCCATTCTCGTGCACTCGAGATCCAGCGCCCAAGTCCGCACTCCCCACCTCAACCTTCTCCAGCCATGTCCGGAGCGGGAGGCAAGTGGATCGTCTCCTCCGTCATGGAGGGACACATCAAAAAACTAAGGAAGGACGGATACTTGTCTAACGACATCGCGTACCAGCTTCTCGAAGAGGGGCAGCTCCTCCCCACCCCAAGGCCCCATGAGAGGGTAGTGTTCCTTCCCCACTTCCTCCGCGGACTGGGCTTTCCTATCCACCCATTCGTCCGGGGACTCATGTTCTACTACGGCCTGGATTTCCATGATCTGGCCCTGAACTTCATCCTCAACATCTCGGCGCTCATCGTCGTGTGCGAGGCTTTCCTCTGCATCCGCCCCCATTTCGGCCTATGGCTCAAGACTTTCAATGTCAAGCCGAAGGTGGTGCGCGGCAACCAGGCGGAGTGCAGAAGCGCCATGGTGGGCAAGATGCCCAACGTCTTATGGCTCGAGGGCTCCTTTGTGGAGACCCTGAAGGGGTGGCAATCGGGGTGGTTTTACATCACCGAGCCGCGCGACCCTGAGTGGGTCACAGCCCCCGAGTTCCGGTCCGGACCCCCAACGCGGCTCATGTCCTGGAAAGAGACAGGCCTGTCGTGGGGCAGCAAAGGAGAGGTGACTGGACTGCAAACATGCATCCAAACCCTGGTGGACAAGCAGCTCAAGCTTGTCAACGTAGTCTAGGTTATGCTCATCCGCCGGATCCTCCCGTGTCAACAACGGGCCTTCAATATATGGGAGTTCAACCCGGCGCAGCACCGAACTCTGAGCAGGCTCTTCGACACGACGTACGAAGATGCCTGGAAGGTGCTTTTCAAGGGCGTCGAGGCTCCCGCATCCTCTACCGAGGATCGCGGATTCAGCGCGCAGCGTCACACTAGCGCGGTAGGTTGTTTGTACCTTTTACAGGGTATTAGTTTTTCATAGTTTAACTCTATGCGGGATCTAAGCTCCCTTACCTTTGACAGGTTTGGCAGGCGAAGTCCGGACAGATCGACTGTCCAGCTCCTTTGCCCGAAGACCCAGCCAATGCCCGCTTGGCGAAGCTGCTGGTTCCGGCACCCTATGTGGTGCCGGAGAAGAAGGCCACGAAGAAGGCCACGGGGACTCAAAAAAGTGCCCGGCGCCAGGAGGTGTCGGGTTCATCATCCGACGGCTCCAAGGCGCATTCCTCCCGTGAAGACAAGGAGGAGGAATAAGAGACCTCTCCCCCTCCAGCGGGGGGAGATTAGAAAAGGAAGGCCGCCCTCACTGGGGAGGCCGAAGGGTCCAAGAAGGGGAAACCCCTTCCTCCGGACTACTCCACCGACGCCGACGATGGCGGAGAGGAGTGGCCGCTCAAGGCCAAGCCCCTGGCGAAATCGTTAGTATCCGGACACCCGAGTAATTCATAGTATTCCTTTATTGCACAGCTTTCCCTTATGTCGAATATGATTATGCAACCCACCCAAAGACCGGCTCGACGCCTCGTCGAGCGGTTCACCGGACTCGTCGGATGTGAATTCGCTTCCGACGGCCACCTCCCCCCGCCCTACGGACGACGCCGAAGTGTTGTCCCAACAGGTTCCAAGCCAGGAGGAGGTGGTCCTGGAGGCGCCGCAAGGCGACCTCCCGGACTCCAGGAGTAAAAGGGATAAAACCCCCCAGGGCTCCAAGTCCGGCCCTAGGCCGGACACCGCTCTGGAACCTTCAAGGGTTCCAAAGTCCGGCGAGCGACCTCCTTCCAAGAGGAGCAAGCCCACCGTGCCGGTGACCCCCGTCCAACCGGAGGCGCCGTACAATCTGTTGGAGGTGCTCAAAGGCGCCTCCATCGACGAGGAGCACCGCACCATTATGAGTGCGGTGGTCCAGAAGGTTCAGTCCGCCAAGAGCGGACTGACTGAAGCTTGTGCTAGCCTTTTAACAGGCTTTGAGGTAAGTAAAGAATGTGTAAATAATATCACCGCATAGACAGTAGCCCCTGATGCTCTGTTTGGTGTTCGGGAAGAAAAGCCGAATAGAGGATCAAATAAAATTCGCAGGAGTCTAACAAAAAGGAGTCAATATGCGTATGCAAGCTTCTCTGTTGGCATCCGCTGCACTGACTGCGGAAGTGGACACGCTAAAGAAGAACCTCGAGCAGTCCAAGAAAGAGCTCGGGTGTGCCAAGAAGCAGCTCGAGGACAAGGAAGGTAAGAAATACCTTGTTTTAAATATATATATATAAAAGTGCAATTGCAAAAAATGACAGGATTATCGTGGCTATTGTAGGGGCCACGTCTGAGGTGGCGACCCTTAAGCAGGCGCTGTCCGAGGCCGAGAAGAGGGCGTACACGGAGCGCATCGAGTGGGAGAAGTATGAGGCCCAGGTTGGCAAGGTGCGGCAAGAGCTCCAGGCTCTCATGAAAAAACATGAGAGTTTGGAGCTTGACTCAAAGACGCGAGCATCCGAGCTCGCGATGGCTATTGAAAATGCCAAGTCTGCCAAGGCCGAATCCCGGAAGACCCTCCAGGAGTTGGATGAGGTGAAAAAGATAGTGGCGGGTAAGGCATTCTTTATGCAAAGCAAACACATAAACGTGAGTTACTTGTTACTTACCTGAATCCGGAGCTCTGCAGGAGCATTTGCAGATCTTCCCTGTAGCGTGTCCGATGCCACCGTATTCTATCGAGCCGAGGAGGGCAGCTCGACAGAGAAGGTGTTCTGGTCTTAGTATGTTGAGGCCGGACACCCCGTGCCCTTGAGCGACCAGCTGAAGCAACTGGTCGAGCTCCACAAGGCGGCCGAACAGGCCATGAAGGGCCTCATAGTTCGGCTGTGGCCTGGAGAGGCTCTGTCTGGGAGCTATTTCGGGCTGGTGCGGCGGCTGCTGGGGGCCTGTCCAAGGCTCGAAGTCATCAAGCCTCCGTCTGCATTGAAGGTGCCCGTAGGGCCCTTGCCCATGCTAAGGTGCACTGGGGCAAGCTGGATGCTGAGAAGCTTGTGAAGGACGCGCCACCTCCGGGGAAAGAGCATCGCAAGCCCGAGAATTATTATATGGATGTTCTGAAGGGTGCCCGCCTTGTGGCGGATGAATGTTCCAGGGATGTAATTTTTGAGTAAAACTCGCTCGTGTTGTCCTGCGCGCTGAAAACTTGTTCATATGCGCTAAGCAATGCTGTTGGAATTTAAAATATTACCTTCTGTGCGGTTGTTTATCAAATCTGAGAGATGGCGAGTCGTCAGCTTCTGCCCCTGTGCCGCTAGTGCTGGGGTGTTCGGGGATAAACCTGAGCGCCCTTTTTCCCATGTTATGGTCCTTCGAGGGAGGCACTCAGCACAACGAACAAGGCAATCGGACTATAATGCGTGAACACTCTCACTTAGCCATAGAATTCTATAATTTTAAATTTCGGCGAAGCCCCTGGTATTCGGAAGACCGAGTTCAGGGCGCTATCCACGCCTTGGCCGGACAGAGCCGACTCCTCGCTCTAAGCGGCATAAGTCTTTAGGGACTCGAAAAACCTCTCGAACAGCGACCAGCTCTCGCTTCATCATGACAGTCGATTTTAGCTTTCTCTACTGAGGTGCTCGACCCAGCTCAACTGGGGCACAATCGCAGTAGTTCTCCTAGTGCTACCTTAATCGACACAGCGGAACGTAGGGCACCAAAACATAGGAGCCGGGCAAACCCAACTATTGACCCAAGACATGATTCGGAGCCGATGCATATAATGCTATAAGTTCGGGGTGCCGCACTTGTTAAAGTGTTCGGACTTCTCACACCATATTGAGGGGTACTAAAGCCCCTGGCGTATTTTGGCCGTACCAAAGTGTACGGGTGCAACATGTCGTTAAGGAACATATATTTGTAAAAAAAGAGTAATGCAAAAATAGACAAAAGCTATGCATTGTTTATTAAAAAGGGCTGCGATCAAAGCAGAACGATACAAATAATGCGATAAGCAAAAGGTTGGACTATTTAACATGTTTGTTCCAGGGGCAGGCTGTGGAATGGTATGCGAAATAGGTATACTGCTCGTGATAGAGACCACCTGGGAGTTCCGTAATGCGGCATGGCTTGTCTGCTTCCCTGGTTCTTGCATCGTTTGTGCGGCAATTGAACTGCCGAACAGGCCTTCCGAAGAATGGAGTCCTGAAAGTAAGAGAAAATTAAAAAATTGGCAGCCCCTGGTGCGGTTTAAGCCGTGTTTTGGGCATGCCGTGATGGTGCCCCTCCCCCTGTACCCATGGTATTTCTAGAGCGTAGTTATGTACGCGAAGCACTGGCGTCGCATTTTTGCGAGGGTTGGGGTTGGGGCCGCATTGCTACGCCTCCTCGGAATGTGCCATGCGGTCTTGTTGTAGGTTACTTCGGGTGCGCTTGACGGTGTCCGGACATTTAATGGCCGGACTGTAGAACTGCCTGGAGAGGCTGCTTTGTACTTCCGCTGCAAGGGCCGCCGTGTGCTCCTCCGTTCGGAGGGAGCGTTCGGTGTTTCCATTGACAGTAATTACTCCTCGAGGGCCTGGCATCTTGAGATTAAGGTATGCGTAGTGCGGTACCGCATTGAACTTGGTGAATGTGGTTCGCCCGAGCAGTGCGTGATAGCCACTGCGGAACGGGACTATGTCGAAGATTAACTCCTCGCTTCGGTAATTATCCGGAGATCCAAAGACCACTTCAAGTGTGACTGAGCCTGTACAGTTGGCCTCTACACCTGGTATTACGCCTTTAAAGGTCATTTTGGTGGGCTTAATCCTCGAGGGATCTATGCCCATTTTCCGCACTGTATCCTGGTAAAGTAGGTTCAAGCTGCTGCCGCCGTCCATAAGGACTCTAGTGAGATGAAATCCGTTAATGATTGGGTCTAGAACCAATGCGGCGAATCCGCCATGACGGGTGCTAGTGGGATGGTCCCTTCGATCAAAGGTGATCGGGCAGGAGGACCATGGGTTGAACTTTGGGGCGACTGGCTCTACCGCGTATACGTCCCTTGACGCGCGCTTCCGCTCCCTCTTGGGGATGTGGGTTGCGTATATCATGTTCACCATCCGCACTTGTGGGGGAAAACCCTTCTGTCCACTGTTGTTCGGCGGCTGGGGCTCTTCATCGTCATCGCTATGCAGCCCCGCGTCTTTATTTTCAGCTTTTAACTTGCTTGCCTGCTTGAACACCCAACAATCCCTGTTGGTGTGATTGGCCGGCTTTTCGGGGGTGCCATGTATCTGGCACAAGCGGTCGAGTATTCGGTCCAAACTAGATGGGCCCCTAGGATTTCTTTTGAATGGCTTTTTCCGCTGACCGGATTTGTAGCCTCTGAATCCGGCATTAACTGCCGTATCCTCAGCATTGTCGCCGTTAATGCGGCGCTTCTGCTTGTTGCGACGCGACCTACCACTACTGTCCCTGGTATCCGAATTACCAGGGTTCTAGGTCATTTTGTTGCTACGAGCAAGCCAGCTGTCTTCTCCCGCACAAAAGCGGGTCATGAGTGTCGTGAGTGCTGCCATAGATTTCGGCTTTTCCTGTCCAAGGTGCCGGGCAAGCCACTCGTCACGGATATTGTGCTTGAAGGATGCTAGGGCCTCTATGTCCGGACAGTCGACTATTTGATTTTTCTTTGTTAGGAACCGTGTCCAGAATTGCCTGGCCGATTCCTCTAGCTGCTGAATTACGTGGCTTAGGTCATCGGCGTCTGGTGATCACACATAAGTGCCCTGGAAATTGTTGAGGAATGTGGCTTCCAGGTCCTCCCAACAGCCGATTGATCCTGCTGGCAAGTTGTTAAGCCAATGTCGAGCTGGTCCTTTAAGCTTGAGTGGGAGGTAGTTGATGGCGTGGAGATCATCGCCGCAGGCCATGTGGATATGAAGGAGATAATCCTCGATCCATACCGCAGGATCTGTTGTGCCATCATATGATTCGATGTTTACGGGTTTGAAACCCTTGGGGATTTGATGATCCATTACTTCGTTTGTGAAGCATAGTGGGTGTGCGGCGCCTCTGTACTGGGCTATATCACGACGTAGCTCCAATGAGCTTTGTCTACTGTGTTCAGCCCTACCGGATTTGTGTCCGGCGTGACGGTTAACGTCTCGAGTCGTGGGGCGCCCACGCGATCCTTAGATTGATCTTGTTTGCCTTGCCTTGTCCTCCAACATATCTCGCAGGTCTGGCACATTTTCCCGTGCCTTGGTACGGGGTGCGGCTTGAGTGGAGGGCCGAGAGGCCTCTCTGTCGCGGCCACGAGGTGGTCGGTCGGCTGTATCAAGTGCTGGTGATGTAGGTTTAAGTGCTTCCTCCTCTAAACGAGGTGGCAACCTGCGCTTTGGGTAGTTGTTGGAGGGGCGTTCGAATTTATGCTCTTCGGCCGCAAGGACTTCAGTCCATCTGTCGACTAGCAAATCTTGATCAGCTCTAAGTTGTTGCTGTTTTTTCTTGAGGCTTCTTGCCGTGGCCATAAGCCTGCGTTGAAAATGCTCTTGCTCGACGGGATCCTCTAGCACGACGAATTCGTCGTCGTCGAGGCTTGCCTCCTCTTCGGAGGGAGGCATATAATTATCGTCCTCGACCTCTCTGTCTGCCGCTCTCTCATGAGGGCTGGCTTCTCCGTCCTCCTGTGCTGAATCTTGCTGGAGGGGGTTTTCTTCGGCACTCTCCGGAGTATTATTATCTCCCGTGCTGGAATCACCGTATTTATTTTGGCGGGATTTTGAGCGGCGCCACTGACGCCGACGCTTAGGCTGTTTCTTGGAGGGGTCATCCTCCGCTATTCCATCGCCATCTCCTTCTTTTGGGGTGTCCACCATGTATATGTCATACGACGAGGTGGCTTTCCAGGGCCCAATAGGCGCTGGTTCTTCATCGTCTCCTGCATCGGTGTCCATATCGTCGATGTCTTCGGAGTCGAAGTCGAGCATGTCAGTTAAATCGTCGATAGTGGCTACAAAGTGGGTGGTGGGTGGGCTTTTGAATTTCTTCATCGTCCGTATCCCAACCTTGCTGACCGTAGTCCGGCCAGGGCTCTCCTGATAAAGAGAGAGACTTGAGTGTCTTCAGAATATCGCCGAAAGGCGAGTGCTGAAAGATGTCCGCGGCAGTAAACTCCATGATCGGCACCCAATCGGATTCAATCGATAGGGGCGCGGAGGGTTCGGAGTCCGGAGAGGAGTCTGGCTCCTTGGAGTCACAAGTCTCGCGGAGTGCGGGGCTGGTGTTCGGCTCGATCGCCGTTGGGATCGCAGCCCCCGTGGCGGCGTCCAACCACCCATCCTCGATTGGCGCAGTTGGCTCCGAATTAAGGGTCGAAGCCGATGCGGGTGCGGCCTCCAGGGCACTGTTCGGCGGCAGAGCTAGATCATGCTTGTCGTGACAGTGCGGCGCGCTCGGCAGTGGCTCGAATCCGTCGAGGATCAAGTCCCCGCGGATGTCAGCCGTGTAGTTTAAACTTCCAAATCTGACCTGATGGCCAGGGGCATAGCTTTCGATCTGCTCCAGATGGCCAAGTGAATTGGCCCGCAGTGCGAAGCCGCCGAAGACGAAGATCTGTCCGGGGAGGAAGGTCTCACCCTGGACTGCATCGCTGTTGATGATCGTAGGAGCCATCAAGCCTAACGGCGACGACACAGAGGAACTCTCAATGAAAGCACCAATGTCGGTGTCAAAACCGGCGGATCTCGGGTAGGGGGTCCCGAACTGTGCGTCTAGGTCGGATGGTAACAGGAGGCAAGGGACATGAAGTTTTACCTAGGTTTGGGCCCTCTTGATGGAGGTAAAACCCTACGTCCTGCTTGATTAATATTGATGATATGGGTAGTACAAGAGTAGATCTACCACGAGATCAGAGAGGCTAAACCCTAGAAGCTAGCCTATGGTATAATTGTTGTTCTGTATGTTGTCCTACGGACTAAAACCCTATGGTTTATATAGACATCGGAGAGGGTTAGGGTTACACAAAGTCGGTTACAATGGTAGGAGATCTACATATACGTACCACCAAGCTTGCCTTCCACGCCTAGGAAAGTCCCTTCCGGACACGGGACGAAGTCTTCAATCTTGTATCTTCATAGTCCAGGAGTCCGGCTGAAGGTATAGTCCGGCCATCCAGACACCCCCTAATCCAGGACTCCCTCACTTACTCTTACGGTCTATGAGAGTACGTAGACAATATTCTCCCCTCTCGTTGCTATGCATCACCATGATCTTGCGTGTACATAAGAACTTTTTTGAAATTACCACGTTCCCCAACATTATTAACAACCACTTTCGATTAGCATGAAACCGAAGAACTTTTGTAAATCACTAAACCTCAACGGGGATTTGGATGTCCCCAACAATAAGCATTTCATATTTCTTTTTGACAGTAGGTGGAGGTATTTGAAAACTTCCAATAGTGATTGTCGGAGATTTTTCAATAACTTTAATACCATTCACTCAGAATTGTTTCTTCGGAAAGTGCATCGTATGCTCATTACCATTGATATGAAAAGTGACCTTGCTTTTATTGCAATCAATAATAGACCCTGCGGTATTCAAGAAGGGTCTATCGAGGATAATCGACATGTTGTCGTCCTCGGGCATCTCAAGTATAACAAAGTCAGTCAAAATAGTAACATTAGCAACAACAACGGGCACATCCTCACAAATACTGATAGGTATGGTAGTTGATTTATCAGCCATTTGCAAAGATATTTCAGTAGGTGTGAGTTTATTCAAATCAAGTCTTTTATATAAAGAGAAAGGCATAACACTAACACCATCTCCTAAATCACACAAAGCAGTTTTCACATAATTCTTTTTGATGGAGCAAGGTATAGTTGGTATTCCTGGATCTCCAAGTTTTTTAGGTACTCCATCTTTAAAAGTATAATTAGCAAGCATAGTGGTGATTTCAGCTTCTGGTATTTTTCTCTTATTGGTGATGATGTCTTTCATATACTTTGCATAAGGAGGCATTTTCAAGATATCAGTCAAGCGAGTACGCAAAAAGACTGGCCTCAACATTTTAGCAAAGCGTTCAAATTCTTCATCATGTTTCTTTTTAGATGACTTAGGTGGAAAAGGCATGGGTTTGTTAACCCACGGTTCTCTTTCTTTACCGTGTTTTCTAGCAACAAAGTCACTTTTATCATACCTTTTATTCTTAGGTTGTGGGTTATCAAGATCAACTGGTGGTTCTATCTCAACATCATTGTCTGGTTCTTTATTATTTTTTCGAGTGTTTTCATGAACCACATCATTATCTTTTCCATTATCAGAAGGTGAGTGTTCATTGACAAACTAAGTTTCAGCATCAGAGATGGAAGTTTCATTATTAATATCAGGAGGTTTTTCTACTTCAGGGTCACTAGAGGCATATGAAGTCCTATCATTTTTCTTCCTTTTCTTTCTAGAAGGACTAGGTGCGCTAGTGTTATTTCTTTGTGAGTCTTGTTCAATTCTTTTTGGGTGTCCCTCAGGATAAAGTGGTTCCTGAGTCATTTTACCTCCTCTAGTTGCAACTCTAATAGCAAAGTCATGTATGTTATTATTCACTAGCAAAAGAGCCCGAGCCTTGCAATGGGAGAGAAAACATAACACACATTGTTAACTCAACAACCATCACTCAATACCACAATAGGTCCATCTCTTTTATTTTTCCGAGGCATCATATTTGTGTTGCCGCTTATCCTTCTTCTCACCCTCGTCGGCGATGGTCTCGGTGTTCTCACAAAACAACAAAAAACGTGTGTTGAATATGGTTAATCCTAAGGCGTCTCTCTCTCCCTCTCTCTCTCTCTCGCTTTCTCTCACTCTCGCGATGAGAAATCTATTGTTTTCCCCTGTGACATTTTTCAGAGGAATGCATGTGTAGTTACCGGTGTTTTCTTTTCCGTATATGGTTATAGTTGGGTGTTTATTTGCAATCCGGATCACCGCCGGTATGAAAAAAATGAATCTTGCGCTATAAATTATAAGTTTGCTTCCATAACAATATTTTAAAAATATTTAACAAGTAAAATTAACATCGTATTTAGATTCCACACATTTTTCTAATAAAATTTCATATATAATACGTTAAAATTGGTTTAAAAGATACGTATAATTTAGAAAATCATTTGGTTTGACTCAAATATATTCCAAAATAATATATAAAAATACTTAAAAGGTAAAAATAATCTCATATTCATATTCTACATATTTTTCTAAACAAATTTCATATATAACATGTTCAAATCGGAGTTACAGTTTAAACGATATGGATGATTCTAAAAAGTATTTGTTTGACTTAAATATGATCCGCAGATGAATTACCTAAAACATCAAGGGGGTTTTGAAAAATGTAAAATAATGGTTCGGTGTGACTTAAATCTGGACGGCGGGTTGATTTCGAGAAAAGACAGGGACTTTTGTGTAAAATACGAAAATAACGATTCGTTTTAACTTAAAACAGGACTGCGGGTTGAATTCTCTGAAATAGAGGGACTTTTCTGAAAAATGCCATGACGGACGAAAAAACCTAATTTGCTTTATTATTAGGTAAAGATTTCATCAAGCAACTCTCTTTGAGATTTAGCAACTTGTTCTAATTGAGTTTGAACCATAGAAGCATGTTTTCCAACACCTCTAACATCATTTGAGATTCTAAATAACAAGTCACTCAAGTGAGCAATCATATCATAATTGTATTTCAATTGTTTCATAACATTTGCATTGAAGTGATCTTGTTTTCTAATGTAGTTTTCAAACTCATAAAGGCATTGGCTTGGGTGCATATTGTGAGGATTGTCATTATCATTGAACTTCATTAGAGAATTTACCTCTACCACCTTAGGCAGTGATGGCGCATTAGGCCCATGTATTTCTTCAATAGGAGGTAAAATTTTATCATCCTCAACTTTAATACCTTTTTCCTTCATAGATTTATTTGCCTCTTGCATATCTTCAGGACTGAGATATAATATACCCCTCTTCTTTGGAGTGGGTTTAGGCGGTGGTTCAGGAAGAGTCCAATCATCATAATTTTTAAATATTATATTCAATAATTCTTCAGCTTGCGTGTCGGTGTCAAAACCGGCGGATCTCGGGTAGGGGGTCCCGAACTGTGCGTCTAGGCTGGATGGTAACAGGAGGCAGGGGACACAATGTTTTACCCAGGTTCGGGCCCTCTTGATGGAGGTAAACCCCTACGTCCTGCTTGATTAATATTGATGATATGGGTAGTACAAGAGTAGATCTACCACGAGATCAGAGAGGCTAAACCCTAGAAGCTAGCCTATGGTATGATTGTATGTTATGATTGTTGTCCTACGGACTAAAACCCTTCAGTTTATATAGACACCGGAGAGGGTTAGGGTTACACAAGGTCGGTTACAAAGGAGGAAATATCCATATCTATATCGCCTAGCTTGCCTTCCACGCCCAGTAGAGTCCCATCCGGACACGAGACGAAGTCTTCAATCTTGTATCTTCATAGTCCAACAGTCCGGCCAAAGGATATAGTCCGGCTGTTCGGAGACCCCCTAATCCAGGAATCCCTTAGTAGCCCCCGAGCCAGGCTTCAATGATGATGAGTCCGGCACGCAGTATTGTCTTCGGCATTGCAAAGCGGGTTCCTCTCCAAATTCCGTGTACCTGTCGAAATAGTGTCTGGTCTCTTGTGAATGTTCCACTCCTTGGCTTCCACGCCCAATAATGGCCACTTTCCACGTGTCGAGCGAATGTGAAGAGCCAGGGTGTTTTCACATTTACCCCCCTAGCTGTGTGAATGAGCTGCCTATTAAAAAGACGAGGATTCAGATCCAAATCACACCATCCTCCCTTGGCGAGCCTCCATCGGAGCGCACCCGACAGAGATCCATTCCATCATGGCCGGTCGACGCAGCTCCTCCTCTCGCTCCCCTAGCTCCAAGCCTAGAGATTGGGAGAGATGTTCCGTCCCGCACAGCAAATTAGTGATGCTTCAGACCAAGGGATTTCTTCCCCCAGCATACATGGTCCCAATTCGAGCCGGGCTTGCCACCTATAATGGCGGAGAGCAGCGGAGAGCCTTCCCAATCCCTCCAAGGGAGAGCGGGTATGCCTTGTCCCTTATTTGGTAAGAGGGCTCGGATTTCCAATTCATCCGTTTCTCCGGGGGCTCCTGGAGTTCTACGGCCTCCAGTTGCACAACCTTACGCCTGCCTCCATGCTGCATATCGCGGGATTCGTAGCCCTTTGCGAGTTGTTTTTGGGCTGTGAGGCTCATTTCGCTCCGTGGAAGAAGTTGTTCTTCCTTGTGCCCCGTTCTCAGAAGGGGTCAATATATCAAGTGGGCGGAGCCGAAGTTTGGCGTATTGCCGGGACCGGATACCTGTCCGAAACCCCAAAGAAGACGTCTGAAGACTGGCCTTCAGAATGGTTTTATATAGAAGACGTCCCCCTCCCGGATCCTATTCGGATCGGCCTTCCTGAATTCGACAACACCCCTTTGAAGAAGTGCCGGAGCTGGCGTCCATGGAGCTCCCTGGAGAAAGATGACAGGGACGTTCTTTACCTGATGAGCCGGATAAGTTTTTTAGCTCGATCCGGATTGACCATGATCGACGTCATGGCCATATGTACCATGCGGGGGGTGCAGCCGCTTCAGTATAGAGGCCACCCCATGTGGGATTTCAACGGGGAGGATGACGCCACCCGCTATGGCTGTAAAGGGCCGGGATCGGTTGCTGATCTAATAATGATCTTATCCACTTTGTACAAGGGAGAAGAGGAGGAATTCCTTCGTGTCAACCCGCAGGGCGGATTTTCTATGTACAATCCTCCGAGCTGGGCAAGCGGAGACTTTTTCTCGCCCATCCATTTCATATTTCCGTAGTTAAGTATTCAGTCTAGCGATTTCCATGCAGGAACTGCGCCAGGCTGTAAGGGAGATAAACAACCCCCCTCCACAACCCGAGGACCCTGGACGGTCCCTCGACCCGGCCTCCCGGGAGGATCCGGACATATCTGTGGAGCTGATCGATGGGGTGTTTTACCAATTGAGCAATGATAATGCTTTGGTGGCCATTACAGCCGATTACCCTGGGCTACTTCCAGCCTCATAGGTGACTGAGACCGAAATCCCAGCACTTCAAAAAGGGATCCATCCTTGCGTGTTTTTGATTGTCGTATAACAGCCGTGTTTTGCAGGGGAGGTCCTCGAGGCAGAAGGCCGAGCCTGCGGCGACTGGCCAACAAGGGGCCGCGAGGCCAGGCAGGCTGAAAAGACCCGCAGTCCGAATTGAGACACCGGCGCAGCGGTACAGCGCGCCGTCTTTATTGCAAGACATTATTCTCAGAGGCATACTAACGCCCATGCCTTCTTTTTAGGAAAAAGAGCGCTCGCCGGACTATACCCGGAGAGGCTACCAATCGCGCCTCCACCAGCCAGGCTCCAAGGCCGGATTTGGAGGCGGGAACGAATACGAGGCGTGCGTCGAGTGCTCCTCCGCCAGAGGATGCGGATAAACTGTCCGCCACCAATTCCGAGGTGGAAAGTGCCATGAACCACAGGCGTCGCCGGATTGTTCTTCGTGACGCTTGTTTCTCCCAAGAGGCATTGGATGCCTTCAACTCGGGAGACACGCACCTCCGTGCCGCTCAAAATGGTCTAGCCAGAGCCACGGAGCAGTATGTAAAAGACATACGAGTGAGAAAATTTGGTGATTATATATATCAGTAGCCCCTGAGACTTGAAATAGTTAGGATAACTGATTTAAGGATCATTTGTTATGCAGGTTCTTACAGAAAAGAATACTCAACTGTCCCAGGAGCTGGAAGAGTGCAAAGCCCAACTTCAGGTCACACTGGCCGCAGCAGGGGAGCCCAAAGAGACCCCCTCTGGTAACATATCCTTCGAATGATAAGTATCATATAGAATGCGCCGTATATGCAGATCTGACGATAAAATTGCAGATGATGCTGGAATAAACCCCGAAAAGCAACAGCTCCTACGCCAGCTGAAGGCCAGTGAGAGCGTGCTTACGAGGGTGAGGCAGGAGAAAAATGATCTCCTAGATGCCAACACCAAGCTGGGCGTGGAACTACAAGATGTTCGTGCCCAACTGTCGGACTCTGTTAAGGAAAATCGGCGGCTTTGACGCGGCATATTTAGTAAGTGCTTGAACAAACTTTGAAAAAGAGTTCGGCAAGGAAGCTAGCTGATAGACTTATGTCTGTAGGTATGCTAACAGGTCGTCCTGCCGAGGAAATGCCCGGTTCAACGGGTGACCTTCTTCCCGAGCTCTCACGGCTGCACGAACGAGTTCGGCAGGTGATGCAAGGCGTCGCCCAGGCCTTGTGGCCATCTGTCTCCATACCCGAAGGCCTTGGAGAGCTTGCGGAAAAGCTAAAGGGAGCGCGGCGGCGCTTCCGATTATGGAAGATATCGGCCTGTCGTCAGGGCGCCAGGGAATCCTGGGCAATGGTGAAGACACGGTACACGAAGGTTGACCCGAACCACATGGCCGAAGTCGGACCTGTGGGGCCCGATGGGAAGGAGATCCCTGTGAGATTAGTGTACGGCCAAGTAGAATTGGCCGCAAAGTATTCCCAACAGGACTGTAGACTAGATAGCCTATTGGATGGTATTGAAGAGGAATTCAACCAGTCAAATTGACTATGTAATTTTAAAGTGACATGTATAATGCATTCTAGCCGGATTGTAGATCGTTTGTCGTGGCGGACCTTTTCGCTTCGACCTCGGGACCCGATGGTCCGGAGTGTATCTGAATACCCTCTCGGTTATGTAAGAACTGGGGCATGCATGGAGACCAGGCGTAGGGGTCATTAGTGCTTTATCAGACAAGTGCCCAACTAGTTATGTTATATTACATGTGTAGTAAGAAACATCTTCCAGGGAGAATAGTTCTGTTAAGGGTTCCTTTCCCTGGGTAAGCATGCCCTAAAGTGCATGTCCAGACTGCGTCAAGAAGCGCAGAAAAAGCATCTGGGGGCAGATATGGATAATAAATAAAAGTCATCTTTTGTTCACCGACCGAATATTCCCTTAAGAACGCTAGCTTTCGGCTTCACCCAGTCTGAGGTACACGTCCAGCTGACCCAGCGGTAACAATTGCAGAGGTGCTCCCCTTATGCCCTAGCCGAATTAACGGGAACGTAGGGCATAAATACAAGAGCCAGGCAACCCAGCTTGGCCAAAACTTAAGTCATATCGATGCATATAATGGTGAAAAAAGGTACATGCGGAAGTATAACACATGTGTTGGGCATGAGGCCCAGGTAAATAATTTAAGCTTCTGTGAAAGAAGCCCCCATGTATGAAGAGTGCGGCTAGCGCATCTGTAATGTACGAGTGAGGCACAAGGTGACCCTTGAAGGCCTAGAGAAATAAAAGAAAGAAAGGGAAACAAGACAGATGATGCATATGTAGAAAATGGACAAAGGGAGGGGACTAACATAGAGTCCGGTGCTAGGTGTAGAATCTTCGAAGCCTGGCTGTGTTCCATGGGTTCGGCTCGAGTCGACTAGTCGATGCATCCCGCAGTCGGTACGCTCCATCGGTCAGAACTTGGTCGATAATAAAGGGACCTTCCCATTTGGGCTCGAGCTTGTTCTTTTTCTTATCCGGCAGTCGTAGAACTAGTTCGCCAACATTATAAGTTTTGGCCCGTACTTCTCTGCTTTGGTATCTGTGAGCCGGTTGCTGGTAAAATGCGGAACGGGCTTTGGCTACGTCGCGCTCTTCCTCCAAGGTGTCCAGACTGTCCTGTCGATCGAGCTCGGCTTCTCTTTCTTCGTACATGCGCACTCGAGGTGAGTCATGAATTATGTCACAGGGCAGGACTGCCTCTGTGCCGTATACCATAAAAAACGGTGTATATCCGGTACTACGATTCGGCGTGGTCCGCAGCCCCTAGAGTACGGAGTCGAGCTCCTCTACCCAGTGCGTGTCAGACTCCGTTAAGGAGCGCACTAATTTGGGTTTAATGCCGCTCATTATAAGACCATTTGCTCGTTCGACTTGACCGTTGGTTTGTGGGTGATAGACTGAAGCATAATCGAGCGTGATGCCCATTTTGTTGCACCAGAGTTTTACCTCGTCGGCCTTGAAGTTCATGCCGTTATCAGTGATGATGTTGTGGGGGACACCGTAACGGTGTACAACCCCGGATATGAAATCTATCACCGGTCCGGATTCGGCTGTTTTAACCGGTTTAGCCTCTATCCATTTGGTGAATTTATCCACCATGACCAATAAGTATTTTTTCTTGTGGGTTCCCCCTTTAAGGGGTCCAACCATGTCAAGCCCCCAGACCGCGAAGGGCCATGTAATGGGGATTGTTTGGAGGGCGGTGGGTGGCATGTGGCTTTGATTCGCAAAGAGCTGGCAACCGGCGCAACATTGGACCAAGTCCTATGCATCTGCCCGGGCCGTTGGCCAATAGAATCCTGTATGGAAGGCCTTGCTTACAAGAGCTCGGGCTGCGGCATGATGACCGCCGAGTCCGGCGTGAATTTCTGCCAAAAGGTTCCACCGTTCCTCTTCAGAGATGCACCTTTGAAGGACTCCGGTAGCGCTTTTTTTGTACAATTCTCCCTCATGGACCCTGTAGGCCTTGGATCACCGCACTATGCAGCGTGCCTCATTTTGGTCCTCTGGAAGTTCCTGTCTAGTTAGGTAGGCCAGGAATGGTTCTGTCCATGGGGCAATAATGGCCATTATTTCATGGGTTGAATGTGTTATTTCGGTGGCGGAGCCTCCGATTGTGTCAGAGAGTTCGGTATCGGGTATTTTGGCCGGGTCCGGACTGTTGTTACCGGTGTCCCCTTCCCATGCTACGGATGGCTCGAACAGCCTTTCCAGGAATATGTTGGGAGGGACCGCATCGCGTTTTGCGCCAATGCGGGCGAGGATATCCGCCGCCTGATTGTTTTCCCGAGCCACATGGTGAAATTCCAGCCCCTCGAACCGAGCTGACATCTTTAGGACAGCATTTTGATAAGCTGCCATTTTCGGATCCTTGGCATCAAAGTCTCCATTTATTTGGGATATCACAAGGTTCGAATCCCCGCGCACCTCTAGGCGTTGAATGCCCATGGATACTGCCATCCGGAGACCATGTAGAAGGGCCTCATATTCGGTTGCGTTGTTGGAGTCCGTATACATTATCTGTGGTACGTATTGAACTGAATCTCCTGTTGGGGACGTCAAAACGACGCCAGCCCCCAGACCAGCCAACATTTTGGAGCCGTCGAAGTGCATGATCTAGTTTGAATATGTGATGTACTCCTTAGGGAGTTCGGCTTCCGTCCACTCGGTGACGAAGTCAGCCAAAACTTGCGATTTAATAGCTCGCCGTGGCTTGTAAGTTATGTCGAACAGGAGGAGCTCAATGGCCCATTTGGCAATTCGGCCCGTCGCGTCACGGTTGTTTATAATATCGTTAAGTGGTACTTCCGAGGCTACCGTTATCGAACACTCCTGAAAGTAGTGTCACAGCTTCCGCGATGCCATAAATACCACGTACGCTATCTTTTGATAATGCGGGTACCTTGATTTGCATGGAGTAAGGACAGTGGACATATAGTAAACCGGCTTTTGAAGGGGGAATTTGTGTCCGTCCGCTTCTCGTTCGACGACGAGCACTGCGCTTACTACTTGATGAGTTGCCGCAATGTATAATAGCATTGGTTCGCCAATGTTTGGCGCGGCCAGGACTAGGTTTGTTGCCAATATGGCTTTTATTTCGTTGAGTCCGGCTGTGGTGGTATCCGTCCACTCGAAGTGTTCGGTGCGCCGGAGGAGGCGATAAAGGGGTAATGCCTTTTCTCCCAAGCGGGAGATAAAGCGGCTTAGAGCCGCCACGCATCCAGTCAATTTTTGTATTTGTTTGAGGTCTGTTGGGGTAGCCAACTGTGACAACGCTCGGATTTTGGCCGGATTAGCTTCAATACCTCTACTGGAGACAATGAATCCCATGAGCTTTCCGGCTGGTACGCCGAAAACGCATTTTTCCGGATTGAGCTTGATGTCATATGTTCGGAGGTTATCGAATGTGAGCCTCAAGTCGTCTACTAGAGTTTCCACATGCTTGGTTTTAACGACCACGTCATCTATGTATGCCTCCACTGTTTTGCCGATCTGGTTTGCCAGACATTTCTGAATCATGCGCTGATATGTTGCGCCGGCATTTTTGAGCCCGAAGGCATTGTGTTGAAGCAGAATGGGCCGTATGGTGTGATGAATGTCGTTGCGGCTTGGTCTGGCTCTGCCATTTTAATTTGATGGTAGCCAGAGTATGTGTTGAGGAAACACAATGAATCGTGTCCTGCGGTAGCGTCGATGATTTGATCGATGCGGGGGAGGGGGGAGGGATCCTTTGGGCAGGCCTTGTTAAGGTCCTTAAAATCGACACACAAGCGCCAGGATTTGTCCTTCTTTGGTATCATCACAAGGTTTGCTAGCCAGTCCGGATGTTTTATGTCTCTAATGAATCCGGCCTCCAATAGCTTGGCTAGTTCCTCTCCCATGGCTTGTCTCTTAGGTTCGGAGAAACACCGAAGGGCCTGCTTGACTGGCTTGAATCCTTTTAGGATATTTAGGCTGTGCTCGGCCAGCCTGCGTGGGATTCCTGGCATGTCAAAGGGTGCCAGGCAAAAATGTCCCAGTTCTCGCGTAGGAACTCTCGTAGTGTGGCGTCGACATCAGGGTTTAATTGTGCCCCGATGGAAGCTGTTTTTGTAGGGTCCGTTGGATGGACTTGGAATTTGACTATTTTGTCCGCCGGTTTAAAGGAGGTGGACTTGGATATTTTATCGAGTATCACGTCGTCCCTGTTCACTATGGAGCGCAGCGCAGTTAGTTCCTCGGCCGCTAGGGCTTCGGACAGTGCCTCGAGGGCCAGTGCGGCTGTCTTATTTTTGACGCGCAGTGCTATGTCCGGATCACTAGCAAGAGTGATGATTCCGTTGGGCCCGGGCATTTTGAGCTTCATGTACCCGTAATGGGGTATGGCTTGGAAGATTGTAAACGCCTCCCGCCCTAACAGAGCGTGGTATCCGCTGCTGAACTGGGCCACTTGGAATGTAATTTCTTCGGACCTGTAATTATCCGGCGTGCCGAATACCACATCTAGTATGATTTTCCCAGCACTATGTGCTTCCCGACTGGGGATGATTCCTCTAAAGGTTGTGCTACTTTGCTCAATGCGGCTCCAGTCTATTTCCATCTTTTGAAGAGTTTCCTCATAGATGAGGTTTAATCCGCTGCCGCCGTCCATGAGTACCTTGGTGAGTCGAAAGCCGTCCACGATTGGACTGAGGACCAGTGCGACTGGTGCTCGGGCTGTTCGGAATTTGGGTTTGTCACTGGCATTGAAGGTAATAGCCGTGTCACTCCAAGGATTTATTTCTGCTACATGGCAGATTTCGGCCATGCTGCGGAGTGTTCACTTGCATCTATTATTTGACGCGAAGGTCTCAAAGACCGTTAACACCCTATTGTTGTCCACAGGATGGTGCTCTGTGGTATTTGGGAGGAGTAGATCCTCACCACTTTTGGCCACCTGCCGGAGTATCCAACATGCTCTAAGGCTGTGCATTGGTATTGCATCCGCTGTACTATGAATTTTGCAGGGTCCATTGAGCCATCCCTCCAGTACGGTTCCTTGCCTCGTAGAGGGCTTTTGCTTTTTGGTAGTTAACCCAGGTGTATTGTGATAATGCACCCTTTTATTTTGGACTGGCTTTGTATTCAGGGCCAGATTATCCCAAAATTTTATTTCGGTTTTCCAGGCGCTTTCCATCACATAGTACTTTCGTACTATGGACACCAAGTCGGCAATTATTGCAGAAGAATGAAATTGCGTCTTCCTCGCGGCAGTCCTTTATCCTGTTCATGACCAGGAGGAATCTGGCCCAGTAATGGTGTACTGTTTCTTTGGGCTCTTGCCTAATTTGGGATAGATCGCGTATGTTTGGGTGGGTGGGTGTAATTGAATCCGAATCCTCACCCAACCTGAGACTCAGGGGCCAAGGAGTTTCCGAACTCGGAAGTTTGGATTCTTGGATGTTTTCCGATAAATCAAGCCCGCTGCCTGATTCTAGGTTCAGGCCTTGAGTGACATCCTCCCCTCCGCGGGTATCCGGCTTGGAGGGATCAGGAATCCGGACATAGCTAGTCCTTAAGATAGATGAAGGGTTGCCGCATTGTTCCTCCACCACTGCAATGTGATGGGTGACCTAGGGAGAGTTGATCTCTCTCAGATCGGGTTTAGGCCCAATCCGATCGTAGTCTGTAGCGACTCCCAGGGCGACGATGCGATCCAAGAGCTCGTTCAGGGAAGAGAGCTCCATTGGATCTAACTGCTCGGCGAGTTCTGAGTTGACGTGAAGATTGCTTTCGATGACTCGAGAAGTCATCGTCAGTGCAGCGGCCGAATAGGCGGTCATAAGAAAACCACCTAGCCGGAGAGTTTGGCCGATAGCCAAAGCTCCCTCAGCAACAGTGTTGTCTTTAAAGACGGGATGAGACATCCTTCCTGGTGGCGATGGCACAGCGGAACTCTCAATGAAAGCACCAATGTCAGTGTCAAAACCGGCGGATCTCGGGTAGGGGGTCCCAAACTGTGCGTCTAGGCTGGATGGTAACAAGAGGCAGGGGACACGATGTTTTACCAAGGTTCGGTCCCTCTTGATGGAGGTAAAACCCTACGTCCTGCTTGATTAATATTGATGATATGGGTAGTACAAGAGTAGATCTACCACAAGATCAGAGAGGCTAAACCCTAGAAGCTAGCCTATGGTATGATTGTATGTTATGATTGTTGTCCTACGGACTAAAACCCTTCGGTTTATATAGACACCGGAGAGGGTTAGTGTCAGTGTCAAAACCGGCGGATCTCGGGTAGGGGGTCCCGAACTGTGCGTCTAGGCCGAATGGTAACAGGAGGCAAGGAACACGATGTTTTACCCAGGTTTGGGCCCTCTTGATGGAGGTAAAACCCTACGTCCTGCTTGATTAATATTGATGATATGGGTAGTACAAGAGTAGATCTACCACGAGATCAAGGAGGCTAAACCCTAAAAGCTAGCCTATGGTATGATTGTTGATGTGTATGTTGTCCTACGGACTAAAACCCTCCGATTTATATAGACACCGGATAGGGTTAGGGTTACATAGAGTCGGTTACAATGGTAGGAGATCTGAACATCCGTATCGCAAAGCTTGCCTTCCACGCCAAGGAAAGTCCCATCCGGACACGGGACGAAGTCTTCAATCTTGTATCTTCATAGTCCTGGAGTCCGGCTGAAGGTATAGTCCGGCTACCCGAACACCCCCTAATCCAGGACTCCCTCAGTAGCCCCTGAACCAGGCTTCAATGACGACGAGTCCGGCACGTAGATTGTCTTCGGCATTGCAAGGTGGGTTCCTCCTCCAAATTCTTCATAAAAGTTTGTAAACACCAAGAGTAGTGTCCGGCTCTACAAAATAAGTTTCCACGTATTGCCACAGAGAGAATAATATTAACACAAATCTAATCTGCTGACGTATGCCGCAGCGCGACATCACACTACGGCCAAGCCTTTATTCGAATCGTTTTCACTTTTCCACCTCAGCGTGTTTTGCGAGGCGGTTTCCTTGGCACGTCTTGTCAAAGCAGAGATCGTGTCCCCCATTTACGGGATTCTCATCAATACGGACATGGGTAACCCAACCGTGCCATTTATCACGGCGCTTGGGAGGCAAGCGAGTTTTACTAGGCTGGTGGGATGCATAGTCGCATCCGCTCATATAAGGGGATAAGGATCCACCTTTTTACCTACGCCTTCTTCCTCCTTTGCCTATCCATCTTCTGCGCACCCGAGCTCCAGCGCCCAAGCCTGCACTTCCTACCTCAACCTTCTCCAACAATGTCCGGAGCGGGAGGCAAGTGGATGGTCTCCTCCGTCATGGAGGGCCATGTCAAAAGGCTAAGGAAGGCCAGATACCTGTCCAAAGACATCGCGCACCGGCTTCCTGAGGAGGGGCAGCTTCTCCCCACCCCAAGGCCCCATGAGAGGGTAGTATTTCTTCCCCACTTCCTCCGCGGACTGGGTTTTCCTCTCCACCCATTTGTCTGCGGGCTCATGTTCTACTATGGCCTAGATTTCCACGATCTGGCCCCGAACTTCATCCTCAATATCTCAGCGTTTATCGTCGTGTGCGAGGCTTTCCTCTGCATCCGCCCCCATTTCGGCCTCTGGCTCAAGACTTTCAACGTTAAGCCAAAGGTGGTGCACGGCAACCAGGCGGAGTGCGGAGGTGCCATGGCAGGCAAAATAGCCAATGTCCTATGGCTCGAGGGCTCCTTTGTGGAGACCTTGAAGGGGTGGCAGTCAGGGTGGTTTTACATCACCGAGCCACACGATCCGAAGTGGATCGCAACCCCTGAATTCCGATCCGACCCCCTACGCGGCTCACGTCCTGGAAGGAGACGGGCTTGTCGTGGGGCAACGAAGAAGAGGTGACCGGACTGCAAAAATGCATCCAGTCCCTGGTGAACAAGCAACTCAAGCTTGTCAATGTAGTCTAGGTCATGCTCGTTTGCCGGATCCTTCCGTGTCAAGAACGGGACTTCAATTTGTGGGAGTTCAACCCGGCGCAGCACCGAACTCTAAGCAGGCTCTTCGACACGACGTGCGAAGATGTCTGGAAGGGGCTAACCAAAGGCGCCGAGGCCCCCACATCCGCCTCCGAAGACCACGGATTCAGCTCGCAGCGTCCTGCTGGCGAGGTAAAATATTTTCATCTTTTACAGGATGTTAAGTTTTCTTCATAGTTTGACTCTATGCGGGATCTAAACTCCCTCACCTTTGACAGGATTGGCAGGCGAAGTCCGAACTGATTAACTGTCCGGCTCCCTTGCCCGAAGACCCAGCCCCTGCTCTCCTAGTGAAGCTGCTGATTCTGGCACCTTATGTGGTGCCGGAGAAGAAGGCCACGGGGACTCGAAAGAGTTCCTGGCATATGGTGGTGTCGGACTCGTCGTCCGATGAGTCCGAGACGCACTCCTCCCGTGAAGACGAGGAGGAGTAAGAAGAGACCTCTCCCCCTCCAGCGGGGGGAGGAAAGAAGAGGAAGGCCGCCCTAGTAGGGGAGGCCCAAGGGTCCAAGAATAGGAAAACCCCTCCGCCGGACTACGCCCCCGATGCCGACGAGGACGAAGAGGAGTGGCCGGACAGGGCCAAGCGTCCGGCGAAATCGTAAGTGTTCGGATACCAGAGTAACTCATGATATTCCTTTTGTTGCGCAGCTTTCCCTAATGTCGAATATAATCATGCAGCCTGCCCAAGGACGGGCTCGATGAGTCGTCGAGCGGTTCCCTGGATTCATCGGACGTGAATTCAGTTCTGCCCGCTGCCTCCCCCTGTGCTGCGGATGACGCCAAAGTGGCGTCGCGACAAGCTCCGGGGCAAGAGAAGGTGGTCAAGGAGGAGCCGCGAGGCGACCTCCCGGACTCCGGGAGTAAAGGGGACAAGACCCCCAGGGCTCCAAGTCCGGCTTTAAGCCAGACACCGCGCCGGAATCATCAACGGTTCCGGACCGCGGCAAGCGAACTCCTGCCAAGAGGAGCAAGCCTATTGAGCCGGCGTCCTCCGTCCAACCGGAGGCGCCGGACAATCTGCTGGAGGTGCTTAAGGGCGCCTCCATCGACAAGGAGCACCGTGCCATCATGAGTACGGTGGTCCAGAAGGTTTGGTCCACCAAAAGCGGACTTACTGAAGCTTGTACTAGCCTTCTAACAGGCTTCGAGGTAAGTAGAAATATGTAAAAATATTACCGCATAGACAGTAGCCCCTGATGCTCTATTTGGCGTTCGGAAAGAAAAGCCGGATAGAGGATCTATTAAATATCGCAGGAGTCTAACTAAAAAGGAGTCAATATATGTATATAGGCTTCGCTGCTGGCCACCGCCGTACTGACTGCGGAGGTGGGTGCCCTGAAGCAGGGCCTCGAGCGGACCGAGCAAGAGCTCGGCCTTGCCAAACGACAGCTCGAGGAGAAAGAAGGTAAGAGATACCTTATAGAAAAAAATGCCTATAAGAAGACGCAATTGCAAAAAATGATAGGAGTATACTGCTTATTGTAGGGGCCACAACTGAGGTGGCGACCCTCAAGCAGGCGCTGTCCGAGGCCAAGAAGAGAGCGGCCACGGAGCACATCGAGCGGGAGAAATTTGAGGCACAGGTCGGCGAGGTGCAGCCCAAATCTACCAAGGCCGAAGCCCAGAAGGCCCTCCAGGAATTGGATGCGGTGAAAAAGATAGCGGCGGGTAAGGCATTCTCTATGCAAAGTAGACATATAAAAGTAAACTACTTGTTACTTACCCGAATCCGGAGCTCTCCAGGGGCATTCGTAGATCTTCCCCACAGCGTATCTGATGCCGCCGCATTCTACCATGCCGAGGAAGGCAGCTCGACGGAGAAGGTGTTCTGGTCTCAGTACGCTGAGGCCGGACACCCTGTGCCCTTGAGCGACCAGCTGAAGCAACTGGTCGAGCTCCACAAGGCGGCCGAACAGGCCCTGAAGGGCTTCATAGTTTGGCTGTGGCCTAGAGAGGCCCTGCCTGGGAGCTACTTCGGACTGGTGCAGCGGCTGGTGGAGGCTTGTGCAAGGCTCTAGGTCATCAAGCGCTCCGTCTGCATCGAAGGTGCTCGTAGGGCCCTTGCCCATGCAAAGGTGCACTGGGGTAAGCTGGACGGTGAGAAGCTTGTGAGGGACGGGCCGCCGCCGGGGAAGGAGCATCGCAAGCCCGAGAACTATTACAAGGATGTTCTGGCCGGTGCCCGCCTTATGGCGGATGAATGCACCAAGGATGTAATTTTTGAATGAACTTGCTCGTGTTATCCTGTGCGCTGAAAACTTGTTCATATGCGCTAAGCAATGCTTGAATTTAAAATATTACTTTCTGTGCGGCCGTTTATCAAAAGATTGAGAGATGGCCAGTCGTCGGCTTCTGCCCCCATGCCACTAGTGTTGGGGTGTTCGGGATAAACCTGAGCGCTCTTTTTCCCATGATTGGGTCCGTCGAGGGAGGCGCTCAGCACAATGAACAAGGCAATCGGACTATAATGCTTGAACACTCTCACTTAGCCATAGAACTCTATAATTTTAAATTTCGGCGAAGCCCCTAGTATTCGGAAGACCGAGTTCGGGGCGCTATCCACGCCTTGGCCAGACAAAGCCGGTTCCTCGCTCAAAGCGGCATAAGTCTTTAAGGACTCGAAAAACCTCTCGAACAGCGACCGGTCTCTCGCCTCATCATGACAGTCAGTTTTAGCTTTGTCTACTGAGGTGCTCAGCCCAGCTCAACTGGGGCACAATCGCAGTAGTTCTCCTAGTGCTACCTTAGCCGATATAGTGGAACGTAAGGCACCAAAACATAGGAGCCGGGCAAACCCAACTATTGACCCAAATCATGATTCGGAGCCGATGCATATAGTGCTATAAGTTCGGGGTGCCGCACTTGTGAAAGTGTATGGACTTCTCACGCCATATTGATGGGTACTGAAGCCCCTGGCGTATTTTTGCCGTACCACAGTGTACGGATGCAACATGTTATTGATAAACATATATATAAAAAGAGGATAATGCAAAAAATAGACAAAAAGCTATGCATTGTTTATAGAAAGGCTGCTATGAAAGCGGAACGATACAAATAGTGCGATAAGCCAAAGAAATTGGACTATTTAACATGTCCTGGCCAGGGGCAGGCCGCGGAATTGTATTAAAAAACAGGTATACTACTCGCAGTAGAGACCACCTGGGAGTTCCATAATGCGGCGTGGCTTGTCTGCTTTCCTGGATCTTGCATCGTTTGTGCGGCAGTTGAATTGCCGAACGGGTCATACGAAGTATGGAGTCCTGAGAGTAAGAGAAAAAAAGAGAGAAAAAAAGGAATCCGGCAGCCCCTGTTGCGGTTTAAGCCGTATTTCGGGCGTGCCGTGATAGTGCCCCTTCCCCTGTGCCCATGGTATTTCCAGAGCGTAGTTATGTACGCGAAGCACTGGTTTCGCTATATCACGTGGGCTAGGGTTGGGGCCGCATTGCTACGCTAGCTCAGAACATGCCAGGCGGTCTTGTTGTAGGGTACTCCAAGCGCGCTTGACAGTGTCCGGCTTTTTGAAGGCCGATCTGGAGAACTGCCTGGAGAGGCTGCTTTGTACTTCTGCTGCGAGCACTGCCGTGTGCTCCTCCGTTTGGAGGGAGCGTTCAGTGTTCCCATTGACCGTGATTACTCCTCTAGGGCCTGGCATCTTGAGCTTGAGGTATGCATAGTGCGGTACCGCGTTGAATTTTGCGAATGCGGTTCGCCCGAGTAGTGCGTGATAGCCACTACGGAACGGGACTATGTCGAAGATTAACTCCTCGTTTCGGAAGTTACCCGGAGATCCGAAGACCACTTCCAGTGTGACTGAGCCTGTAAAGTTGGCTTCTACACCTGGTATGACGCCTTTAAATGTCGTTTTGGTGGGCTTGATCCTCGAGGGATCTATGCCCATTTTTCGCACTGTATCCTGGTAAAGCAGGTTCAGGCTGCTGCCGCCGTCCATGAGTACTCTTGTGAGATGAAATTCGTCAATGATTGGGTCTAGAACCAATGCGGCGAAGCCGCCATGACGGATGCTAGTGGGGTGGTCCCTTCGATCAAAGGTGATCGGGCAGGAGGACCATGGGTTGAACTTTGGGGCGACTGGCTCCATCGCATATACGTCCCGTAACGCACGCTTCCGCTCCCTCTTGGGGATGTGGGTTGCGTATATCATGTTCACCGTCCGCACTTGCGGGGGAAATCCCTTCTGTCCATCGTTGTTTGGCGGCCTAGGCTCCTCCTCGTTGTCGCTATACGGCCCCTTGTCTTTGTTTTCGGCTCTTAACTTGCCTGCCTGCTTGAACACCCAACAATACCTGTTGGTGTGATTGGCTGGCTTTTCGGGGGTGCCATGTATCTGGCATAAGCGGTCGAGTATTTGGTCCAAACTGGACGGGCCCTGAGTATTTCTTTTGAATGGCTTTTTCCGTTGACTGGATTTGTAGCCTCGGAATCCGGCATTAACTGTTGTATCCTCGTTGCTGTCGCTGTTAACGCGGCGCTTTTGTTTGTTCCGACACGACCTGTCGCTTTTGTCCTTGGTATTCGAATTACCAGGGTTCTTGGTTAAATTGTTGCTGCGAGCTAGCCAGCTGTCTTCTCCCGCGCAAAAGCGGGTCATGAGTGTCGTGAGGGCTGCCATAGATTTCGGCTTTTCCTGTCCCAGGTGTCGGGCAAGCCACTCGTCATGGATATTATGCTTGAAGGCCGCTAAGGCCTCTGCGTCCGGACAGTCGACTATCTGGTTTTTCTTTGTTAGGAACCGTGTCCAGAATGGCCAGGTCGATTCCTCTGGCTGCTGAATTATGTGGCTTAGGTCATCGGCGTCCGGTGGTCGCACATAAGTGCCCTGGAAGTTGTCAAGGAATGCGGCTTCCAGGTCCTCCCAAGAACCGATTGAGTCTGCTGGCAAGCTGTTAAGCCAATGCCGGGCCGGTCCCTTAAGTTTGAGTGGGAGGTATTTGATGGCGTGTAGATCATCACCGCGGGCCATGTGGATATGAAGGAGATAATCCTCGATCCATACTGCAGGATCTGTTGTGCCATCGTACGATTCGATGTTTACGGGTTTGAAGCCCTCAGGGATTTTATGATCCATTACTTCATCTGTGAAGAATAGTGGGTGTGCGGCGCCTCTGTATTGGGCTATATCGCAACGCAGCTCGAAGGAGCTTTGTCTGTTGAGTTCGGCCCGGTCGGATTTATTGCATCCGGAGTGACGATCACCGTCACGTGCCGTGGGGCGCCTGCGTGATCCGTAGATCGATCTTGTTTGCCTTACCTTGTCCTCCAGTATGTCGCGCAGGTCGGGCGCATTTTCCCGTGCCTTAGTATGCTTGGCGCGGCGTCGGGGCATGGCTTGAGTGGAGGGCCAAGAGGCCTCTCTATCGCGGCCACGAGGTGGTCGGTCGGCCATGTCATGCGCTGGTGATGTAGGTGCTTCCTCCTCTAGTCGGGGTAGCAGCCTGCGCTTTGGGTAACTCTTGGAGGGGCGTTCGAGTTCATACTCTTCGTCCGCAAGGACTTCAGTCCATCTGTCAGCTAGCAAATCCTGATCAACTCTAAGCTGTTGCTGCTTTTTCTTGAGGCTGCTTGCCATGGCCATAAGCCTGCGTTTAAAACGCTCTTGTTCGGCGAGATCCTCTGGCACGATGAACTCGTCGTCGTCGAGGCTTGCCTCGTCTTCGGAGGGAGGCGTATAATTATCGTCCTCAACCTCTTGGTCCGCCGCCCTCTCATGAGGGCTGGCTTCTCTATCCTCCTGTGCTGAATCTTGCTGGAGGGGGTGTTCTTCGGTGCTATCCGAAGTAGTATTATCTCCCGTGCCGGAATCACCATTTTTGCTTTGGCGGGATTTAGAGCGGCGCCGCTGACGCTGGCGCTTGGGCTGTTTCTTAGAGGTATCGTCCCCCGCTATTCCATCACCATCTCCATCCTTTGGAGTGTCCACCATATATATGCCATATGACGAGGTGGCCTTCCAGCGCCCTACAGGTGCTGGTTCTTGTTCGTCTCCTGCATCGTCGTCCATGCCGTTGATGTCTTCGGAGTCGAAGTCAAGCATGTCGGTTAAGTCGTCGACAGTGGCTACGAAGTGGGTGGTGGGTGGGTTTTGAATTTCTTCATCGTCCGTATCCCAACCTTGCTGACCGTGGTCCGGCTAGGGCTCTCCTGATAAAGAGAGAGATTTTAGAGAATTCAGGATGTCGCCGAAGGGCGAGTGCTGAAAGATGTCCGCAGCGGTGAACTCCATTATCGGCACCCAATCAGATTCGATCGGCAGGGGTGCGGGGGGCTCGGAGTTCGGAGAGGAATCCGGCTCCTCAGAGTCACGGGCCATGCGGAGTGCGGGGCTGGAGTTCGGCTCGATCGCCTTTGAGATCGCAGCCCCTGAGGCAGCGTCCAACCTCTGATCCTCGATCGGCGCAGTAGGCTCCAAATCAAAGGTCGGAACCGATGCGTGTGTGGCCTCCAAGGCGCCGTTTGGTGGCAGAGCTATATCATGCCCATCGAGACAGTGCGGCGCGCTTGGCTGTGGCTCAAATCCGTCGAAGATCAAGTCCCCGCGGATGTCAGCCGTGTAGTTTAGGCTTCCAAACCTGACCTGATGGCTAGGGGTGTAGCTTTCGATTTGCTCAAGGTGGCCAAGCGAATTGGCCTGTAGTGCGAAGCCGCCGAAGACGAAGATCTGTCCGGGGAGAAAAGTCTCACCCTGGACTGCATCGTTGCTGATGATCGAAGGAGCCATCGGGCCTAAAAGCGACGACACAGAGGAACTCTCAATGAAAGCACCAATGTCGGTGTCAAAACCGGCGGATCTCGGGTAGGGGGTCCCGAACTGTGCGTCTTGGCCGGATGGTAACAGGAGGCAAGGAACACGATGTTTTACCCAGGTTCGGGCCCTCTTGATGGAGGTAAAACCCTACGTCCTGCTTGATTAATATTGATGATATGGGTAGTACAAGAGTAGATCTACCACGAGATTAAGGAGGCTAAACCCTAAAAGCTAGCCTATGGTATGATTGTTGTATGATGAAGTTGTCCTACGGACTAAGACCCTCCGGTTTATATAGACACCGGAGAGGGTTAGGGTTACACAAAGTCGGTTACAATGGTAGGAGATCTTGAATACCCGCATCGCCAAGCTTGCCTTCCACGCCAAGGAAAGTCCCATCCGGACACGGGACGAAGTCTTCAATCTTGTATCTTCATAGTCCTGGAGTCCGGCTGAAGGTATAGTCCGGCTACCCGAACACCCCCTAATCCAGGACTCCCTCAGTTAGGGTTACACAAGGTCGGTTACAAAGGAGGAAATATCCATATCCATATCACCTAGCTTGCCTTCCACGCCAAGTAGAGTCCCATCCGGACACGAGACAAAGTCTTCAATCTTGTATCTTCATAGTCCAATAGTCCGGCCAAAGGATATAGTCCGGCTGTCCGGAGACCCCCAAATCCAGGACTCCCTCATTGCCCAACAGTTCGTTCCCTGAAACACAACCATCACAACTATCTAGGAAATCCCTAGAAGCATCAGTTAGTCCATTATAGAAGATATCAAGTATTTCATTTTTCTCAAGAGGATGATCGGGCAAAGCATTAAGTAATTGGAAAAGCCCCCCCCCCCCCAAGCTTGTGGGAGACTCTCTTTTTTAATTTGCACAACGTTAAATATTTCCTGTAAAGCAGCTTGTTTCTTATGAGTAGGAAAATATTTTTCAGAGAAGTAATAAATCATATCCTGGGGACTACGCACACAACCAGGAGCAAGAGTATTGTACCAAGCTTTAGCATCACCCTTTAATGAGAATGGAAATAATTTGAGAATATAGTAATAACGAGTTTTCTCATCATGAGTAAAAAGGGTGGCTATGTCATTCAACTTAGTAAGATGTGCCACAACAGTTTCAGTTTCATAACCATGGAAAGGATTAGATTCAACCAAAGTAATTAACTCTGGATCGATAGAGAATTCATAATCTTTATCATCAATAAAGATAGGTGAAGTATCAAACTTAGGATCATAATTCATTCTAGCATTCAGAGATTTTTCTTTATACTTGCATAATAATTTTTCAAGATCATCTCTATCCTTACAAGAAGCAATATCTCTAGTTGCCTCCTCAATCATAACATAACCTTCCGGTACCTTAGGCAATTCATATCTGGGAGGGCTAGTTCTAGCAGGTATTTCAGGAGTTTCGGTTTCAAGCTCATCATCAGATTCAACAACATCATGTTCTATTACTCTAGGAATTTGTTCATCAAGAAAATCACCAAGTGGCACGTCATTATCATCAAGCAAGGTACTAGCATCATCATAAGTATCATTCATAGCAGAAGTAGCACCATCAATAACTTGCGACATATCATGATGAATAGCATGTGGTGGTGTTGCAAGTTTACTTATAATAGAAGGTGAATCTAAAGCAGAACTGGATGGCAGTTCCTACCTCCCTTCGTCTCAGAGGGATAAATCTTAGTCTTAGCATCCTTCAAATTCTTCATAGTGATAAACTGATGATAATCCCAAGTGACTCAACAAATATAGCTATGCTCCCCGGCAACAGCGCCATAAAAAGGTCTTGATAACCCACAAGTATACGGGATCGCAACAGTTTTCGAGGGTAGAGTATTCAACCCAAATTTATAGATTCGACACAAGGGGAGCCAAAGAATATTTGAAGGTATTAGCAGCTGAGTTGTCAATTCAACCACACCTAGAGATTAATTATCTGTAGCAACGTGATCAGTAGCAAAGTAATATGATAGTTTTGATAATAGTGACATCAGTAACAGTAACAGTAACAGTAATAGTGATAGCAGTAGTTTTGTAACAAGTGTAACAGTAACGATAGCAGTAGTAACTTAGCAAGAACAATATAAGATAAATTTATAGGCATTGGATCGGTGACTTGTTGGATGATATTCATCATGAGACGGTTATAACCTAGGGCGATACGACAGTAACTCCAGTTCATCAATATAATGTAGGCATGTATTCCATAAATAGTCATACGTGCTTATGGAAAGAACTTACATGACATCTTTTGTCCTACCCTCCCGTGGCAGCGGGGTCCATATTGGAAACTAAGGGATATTAAGGCCTCCTTTTAATAGAGAACCGGGACAAAGCATTAGCACACGGTGAATACATGAACTCCTCAAACTATGGTCATCACCAGGAGTGGTCCCGACTATTGTCACTCCGGGGTTGCCTGATCATAACACGTAGTAGGTGACTATAACTTGCAAGATCGGATCTAGAACATGGATATAATGGTGATGACATAAACGGTTCAGATCTGAAATCATGGCACCCGGGCCCAAAGTGACAAGCATTAAGCATGGCAAAGTCATAGCAACATCAATCTTAGAACATAGTGGATACTAGGGATCAGGCCCTAACAAAACTAACTCAATTACATGGTGAATCTCATCCAAATCCTCACCGACCAGCAATCCTATGAAGGAATTACTCACTCCCGGTGGGGAGCATCATGGAATTGGTGATGGAGAAGGGTTGGTGATGACGAAGAACGAAGATCCCCCTCTCCCGAGCCCCAAACGGACTCCAGATCTGGCCTCCCGATGAAGAACAGGAGGTGACGGCGGCTCCATCTCGTGGATCGCGATAATTCATTCTCCCTGATTTTTACTAGAAAAATAGGATTTTATAGCGTTGGTTTCAGGGTTTACGGGGCCACCAGATGGGGACAACCCACCTGGGCGCGCCAGGAGGGGGGCGCCCTGGTGGGTTGTGCCCACCGAGGTGCCCCCCTCCGGTGGATCTTGGCTCCAGAAATTCTCTTTATTTGTATAAAAATTCCTCGCAAAGTTTCATTCCATTCCGGGAACACTTATTTCTGCACAAAAACAACACCATAGTAGTTCTACTAAAAACAGTGTCAGTCTGGGGTTAGTTTCATTCAAATCATACAAATTAGAGTCCAAAACAAGAGGAAAAGTAGATATGTCGGAAGTAGATACATTGGAGACGTATCAACTCTCACCTTTCCGCCATTGCTAGCCTCTCTTGTACCGCGTAACTTTCGCCGGTACCATAAACCCACCATATACCTTCTTCAAAACAGCCACCATACCTACCTATTATGGCATTTCCATAGCCATTCCGAGATATATTTCCATGCAAATTTCCACTGTTCCGTTTATATGACACGCTCCACCATTGTCATATTGCTTTACATGATCATGTAGTTGACATCGTATTTGTGGCAAAGCCACCATTCATAATTCTTTCATACATGTCACTCTTGATTCATTGCACATCTCGGTACACCACCGAAGGCATTCATATAGATTCATATTTTTTCTAAGTATCAAGTTGTAATTCTTTAGTTGTAAGTAAATAAAAGTGTGATGGTCTTCATTATTAGAGTGTTGTCCCATGTGAGGAAAGGATGATCGAGACTATGATTCCCCCACAAGTCGGGATGAGATTCTGGACGAAAAAAAAGAGGCCAAAAAATGAGAGAAGTCCCAAGTAAAAAAATGAGAGAAAAGAGAGAAGGGGCGATGCTACTATCCTTTTACCACACTTGTGCTTCAAAGTAGCACCATGATCTTCATGATAGAGAGTCTCCTATGTTGTCACTTTCATATACTAGTGGGAATATTTCATTATAGAATTTGGCTTGTATATTCCAATGATGGGCTTCCTCAAATTACCCTAGGTCTTCGTGAACAAGCAAGTTGGATGCACATCCACTTAGTTTTCTTTTTGAGCTTTCATAAACTTATAGCTCTAGTGCATCCGTTGCATGGCAATCCCTACTCACTCACATTGATATCTATTGATGAGCATCTCCATAGCCCGTTGATACGCCTAGTTGATGTGAGACTATCTCCTTCCTTTTTGTCTTCTCCACAACCACCTTCTATTCCACCTATAGTGCTATGTCCATGGCCCACGCTCATGTATTGCGTGAAAGTTGAAAAAGTTTGAGAACATCAAAAGAATGAAACAATTGCTTGGCTTTTCATCGGGGTTGTGCATGATTTAAATATTTTGTTGTGATGAAGATGGAGCATAGCGAGACTATATGATTTTGTAGGGATAAGCTTTCTTTGGTCATGTTATTTTGAGAAGACATAATTATTTTGTTAGTATGCTTGAAGTATTATTGTTTTTATGTCAGTATTAAACTTTTGTTTTGAATCATACGGCTCTGAACATTCATGCCACAATAAAGGGGATTACATTGATAAATATGTCAGGTAGCATTCCACATCAAAAAATTTGTTTTTATCATTTACCTACTCGAGGACGAGCAGGAATTAAGCTTGGGGATGCTTGATATGTCTCCAATGTATCTATAATTTTTGATTGTTCCATGCTATTATATTATCTGTTTTGGATGTTTTATATGCATTAATATGCTATTTTATATGATTTTTGTGACTAACCTATTAACCGAGAGCCCAGTGCTAGTTCCTATGTTTTCCTTGTTTTAGAGTTTCACAGAAAAGGAATACCAAACGGAATGAAACTTTCACGATGATTTTTCTTGGACCAGAAGACATCCAGAGGACTTGGAGTACATGTCAGGGAAGCCACAAGGCACCCACAAGGACGGAGGGCACTCCCCCACCCTTGTGGGCCCCTCGTGACTCCACCGACCTATTTCTTCTGCCTATATATTCTCAAATACTCCAAAACCTTACAGGGGAGCCACGAAAGTACATTTCCACCGCGACAACCTTATGTACCCGTGAGATCCCATCTAGGGGCCTTCTCTGGCGGCCTGCTGGGGGGAATTCAATCACAGAGGGCTTCTACATCAACACCATTGCCTCTCCGATGAAGCGTGAGTAGTTTACCACAGACCTACGGGTCCATAGCTAGTATCTAGATGGCTTCTTCTATCACTTTTATTCTCAATACCATGTTCTCCTTGATGTTCTTGGAGATCTATTCGATGTAATACTTTTTTGCGGTATGTTTGCCGAGATCCAATGAATTGTGAATTTATGATCAGCTTATCTATGAATATTATTTGAATCTCCTCTCAATTCTTTTATGCATGATTTGATATCTTTGCAAGTCTCTTCGAACTATCAATTTGGTTTGGCCAACTATATTGGTTTTTCTTGCAATGGGAGAAGTGCTTAGCTTTGGGTTCAATCTTGCGGTGCTCGATCCTAGTGACATAAGGGGAACCGACACGTATTGTATTGTTGCCATTGAGGATAACAAGATGGGGTTTTCATCATATTGCTTGAGTTTATCCCGCTACATCATGTCATCTTACTTAATGTGTTACTATGTTCTTATGAACTTAATACTCTAGATGCAGTCAGGAGTCGGTCGATGTGTGTAGTAATAGTAGTAGATGCAGAATCGTTTCGGTCTAATTGATACGGACGTGATGCCTATATTCATGATTATTGCCTTAGATATCGTCATAACTTTGTGCTTTTCTATCAATTGCTCGGCAGTAATTTGTTCACCCACCGTAATATTTTCTATCTTGAGAGAAACCTCTAGTGAAACCTATGCCCCTGGGTCTATTTTCCATCATATAATCTTCTATTTTCCATCATATAAGTTTTCGATCTATACTTTTAATTTCCTATTTACTTACTTTGCAATCTTTTACTTTCCGATCTATAAACCAAAAATACCAAAAATAATTACTTTACCGTTTATCCATCTATATCAGATCTCACTTTGCAAATAACCGTGAAGGGATTGACAACCCCTTTGTCATGTTGGGTGCAAGTTGGTGTTTGTTTGTGTAGATATTCGGTGGCTTGTGCGTTGTCTCCTACTGGATTGATACCTTGGTGAAGGAAATATGCCCTAGAGGCAATAATAAAGTTATTATTTATTTCCTTATTTCATGATAAATGTTTATTATTCATGCTAGAATTGTATTAACCGGAAACATAATACATGTGTGAATACATAGACAAACATAGTGTCACTAGTATGCCTCTACTTGACTAGCTCATTGATCAAAGATGGTTAAGTTCACTAGCCATGGACATGAGTTGTTATTTGATCAACGGGATCACATCATTAGGAGAATGATGTGATTGACTTGACCCATTTCGTTAGCTTAGCACTTGATCGTTTAAGTTTACTGCTATTGCTTTCTTCATGACATATACATGTTCCTACGACTATGAGATTATGCAACTCCCAAATACCGGAGGAACACTTTGTGTGCTACAAATGTCACAACGTAACTGGGTAATTATAAAGGTGCTCTACAGGTGTCTCCGATGGTATTCATGGAGTTGGCATAGATCAAGAATAGGATTTGTCACTCCGATTGTCGGAGAGGTATCTCTGGGCCCTCTCAGTAATACACATCACTATAAGCCTTGCAAGCAATGTGACTAATGAGTTAGTTGCGGGATGTTGCATTACGGAACAAGTAAAGAGACTTGCCGGTAACGAGATTGAACTAGGTATTGAGATACCGACGATCGAATCTCGGGCAAGTAACATACTGATGACAAAGGGAACAACGTATGTTGTTATGTGGTTTGACCAATAAAGATCTTCGTAGAATATGTAGGAACCAATATGAGCATCCAGGTTCCGCTATTGGTTATTGACCAGAGACATGTCTCGGTCATGTCTACATAGTTCTAGAACCCGTAGGGTCCTCATGCTTAAAGTTCTATGATGATCGGTATTATGAGTTTTGTGTTTTGATGTACCGAAGGTTGTTCGTACTCCCGGATATGATCAAGGACATGACGAGGAGTCTCGAAATGGTCGAGACATAAAGATCGATATATTGGATGACTATGTTTGGATATCGGAAAGGTTCTGGAAGGTTTCGGACATTTATCGGAGTACCGGGGGGTTACCGGAACCCCTCGGGGAGTATATTGGGCCTAACGGCCTTAGTGGGAGAAGAGGAGGGGCGCCCAAGGGCAGCCGCGCGCCCCCTCCCCCTCTAGTCCGAATTGGACAAGGAGGGGGGCGGCGCCCCCCTTTCCTTCTCTTCCTCTCTCCTTTCCTTCTCCACTCCTACTCCAACTAGGAAAAGAAGGAGTCCTACTCCCAGTGGGAGTAGGACTCCCCCCTTGGCGCGCCCTCCTCCTGGACGGCCGCATCCCCCCTAGCTCCTTTATATACGGGGGCAAGGGCACCCCAGATACACACAAGTTGATCATTGATCTCTCCCAGCCGTGTGCGGTGCCCCCCTCCACCATAATCCACCTCGATCATACTGTAGCGGTGCTTAGGCGAAGCCCTGCGACGGTAGCTTCATCAACATCATCACCATGTCGTCGTGCTGACGAAACTCTTCCCCGAGCTCTACTGGATCGTGAGTTCATGGGACGTCACCGAGCTGAACGTGTGCTGAACGCGGAGGTGCCGTACATTCGGTACTGAGGATCGGTCGATCGTGAAGATGTACGACTACATCAACCGCGTTGTCATAACGCTTCCGCTTAATGGTCTACGAGGGTACATGGACAACACTCTCCCCTCTCGTTGCTATGCATCACCATGATCTTGCGTGTGTGTAGGAAAATTTTGAAATTACTATGTTTCCCAACACTTGGTTCTCAAAAGCCGAGCGAAATACTTACTCTACTTTGCTGCATCACCCTTTCCTCTTCAAGGGAAAAACCAACGCAAGATCAAGAGGTAGCAGCTATCCACGTCGAAACGACTCAACAAAATAAAACGCGTCCATGAGATCATGACCAGCAACCCTTGCCAACCGTATCTCTTTGCTCTACCTGAACTCATGCAGGCGTTTGTCCAAGCGGTCGACATGCTCGCTGTCGTGGAATTGTCACGGCAGATGTCCTAGTGTGAGGACTTAGTCATGAGGCCAACGCATCTATGTGGTAGCTTGAGAGGGGTTGAGCGGAATCAAGAGATGCAACACAAGACAAGGGTTTATACAGCTTCGAGCCCAGGGAAACATCATCCGGTAACAACCCTACATGTTTGTGGCTAGGTCTCATTATCATCATCAGGGAGTCGTCGTAAACCGGCTCTCCCAGTTATTTCTAGCCCTAAGATTATCCCCCCCCCTCTTGGGGTGCCCTGCCCCTCCTTATATATGTTGAAGGGGCGGGTTACATGTGGAGTCCAACTCGTATTAAGACTTAAACTATTCTGACTTCTCTTCATGGGCTTCTTAACGTCTTGGGCTTCATAATGTCTCTGGCTTCATAACTCCTGTCAACCGACTTATCACTGTCTGCTGAGTTATGACTGGTGCCGATTTATGATGGTCTGCCGGTTATGACTGTCTGCTAAGTTATCATCTGACTTAACTCCTGCCGGGTTATCATATGACTTATCTGTGAGTCGGTTTACCATCTGGTTTATCATCTGTCTTAACTGTCAGCCGGTTTATCAACCTGTCGGTTTACCATCTAGGTTAACTGTCTGTCTTAACTGTTTATCTTAACTGTCAGCCGGTTTATCAACCTGCCGGTTTACCAAGTCCCAGCGGGGTTATAACTCTGGCTGAATCATACCGCAGGGTATATCCCCAACATTAGCCCCCAGTTTAATTTGGATTTATCCATGTTAATCTGATCCTGAGCATCCTTAAATCCTTGTCATTTCCTTCTAGAAAATCCGGGTCAATAGGCCAGCTTCATAATCAATTTGCTGACATTGGTTTGTCACAGAGAAATATTGTGAAGAATAACTCCTTTGACTCAGCTCCCAATGCTTAACAAAAATATTGGTCTTTGAAATACTCATATGATCTTCAGTCGGTTTAAGAATGTAGAACTTGCCGGTTTAAGAATGTAGAACTTTGCCGGTTTAAGAATGTAGAACTTTGTTGGTTTATAAATATTGATGGCACCGGGTCATAATTGTAGTTAACATCAAGCTTGAAAATATACCTCTTGTATGCCTATCACTTGCAGCCCCCAAGTCTTAAGAAGGTAGTATAGCAACAGCTTAAGACTTGCTTCAATATAAATATCACAAGCGTGAAGAAATCTAGGTTGTTCATCTCAATCACCAGTCAGAACTGAGTATTCCACATATGTAGCCCCCAAGTGTCGGGTTGTCATGCTTGCAGCAACCTGGGACTTGAAATTGCCTTATACTCATAAAACTTCAACCAGTGTAGCCCCCAAGGGCCAGATCATTATGCAATAATGTGCAGGGACTTTATACATATGATCATGTATACTTTGAACAGCAACGTGTAGCCCCCAAGGGTCGGCTCAGTAGAAGATAATATTGAGCTGGGACTTTATAAATACTTCATTGAAAATAACATCATATGATATAATCTCCCATCATGGGGCTTGAACCCACGTCCACGAGGTTAAGAGCTTTGTGCTTTACCAATTGAGCAGGGGATCCTTCAATAATATATGAAAATTTGAGTACCTTGAATTATTTGACAGGAGCAATTGGTAGCCCCCAAGGGCCGGCTCATTATGATATGATAAGTCGGGTCTTCGATAAGACTAACAAAAATGACTTTGCATTGTCCCCCAAGTGTCATGGTACATGCTTGCAGGGACATGAGACTTACATATTTGATGTAATCTCAACTTGAATAATGTAGCCCCCAAGTGCCGGGTCGTAAGCTTGCAATGACTCGGGACTATTCCTTCCATTGTGGAATAAATCATGTCCATCGATAAAATAATATCCATTGCGCTAAAGTGACTTTGAAAACCTCAATCATAATATTGGTTATTGATAACCATAATAAAATCCAGCCAGGTTGGCTATTTGAATAATATAACCCAATGATTTATAAGCGCATGATTCCAATGGCGCAATCCAAATATATACTGGCGACTTATAGTCAAAGCCAGGCCGGGTTAATAAATACCAGTTTATAACTGATCATGTACTGACAACTTGTAGTTGAAAGCCAAGCCGGGTCAATGGACGCCAGTTTATCAAAAACATTATAAATGTCATCAAAATAGAAAAAACTTGGCAAATAAAAGCATACAAAAAAACTTGTAGTCGAGGCTTTTCACGGGCTGCCAGGCCCCAAATTCGAGGCTTTTCATGGGCTACCAGGCCACTGAGTTAAACCATTTCACAAAGCCTTTTAAGATGGTCCTTAATCCTTAACAAATCGTCATTTTAACTTTGACAAGTTCAGGGTCTTATCAGATTGACTTGTCGAAGTTCGGCGGGTCATACCAGGTTTACCTGGACGGAGTGACTTACTTAAAAAGGCAGGCTAACCCGGGGTTTTAGGTGTATACACCAGGCTTCCAAGCCGTGGCTTGATAGCCTATTACAAGTGTAGATTTTTTGTTCATTGCTATAGCAAAGAATCCCCAAGCAATATTTTGAGTTGTGCTTAGTGGGTGCCTATGTTTGAGTTGTGCTGTGCAACATACTCTCTTTGGCCCCTTATGATAATATTAGCTTGATAGCCGGATTACCGAAGTAACCAGAGTTGTGCTCTTATGATAATATTGGCTTGATAGCCGAATCAATGGGTAATCAGAACTGCGCTTTATAAATAGAATCCCCCATGTGTTTTGTAGGAATGGCATATAAGCCGGCTGAAAGGGTAATCATAGCTTCGCTTCAATGAGCAGGAAATCCCCCATGTGATCAATAATATGATAAGCCACTAAGGCGGAATACCTATGTTTGACCCGCGCATCATGGCAACATGTCCTCTTCGGCAACCTTTAACTTTTTGCAAGAGATAAATTCTTCTTGAACCGGGATTTTGAACCGGATATTGAGAGCGTCTAAGCTTTGCAAGAGACAGTTTCCTCTTAAACCGGATTTGAACCAGATACTAAGGGCTTCGGCGTTGTGTGGGAGACGGGATTTCCCTTAAACCGGACTATAAACTGGAAGCATCATTGTGAGCTAGAATATTTCTGACGGCCTTTAAATTTTGATCAATATAACAGTGGCCTTCAGGACCGGGTTATCTTTCCCTTCAACATCCTGGGGCACTTGAATTTGCTGAAACTGGCAAGACTTGCTGAGTCATAACATCGTAGCCCCCGAGTCTTAAGATGACTCAAGGAGTTGTCTTGAGATTCTCCGTACTTGACCATAGCAGAAGGTATATATCATTGGTGTTGATAACACGATGTAAATCCACAGAAGGTTGAGGTGGCTGCGGCGGGTTATAAATGATCCCGTATGAGCCGTGTCAGCAACTCGGCCAATGGTTCCTTCCAACTGGCTATTTGAAGTTTGACCAAACTGTAGTGGTAGCGATTTGTGCGCATGTCCATTGAACCATCCAGTGCAGATGGCGCCTGATGAAAATTTGCTTGGAAGAAAACCGGGCTACCCAAGCAGTGATTTGCTCATACTCAATAGACAGCTTGTGCAGACAGGTGCGGGCCGGAATGTTGATGTAGACCAGACCGCAAGAGCGGTAGCGTAAGCACTTTCGTTGAGCACGGCAGCACGGATAGATGTAGTGAAAAAATGACAATGTTATGCACTCCATATCCGTGATATAACTCCGCTTCGGTCATGAATAATTGTCCTGATGTATTTGGATGACAGATGATCTCATCATATCTGCCATGAACATAGAACAATTTGCCCTGCGCATAAAATTCAGAAGTGCATAAGCAAGCAAGGAACGGAAGGCATGCTAACTACACTACTAGAGTCAAGAAAAAAAAACTACACTACAAACCAAACTACTTGAGTAAGAATCAAAGCTTATTGAAGATGCTAGAAAATCTATGAACAAGTACCAGGTTAGTAATTCAATTGTGATATCTTCTGCAGTGTTTTCTCTTTGTTGTTATTCTCAGCACTTTTGAAAGTATCTAAAGGCAGAATAATGTTTGTCGAAGGAATTTAATCATGCATTGATAATATAAATAAAATGGATAGCACCTGGCATTTCCCTGGGACGTCGAACCAGTCATATATGCTGGTGGTGAGACACAGAGGCTGCAGCGGCTCAGAGCAGATCCACCGAGTCTTTTCTTTCAGCAGCGGGTTGATGAGGCCCCAGGCGAGTCAACAACGGAGGCGGGTTAAGCGGGGGCGACTCGGCGCACAGCGACTCATCAGGCGAACAAGGCCAGGGATACCGACGGAGTAGCGATGGCAGTTTAATAGTGTCGGCAACAGCATGGTAGTAGCGACTCGAGCGTGACTGGCGGGCAAGCTGGCGACTCAAGAACGGCTGCTACGCAAAGCCGGCTTGAGGTAGAGTGAAGCAGGCCATAGCTACGGCGGAAGTGGGTTGACCCAGGGCGGTTTTAAAAACCCATGGCCGCGGCGTTTTAGCGGTGCAACGGCAGGTAGTGGAGCATGGCGATAGGCGGCCGCGGTGACTCGCAACATAGGCGAGGAGACCCGACGGCTGTCGACGATTGAATCGGCCCTGACGGCGGGAGCGGCAACTTGCAGGTGAGGCGGAGCCCTTGGCAACTCACGGCAGTAGTTGGGCAGGCCGGGTCACGGTGGCTGTGAGTCTACTTCAACCCACGGGGACTCATCATTGACTCGGGACTCTTTTAGAGAACCATCAACATTATTCAGCATTCTGGTAGCGCAGCAGCAAGCCTGTGAGACGAGCCACGAGAAGGTGGGTCAACGGAGCAGCGGCTCTCGACGGCGTGGCGGAGCCAACAGCTCGACACGGGCGGGAAAACTGGGACGGTTCGTGGCAACGGCCAGCTGCCGGAGTTACTTGGGGAAAGGCTCAGCAGGGTGGCTCGGGATGAAATATGACGGGGGGCGCTTGCCAGGGTGGTGACCCCTCAGCGGCGGTTTTAAACGGAGTTCTGTAGAGGACGGGGACCCGGCGGCTCAAGCCGCAGCCACGGACAGCAGAGGAGTGGCAGGGTCGGCGGGTCGCGGTGCAGAGGAACGGCGAGACCCACGGCCAGTGTAGCGGCTCTCTAATGTGGTTTAGCGGCGCCGGCGTGTCATGGCGACGGTGGCGAGCGGTCGAGGCACTCGGCGGTTTAACAGAGGATGAGCCCGCAGCAGGCGTGAGGTGGCGGGCGTTGTGGATGCGAAGACGCGTCAGACACGGTTGACGAGGCGCAGAAGCGATTGATCCGGAGGCCGAGATGGAAACGTGCAACAACAGCTCAGAGCAGATTCGGGTGGTTGAAGTAGACCCGGCGCAACGGTTTAGAGCTGGAGGACCAGCGTGACGGGTCAGAGCAGCGGTGGCAGCTTGGTAGCATCCAGCAGTTCAACACAAGGCCGAGGGGGCGCGGCTATGGATGCCTCAAGGCCGGTTCAATACAAGCAGATTGCGGCGGCGACAGCGAAACCGAAGTGGAGGCACGCAGGCGTAGCCTCGTGCAGTGGTGAACTGGACCGGGTCGGCTGCATTGGGAGTCAAAATCGGCAAGGGCGCTCGTGGCAGAGCCGGCGACGCGGTGGAGGAGGTGAGGCGGGACACAGCCGCGACGGCACGGGGCGCGGGTGAGTTGGCGAGGACGGGCGGTTCAGCAGAGGAGCAACGCAAGGCCATGGCAACTTGCAGATGCGAACTTGCGACAGCGAAGGCGCGGCGGTTCAATTGTGGCGAGTCACATGAAAGACCAAGCCTGTGGACCATCCGTGTACGGCTCATGTTTATTGGATCCGTATATTAACCAAGGCTCGCAGGGCTTATGCTGATAGCCTGCCTCTGATCCGATTTCTTTGGTCTTCATGTACTAATCCCACATAGTAGCCTTTTCCTTCTTTTAATCCTTAATTTCATCTCATGGCAGCGGCCACTCAGCGGATCAGAAAAAATAACCGCAACTTGATATGTAGATGCACCGGTAGCTTTTGGCGGATTGATTGCATAGGAAACCAACCTCCACCACGATGACCCGGCAGACTGATTTTTGCGGTAACCGCCTAAAAGCAATCGGACCCAGCTGTCGAATCCGTAGCAAATTCACCAATGACCACAGAAACGCTCTTGTCGATCTCGGCGACTTGCGGAAAACAAACAATGACGCAGCCTTACTTTTCTTGAATTTTAAATCTCAGACTATGAATCTAGACTGATGAATTCAAAACCATTGTAAATCCTTCCAAACCGGTTCTTCTTCATCCAGAAAATTGTGAACCTCTCGACTTGTGAAATAGATCCCTCCAAGAACTCAACACCACCGTGCGCAGGCCCCACGGTGGGCGCCAACTGTCGTGGAATTGTCACGGCAGATGTTCTAGTGTGAGGACTTAGTCGTGAGGCCAACGCATCTATGTGGTAGCTTGAGAGGGGTTGAGCGGAATCGAGAGATGCAACACAAGACAAGGGTTTAGACAGCTTCGGGCCCCAGGAAACATCATCCGGTAACAACCCTACATGTTGTTTGTGGCTAGGTCTCATTATCATAATCAGGGAGTCACCATAAACCGGCTCTCCCAGTTATGTCTAACCCTAAGATTATTCCCCCCCCCTTCTTGGGGTGCCCTGCCCCTCCTTATATATGTTGAAGGGGCGGGTTACATGTAGACTCCAACTCGGATTAAGACTCAAACTATTCTGACTTCTCTTCATGGGATTCTTAACGTCTTGGGTTTCATAACGTCTCGGGCTTCATAACTCCTGGCAACCGAGTTATCATTGTCTGCCGAGTTATGACTGGTGCCGGTTTATGATGGTCTGGCGGTTATGACTGTCTGCTGAGTTATCATCTAACTTAACTCCTGTCGGGTTATCATTTGACTTATCTGTGAGCCGGTTTACCATCTGGTTTATCATCTGTCTTAACTGTCAGCCGGTTTATCAACCTGCCAATTTACCGTCTCGGCTAACTGTCTGTCTTAACTATCTGTCTTAGTTGTCAGCCGGTTTATCAACCTGTCGGTTTACGAAGTCCCAGCCAGGTTATAACTTCGGCCGGATCATGCCGCGGGGTATATCTCCAACACTCACGATATATCTGGAGCGCGATCTCGAGCTCCAAGCTGGCTATTTCATCAGAGATCACCAGCTCGAGGATGCGACGGCCATGTTCCTCTACTGCGCCCAGGTGAACACCTGGGCCAAGGAGGCGGTCAAGCCTACCAACCAGCATGTTGGCATCGAGCGGGCCACGGACAAGGAGAACGACGCAACCCATGCGAACGGCATGGCAGGCGTCCGATGCAAGTACGGCGCGGCCGGCCTCTGGTGCAAGTATGACCCAGAAGGCCTCTGCCCACTCCTAGCGAGGAATGGGGGTACTGATGGGACGTGTACCCAGCTACGACGCCCTATTGACAGCAGGCAAGCGCCGATGGATCCGCTCTTGCTGTGCAGTGCGCCGCGCCTCTCGCTCTACGGCGCTCCAACGCTCTCATCATGCGGCGAGCCATAGCCTATCGCCGCTGACGTGCCTAGCTTGCTCTGCAGCGCGCCATTGATCATGTTGTGCGGCGAGCTACAGCCTCTCTGTGCTGACATGCCTAACTTGATCCGCAGCACTAAAGCGCCATGCGCCAAGGGTCTGCTCAACCCTGGCGATGACATGCATCACGGCGTCATCCATCGCGTTGCCGGCGAGCGCCTCGTCCTCGACGGGTCGTGGCTGAAGGAAATATGCCCTAGAGGCAATAATAAAGTTGTTATTTATATTTCCTTATATCATGATAAATGTTTATTATTCATGATAGAATTGTATTAACCGGAAACTTAGTACATGTGTGAATACATAGACAAACAGAGTGTCACTAGTATGCCTCTACTTGACTAGCTCGTTGAATCAATGATGGTTATGTTTCCTAACAATAGACATGAGTTCTCATTTGATTAACAGGATCACATCATTAGAGAATGATGTGATTGACTTGACCCATCCATTAGCTTAGCACGATGATCATTTAGTTTGTTGCTATTGCTTTCTCCATAACTTATGCATGTTCCTATGACTATGAGATCATGCAACTCCCGAATACCGGAGGAACACTTAGTGTGCTATCAAACGTCACAACGTAACTGGGCGACTATAAAGATGCTCTACAGGTATCTCCGATGGTGTTTGTTGAGTTGGCATAGATCGAGATTAGGATTTGTCACTCCGAGTATCGGAGAGGTATCTCTGGGCCCTCTCAGTAATGCACATCACTATAAGCTTTGCAAGCAATGTGACTAATGAGTTAGTTACGGGATGATGCATTAGGGAACGAGTAAAGAGACTTGCCGGTAACAAGATTGAACTAGGTATTGAGATACCAACGATCGAATCTCGGGCAAGTAACATATCCATGACAAAGGGAACAACGTATATCGTTATGCAGTTTGACCGATAAAGATCTTCGTAGAATATGTGGGAGCAAATATGAACATCCAGGTTCCGCTATTGGTTATTGACCTGAGACGTGTCTCGGTCATGTCTACATAGTTCTCGAACCCGTAGGGCCCGCACGCTTAACGTTCAGTGATGATTGGTATTATGAGTTTATGTGTTTTGATGTACCGAAGATAGTTCGGAGTCCCGGATGTGATCGCAGACATGACGAGGAGTCTCGAAATGGTCGAGACATAAAGATTGATATATTGGATGACTATATTCGGACACCGGATGAGTTCCGGGGGTCACCGGATAATTATCGGATGTCGGGGGGTTATCAGGAACCCTCGGGGGAACTAATGGACCAACATGGGCCTTAGTGGAGACAGAGAGAGGGCCAGCCAAGGCAGGGCCACGCGCCCCTCCCCCTCTAGTCCGAATTGGACTAGGGAAGGGGGGGCGGCGCCCCCCTTTCCTTCTCTTCTCTCCCTCTCCTTCCTTCCCCCTTCCTCCTCCTAGTTGGACTAGGAAAGGGGGAGTCCTACTCCTACTAGGAGGAGGACTCCTCCCCTCCTTGGCACGCCTCCAAGGGTCGGCCGGCCTCCCCCTTGCTCCTTTATATACGGGGGCAGGGGGCACCCTAGGACACACAAGTTGATCATTGATCTCTTAGCCGTGTGTGGTGCCCTCCTCCACCATAATCCACCTCGATCATATCATCGTAGTGCTTAGGCAAAGCCCTGCGCAAGTAGCTTCATCATCACCGTCATCATGTCGTCGTGCTGACGAAGCTCTCCCTCGACACTCAGCTGGATCGAGAGTTCGTGGAATGTCACCGAGCCGAACGTGTGCAGATCGCGAAGGTGTCGTACTTTCGGTACTAGGATCGATCGGATCGTGAAGACGTACGACTACATCAACCACGTTGTCATAACGCTTCTGCTTATGATCTACAAGGGTACGTGGACAACACTCTTCCCCTCTCGTTGCTATGCATCACCATGATAGATCTTGCGTGTGCGTAGGAATTTTTTGAAATCACTGCGTTCCCCAACAGTGGCGCCTGCTCGTTTTCCTCGTCGACGAGGTTGATGGCAGAGGCGGCACTTTGGTGGGTTGGCATGCTTGGAAATGTGGATGTGCTACAGGCTGCGTTTGTTGCCTCCGTGCGTCACACGTCGCCTAGGTGTATGCGCAATATCGATGGGTGGCGGGAAACCGGTGAGGAAATGGCGGGAAACAGTGGCGTGTTCATAAAATGCCATCAATTAATGGAAACTTAGAATAGAAAGAACATCGAGCTAGCACAAGAAGTAGATGATGATCAGATGATCATTTATCCTAGTATATTATGCATGTAATAGTTTACTTCGGTGTGTGGAAATGTCATGTGTGTACTAGCCTGTCACATCCCAAGTTTTGGTATGCTCTGAGCTAGCTAGTAATGTGCTGCATCATGTTTAAATTCTTTTCAATTTGAAATGGGGATTGATCAAACCCTAGCACCAGATCAAATCAAATAGGTTTAACATAAAATCATTTTCAATGAACCCAAAATGCCCTTCATAAATGTTCATCATTTTTGAATTGGTATAGAACCTCTGCCAAAAATGGTGCACACTTCTCTAGGACACTCTCGATTTTTGAATTAAACCATAAGTATTTGAATTTGGACATTTAAATTCTATAAAATATTTTAAATGTCCAAATAATCTTGAAAGCATTTGAGGGCTGTTGAAAATAATTCTAAAGGCGCCCACAAATATTTCAGGAGTTTTGTAAATGGATTAGTATTTTTACTAATTCAAACAGAGCAAAACAATTAGAAAATAGAAATAAAAGAGAGAGACAGAATCTACCTGGGTTACCTGGCAGCCCAGCTAACCAGTCCAACACTGTTGGCCCAGCCCACTACTGCAATGGCCCAGCCCAACACCGCCTCCTTCAACCTCGTGCCAGAAGGCACGAGGGCGTGTGACCGCGGTGCGCCAGCACGCGCACGGCCACCGACGGCCACCTCCTGCTTGCCGCTTCGCCATGGCCCTCCCTGGTGTAGCCATGCTACCCTCTTCGACTCTCTCCCACTCTCTCTCGTGCTTCTCCCCTCCTCTGCTCTCTCTCCCTATCGCCACCGAACGTGTCGAGCGTCGTCGTCGCCATAGTCATGTCCACAACCATCCCCGAGCCTCTCTGATGCGCCCCCGAGCTCCGTCGTGCCTCCCTCGTCATCTCCGTCGTCTCACGCGACCGGAAGAGCCCCAACGCGTCATCCCCGACCTCTTATTCATCGTCGGCCACTGAAGCTCACTGGCGTGGATTCGCGAGCTCCAGACCCTCCCCGTCCTTGTCGATGCCTCTGCTGGATTTGCCGTGAGCCCCTGCCCCTTTCCACTCTCTCCCCGCACTCGTCCGTGTCATCTAACCATCGTGGCCACCGGAGCCGAAAGCTCCTCACCGCTGGCCATGTCGCCACCGCAGCTACGGCCCTGCAAGCACGCGTCCAAGCTCACCACTGAACTCACTGCACCCCCACGAGTCTAACGCGGCCACCCGCGGCTCCTGCCATGCCCAGCACCGTCGATTCGTTCGACGCCCGAACACCGGCCGCCGCGCTTGCCATCGCCGCCGTCGTTCTAGGCCATATCCGGTGAAGCTGAGAGCACCACTCGATGCACGCGAGCTCCAGCTACTCGTAGATGGGCTTCGCCATTGTTTTGGTCACCGCAGGGAGATTTCCGAGCCTCACCGGCGTCGAGTCACCGGCGGGTTTGACCCGTGTTAACCAGGGTTGACCCCCCTGGGTCATTGACATGTGGGCCCCAGCACTACTAACTTTGGGTTAAGTTTATAATTAAACTTAATTAACCCTCTGACTCACTGACTAGTGGGTCTGGGCCCCACTGATAGTTTTGTTAGGATTAAATTAACGCTAATTAACACTATTAATTTGTGTTGGCACTGCCACGTGGGTCCCACAGGTCAGGTTTGACCTGGCTGACTGCCGTTGACCTGCTAACGTCACACTAACATCAGGCTGACGCAGTAAATCATTTTCTGGATTAAAAATAATCTAGGAAATTCCATAAAACAATTTAAACTTCTAAAAATCATAGAAAATCAACCGTAACTCCAAATAAAATAATTTATATATCAAAAATTATCAGAAAAATCCAATCTATCCATTTATGCTACTTTCATGCATGTTCAACCAACTTATACCCACTGTATAAGTGAAAACATGATAATGGCATTTTAAATACTTCTTATGGAGTTTGCATATGAACCCTTGGTTCATATGTACTTCATTTAAATTGTTGCTAGATGCATTAGTACAAATCACAGCATATTGCCATGTCATGATCATGCATCATATTGTCGCATTGCATTGATTGTGTTCTTTCTCTGTTGCCGGTGTTGTCCCCTCTCAATAGACGTGGTTTCGACGGTGAGATCGATGACACCGATGAAGAGCTATACTATCTTCGGAAGTGTCAAGCAAGCAAAACCCCCCTTGTTCATTCTGATACAATCCCACTCTCTCCCTTCTGCTCTCTTTTACTGCATTAGGAGAACAACGATTCAACTGTTACATGCTGCGGTAGTTGAACCCCTTTCCTCTACATGACCTGTCATTGCCACAGTAAATAGATGAAACCCACTAGCATGAGTAGGAGTTGTTTGAGCCCTGATGTGCCTACTCATTCATGCTTGTTTGAGCCCTGATCCGACAACCTAGTTGTTTATCCTTGGTAGCCTCTCTTATGGGGAAATGTAGTCTAGTGCTTCCACTGAGCCATGGTAGTCTGCTACAGCCCGGTTTACCGGAGTCCTGCTAGCCTAGTTACTACTGCTCCAGAACACTTAGACTGGCCGGCATGTGATCCACTTCGTTTCTGTGTCTATCCCTTCGGGGAAATGTCACGAGGTGATTTCCGGAGTCCTGCTAGCCTGCTACAGCCCGGGTTCCTAGAGTCCTGTTAGCCCAGTTGCTACAGCCCGGATTCACACATTGATGACCGACACGTTCGAGACTGGGTCACGTATGCCTGTCCCCGTAAGTTAGTGCCACTTTGGGTTCGCGACTAGTCATGTCGGCCCGGGTTCTCTGTCATATGGATGCTAGCGACACTATCATATATGTGAGCCAAAAGGAGCAAACGGTCCCGGGCCAGGTAAGGTGGCACCTGTGGGAATACCGTGCGTGAGGCCGCAAAGTGATATGATGTGTTACGTGCTAGATCGGTGTGACTTAGAATCGGGGTCCTGACAGCTTTGGTATCAGAGCCTGACTGCCTGTAGGATTACCAAGCCAAACTGGTCGAAGTTGAGTCTAGAAATTCTTTAGTTATATAAGGGAATTGATTGTGGAAGGGAACGTAAGGCTCTTTTCACTCCTTTATCTTATGCCCTTTTGATCCGAGTCAACCTCTTCTTTTCTACGGGGTTAAGGAACTAGGCTTCTCATCTTTCTATCAGGATCACGTGTTACTAATCCATAGACTTATAGGATTGATGGTTTCAAGCCCCAGTTCAGTTCCTACTACCTCCGTGTGATAACAGTTGGTCTCGGAACCTTGATATTGTGATGTTGAGTGGTTATGCCACTATTTTGCAGGATGTCTCAAATCTTTTGAGCATTTACAACCGTTATGATGTCCGAGTCATCCCAGGTTTCTAACTAATCTGAAGCATTTGCAAATTCCCTCTTCTCGTTACTGATGTTCCTTTGGGCCAGTTTCACCACACTAATCGGTGAATTGAGGTACTCTGTTGCCTCGACATATATGTTGGAGCTACTATTATGACCCTAGGTGTCAGGATCACCTAGTAATATACCATGTTTTGTGTTCCCCGTGTGATGATTCTGGCCATCATTCTCGAAAGCATCCCGTGATGTTATTAGTTAGTAGGTATTCTATTTCTGGGTTCTTGAACCCGAGATTCACCCTACTTACCTCATGTTGATAGTGTTGCTAGTTCCTTTAGGATATTAGTAACCTTTGCGATAGTCCTCGAGGTTCATGGTACATCCTTCTTCCAATTACCATGAACCATTCTTGGCAGGAGTTCTTTTGAACCAAAAGATCACAACAAGAGTGCTCTTGATGAGTTCTCCATTCTATATTGTGACTCTGCCAATTCTACCTCTCTGCATGGATTATCCGGAAGAAACCTGTTGAACTTGGTTCCACATACTAATCTATGCATCCACAACTCAGAAAATCATATGTTCCTTTAAGTTGTCCCTCTTTAGTTGTTTTCTGACCTTCATCTATCAATTGATAGTCAAGAGTATGCATGCATTCGTTCATCGTTGCCTTTACTCTTGCGTTCTGTCAAGCCATTCTATCTCAGAATGACTAGGAGAAACAAACTCCATTACCTCATCCATTTCTTGAATTGGGTCAAAGCAGTTGTATTCCGCAGATCAAAATGCTAAACCAGCCTTGGTTCTATTCTACCTTGGAGTATTACCCCCTTTATGTCAGGATTTTCATGAGAATTGCACCACCTCTTGTGAATTCTTGACAAAATGATACTTCTTGCCATCATCATTCATTCCTCGGTCTCCGTGTTATTGTAACTGGAATACTGACAAGTGAATTGTGATGTGTGAAATCAATACCCCTAGCAACTCCGTTGTTTGGTAGTTAATGGACAATACTCTCATTCTTAGCGTGCTGGTTATTGAATCATCATCCTAAGATTGATCATGCTACCTAGTCCTTATTTTCGGTGCACTCTTCGGTCAATAAGTTAGGATTGTGTCAATCCTTCACTCTTTTGATCATATCGTCTTGCCCTGAAAAGCAAGATTGTTCTCGAGCTTAGTAACATATCGGTGGTTCGTGATGTTCTGAATATCTTCTCGAAAGTATTACTAGGTTGTCACCTGACCGCTATGTTGAGTTCATGATCATGTTGGTTTTCCTCCAAACCACCCATTCTCCAAGATTATGTGTTGGATACCCCTGAGCTAGTTGGTCAAGCTAAACAACAACTTGGAGAGTTGGAAGATAAAAGCTTGTCCGACTTAGTTCATCTCTAAGGGATATCTTTTATGTATATGTGTGTCGAAGAAAGATGATATCTTCATCGATTGGTCCTCGTGATCAATTGTTGGATATATTGTCTTCTCAAAACTTTGATTTGAGTGTGGGCTATCCTCAAATCAAATCAGAACCAACGATGTTCGTAATGTTGTCTTACTCGTGGTTGATCCCTCGAGCATACACCATTACATCTTTTGGCCTGACCAATACTATCACATTGTTCACATAATGATGGAAATCCAGTGATATGGAAATTCCGACGAGTTGCTGTTGAGCCCATCAGCAACATTTTGTCTCCTCCATGATTCATGTTGAACATCAAGCTAGTGTTGGAAACTTTTGTAAGCATTATCTTCGTGTTCCGTTCATGAAGCCTATGTTTGGATGAAAGAAGTGACTCCCTCTAATTCATGTGCATTTGATGCAAGTTGCCGTCGTGAATTCGAGAAAGTCAATGTTGCTTCCTCTGGAATCATCCCAAGTCAGTCATGCATATATGCGAAGTATTCTATGGTTTGGAGACTTGCAACCTTCATTCCATATGTATTCCCTAGCACCCCAAGCCACTGATTGATTTTCTCAAGGAAACGGAGTTTATTGTGTTAATTCTAGATCATGCACAAGACTCTGATATCCTCGATGATGGTTCCCAACTAGAACGCGGTAGTGTTTTGTTGTAAGACTACCATATGGTCATGCTTGTCTGGGACAACATGTTCACATATGTGTAGCAAAACCAGCTCATATTTTGGAGCTTACTACCATAGTCCATTTCCCGAGAATCTCGCAACGTTATCCCGTCGACTTGTGTTGCAAACTTTCCTTTTCAGGCACGTGGATGTCTGGAATATTCTGTCACCAATCGGATCTGAATCTCAGGCAGATATGATGGTTGGAAAATCCCCAACATTTGCATTTTGTTCCCATCTTGCACTGCCATTGCACCAAATTCCCATGGGCTTCCCTTCTCAGTATTTGTTGTTCAGGATCATCTTCAAAAGAGTTCCCACCATGGGTCCCATCCATCTCCAATGATAAGCAAAAATCACTCATTGTGTTGTCTTCAACAAAGTAGTCCACATCATCCATTCTAGTATGAGTGTGCCACTCTTTTAAACTCCTTCAGACGATCGATTGTGTTTGCCTTAGGCCGGTATAAAGAGTTTCAATGATCTTTGTATCAAAAGAAATTCTTTTTGCCACTTAAGGGAATCGTTCTATGAGTCGCCTTCTCTAAGATATTTCGTTATGGTATCTTGGCAACTCAACTCCTCGCTACGTTGACAACCGTTCACCACCTTCTTAAGCATAAAATTGTTGTCTACCCAGTGAACCTTCGTCATCTGCTTCACCCCATCCCTTTGGATGTTTGCTTTTTGTCTCAACTCGCGAGATATTTTAATGTCTCATTCCGTGGGTTGAGCATCGGTTGTTCGATCTTTGAGAAGATCGATCCTTCTAGAGTTTTTCCTTTTCCTCTTGTTGTCATGTTGGTTGGAATTCTCAGAGCAAGACGCCGAGACAAAGATGGTGATGAATCAACATTCTTACAAAGTGCAACCTAGATCGTGAAGATTGTGTTAGTTTGCGTTTCCCCTTCATCTTACCCTACGCTTGAATCTCGGGACGAGATTCTTGTTTAGTGGGGGTGAGTTGTCACATCCCTAGTTCTGGTATGCTCTAAGCTAGCTAGTCATGTGTTGCATCATGTTTAAATTATTTTGAATTTGAAATGGGGATTGATCAAACCCTAGCACCAGATCAAATCAAATAGGTTTAACATAAAATCATTTTCAATGAACCCAAAATGCCCTTCATAAATGTTCATCATTTTTGAATTGGTATAGAACCTCTGCCAAAAATGGTGCACACTTCTCTAGGACACTCTGGATTTTTGAATTAAACCATAAGTATTTGAATTTGTACATTTAAATTCTATAAAATATTTTAAATGTCCAAATAATCTTGAAAGCATTTGAGGGCTATTGAAAATAATTCTAAAGGTGCCCACAAATATTTTCATGAGTTTTGTAAATGGATTAGTATTTTTACTAATTCAAACAAAGCAAAACAATTAGAAAATAGAAATAAAAGAGAGAGACATAATCTACCTGGGTTACCTGCCAGCCCAGCTAATCAGTCCAACAATGTTGGCACAGCCCACTGCTAAAGTGGCCCAGCCCAGCGCCGCCTTCTTCAACCTCGTGCCAGAAGGCATGAGGGCGTGTGCCCGCGGTGCGCCAGCACGCGCACGGCCACCGACGGCCACCTCCTGCTTGCCCCTTCGCCCTGGACCTCCCTGGTCCAGCCACGCGACCCTCCCCGACTCTCTCCAGTGCTTCTCCCCTCCTCTGCTCTCTCTCCCGCTCACCACCGAACATGTCAAGCGTCGTCGTCACCTTAGTTGTGTCCACAGCCGTCCCCGAGCCTCTCTGACGCGCCGCCAAGCTCCGCCATGCCGCCCTCGTCGTCTCCGTCGTCTCACGCGACCGAAAGAGCCCCGACGCATCGTCCTCGACCTCTTATTCATCATCGGCCACTGAAGCTCGCCGGCGTGGATTCACGAGCTCTAGACCCTCCTCGTCCTCATTGTTGCCTCTGTTGGATTTGTCGTGAGCCCCTGCCCCTTTCCCCTCTCTCCCCACACTCGTCCGCGTTGTCTAACCACCGTGGCCACCGGAGCCGAAAGCTCCTCGCCGCCGGCCATGTTGCCATCGCGGCTACGGCCCTGCAAGCACGCGTCCAAGCTCACCACTGAACTCACTGCACCCCCATGAGTCTAATGCGGCCACCCGCGGCTCCTGCCATGCCCTGCACCGTCGATTCGTTCGATGCTCGAACGCCGGCCGCCGCGCTTGCCATCGCCGCCGTTGTTCTAGGCCATCTCCGGCGAAGCTGAGAGCACCACTCGATGCACGCGAGCTCCAGCTACTCGTAGATGGGCTCCGCCGTTGTTTTGGTCACCGGGGGGAGATTTCCGAGCCTCATCGTCGTGTCTGGCCTTGCCGGCGTTGAGTCGCCGGCGGGTTTGACCCGAGTTAACCAGGGCTGGGTCATTGACATGTGGGCCCCAGCACTACTAACTTTGGGTTAAGTTTATAATTAAACTTAATTAACCCTCTGACTCACTGACTAGTGGGTCCGGGCCCCACTAACAGTTTTGTTAGGATTAAATTAACGCTAATTAACCCTGTTAATTAGTGTTGACACTGCCACGTAGGTCCCACAAGTCAGGTTTGACCTGGCTAACTGTCGTTGACCTGCTGACATCACACTAACATCAGGCTGATGTAGTAAATCATTTTCTGGATTAAAAATAATCCAGGAAATTCCAGAAAGCAATTTAAACTTCTAAAAATCATAGAAAATCAACCATAACTCCAAATGAAATAATTTATATATGAAAAATTATCAAAAAATCGAATCTATCCATTTATGATACTTTCATGCATGTTCAACCAAATTATACCCACTGTATAAGTGAAAACATGATAATGGTATTTTAAATACTTCTTATGGAGTTTGCATATGAACCCTTGGTACATATGTACTTCAATTAAATTGTTGCTAGATGCATTAGAACAAATCACAACATATTGCCATGTCATGATCATGCATCATATGTCGTACTGCATTGATTGTGTTCTTTCTCTGTTGCTGGTGTTGTCCCCTCTCAGCAGACGTGGTTTCGTTGGTGAGATCAATGACACCGATGAAGAGCTATACTATCTTCGGAAGTGTCTGATACATCTCCAACGTATCTATAATTTTTGATTGCTCCATGCTATATTATCTACTGTTTTGGACATTATTGGGCTTTATTATCCACTTTTATATTATTTTTGGGACAAACCTATTAACCGGAGGCCCAGCCCAGAATTGTTGTTTTTTGCCTGTTTTAGGGTTTCGAAGAAAAGGAATATCAAACGGAGTCCAAACGGAATGAAACCTTCGAGAACGTGATTTTTAGGAAGATTATGATCCGAGAGACTTGGACCCTACGTCAAGAAAGAAAAGAGGAGGCCACGAGGTAGGGGTGCGCACCTACCCCCCCCCCCCCAGGCACGCCCTCCACCCTCGTGGGCCCCCTGTTGCTCCATCGACGTACTCCTTCCTCCTATGTATACCTACGTACCCCCAAACGATCAGATACGGAGCCGAAAACCTAATTCCACCGCCGCAACTTTCTGTATCCACGAGATCCCATCTTGGGGCCTATTCTGGAGCTCCGCCGGAGGGGGCATCGATCACGGAGGGCTTCTACATCAACACCATAGCCCCTCCGATGAAGTGTGAGTAGTTTACCTCAGACCTACGGGTCCATAGTTAGTAGCTAGATGGCTTCTTCTCTCTTTTTGGATCTCAATACAATGTTCTCCCCCTCTCTTGTGGAGAACTATTCGATGTAATCTTCTTTTTGCGGTGTGTTTGTTGAGACCGATGAATTGTGGGTTTATGATCAAGTCTATCTATGAATAATATTTGAATCTTCTCTGAATTCTTTTATGTATGATTGGTTATCTTTGCAAGTCTCTTCGAATTATTAGTTTGGTTTGGCCTACTAGATTGATCTTTCTTGCAATGGGAGAAGTGCTTAGCTTTGGGTTCAATCTTGCGGTGTCCTTTCCCAGTGACAGTAGGGGCAGCAAGGCACGTATTGTATTGTTGCCATCGAGGATAACAAGATGGGGTTTTCTTCATATTGCATGAGTCTATCCCTCTACATCATGTCATCTTGCTTAAGGCGTTACTCTATTTTTAACTTAATACTCTAGATGCATGCTGGATAGCGGTCGATGAGTGGAGTAATAGTAGTAGATGCAGACAGGAGTCGATCTACTTGTCTCGGATGTGATGCCTATATACATGATCATACCTAGATATTCTCATAACTATGCTCAATTCTCTCAATTGCTCAACAGTAATTTGTTCACCCACCGTAGAATACTTATGCTCTCGAGAGAAGCCACTAGTGAAACCTATGGCCCCCGGGTCTATCTTCATCATATTAATCTCCTACTACTTAGTTACTTCCTTTGCTATTTACTTTTCCTTTATTTTACTTTGCATCTTTATCATAAAAATACCAAAAATATTATCTTATCATATCTCACTCTCGTAAGTGGACTTATAGGGATTGACAACCCCTATTTGCGTTGGTTGCGAGGATTTATTTGTTTTGTGCAGGTACGAGGGACTCGCGCGTAGCCTCCTACTAGATTGATACCTTGGTTCTAAAAAACTGAGGGAAATACTTACGCTACTTTTCTGCATCATCCCTTCCTCTTCGGGGAAAACCAACGCAGTGCTCAAGAGGTAGCAAGAAGGATTTCTGGCGCCGTTGCCTGGGAGGTCTATGCAAAAGTCAACATACCAAGTACCCATCACATACCCTTATCTCCCGCATTACATTATTTGTCATTTGCCTCTCGTTTTCCTCTCCCCCACTTCACCCTTGCCGTTTTATTCGCCCTATCTCTCTATCCTCCCTCTCTTTCTCTATTTGCCTCTTTTTGCCCGCTTGCTTTTTGTTTGCTTGTGTGTTAGTTCATTTTCTTGTCGTTATGGCTAGTCCCTTATATTCTCTGTTGTCTCCCGAGAATGAAATTATAAATTTTAAGCAAAGGGAGGGAGGAAATCTAAAAGATGCTTGGTATAGAATTTGCAATGCTCAAAATAGATCTACTAGGAAGCAATCTACTTCCGTTCTCCTTCGCAATTTTTATGTAGGCATTACTCCTTGGCACCGATATGTTCTTGATACTATTACCGGAGGGAACTTTTTGGGTAGCCATACTTTTGATTCTTATAATGCTATGCTAGATTTATTTGGCTCACCCCCTCTCTTGGTTAATGGAACTATATTAACTTTGGAGCATGTAATGCAAAGGCTTGAAATTATTGAAAATAAGGTTTCTACCGTAGAGTTAATTGAAAATTTGGATAAAAAGATTCACAGCCAAATCTCTCAATATGGATCTAAAGTAGGAGTTACTTTGAAAAATATTAAAGAAAAGGAACCCATAGTTAATGAGAAAATAAATCACGATTCCACTAGGATCGATAAACTTGAGGGTATTATCAGCAACTTGGGAACCGCTTTTTCTTCCATAAAGAATACTCCAAGTCCTCCCACTAAAATTGCCAAGCTTATGTATGTTCCTAAAAATAAGGGTGGATCCTCTAGTAAGGAAAATGCGGATCTCAAATCTATAAGTATCCATTCCAATCTTTTTGCTATCATCAAGGAACCATTTGTTACAAATGAATTTTTCGATCTTGTGCCTAAAAGTTTGATAATTAATAAAAAGAAAGAAATTCATAAAGATGGTAGATGCCTCATTGAAGAATTGCCAACCAAAGATGGCAATACCTAGATCTATTCTTGCTTGTTATGCCCAGCTAGGAGCGTTAAATGATAGCGCTTGTTGGGAGGCAACCCAATTTTATTTTTATTCCTTGATTTTTGATCCTGTTTAGTAATAAATAATTTATTGAGCCTCTGTTTTGGTTGTGTTTTTTTATGTTTAATTAGTTTTTGTGCCGAGTAGAACCGTTGGGAAGACTTGGGGAAAGTCTTGTTACACTTGCTGTAAAAAACTAGAAACTTTAGCGCTCATGAGAACTGCTGCCATTTTTATTTGGAGAGTGATATTTAGTTAATTATTTTTTTCATATGATTAATAGATAAATTACTCACGTCCAGAAATTTATTTTAGAATTTTTGGGGTTCCATATCTTGCGCTAGCTACAGATTACTACAGACTGTTCTGTTTTTGACAGATTCTGTTTTTCGTGTGTTGTTTGCTTATTTTGATGAATCTATGGCTAGTATAATAGTTTATAAACCATAGAGAAGTTGTAATACAGTAGGTATAACACTAATATAAATAAATAAGGAGTTCATTACAGTACCTTGAAGTGGTCTTTTATTTTCTTTCGCTAACGGAGCTCACAAGATTTTCTACTTTAAGTTTTGTGTTGTGAAGTTTTCAAGTTTTGGGTAAAGATTTGATGGATTATGGAACAAGGAGTGGCAAGAGCCTAAGCTTGGGGATGCCCATGGCACCCCCAAGATAATCTAAGGACACCTAAATTCCAAATCTTGGGGATGCCTCGGAAGGCATCCCCTCTTTCGTCTACTTCTATCGGTAACTTTACTTGGAGCTATATTTTTATTCGCCACATGATATGTGTTTTGCTTGGAGCGTCTTGTATTATTTGAGTCTTTACTTTTTAGTTTACCACAATCATCCTTGCTGCACACACCTTTTGAGAGAGCCATACATGATTTAGAATTTGTTAGAATACTCTATGTGCTTCGCTTATATCTTTTGAGTTATATAATTTTGCTCTAGTACTTCACTTATATCTTTTAGAGCACGGTGGTGGATTTGTTTTATAGAAACTATTGATCTCTCATGCTTCACTTAGATTATTTTGAGAGTCTTAAATAGCATGGTAATTTGCTTAAAGTCTTAATATGCTTGGTATACAAGATTAATAATAAAACTTTCTTATGAGTGTGTTGAATACTATGATAAGTTTGATACTTGATAATTGTTTTGAGATATGGAGATGGTGATATTAAAGTCATGCTAATTGAGTAGTTGTGAATTTGAGAAATACTTGTGTTAAAGCTTGTGATTCCCGTAGCATGCACATATGGTGAACCGTTATGTGATGAAGTCGGAGCATGATTTATTTATTGATTGTCTTCCTTATGAGTGGCGGTCGGGGATGAGCGATGGTCTTTTCCTACCAATCTATCCCCCTAGGAGCATGCGCGTAATACTTTGCTTTGATAACTTGTAGATTTTTGCAATAAGTATATGAGTTCTTTATGACTAATGTTGAGTCCATGGATTATACGCACTCTCACCCTTCCACCTTTGCTAGCCTCTCTAATACCGCGCACCTTTCGCCGGTATCATACACCCACCATATACCTTCCTCAAAACAGCCAACATACCTACCTATTATGGCATTTTCATAGCCATTCCGAGATATATTGCCATGCAACTCTCCACCGTTCCGTTTATTATGACATACTCCATCATTGTCATATTGCTTAGCATGATCATGTAGTTGACATCGTATTTTTGGCAAAGCCACCATTCATAATTATTTCATACATGTCACTCTTGATTCATTGCATATCCCGGTACACCGCCGGAGGCATTCATATAGAGTCATATTTTGTTCTAAGTATCGAGTTGTAATTGTTAAGTTGTAAGAAAAATAAAAGTGTGATGATCATCATTATTAGAGCATTGTCCCAGTGAGGAAAGGATGATGGAGACTATGATTCCCCCACAAGTCTGATGAGACTCCAGACGAAAAATAAAAATAAAAAAAGAGAGAAAGAAAAGAGGCCATAAAAAAGAGAAAAGGCCCAAATAAAAAAAATGAGAGAAAAAGAGAGAAGGGACAATGTTACTATCCTTTTACCACACTTGTGCTTCAAAGTAGCACCATGATCTTCATAGTAGAGAGTATCTCATGTTATCACTTTCATATACTAGTGGGAATCTTTCATTATAGAACTTGGCTTGTATATTCCAATGATGGGCTTCCTCAAAATGCCCTAGGTCTTCATGAGCAAGCAAGTTGGATGCACACCCACTTAGTTTCTTTTTGAGCTTTCATATACTTATAGCTCTAGTGCATCCGTTGCATGGCAATCCCTACTCACTCACATTGATATCTATTGATGGGCATCTCCATAGCCCGTTGATATGCCTAGTTGATGTGAGACTATCTTCTCCCTTTTTGTCTTCTCCGCAACCACCACTCTATTTCACCTATAGTGCTATATCCATGGTTCACGCTCATGTATTGCGTGAAGATTGAAAAAGTTTTGAGAATGTCAAAAGTATGAAACAATTGCTTGGCTTGTCATTGGGGTTGTGCATGATTTAAATACTTTGTGTGGTGAAGATAGAGCATAGCCAGACTATATGATTTTGTAGGGATAACTTTCTTTAGCCATGTTATTTTGAGAAGACATAATTGCTTTGTTAGTATGCTTGAAGTATTATTATTTTTATGTCAATATGAACTTTTGCCTTGAATCTTTCGGATCTGAATGTTCATACCACAATTAAGAAGAATTACATTAAAATTATGCCAAGTAGCACTCCGCATCAAAAATTCTATTTTTATCATTTACCTACTCGAGGACGAGCGGGAATTAAGCTTGGGGATGCTTGATACGTCTCCAACGTATCTATAATTTTTGATTGCTCCATGCTATATTATCTACTGTTTTGGACATTATTGGGCTTTATTATCCACTTTTATATTATTTTTGGGACTAACCTATTAACCGGAGGTCTAGCCCAGAATTGTTGTTTTTTGCTTGTTTTAGGGTTTCGAAGAAAAGGAATATCAAACGGAGTCCAAACGGAATGAAACCTTCGGGAACATGATTTTTAGGAAGATTATGATCCGGGAGACTTGGACCCTATGTCAAGAAAGAAAAGAGGAGGCCACGAGGTAGGGGGCGCGCCTACCCCCCCCCCCCCCAGGCGCGCCCTCCACCCTCGTGGGCCCCCTGTTGCTCCACCGACGTACTCCTTCCTCCTATATATACCTACGTACCCCCAAACGATCAGATACGGAGCCAAAAACCTAATTTCACCGCCGCAACTTTCTGTATCCACGAGATCCCATCTTGGGGCCTGTTCCGGAGCTCCGCCGAAGGGGGCATCGATCATGGAGGGATTTTACATCAACACCATAGCCCCTCCGATGAAGTGTGAGTAGTTTACCTCAGACCTACGGGTCCATAGTTAGTAGCTAGATGGCTTCTTCTCTCTTTTTGGATATCAATACAATGTTCTCCCCCCCTCTTGTGGAGAACTATTCGATGTAATCTTCCTTTTGCGGTGTGTTTGTTGAGACCGATGAATTGTGGGTTTATGATCAAGTCTATCTATGAATAATATTTGAATCTTCTCTGAATTCTTTTATGTATGATTGGTTATCTTTGCAAGTCTCTTCGAATTATCAGTTTGGTTTGGCCTACTAGATTGATCTTTCTTGCAATGGGAGAAGTGCTTAGCTTTGGGTTCAATCTTGCGGTGTCCTTTCCCAGTGACAGTAGGGGCAGCAAGGCACGTATTGTATTGTATTGTTGCCATTGAGGATAACAAGATGGGGTTTTCTTCATATTGCATGAGTCTATCCCTCTACATCATGTCATCTTGCTTAAGGCATTACTCTATTTTTAACTTAATACTCTAGATGCATGTTGGACAGCGGTCGATGAGTGGAGTAATAGTAGTAGATGCAGGCAGGAGTCGGTCTACTTGTCTCGGATGTGATGCCTATATACATGATCATACCTAGATATTCTCATAACTATGATCAATTCTGTCAATTTCTCAACAGTAATTTGTTCACCCATCATAGAATACTTATGCTCTCGAGAGAAGCCACTAGTGAAACTATGGCCCCCGGGTCTATCTTCATCATATTAATCTCCTACTACTTAGTTATTTCCTTTGCTATTTCCTTTGCCTTTATTTTACTTTGCATCTTTATCATAAAAATACCAAAAATATTATCTTATCATATCTCACTCTCGTAAGTGGCCTTATGTGGATTGACAACCCATATTTGCGTTGGTTGCGAGGATTTATTTGTTTTTTGCAGGTACAAGGGACTCGCGCGTAGCCTCCTACTGGATTGATACCTTGGTTCTCAAAAACTGAGGGAAATACTTACGCTACTTTGCTGCATCATCCCTTCCTCTTCGGGGAAAACCAACGCAGTGCTCAAGAGGTAGCAATGTTAGGTAAGCAAAACCCCCTTGTTCATTCCGATACAATCCCACTCTCTCGCTTCTGCTCACTTTTACTGCATTAGGACAACAACGATTCAACTGTTACATGCTGTGGTAGTTGAACCCCTTTCCTCTGCATGACCTGTCATTGCCACGGTAAATAGATGAAACCCACTAGCATGAGAGGAGTTGTTTGATCCCTGATGTGCCTACTCATTCATGCTTGTTTGTCATGCCTGCTACTGCTTAGAGTTGAGTCAGGTCTGATTCATCAGGGATGAATTGGAGGTGTGTGAACTTGTCCTACTGTTATGAGCTAAGTGTGTGAACACAATTTGGTAAAGGTATCGGTGAGAGGCCATGTAGGAGTACATGGTGGGTTGTCTCATTGAAGTCGTCCTCAGGAACTAAGTTCTGTGTTTGTGATCCATGAACAGTTACTACCACACATTAGGCTCCGGGCGCTCCAAGATCTCTCGACTTATTGATCAACCTGATCTCTGTCCAAGAGTTGCAACTAGTTTCTGGTGTTTGTGGGTAGTGTTAGTAGTCTACCAAGTGGCACCCGATACAGGTGGGCTTGGGACAGACTAGGCACCGTGGCCGGGTAGACCAAGAGTCGCCCGTTTGGTGGGCTTGGAACCCTGTACACATCGTTTGGGGCTGTGAGCGACACCCCGGCCGGATCTCCTTACGGATGGAACCCGAATAGGCGATAAACCTGGACTAGAGACTTGCGTGGTTAGTCAGGTCGTGGCCGACTCCCTCGCCAGGCTTCCGCTTGAAGGTTGCCGAGATACACGACGTGTACATGGTGGTAAGTGGCAAGAGCATGTGTGAAGAAGTACACACCTGCAGGGTTAACATCATCTATTTGAATAGCCGCGTCCGCGGTAAAGGACTTCTGGGTTGCTTGTATAGTTCATAGACAAGTGAAAGTGGATACTCTAAAATGCGCAAGATAAGCGTGAGTTCTATGGATGGCGTTCTCGTAGGGAGACGGGAGCGGATCTATAGTGGTGTATTGATATGGTGAATATGTGGACTCGTGTGCGCCACCTCAGAAGAGTTGTTTGCAGTCGTAGTTCAGGTTAGCCACTGAATCAAAGCTGGCTTGCTGCAGTTAAACTCCACCACCACTTTGTTGATACCGGTGCATATGTAGATAGTTCTGATGTAAGTCTTGGTGGGTACATTTAGACTCTCGTTTGCTTAATTTATGTTTTTGTAGAGAGACTTCAGTCTTACTAGTAGTTTCGTGTGGACTTCGATGTTTAGCTTGATACCTCAGCTACAATCTTGTGCCCTCGATAGGATCTGATAGATAGTCAGGCTTCTCAGCCTTTTTCATTTGTAGATGTCTGTACTCAGACATGTTAAGCTTCCGCATGTGCTTTGACTTGCATGCTCTGAATGTTGGGTCATGAGACCCATGTTTGTAGTATCTCGCTCCTTGGAGCCTAATGAATAAATACTTTGAGTTGTAGAGTTTTGTTGTGATACCATGTTGTATTTACACATATCAGGCATATTGTGTGTATGATTGAAATGCTTGGTATGTGTGGGATCCGACAACCTACTTGTTTATCCTTGGTAGCCTATCTTATGGGGAAATGTAGTCTAGTGCTTCCACTGAGCCATGGTAGTCTGCTACAGCCCGGTTTACCGGAGTCCTGCTAGCCCAGTTACTACTGCTCCGGAGCACTTAGACTGGCCGGCATGTGATCCACTTCGTTCTTGTGTCTGTCCCTTCGGGGAAATGTCACGCGGTGATTTCCGGAGTCCTGCTAGCCTGCTACAGCCCGGGTTCACGGTGTCCTGTTAGCCCAGTTGCTACAGCTCGGATTCACACGTTGATGACCGACACGTTCGAGACTGGGTCATGTATGCCTGTCCCCGTAAGTTAGTGCCACTTTGGGTTCACGACTAGTCATGTCGGCCCGGGTTCTTTGTCATATGGATGCTAGCGACACTATCATATACGTGAGCCAAAAGGCGCAAACGGTCCCGGGCCAGGTAAGATGGCACCCGTGGGAATACCGTGCGTGAGGCCGCAAAGTGATATAATGTGTTACATGCTAGATCGGTGTGACTTAGAATCGGGGTCCTGACATAGCCACCTATGTAATTGGATGTTTGCCGCGTATTACACGCATCTTGTTTATGTGAAATGTTTCCGTTCTCTTGGCTCAACACAAACAGTTTATCAGAATGAACTGTATGCCCTCCATTGCACACACCTTGATCTGGTTGAACCGTTTCTGTTGCATTGCCTAATCGAAAGCAGTTCATCCGAGTGAACCGTATGCCGTATATCGCACACAACTTGATCTGGCTGTCCGTTTCTGTTGTGTTGCCTAATCACAAACAGTTCATCCAAGTGAACCGTAAGTTGTATACCGCACACGCCTTCATCTGGCTGCCCGTTTCTTTTGTTCTGCCACATCGCAAACAGTTAATTGAACTGAATCGTACGCCCTGTATCACACACACAACTAAAATCTGAACCGTGTTTGATGCATCCTTCATCGCAAACCTTTTGCACTTTTTTTGACGAGGTTTTACACCACCGTTTGCGATTAATGCATCGCACACAGTTTCGTCAAAGGGTCTCCGGTCGTAGTGTCGCGTTAGCAGCAACCTGTAGTAGTTCTACCACGCCTGAACTACCGCCCCAAGCGGTAGTACCGGTCACCTGAGCGATAATACCACTTGTGTGCGGGCTGAAGGCATAACGGTTGAATTTGTGGGTGTCTATAAAAGGGGGGGTCTTCTTCCCCATTGAACCAAATCCTTTTGAGCTTGTATTCTTCCCCCATTGTTGACCTTCTTCGAGCTTGCTATCTCTCAATCCCTCCAATGATTCTTGCTAGTTCTTAAGGGAAAAGAGAGAGGAGATCTAGATCTACGTTTCCACCAATTACTTTCTCCTCTATGTGAGGGGAACCCCTTGGATCTTGATCTTGGAGTTCTTGATGTTCTCCTTGTTCTTCCTCTCATATTCCTTCATAACTTTTGTTGTTGTGATGGGATTTGGGAGTGAGGGACATGACCAATTTGTATGGTCTTGTCGTTGCATCAGTTACACCAGTTTGAGTTCTCCACGATGATATGTGGAAGTGAAAGTTGAGAAGCTTGGGTGCTTGGTACCCTAGAGCTTGTTCCTCCTCGGTGCTTGGGTGCCCTAGACGGTTGGTTGTGCTTCGGAGTTTAATCATTGTGGTGTAAAGCTTCGGGCAAGTGTCGGGGTCTTCAATTAGGTTGTGGAGATGGCCTCGAGCAATTTGTACGTGTTCCGATGACCGCCTCCAAGGATTGCCAAAGTATACGGGTTCGGTGACCGCCCCAAGTGTCTCCATTTGTACGGTTCGGTGACCAACCTCAAGGGTCCCTTAGTGGAATCACGGGATTTTGCATTGTGTAAGGGCGTGAGGAGATTACGATGGCCCTAGTGGCTTCTTGGGGAGCATTGTGCCTCCACGCCGCTCCAACCGCAGATTAGCATCCGAAAGGATGTGAACTTCGGGATACATCGTCATCTCCGAGTGCCTCGGTTATCTCTTACCCGAGCCATTTACTTACGCATTTTACTTTGTGATAGTCATATTGTTTCATGTTATATATCTTACTATCACTTAGTTGCTTATCTTGTTTAACATAAGTTGTCGGTGCATATAGGTGAGCCTAGTCATTTTAGCTTTTGTACTTGACAAATTAAACGTTAATTTTATTCCGCATTTGTTTAAGCCTAAATCATAATTATTTTAAAGCGTCTATTCACCCCACAGGCGACATCCACGATCTTTCAGATGTTGTAAGTATATTGGACGGAGTACATTGATACATTTTCAATTGTTTATAGTTAAACCTATTATATTTGACTAAAATCCTAGGAACGGATTTTTTTTATATAGGGGGCCTAGGAACGGAAATGGACCCTCAAATAATGAAGCCATAAACAAAGGCCCAATCCGAATCAATCCACGTCTTACCCCACCCAGCCAGCCCACCTCGTCGCAAAGGTCGAAAACGTATTGCACGATTATTCCAGGAAGCACACACCACGCTGTACCAAGGACAGCGAAAGATAACGTATAAAACGTAAACATCGCACCGGGACCCAGATGTCAGCGGAAGACAGGGAAACGCCACCGTTCCCTGCGTCTACTCTACTACCCACTCCACTCCGGCTCTCCCGCCGCACCACCACACGCCAGGCACTACCGGACTACCCCGCCTCGCCAGTGCCGGACGCCGCCGCCGCCGCCATGCCGCCGCCGCTCGGCGACGACGACTCCTGCCTGCTTACCCCGCTCATCCCCGCCTCCCCTCCTCCTCTTCCTCCCCGGGCAACCGCGAGGCTCCACCCGCTCCCTCTCCTCGTCGGCGCCTTGTTCGCCACCTACTACCACCTCCTCGTCGCGCCCGCCCCGTCCTACTACCAATCCCTCTTCCTCTCACTGGGTTGCAACGACACCGCCGCCGCGCACCTGCGCGCGCTCACCGTCCGTCCCCACCTCGCGGGCACCGAGGCCAACGCGCTCGCCGCCGACCACGTCGTCTCCACGCTCTCCTCCCTCTCCTTCCCCACCCGCGTCACGCCCTACGAAGTCCTCCTCTCCTACCCCGTCCGCCGTTCCCTCTCCCTCTCCGCGCCAGGCCACGCCACCACCACCTTCGCGTTGGTGCAGGACACCTACCCCGGCGACCCCTACGCCGCGGCCTCGGCGGAGGTCGTCCCCACCTTCCTCGCCTACGCCGCGTCCGGCTCGGCCGCCGCCGAGGTGGTCTACGCCAACTACGGCCGCACGGAGGACTACGCCTACCTCGCCTCCCGCGGCGTAAACGTCACCGGGAAGGTCGCCCTCGCGCGCTACGGCAAGGTGTACCGGGGCGACATCGTGATAAACGCCCGTGACGCTGGCGCGGCGGCGGCGGTGATATTCACCGACGCCAAGGACTACACGCCGGGGAAGGCCTTTCCGGATGGGCCGTGGATGCCGGCGACCGGCGTGCAGGTGGGGAGCACGTTCAAGGGGGTGGGGGACCCCACGACGCCGATGTGGGCGTCGTCGGAAGGGTGCGAGCGCGTGAGCATCGCGGAGGCGATGGCCACGGACGACATGCCGGGGATACCGGCGCTGCCGGTGTCGGGAAGGGACGGGGAGGAGATACTGCGGCTCGTCGGCGGGGACGTCGCGCCAGAGGATTGGCAAGGCGGCGAGGGCGCGCCGGTTTACCACCTCGGGCCCGGGCCGGCGGTGCTCAATCTGTCCTACACAGTAAGTTACTGTCAAGGAGATGAGATCTGCCTTTGCTCTTTTTGGTTCGTTCCACTTCCTGATCACTGACTTGAGTGATGCTTGTGTGTTTCTTTCCAGGGGAATGAGACGATAGCTACTATTCAGAATGTTATTTCGGTGATTGAAGGGAAAGAAGAACCAGATAGGTAAGTAAAACTCTCCACGTTTCTTCTATTTCTGGCCAAACACTTCGCTTCAGTGGGAATTCCACTCCAATGCCGAACAAACGCCCTACTCTCGGCAACAGTGTGACCAAGTGAACCGAGTCCAAATCCGATGGCTTGAATCACAGAGAAGCTCAGCTACATTTCATCAGTACTCCCTCCGTAAAGAAATATAAGAGCGTTTAGATCACTACGGAGAGAGTACTTGTTTAGAGATATCTTGGATTGCAATTTTGAGACAGACACCATCACACCAAGCACCATCTTAGGTTTCAACTGTTTATCAGCACTGATGATTTCGCATGTAAAAGAAATTCAGTACGTAGATAACTACATACCCAGTAATAATTATCATGCACATACAGGTATGTTATTCTTGGCAACCATCGGGATGCGTGGACATTTGGGGCAGCTGACCCAAACAGCGGAACGGCAGCCTTGCTTGAGGTATGACATATTCAGTTGCTCTATGCCACCCCTTTGGTGTAGCCTACTTATGATTTGGTGCAACACATTGGCTTGTTAACTTAAGTTGAATGTAGCTAGCTGAAAGGTTGTCTAAGCTACAAACCAAGGGTTGGAGACCTCGCCGGACCATCATTTTGTGTAATTGGGATGCCGAAGAGTACGGATTGGTCTCTCTCTCTCTCTCTCTCTCTCTCTCTCTCTCTCTCTCTCTCTCTCCCTCCCTCTCCCTTGGACTATTATAAAGCAGTTCACCTGTCCTTTTCATACTAATTTCCTTACAAAATTGCAGATAGGATCCACAGAATGGGTTGAAGAGAACAGGGCAATGCTAACTTCAAGAACTGTTGCTTACCTGAATGTAGATGTTGGGGTGTCTGGTTCTGGAGTTGACGCGTCAGCCACTCCTCAACTTGATCAATTGCTTAAGCAAGCGAGTAAGAAGGTATAATAATTGAAACAGACATGTCGTTTCTGTCAACAGCAAAAATATACAGTAATGTTTGGTTCAGATCCGACCCGCCATGGGCCGCTTTCTTCCATGGTGCCATAGCATTTACGTGAGAAGATCTGGAGGTCTTTGTAGCAAGCCACAGTTTGGCCAAGTCCTTTTTTTGTTCATAACCAAACCTTGCCACAATTTGCCACACCTTGACTTAGGCATCCATTTGGTCCCACATGTCAATAACCTAGGAAACTGTGGCACAAATTTCCTTTAGACTAACCAAAGTGGTTCCAATTTTGATGATCTAACCTTACACAAATTTGGCAAAAAGAAAAAAAATGTGGCAAACTTTGGTGAGTTTAGTATATATACCAACTTGCTCTATGTTTTGGCTTAGTTAGGCACCAATTGCAAGCAGTAACTCGTACGTGGCCAAAAACTACAAGCGACTTGAAATGCATGGCTCATGCAATTATGCCTAGGGGACAATCGAGCAACTAATTTACAATCAGTAAATTCCTTTCTCTCTAGCCTGTGCTCGGCTTGTTTTGTCATTGCTTATAATTGATATACATTTGAAAGAAAGAATAGTCTACTGTGTAATGGAATTGTTGTCCATAGGAAACTAGGAATCTCTAACAACAACAACAACAACAACAACAAACAACAAATCCTTTAGACCCCAAACTAATAAAAAACAAAAAAGTGAAATTAGTGATGAGGGTTCTCTATTTCTCTTAATATTCTGTGTTTTCTTTCTTTTCGAGGAAGGTTCAAAATCCCGATAATGGAACAGAAAGTCTGTATGACATGTGGATGGCTTCTGATAGTTCTCTGGTAAGCACTTAGTGTTAGCTAAAGCTTGCCACACAAATTTGTTGTCAGTTTTCTGAGCACTGCACATGTACAAGGAATATTGTGTATAGTCTAGACATGGTTCTGTTTCCATTTTTCTAAGTTCAGGCGTGTGATGCTTTTGCTATACTAGATGCAAGTTTAAGATTTCTGATGACACACTTATTTATTAAGATTGGAAGGTTAGGAGGTGGAGGATCAGATTATTCTGCCTTTGTTCAACATATTGGTATTCCTTCAGTCGACATGGCTATTGGGTCAGGTTTGTTTTATGTTTTTTATCTGCCTATGTTCATTAAGTTACATTCCTGAAATGTTTTGTTATTTGCACTTGAATGATTGTGAATTCTTTTACTAGATCAAATCGAATAAGCGTGCTACTTGCTTGCAGGATACGCAGTGTACCATAGCTTGTATGATGACTTCACATGGATGGAGAAGTATGGAGATCCCATGTTCCGCAGGCATGTCGCAGGTACCCCATAGCAACGAACCTATGCTAAAATTACTAGCGGTCTTAAGACCGATGAACATAACAAAGTTGGATTTATGGCTCCGATGAGCAAGGGTAGGCTGGTGTGCAAGGTATCTTTACTAGTTTGTTCTTCTCATTGCTTGATTGATAGTGTATGGTTTGCCTTTTATAGGGAAAACTCAGACTTGAGCACTAAGAATATAAGAGCATCTCCGACACATCCCCAATCCTGTCCCATTTTTATGTATTTAGGGAGTTGGGAAAAAATCAGCTCCAATAGATCCCCAATCCCGTCCCATCTTATTGGTGATCATCAATAAATCACCCCAACTCCCCGGCCTAGCTCAAATGGTTGGGGGAGTGGATGTACAAACCCAACACCTGGGTTCAAATCCACACGGTGGCGAATTTAGGTTCCTATTTATTCTTGAGGACCAGGTTTTTAAGGGGAGTGAGCCTAGCTCAACTGGTTGGCGGTGCCCTACCTAGCCGTCGGGGGCACATACTCTTTGCTCCCTTCCTCCGCCGCCGGTCTAAGCCCGGGGCTGACGGCGGTGGCGGAGGACATTGCCTCTCTCCCGCGGATCTGGGGTTGTGCGGGGCCCCGAATTGTGTGGAGGCATGCCCGATTCGATCTGCAATGGCGAGGCGGCGCAGGCTGCGGGCGAGGCGGCCAACCCCGTTCGGGCGGCGCTTTGGATCGCCGGCGGCGGCGTGGAGGGCCTGGTGGTCGCGGCGGCGGCACCTCCGTTCAGATTTGTTCTGACCGGTCCAGTCGGCGGTGGTGGTCATCTCTTCCGTCAGAGGTGGTCGGCCTGCGGCTGGGTGGTCGGATCTCGGGATTCGTCATCTAGTCCCGGCTACGAGTCAGGGAGACATAGTTGCCGGTGAATACCGAGCCGTTGGCGGGCGATGGCGGTGTTTTTGCGTCGTACCTTGATGAAGGCATCGTCGTGTAACTGTTGTTGACCCACTCGTGCTGCTTCGGGGGAAACCCTAGGATCTGGTCTTCCAGATCTGACGATGGCAATACTACGGTGCCGTTTCTCTCTTGGGAGCATCGTTTGTGGAGCAGCACTGGAAGACGGAGGCAGGAGGTGGAGCGGCTTCGTCTTGCACGGAGCTTCGGTGGAGCTATCAAGTCATGCCTGGTCGACAGGTGCTACGCTGAGTCATGCCTGGTTGGCAGGTGCTACGCACGACAGATCTTCCAGAGTCTTCGCGTCTGGGCGGATAAGCGCAGGGCGGCGGTGCCGTTGGGCGTCGTGGTGGCGTTGACGGATGTCCGAACTGGCAAGGATGATGCAGATATCTCTCCTGAAGATGGGTCAGTGGTCTGATGATGATGACGGCTTCTAAAACGTGTGCATGTGGTGTGCGCTTTAGGTAGCCTGCACCGGCTGTTGGTCCCGATACGTTATGCGGATGGATCGGCGACGACACCGGTTTTAGATATGGGGAGTGAGAGCACTCCACATTATCGAGTTTGTACGTGTGAGTGGTGGCTTCAAATGAATTGATGTATGTTCTTGTCAGACCTTTGTGGAATAATTAATAAAGATGGCTGCATGCATTGATTGATGCAGAGGCCGGGGGTTTAACTTCCTTTCTAAAAAAAAACTCCCCCAATATAGAGGGGGAATTGCCTCTTACCCAATACCATGGTGCCCACTGTCGAACACCGTGTCACCACCCTCGTTTCTCCGTCGTTGTCTTTCTAAAAAATATCTCATTGACAAGTGAGGCCCATATGCAATTGGGGATGGGGTTATTGTGGATTTGCGAAAACAACCATCCCCAATAATCTGAAAATTGTTATTGGGGATCGTTGGAGATGTGCCATTTTCCTAGCAAATCACATTCTTATCGTCCTCCTTCAAGTCTACCCATGACATTACACCCCTCTCTACTAGCAGCTTGTCTTCGAGCTGCTCTTTTATTTGTTGTGACAGCCCTAAGATGACAAGCTCGATGTCAACATAGGTCTCCATGTGCTCCTCTGCCCACTATTCACATTTCTGGACTTCCATTGCAAACAGGAACTTGTATGTGCCTATCCAGCAGGAGGCACAACACAAAAAGTTAGGGAGTAACAGGAACTTGGTATGGGACATTGCTAAAACATGTGAAGCGTACATCTTAACCATACCAAGTGAATAAGTGTCTGTCATGTATACTTTCGATTGAGTTGATCATCGAAATATGGTGGTGTCGTAAATTTCGTTGCATTTGCAGAACACTTGCATAAGCCCACTAGCCAAAACTTAAGCTAAAATCATCTCTTCTTGTAGTGGCAAGCATATGGGGGCTTGTTGCTTTGAGGCTTTCAGATGAGGAGATCCTACCCTTCAACTACAGCTCTTATGTAACAGAGCTTGAGGTAACATGTCCTTGGGAACTCTCCCATAAATCATGGAGCAACTTCTTCAGAACTGAGCATCTTTTGTCAGCAATTAGGAGTATATAAATTTGGAGGATCGTGACAGTAGCTCTCTCTTTTGCAGAATGGTGCTGTGGATATAAATAAGAGAGTACTAGGAATGCCTGTCAGCTTATCTCCCCTCCACAAGTCAATCAAACAGCTCAATAGAGCAGTGCTGAAAGTGGATTCTGAACTTCAGGTATTGATGTCTGTTGTTGTTGGGTCATAGTCATAACCCCTTGCTTTCTAAGTTCATCTTGCTAACTAGGCTCTGCAAACATGGAAATTTTGGTCCCCGTGGCGAAACGACCGGTTGAGGGTAAGAGATCTGAATGACCGGCTGATGATGACCGAACGGGCATTCACAGAGAGGGAAGGACTGTCTGGGAGACCATGGTACAAACACATGGTAAGCTGTTGTGGTTTCGGTAAAATGCGTTGTTGGTTCATTACATACCGTCATGCTTACGGAAAAGAAATCACACAGATTTATGGACCTTCACTGTACAACGATTATGGAGCGGAAGTGTATCCAGGTGTGGATGATGCCATTCAGACTGCAAAGAAAACAAGTACCTCCGAGTCCTGGCAATCTGTACAGCATGAGATCCACAGGATTGCTAGAGTCATCAGCCAAGCCGCGTTAGTCCTAAGTGGAGGGTTGACATGAAGCTTTTTCCTCTGCTGACTCAATTAGCAGGGAGCATACAGTCTGCAAATGTTTCATGCATAAGCTATATCACCATAACCACACATGTAACTTTGAGAAAATAACCATAAAGTTGTCCAGAGATGGTATTTGGACATTATATTTCAGTAAATAATCCTTTTAATATCTATTAACAGTGTCCATAATAACCAGGAACAAAAGGCTAATCCAAGCATATCAAACAAAACGCTTATCAGTACCACTAGCAGAAAGGCCAACAAGTGCAAAACTAGCATTGTGCAGTTATAAAAAATGTTCTACATATGCTATCTGCGCAAGAAACCCATGGCTTGGTAGACGTTGTTGAGGGTGGCGTCTGCTATCTCAGAAGCTTTCCCTGCCCCATTTAGCAGAACATTGTCCAAATAACCTGGATCAGACATGATCTCCTCGTATCGAACCTACAGAAAGGTGAAAAGATGAATGTAATAACCAGGGAGCATATGCAAGACTAAATTAATTATACAAGTGAGAATAATTTGGTTAACTAATTAGGGTGTACGTTACAATCAGGGATGCAGGCGGACCGCCCACATCTTCGCATCCGTCCACTGGAGATTGAATTAACTAAAGCACGTACATACTACTCCCTCCATCCCATAATGTAAGACGCTTTTTAACACTAATGTAGTGTCAAAAAACATCTTACATTATGGGATGGAGGGAGCACTTTAGTGGCTGATGCATGATGCGGACTGTATTAATTTCTTTGGTGGACAGATGCGGATGATGCGGGCGCGTCTGCCTGCATCCCTAGTACAATGGTCAAGTATACTTGGATAGGGTGAACATGATCAGACCACACAAACACTAAAGATTATCAGACCTGAATAGGTTGCAGATGATCAATTAAGGCATCCGTAAGGGTAACCTTGAACGTCCCCCAGTTCATATCTTGGCATTCACTAACAACTTCCTGCAAAAACCAAATGGGTAAATTATGTTCTCTATCAACATGATGTTGGTCTATGTGCAGGAGATCCTGTTTCATGTTCTGGCTGAGCAGGTGTACTATTCAAGCATGAAAAAGTGACCTCTTTCGTTTTTCCAGTGATGATCTGGTAGACTGAGAGAAGATTTTTGCATTCCGGCCTCTCTGGGTTGTCGAATTCCAAGCTGGAGTGTACAAGTTGAATGACATGAATTCGTTACCAACGGCTATCTTAACTCAAATTGCGGTGAGAGGGGGAAGGAGAGACTACACACCCAGGGAGCGAGTCAGTTTTGCAGCGTTTGATTTTGTTCACAATCACCTGCAAAGCGTCAGAGATCTATCAGATAAAATCAAATTGCATAAACCTATAAACATAAACACGGTCAGTTGATGGAAGAAAATAACACAAAAGCAGAACATTGAATTCATATTACACTGAACTTACATCTTTTGGGTCAAGAAGGTTAATGCGAGACAAATCTGAAGGAGCAGACTTCGACATCTATCATCAATAAACAGAATGTCAGTAGTACGGTACATACATATACATACATTATATTGAGGAGGTAACTAGAATATGTGCATTGAATCAGCTCTGCAAATACTATGTATGTGATCAAGGAGGAACATCTAGACTAGCAGTATAATAAGCTTAAGAGAAGTATTAACTTTAGTTCGTGATCAGGTAAGAAATGATACAAGGTGTTGTATTAACTTTAGACTAGAAGAAATGATACCTTGGAGAGGCCATCAGTTAAGGACATCACACGGGCCCCTGCTGGAGGGATAAGGGCTTCAGGAACCTAAACATATAACCCAGAAAGTTCCGTAAGAAAAGGTACATAACACCCTTCGCTCAAGGTGTTGTATCTTGAAATGATGCCAAACCATGTGTACGCATGACTATTGACTACACCCACCTTAAATAATGAACCGCCTCTCCTGCAAACACATAGACATGACATTATCATGCTGAGACAGCTACTGGTATCGCAAAAGATGTACAGAATATTTAGCTTTTCTCACCCTCCCAATTTCTTCCACTTTCTTCCACCATATAGATTATTTACACGTTCAGAAATTTCACGAGTTAATTCCAAATGTTGTGTCTGATCTTCCCCAACAGGTACCAAATCGGACTGCAACCATTCAAACCAGCTATTGTTGAGATCAATGCAAGGAATGCAGTGTAAAAGCACAAAGGTTGAAGTTGAATTATATGCTAATAATGCAAAGCTTTTACACTAGGACTAACATAACAAAATGGTAGACACAAACAAACTTTACCTGGTACAGAAGGATGTCAGAAGCCATTAGAACAGGGTACGTCAAAAGTGCCACTCCAACATTTTCATTACCCTGGTAATTTAAGAGAACATGAGCAATGCAATACATTTCTAATGAAATCTAACAAATTTAACAACGTGATGGAAGTTGCAGATGGACTCGTTTGACATGCATAAAATAAAACCTGGGTTCATCTGATCACTAAAAATATGGAACTAATGCTTGGTAAGGCTAGAACTAACAATTTTGACGAAGTACAGAAAAACTTTGGTGTGTAATCTTGATGACAAACCGAAACACGTGATAAAGAATTATAAGACACAACATATGACATATCAAAGAAAATAGTAATATATTATAAGAAGAATATTTACCCCTGATTCAACAGTGCATTGAATCCTTCAAGTGTAGAAGTTAATAACTTAAGGTCTAGTCATCATTACATGCAACTACTCTCGCAAGAATGATGTCATGTAAATATGATCATACATCAGTGGACAACGAGCACCAGTATTCTTAATCGGTATACTGTAAGGAGCACTACATTTAGTGTTTCCCTTTCCTTTCATTGCTCAGTAGGATATTATAAATCACAAGGGAACATATATCAATGCATATTATTGGTGTAGAGATTTTTTTTGACTGCAGGTTATTCATATCCGTCCTGAATTGCAAAGGCGCTATTTTTCGACTACCAAATAATCTCCACAACATAGGAAACATGTCTATTTGTGAAGTGAACTATCATCTTCTAAAATTCCTTCTGCACTATGATGATTTATGAGAGCTAAATCATAAGTTGACAGTGAAGCTATCATACAGCGAATGACGCACCGCCTTGCGTGATTTCTCTTTGAACTGAATCATTTTATTCAGCCAACCAATAGGAGTTGAAGAACTCAGCAGCCACATCAGCTCAATATGGGCACGGACATGAGACTGTACAAAAATAGAAGCCTGGAAACACACAAAGTATCATAAAACGTTCAGCACCAGAAAGCTATCCACTAGCAGGAACACCAAAACAGAGCATAACTAAGCATGCAAAGCAAACCTTGGAGCTATCAATGCCGCATGCTAGATAAATTGCAGCGGTGCTTCTTGTAGCTTTAGATAGCTCTGGTGCATCATATGGCAAAGTAATCTGCACATTTTTTAACATAGTGGTAAACATAAATTATCATATGTTAAGCTAGGCAGCTAGCCAAATGAATCATGAAGATAAATCTTAAAAAAAATATTATAAAAATAGTCAAACATGAACATTATGCAGCTGCTTGTGTTCTTGTAAGAGAACTCTGTAGTTCAGATATACAGCATTAACACTGCTTGGTTAACACAGAGGCTGTGCTTTTTATACTTCTTGTACTGTAAGGGAAGTACTTCATATTGTCTGATTAGACGTTGTGATGAACCTCAGGTATCACACAAAAATCTTGCAGTTGTAGCTTGTGTTAGACGGGTATCCAACCATACAAGGTAAAATGAAGCATCCCAGTTTGATCAAAGCACTGAATAAATTAGAAAGGGAATGCCGATACCCGATAGCTAGCTTGTGTTAATAGGTTATTCACAACCAACTACATACTACACAGCGCTTTTGTTGTAGGGTGGCCATGAAATGCTTACCGCATGCAGGTCCACAATGAAAAAGAATGTCTCATACAAATCCTGCAAGGAATTATCAAAAAAATAAAGGGTAAGAAGATGTTAAACATAGATAAAATGAATTATTAGTTCAGCACTGGATAAGTAGTTGTTGAAACACATCTCAACTAGATGAAGGTGGAGGAATATCATTACTGAACCAGCCTTGCGGTTACATTGTTTGATTAATACTTTCTGGTTTGATTGCTTTGATAATTTTCTTTTTGAGACACTAACAGTAAAGCCAAAACACTTGCAATACAGTTTGATAGAACAATGCAGTTACAAATTAAAATATGCAGTACCTGAAGTGCAACCCAGTTCTTAATAGCGCCAAGATAATTTCCAAGGTGCACCATTCCTGTTGGCTGTACACCAGAAACTACTCTTTTCCTGCAGTGGGTAGGCACATAGATTGTTGTTCGAATTAGAAAAGAAGAAACAAGTAAATGGATTTATCAGAGCTACATGTGACCTTGCTATACAAATATCAACATGGACAAATTCAACATCAGGATATTTAAACATGACAATAATATCAACATTTTATTGCTCTACAGAGAGTTGCAATGAGATTTGTATACTGGTATGAGACCCCAATAGGGGAAGTGGTATATACACATAAAAAAGGTCGAGAATTCCCTTTCTTTGCAAAACTTACAAGGGATTTCTTAGTAGTGAATGAATAATGCCATTCATATATAATCTTACAGTGCTGCTTAGTGTGAAAAGTTGGCATTGGCTTATTGAACATGTCTGATTTTTATGTTCAACTTAAGGTTGCATTATGTGCACATGTTAAGCACAGAAAACCAAATGATTACTGCAACAATGAGTAGGGTGGGATGAAAAGTGAAGTGAAGCCTAACTGGTATACCCAGCTTGCTCCATCCAAAACAGGTATTCTCTGTAAGGTTTGCATGAAGTAGATTGCAGTCGGCAACAGCAATTCTAGCAAGTCATGCGTAGGCATTTCCAACCCTCCAACAGATGTGGAAAGGCATGCATTGGTATATCATGATGTAGCATTGCATCACACACCGGCGGTGCACAACTGAAGCACACTCTCCGGCATTGCATATTTGCATTCACAATTCAAAGCAGCGTCGTCCGCGTAACCTAACCTCCAACTTGAATGCAGGCAATCACGTGTGCCCCAAGGTCCTCGCGCCGCACGAAACTACACGAACACGAACCGGAGGAGCAGAGCCTAGCAGACGCATTACGTCGAACAGCACAGGGGCGAGGGCAGAGGCGCGGGCGGGGCTTACTTCCTCGCCGGGGGAGCAGGCGCCTCATCGGCCGAGGCGGTTGCTTCAGCCGCGCTGCAGTTGAGGCGGAGAGCGCGGAGGCGGGAAGGCAGCGCTCCTCCTCGGACGCCACTCCTCGACCTGCGCGCGAAGCCCAAACGGCGGGAGACATAAAAAAAAGTATCAGCGTCAGCTCCGACAGCCCAGGCGTTCAGGGCGCACGAGAGAGGGTGGGAAGAAGGAGAGCGCGCGTACGCGAGGAGAGGCGGGCGGTGGAGGATGTGGGAGAGGAGCGCGCGGCTCATGGCGGTTCTCTGCTCTGCTCTGCTTCGGATTTGGCTGCGCGGCTCCGGATGGAGGAAGGAAGGAGGAGGAGAGAGTGCCGCACGCAGGCTGACGGGGCGGGTTGGGTTTTGAGATGGGGATCGAGTGGGCCGGGCCGGGCCGGGCTTGGAAAGGCCTGTGTTTTTCCAGGTGGCTCGGCCCGGCCTGGCACCGCAGAGTTTCTAGAGCCGGCCTACCGTGGGGCTACGTGTCGCGGCCTCTCCCGCGACGTGTCCCCGGACAAGAGGCGACGGTGTCTTCGCTGTCCTCCGCACCGCACCGCGCTGCGCTGGTGCTTCTCCAGTTCTCCTCCTCCTCCTGGCGCCCCCTTTATGCGCGGGCTACGACGCAGCAGCTTGGCTCGCATTGCATCCACCACCAGAGCGGCGTGGGCGCGTCAGTGCAGCAGCAGCATATTCGGAGGAGCGAGAGCGGCGCCGTACTGCACCATGGCGGGACGATCGGGGGAGGAAGCGGACGCCGCGATGGCGGGCGTGGCCACCGGCGGCGTGGAGGACGCCTACGGCGAGGACCGCGCCACCGAGGACCAGCCCGTCACGCCGTGGGCCGTCTGCATCGCCAGGTACATACACGCATACGGCGGCCACCTTGTTCCATTGGTGCTCTGCTCGCCGTCGATCGTTGATTCTTACTACCTAGAACTTGGTTAATCAATCTGCAGTGGCCACTCCCTGCTGAGGGATCCGCGGCACAACAAGGGGCTGTCCTTCACGGAGAAGGAGCGGGACGCGCACTACCTGCGCGGCCTGCTGCCTCCGGCCATCCTGCCCCAGGAGCTCCAGGAGAAGCGGCTGCTGCAGAACGTGCGGCAGCTCGAGGTCCCGCTGCAGCGCTATATGTTCCTCATGGACCTTCAGGTCAGCTCAGCTCTCTCCGGACATGCGTGCATCCTCTTAGGCATGTCATCTTTCACCCTTGGCGTTGATGCGCTGATCTGTTTGTTTGCAGGAGAGAAATGAGAGGCTCTTCTACAAGCTCATGATCGACAACGTCGAGGAGCTGCTCCCCGTCGTCTACACGCCCACCGTCGGCGAGGCCTGCCAGAAGTACGGCTCCATCTTCAGGCGCTCGCAAGGTCTCTACATCAGTCTCAAAGACAAGTACGTGTCTGATCATTTCACTTAAGTTTTCAGTTTTCACATGGCCGGAGGCCAGTTTCTGTATCAAGTGAGTGAAACGCTTGCGTGGTGTTCCTGTTGCTGATGCTAGGGGGAGAGTACTGGAGTTGCTGAGGAACTGGCCGGAGAAGAGTATTCAGGTCATCGTTGTCACCGACGGCGAGCGCATCTTAGGCCTCGGAGATCTTGGCTGTCAGGTCAGTCACGGAATTATTTTCTTTAACTGAAAGTTATTGGCTTGGTGCTTACCATTAACATGGTTTTGGATTTCAGTTTCAGAAATATTTTAGCCATAGACGAAATTCATCAGTGATTTTGATTTTCATTTCGGTCAAAGCACCGAAATTTTCACTTGAAACTGATTGAGATCCAATCAAATATTTTGAAATTTCAAACAATAATTTGAATTTGTGGGTACTACAGAAATTGCTGAAATATTTTGACCGAAAGACAATTATGTCAATAATGAAATTTCGATGAAATCACACGAATGACCAGGAATGGAATTCCATCATGTGCAGGGCATGGGAATTCCCGTGGGGAAGCTTGCGCTGTACACGGCCCTTGGTGGCGTCAGGCCATCTGCTGTAAGTACTTGGAATTTGGACTCTGTCTTGCTCTGTTTTGCAATGACCAATTTCATAATTTTCATGCAACTATATACCATGTTTCCATTTGGCGTGCCAGTGTTTACCCATCACCATTGATGTGGGGACGAACAACGAAGAGCTACTGAACGATGAGTTCTACATTGGATTACGGCAAAGAAGAGCCACCGGCCAGGTTCCACTTCTGCTACGTTGGCTGTGCGCAGTCAGTTAACTAAATATGGCCATCAATCAGTCCCTCATGTTTCATCTCTTTTGCCTGCTTGATTTAGGAATACACTGAGCTTCTGGATGAGTTCATGGTTGCCGTGAAGCAGAACTATGGGCAGAAGGTTCTTGTCCAGGTATGCGAATAGTAGGAAGAACCCTCATTTCTGATCTGTAGTTGAGCTACTGGCATGGCCACTTACCCGAAACTTCTTCGACTTCTTATAGTTTGAAGACTTTGCAAACCACAATGCGTTTGCCCTTCTCGACAAGTACAAGGCGACCCATCTTGTCTTCAATGATGATATTCAGGTTTTGGGACCAGATTTCTGGTTTCTGTATGCTTATCTATTATCTACTGTACTGTGCAACGGTAAAGAAGTTAACTTTGGAAATGCGGTATTCACAGGGAACGGCTGCGGTGGTACTTGCCGGCCTTATGGCTGGTCTGAAGTTTGCTGGTGGAACTTTAGCTGATCACACATTCTTATTCTTCGGTGCCGGAGAGGTCAGTTTATCTTACATCGTACTAGGCTGGTTATGCATTGCTCATCATGGTTGCTTCTGACTGCTGCCAAGTGTATAAGCATCTACCAGCGCTGCGACATGACAGATTGCTTTGCATTCTTATTAACCTTAAAATGGTTAAGTGAAGATTTGTTAGGGAGGTTTCAATTCAAAAACAGTAACAGATGGAAGACTTGTCTATAAAACAATTAGATGAAGGATTGATAGTATAATATATAGTACTAGTTCAAGTTGCTTCTTGTTTTCATTCTTTAAATGCATCCTAATATATGTGCTCATATTATCAGTTTTCAGAACAATTTATGTAATGGTTTCTGAGTCGTTGCCAAGTTAGTAAGTATAAATCAAAGCCCAACTGTCTATTCTTTGCAGGCTGGTACAGGCATTGCTGAACTAGTTGCTCTGGAGATATCCATGCAGGTAGTTGGCTGGTTTAACCTCATCTGATTGTGCTTTGGAGAGTGTGTTACTAATTCTGCTCAAAAAATATTTCGGCTGTTGTGTTCCAGTCCAAGACTTCACAGGAAGAGGCTCACAAAAACATCTGGCTTGTTGATTCAAAGGTAATATCACTGTACCCCCCCCCCCCCCCCCCCCCCCCCCTCTTTCCATGTGTTGATAACCGGTCCGTAAATGATGCACGTTGTGTTTGCAGGGATTGATCGTGAGTTCGCGTAAAGATTCTATACAGCCCTTCAAGAAGCTATATGCACATGAGCATGAACCAGTCAAAGACCTTTTAAGTGCCATCAAGGTGCAAAACTAGAACTCTACTTTAGGGGCGCACATACAACCGTTGCGCACATAGTGTTCCACAGTTCTCTTCAAAAAAAAAATAGTGTTCCAAAGTTCCAGTAAACACCTTATTTTTACCAAGCAGCACACTGATTTCCATTTTTTTTAGGATATCAAACCGACCGCACTAATAGGATCAGCCGGTGTGGGTCAAAGTTTCACAAAAGAGGTGATCGAGGCTATGTCTTCGATTAACAAGGTAGAACTAACAATATTGATAATTGTCACCAGAGAACTACTCATTGTCAACCTGCCTTTGTAATTATTTCATTACCCACAATGACTGAGAGCTAGTTCCTATCAAATGCAGAGACCAATCATCCTTGCGCTATCCAACCCAACATCGAAATCTGAATGTACAGCTGAGCAGGCATATTCATGGAGTCAGGTGGTATTCCATTAATGATAACCCTTATGCCATCAGTGATAAATCAAAGTTTTGGTCAGATGCATGATGCTACATCTCACTGAAAACCACATACGCCTAATCATATCGTGTGTGTATGTGTAGGGCCGTGCAATATTCGGGAGTGGAAGCCCATTTGATCCGGTGAAATATAATGAGAAGCTTTTCGTACCCGCACAGGTTGGAAATCACCCGTGTTTGCGTGTATTATCTGTGGATGCTTTTTGTGCTTTGTGTGTTCTGATAGTGTGAAGTTACTCATCTCCATTGTGGAAACATCAGGCGAACAATGCATACATCTTCCCAGGATTTGGTTTAGGTGTAGTGATCTCCGGGGCGATAAGGGTGAAAGACGATATGGTCCTTGCTGCTGGTAATAATTCTACAAGAACCAAAGTGTTGTTCCAAATCAATGGTACTGTGCTACTCTGTTGAACTGCTCTAAGCCTGGATGATTATTTGTTTCATCTTTGGTGTTGGGCAGCTGAGGCCTTAGCCGAACAGGTCACGGCGGAGCATTTCGACAAAGGCCTGATCTATCCACCCTTCTCCAGCATCAGGAAGATATCAACTAACATCGCGGCTCGAGTCGCTGCAAAAGCCTACGACCTCGGTAAAATCTTCTTTCCTAGACCTGTAGCTCTCTTTCTCTTTAATAGCACTAGAAAGACACGATCACCAAACCCGTATGCTTGTCTGTACGAGCAGGACTGGCAAGCCATCTCCCTCGCCCAAAAGACTTGGTGAAGTACGCTGAGAGCTGCATGTACAGCCCCATCTACCGTTCATACAGATGAAGCCATGGCGCCTCATACTCTGACCATGAATAATGTTCCGTCGAACCTAGACTGTAATTTTGTATGTATGCTTGTTTAGTCGTATTTCCTTTGTTATCATATTATGCACTCTTAAATGAACTTTATAATGGCAGGCCGACACCCAGGTTTCAGGTCTATGTAATCGTGTAATAAAGTTGCGGACATGTTGTGTATGATCATAGTGGCATCCTTTACTTTTGATGTGATCGTATGACGAATACAGTACCATTTTATGGGGAACTATCTGTTGATCATAAAGGTGTCTTGTGCAAGCTTTTTACGTTGGGCTCAAAAGGGGGAAGACAACTACACCAACGTAAAGTAAGCCACGTACCCGTCTGAACAAAGTCGACCTGGAATTTGAATTCTAGATGAAATCGAACCACATTCAGCATGTGTACTGAACAAAGTCTGATCTTGAGCAAGAATTCTAGACAAAATCGCAGGCCACATCCAGCGTGGTCTCAAACGAGCAGACATTGATATTGCACAAGGGGCCCTTTGTTGCGCAGTTCCGGGAAGGCGAAGATAGGTTACTGGGTCTGCTGAAATATGAGGATAATCGCGCTGACCACGGCCTTACACGGGCGAAGATAGGTTACTGGGTCAGCTGAAAGATAAGGAGAATCATGCTGAGAACCACGACCACAACCTCATACGGACGATCGGTCCTTGGCCGATTGTGTGCCATCTTTAGTTTGGGAAATGCGGACACCCCAGAAGGATTTCGGAAGAAGGTTCCTTTTGTCAGCCCTGAACAGCCAGCCGATGTTGGACTCGCAGGCAGCACACAGCGCAATCGTCCACGTATATCTGCAGGATTCCTCTGGGTGTCAGCGTTACAAAGAGTGTGCAATTACAGAAGTACTCTCTCCGTTCCAAAATAAGTGTCGTGGTTTTAGTTTAAACAAGTCCAAATTTGAACTAAAACTATGACACTTATTTTGGGACGAAGGGAGTAGAATTCACAGAGGTCGCTCTGTTTTCCAGTTCAAGCTATGAAACTGAAAACGGATGACATGTTAGAGGGGTAGGGATCATACCCTGGGAACCAGCTGTGAGCATCAGAAGGATTGCCATGGAGTGCGAGCCCAGACGTGTTGTGCACTGTTATCACCTCCTGCGCACCTTTGTACAACAACGGCATGACATGAGGACCACATTGGTCAACACTAGACGGTATCACCATGTCACTCCGTCTAGCTATGAGAGCCTACAACAAGAATTCAACCTGTCATATCAGTTAAAAGTTCAACCTTGAATATATTTTTCTCTCTTTCAAATTTAGTTGTGCCTTTTGCTCAACTTCATAGCCAGCTTTACGTAATAAAGAAGGTTGCACATAAGTGTCTCTCTTTAATACATCTGCAGTAGGTAAATCACCTGCTGTTTTCTTACTGCAAATATACTCGCGAAAATCTCTAGTGAGTTTTAGCTATTCAGAGGTAGAGAAACACAGGTTCAGAACTGTTTCCTGGTATTTTCAAGGCGAACTGAAGCACTGAATGAACCCCCAAAACATGCAGAACTTATTAAACTGCAGCTCGTTTTATCTAGACCTCCTCTGCGAGAAATTTTGGTGGCAATGTTGTTGAAGTATCCTACATGAAGTAATTTGGTTTTATGTCACAGCTGTGGCATGCTGCAGCATACCAAATACTAGTATTGTGGTTGCAACTGCAGACCAGATACAGGCAAATCAAGTAACAAACCAAGCGTAAGCAGGACCGGAGCAGCTAATACTAAGAAACCACGTAAACAGAACTGAAGTAATGAAGATTGGGACATCAGGTAGAAGTGGGAAAAGAACCTGAAATACGAGGAACTTCAGTTAAATAACAGTTTCAAAATAATAAATCATTTACCAGGCAATTTCTACATCGTACGAGATTGAAGGCCTTGAGTAGCTGAATCTCTCGCTGCAACCGATATGATACTCCATCAATGTCAAGCAATTCCTGTCTCATAGACGCTGACACGGGTAGTTTGCTTCCAATAAGAAACGACAAAATATCTGGTTTTCTCACATAATCATCCATGCCTGGCTCTGCAATTATCTGATTCCACAAATCTGCCATGAAGGTTTAATCACAGCTAAGGTCATGCATACAGCACGGTACTGTCTAATCACAGCTTAACATACTGACAGAAATGGAAGGAATATTATCTGATTAAAAATAAATTAACATACAACAATAAGGACAAGGTTTGCTACATGACGACAAAGAAGAGGTGAAATAACTCGTACCTGCAGCCTTGCGTGCAAGTGAAGATGAATCGTACATATTGTAAACCCATCGGGGCCAAAATGATAATGGAGCCATCTTTGAATTATAAGCAGCACGGTATTGTCTCTGTTGTCCAGCATCTTTCTCTCTCACTGTTGATAAGGATTCAGGGGATGCAAAGCAAAGATCATCATCATCTCCGATGGTGGTATCCTTGACTGGCTGACTTAATGCACCAAATTCATTCACAGAACCATGCTTCTGCCAAGACAGTTCAGGCATGAGATATTCATCTTCATTTGAGGAATAGTATATTCCTGTATCTGTTACTGAATGGTCACTTGAAGTACTAGTGCATGACAGAGAATCCAAATCAAGATCAGAATCCATAAGATCTTTTTGCTTGAAACAAGATACACCAAAACTGTGCACTGATGAATCACATTGCTTGAAGGTATTACTTGCAGCTAACTGTCCAAATGCATCCCTCGGAGTTCTTAAAGGCATGTCTTCTTCAATGATTTGGATCTCACCCCATGGCTGTCAAGTAAATAAATAAATAAGGAAGGAAGGAAGTTGCACCCTCATGGCTCTGGCTCATAGCATTAGAGAACTGCAGGTCAAAACTTACTACTTCATCGATGTCGACCCAACTGCGCCTAAGGCGAAACCGCTGCTGACCTCGAGTGATAACATTTGTCGAGCCATCATCCAATCGCCTAATTTCAAGTATCTATGTTATCAAATAAAAGCACAAGACCTTATTACTGAGAACTTATCACAGTGCAGATGAAGAACAATGGTTTGAGGATGAAAAAAGAGACTCCAGCAACAGATAGCATATCATAGTACACTTGTCTTCCTTGAAAGTTTGGGATAATACAAGACATAGAACACGCATTCACATTAAGGCCCTTCCCAGTGCTCCATGTTGTACAGGTGCTAAGCATGCCACATAGGCAAAAAATCTGATGTGGCAAAGTATTTAAGAGGAGAGAGAGGAGTTTGGTGACCCCAGGAAGAACCAATGCCAAGCGTGTGGACCTATGCAAAACACTTAAATGAAAGAAGTTTGCCCTGTGCATGGAAGAGTTTAGTTGTTGAACAATTAAAGGAAGGAAGCTAAGCAACAACAAACTAAGCACCTATGCATTGGGGACTTTAGTTCCTAAACGCTTTAATGCATCTAGCACCCCAACTAAGCACCTGTGCATTGGAAGAGGCCTAATATACGAACGATATATGTAGTGCATACTTGTGCTTGATTATGTTCTGTTGATTAACATACAAACCCGTAAATTAGATTGAAACATGATAGTGACAGGTTGCTCCATTAAGATATTTGCAAGCATCAACTCGGCAAGTGTATACCATGTGCACTATCTAGTAATGATGACTAATGAATGGATGTGTCCTATGACATCATCATTTCCCTTGATGTATATCAATCAGGTGACAGGGGACCATGGGCATCCACAGATGCAACGTCTTAGCCTTGGCATTAGCTGGGTGTTTCTAGAAAAATAGTTCAACCAACGAAATACACCAAAAATAAAAACATACGTTTGATGAACTGATAATATGTAAACAAAAGATAAACAAATAACAGATGAATTACCAAACCACAATACAACATATACGATTTAAGACGGAAAGGATCTGTGGAAAAAGAAGCAACACCTCCGCTGCTGTGCCAACTGAAGCAATAGCATGATGCCCATCATTTACGTGTCGGTAGACATGAACCTAAAGTTGGAGAACTGTCAGAAAATAAAACTATAATAAGACACGGCAGAAGAACAGCAAGTAGCACTCACCACACCTATCATGCATGGATTATCAACATGGTTAATAGCCTTGTCAACAGCTGCTGCAAATCTAGGTTGAGTTACTCTAAGAGTCAGGGTAGCTTCAGGAAACAAAACAAATCCTGCAAAAGTATGCCATAAAATTGAATAAAATTGCTACGCTGTAAATGCCAGCCATTAAGGCATGGCTTTGTAAGCGACAAACAGAAGGATGACACAGATGTGTATTGAACCTCAATTGTACTTCGTCCGTTCAGAATAGATGATTTTTTTATTCTCTAATTGATAATTGAAGAGCTTTTGCTCCCAATTTCATTTCCATGGAATTGACAAACTATAACAGATGAGATAATTTTATTAAGTTATGCAGTTAATGTTAAGCACAAATAGATCAGCTATTGATAAAGAGAAACACCTAAATATGTATTGACGGTGTAGTCAGATCAATTTGAGATAAGCTCCCATGTCCTGGTATATTAGAATGAAGAGTCAGTAGGAATGCTACCTTGAAGAGAAAGCATAGGTAAACTGAGGAGTGCACCGCCATCCAAGAAAGCAAATCTGCCCCGGGTATCATCAATCTCTGTCATATAAACAGACTTCAAAACTATGCAGCTGGCATGATACAACATGCTAAGATCAGCACTAATATTTACCACCAACATATGTGTTCAGGGAAGCCCGAGACATATTGACTGTAAACTCTCCAGAAGTGCTAGTCTCTCCATCTCCATGAGTATTTCTGTGATAGAAGAATGAGGAAAAGGATCAGAGTAATGTCCTCATAAACATCAATGGAACTAACTGATAAAAAAATAGTTAAACAATTAATCAGAGAATTGGTACATTTCAGTGGACTAATAGCGCATGGTGTAATTGGTTTGAAAAAATCACCACGTTCTAGGACAGGTCAATTCATCGTAGATGGGATCATCCGGTGATTTCAGTGAGATGGCCCCATTCATCATCTTCAAACTAGCAGCTTATAACAGATGGTGTGCTGATGCCCAATTCAATCCATTCCCGGAACAAGCAAAATCATGAGGGCTGCAAGCCACTGCTCAAACCAAACCCCCAAATGGTGTACGAAGGGGAGAAGGCGCATCTAATCATCAGACGGAATCGCTGCAAGTGTGAGAAATTGTGAACACCATATAAACTACTTCGTCAGTCTTCCTACCGTCAGATCGTCCATTCACCCCCAAAGGGGAATACCACTATTTAACCTTGACTCCTAATTGATGTATACCCAGAATGTTACGAGTTTTGGGTGCCAAATCACCTTAAACCAAATAGATTCGGAGCAATCGAAACCTATGAGCGCCATTGCCTACCGACCATCTCGGCAGCAGTTTCTACTATCAATTTCGAGCTCGAAAACCTTCCCCGACCCCAATTTCCACCGCCTCCGAGTTCAGAGTGGTGAGAAGGGCAGAAGGCACACCCCAGAGATGGGCGTGGGATGGTAATCACGAGGAAATGGTAAAATTGGGGCGACGGATGGGCGTGCTGGACCTGAGGAAGGTGGCGACGTCGGAGGAGGAGGAGGAGCCGGAGTCGTCGACCTCTTCGACCTCGAGCTCCTCCATGTCCAGCTCGAGGATCTGGTCCATCTGCCTCCGCATCCAGGCCGGCACCGCCATTCCGCCGCCGCCGCCTGAGGACCCAGGGTGTGGAAGGGACGCCGATGAGTTTCGGCACTCCCCACTTCTCCTCTCCTCGTTTTTTTTTTTGACAGCACTTGTGCCTTCAGGCTTGTTGGTAGATTTCAGACCCTTCCCGGTTATACTTTTCACAAAACAAGTACAGTACTCTCGTTTTGAGTTTTTTTTTAAAAGAAGGATGTACTCCTGACCTCTGCATCTCAACTATGCATATAGCCATGTTATTAATTATTCACAAAGACCATATAAGGTGATACATCAATAAGCCTGAAGCCATCATCTTGACAACACCGTTGCTACTACTATCCTCTTGATGAAGGTGTGCCGAATATCCGGGCCTAGTAACAAACAGACATCGCACCAAAGCCTAACATCTAAAGCCGGGTGTTCCATCCAAGCCACTACCTGGATTGGGTCCCACACCGATCTGGCACACTCCTGTGAGCACCGCACGCTGCAAGGGTCGTCATCTTCATCATCCCCCGGTCCATCCCCAGAGCAAAACTGAAGACCGACATTGCCAGGCCTCTCTGCCATCAACGCCACCATGATGCCAGACAGCTTCCTCCTCCTGCGCGAGTCCATCGCCGCGCATCAGACGTCGAATCTTCACAGCGCCACGCCGCCGAGATCCGCCACCATTGATGTGTAAAATGAAGCACCGCTCCACCAAAGACGTCGTCCTCTAGTCCCTCGAGCCCGTGTGCACCTCAAAAATGACGCCCCCAAGGGGGAAACGACACCAGAAAGCCACCGTCATCCGATCTATTGATCCAGGGTTTCCCCCAGAGATAGCAGAGAGTGGCCTTGAACTTCTCCTCGATGATGCCTTCAGGAAGGAAACGACATGGACATCGTCACCATCGTCGGCCTTGGCAATAGCCAATAGCAGGTTTTCACCCAGATCTGATTGAAGACCTCCATCTCTCATGCACGGGCCGCCGTCATCCTTGCCGGGATCTGGATGATCCAGGCCGCCGCTAGTAAATTGCATGTTTAGTCCTCGTAGTCGCTGGCTTGTCACACAACCATCCTGATACTCGTAGAATGCTCCAATATGGTACTCATATATGTGCATACGTAATGGATACAGTACTGCCTACAGACGTGTGTATACAAGGTGTTGGGACTATTGCCACATCAGCATACAATAGAAGTGTGAATCCAAATGTGACAGTATAAGAGAGACGAATAATAACTTTTGTTTCAGAGAGAAATAATAACTTGGCGATACATGAGAAAAATAATATAAATAAATAATAACTTGGCAGTACATGAGAGAAAAATAATATATGAAATAAATAATATGATCGCAGGGTTCCAACATTGGTAGTTATCACCGGCTCTCTATATCTCTTCTTCATGTCGATGAGGCATAACTCAAGAAATTCACCAACAATTTTTTTCATAAGCATTATCTTTATTTTATAATTTATTAAGAGTGGATATAGATTATTGAAATAAATGGAGGATAAGAAAACTAAAGTGGAGAGTAATGCTACATAAACTAGCTATCAATGTTAGTACAATGATACAAGACAAATGTACCAAAAAGAGCAATGCATAGATAAATTTCATCGGTAGCATTGATCTTATTCAATATTTTGGTAAGAATAAATATGATATGATAATTTGGAGAAATGAAGACTAGAACGGAAATTCACTTTGGCACATGGGAGCCATCAGAAAAAACATTTCAAAATGTAAAAAAATCCAAACAAAATTTCGACACGAATATCTCGATATTCTATTTGTGCAAGCCAAAGCTTCACACAAAACCAAATTTTTTTGTAGCTAGTGTAAAAAAGACAAAAAATATCTCGTGAGAAGCCCTTTTTAACATTGAATCTTGTATTTTTCACACGCGACACAAGAGTTGTCGGTTGAAACTTTAGCATGATCCTTTATTCTAACAGGGAAAGGTGATTTCTCAGTATAAGCGGTAGGAACAACAGAATCATTATAAGTGATGGTCTTTTCTTCAACTTTAATGGGTGCAACTACTTTTACTTCAATGGGAGGATTATATTTAAACCACTTCTCCTTAGGGAGATCGACATGAGTAGCAAAGGATTCACAAAAAAGCTACTATCTCAGAGTCAAATCCATATTTAGTGCTAAATTCACGGAAAGCATCAGTATCCATAAAAGATTTAACACAATCAAACTTAGGTGTTATACCTGACTCCTTACCTTCGTCGAGGTCCCAATCTTCAAAGTTGCATTTAATTATTTTCAATAAATCCCATTTGAATTCAATAGTCTTCATTATAAAAGATTCAGTACAAGAAGTATCGAGCATGGAGCGATTACTGAGAGAAAGTCGAGCATAAAAATTTTGAATAATCATTTTTTTTGAGAGCTCATAATTGGGGCATGAAAATAACATTGACTTAAGCCTCCCCCAAGCTGGAGCGATGCTTTCTCCTTCACGAGGCCAAAAATTATATATATCATTACGATCACGATGAACAAGAAGCATGGGATAAAACTTCTGATGAAATTTCAATTTTAATCGTTGGTAGTTCCATGATCCAACATCATCACATAGCCTCAACCATGTCAATGCATATCCTTTCAAAGATAAAGAGAAGACCTTCTTCTTGATAACATCCTTGGGCATACCTGCAAGCTTAAATAATCCACAAACTTCATCCACATAGATTAGGTGCAAATCGGGATGTAATGTTCCATCACCTGTGAAAGGATTAGCCAGCAGTTTCTCTATCATACCCGAAGGAATCTCAAAGTAAACATTTTCAGTAGGTTCAGTAGGTTGATGAGCAACTCTTTGCTCTACTGGTCGGGGTGAAGATATCCCGAACAAGCCCCCCAAAGGATTATGTTCTAAAGTAACAAGTGACAGTAAATTTCAGCACACTATATAAATTTTTCCTTACCAAATTCAACCTACCAAAGGCGCTTTACTCCCCGGCAACGGCGCCAGAAAAGAGTCTTGATGACCCACAAGTGTAGGGATCTATCGTAGCCTTTTCGATAAGTAAGAGTTTGTCGAACCCAACGAGGAGCATAAGGAAATGATAAGCGGTTTTCAGCAAGGTACTCTCTGCAAGCACTGAAATTATCGGTAATAAATAGTTTTGTGATAAGGTAATTTGTAACGGGTAGCAAGTAATAAAGGTAAATAAGGTGCAGCAAGATGGCCCAATCCTTTTTGTAGCAAGGGACAAGCCTGGAAAAACTCTTATATGAAGGGAAGCACTCCCGAGGACACATGGGAATTATCGTCAAGCTAGTTTTCATCACGTTCATATGATTCGCGTTCGATACTTTGATAATCTGATATGTGGGGGGATCGGTGGTTGGGTATTGTCCTTACTTGGACAAGCATCCCACTTATGATTAACCCCTATTGCAAGTATCTGCAACTATAACAGAAGTATTAAGGTAAACCTAACCATAGCATGAAACATATGGATCCAAATCAGCCCCTTACGAAGCAACGCATAAACTAGGGTTTAAGATTCTGTCACTCTAGCAACCCATCATCTACTTATTACTTCCCAATGCCTCCCTCTAGGCCCAAACAATGGTGAAGTGTCATGTAGTCGACGTTCACATGACACCACTAGAGGGATGACAACATACATCTCATCAAATATCGAACGAATACCAAATTCACATGACTACTTATAGCAAGACTTCTCCCATGTCTTCAGGAACAAAAGTAACTACTCACAAAGCATATTCATGTTCACAATCAGAGGGGTATTAATATGCATAATGGGTCTGAACATATGATCTTCCACCAAGTAAACCAACTAGCATCAACTACAAGGAGTAATCAACACTACTAGCAACCCACGGAACAAATCTGAGGTTTGGATACAAAGATTGGATACAAGAGATGAACTAGGGTTTGAGATGAGATGGTGCCGGTGAAGATGTTGATGGAGATTGACCCCCTCCCGATGAGAGGATCGTTGGTGATGATGATGGTGATGATTTCCCCCTCCCGGAGGGAAGTTTCCCCGGCAGAACAGCTCCGCCGGAGCCTTAGATTGGTTCCGCCTTGTGGCGGCGGAGTTTCGTCCCATGAGCTTGCTTCTGTTTTTTTTCCTCGACGAAAGACTTCATAGCCAAAGATGGGCATCGGAGGGCCACCAGGGGGCCCACGAGGTAGGGGGCGCGCCCCCCACCCTCGTGGACGGTGGTTGGCCCCCCTCCGGTACTTCTTTCGCCCAATATTTTTTGAGAGAATTCCTTATTTGGCCCTTTCTTAAAATTTGCTTCCCTATTTGGCCCAAAATAAAAGAAGTTCCCTATTTGAAACCTAAAGTAAATTTTGTTCCTTATTTGACACTTTCGTCCATTTTAGACACCAAATGGTTTAAGTGTGAAGTGAAAAGACCATTTTGCCCTTAGTCCATTGTGTAACTATCCTGGATGCAGTAAAAAAGCAACTAGTTCACCCATATTTTTGGGATGTTTAATGGATGATGCGCATATATGTGTATGCCCTAATATTTTGTTCATTAAGTAAGTCTGTGCGTGTAAAACCATACAAATATACTCGCAGAAAAGTACAGCACCATATACCATATTTTGGTTAGTCTCGCCGGCCGATTAGCCCACGACGTTGAGGAGGTCTCGGCTTTGCGTCCACACACATGGCGCCGTGACGTGCGGGTTGAGGGGAGCCTCGGCGTGGAGCCTGGCTGCGCATGTGCGTGTGTCTCCTCCGAGCCAAGCCTGGCGGTCTGCGTGCGAGTCTTCCCTCACGGTTGCACGGGACGGGTGGCTTTATCTTTTTTTGGCTTTATCGATCGCTGATAGCTAACAAGGGCCTTGGCTCGTTGAGTCACCATTGGATGCGCAAATACGGACTTACGAAGTATACATGAGTGCATGCATGCTGACCAATTACAAACTTGGATAGTTTTGCATGCATGTATTTGTCTCTTTTAGCAATTATTTCTTTTGGATCAAAGTGTAAAACTTCAATCTTTTCGCAGCACTCTATTCTACATGATGAACTCTACAAATAAAGTCCAATATTGAATATATTCTCTCACTCATAAATTTTCTAGCAACACGTGGGACCTACACATCATACAATAGTACTTTGCTAGATCAAACTTATATTTTTCTCACATATATACACTCGTATTTATTTGTTTGTCGGTCCACCACGGCTTACATAAATAATTGAGTTTAGTGCGTAAAAAATTCATCAAACACTAATCAAAATATGGTATTGTACAAATTATACGGATGTTTTGTACAGCTTTTACATGTACAAACCAGATTACATAAGGAAGAAAATATTGAAGCATACATATACATGTGCATCATCCATTGAACATCCTAAAAACATGGGGGTACTGATTGCTTTTTTACTACATCCAAAATAGTTACAAAATGCACTAGGGGCAAAATGGTCTTTTGACCTCATACTTAACACCGTTAGTGTCTAAAATGAACAGAAGTGTCATATAAGGAACAAAATTTACTTTAGGTGTCAAATAGGGAAGAAATTTTTATTTTGGGTCAAATAGGGAGGTAAACTTTAAGAAAGGGCCAAATAAGGAATTCTTTCATATTTTTTATATATTCTGAAATGTGCTCCCGTGAAGTTTCAGGACTTTTGGAGATGTGCATAATAGGTCTCTAATATTTGCTCGTTTTCCATCCCAGAATTCCAGTTGCCGACATTCCTCCTCTTCATGTAAACCTTGTAAAATAAGAGAGAATAGGCATAAGTATTGTGACATAATGTGTAATAACAGCCCATGATGCAATAAATATCGATATAAAAGCATGATGCAAAATGGACGTATCAGCCATGCTATGTACCAAACATATTGTGTACCTTACCAAGAGTTTGGTAAGTGGGTACAATAGTGATCCAGGAGTAGATCACTGAACAACGTTCAAAATTATCCTTAGTTACCTAAGAGGACTAAGGAAATGTTTCTCGGTTATGGAGGTGATAAAGAGTTTGTCGTAAAGAGTTACGTCGATGCAAGCTTTAACACTGATCTAGATGACTCTAAGTCTCAATCTAGATACATATTGAACGTGGGAGCAATTAGCTAGAGTAGCTCCATGCAGAGCATTGTAGACATAGAAATTTGCAAAATACATACGGATCTGAATGTGGCAGACCCATTGACTAAAACTTCTCTCACAAGCAAAACATGATCACACATTAGTACTCTTTGGGTGTTAATCATATAGCAATGTGAACTAGATTATTGACTCAGATGTGAACTACGACTGTTAATCACATAAAGATGTGAATTATTAGTGTTAAATCACATGGTGATGTGAACTAGATTATGGACTCTAGTGCAAGTGGGGGGCTGAAGGAAATATGCCCTAGAGGCAATAATAAAGTTGTTATTTATATTTCCTTATATCATGATAAATGTTTATTATTCATGCTAGAATTGTATTAACCGGAAACTTAGTACATGTGTGAATACATAGACAAAACAAAGTGTACCTAGTATGCCTCTACTTGACTACCTCGTTAATCAAAGATGGTTAAGTTTCCTAACCGTAGACATGTGTTGTCATTTGATGAACATGATCACATCATTAGGAGAATGATGTGATGGACAAGACCCATTCATTAGCTTAGCATAATGATCGTTAAGTTTTATTGCTATTGCTTTCTTCATGGCTTATACATATTCCTTTGACTATGAGATTATGCAACTCCGAATACCGGAGGAACACCTTGTGTGCTATCAAATGTCACAATGTAACTGAGTGATTATAAAGATGCCCTACAGGTGTCTCCGAAGGTGTTTGTTGGGTTGGCATAGATCGAGATTAGGATTTGTCACTCCGATTATCAAAGAGGTATCTCTGGGCCCTCTCGGTAATGCACATCATGATAAGCCTTTCAAGCAATGTGACTAATGAGTTAGTGATACGTCCATTTTGCATCATACTTTTATATCGATATTTATTGCATTATGGGCTGTTATTACACATTATGTCACAATACTTATGCCTATTCTCTCTTATTTTACAAGGTTTACATGAAGAGGGAGAATGCCGGCAGCTGGGATTCTGGGCTGGAAAAGGAGAAAATATTAGAGACCTATTCTGCAGAGCTCCAAAAGTCCTAAAACTTCACGGAAGTTATTTCCACAATATATAAAAAATACTGAGCGCAAGAAGTACCAGAGGGGGCCACACACCAGCCACGAGGGTGGGGGGAACGCCCTACCCCCCTGGACGCGCCCCCTGCCTCGTGGGCCCCCTGATGGCCCTCCGATGCCCATCTTCTGCTATATGGAGTCTTTCATCGAGGAAAAAATCATAAGCAGGCTTTCGGGACGAGACTCCGCCGCCACGAGGTGGAACCTTGGCGGAACCAATCTAGGGCTCCGGCGGAGCTGTTCTGCCGGGGAAACTTCCCTCTGGGAGGGGGAAATCATCACCATCGTCATCACCAACGATCCTCTCATCGGGAGAGGGTCAATCTCCATCAACATCTTCACCAGCACCATCTCATCTCAAACCCTAGTTCATCTCTTGTATCCAATCTTTGTATCCAAACCTCAGATTGGTACCTGTGGGTTGCTAGTAGTGTTGATTACTCCTTGTAGTTGATGCTAGTTGGTTTACTTGGTGGAAGATTATATGTTTAGATCCATTATGCATATTAATACCCCTCTGATTATGAACATGAATATGCTTTGTGAGTAGTTACGTTTGTTCCTGAGGACATGGGAGAAGTCTTGCTATTAGTAGTCATGTGAATTTGGTATTCGTTCGATATTTTGATGAGATGTATGTTGTCATCCCTCTAGTGGTGTCATGTGAACGTTGACTACATGACACTTCACCATTGTTTGGGCCTAGAGGGAGGAATTGGGAAGTAATAAGTAGATGATGGGTTGCTAGAGTGACAGAAGCTTAAACCCTAGTTTATGTGTTGCTTCGTAAGGGGCTGATTTGGATCCTTCAACTCGATCACAATCTTCTTACCCCAACTGAGATCGAAGCTTTCAAGATGATTGAGTTAGCTCATATACAAAACAAGTATCTCACACGTGAAAATATTTTGTTGAAGGAGCATATCATCGCACTGAAGGGCATTATCCGCAAGTTGGAGGACCTCCTACGCTCGATGTGCGACTAACCATCATCAACAACTCCAGCTTCTTCACCAACAAAGAAGAACTGAGTATCTTGGGCACTCCCTTTGGCAACTGCCAAGCTTGGAGGAGTGCCCCGGTATCGTATCACCATCACTTTTATCTTTACTGTTTTTCTTAGCCCGATCCTTTTAGTAATATCTTGATCTAGTAGAATAAAGTTTTAGTATGATCTAGTTGTGAGTTTTGCTTTATGATCCCTCTATGTAATCGAGTTCATGAGCTATATAATAAAGATTAGTGTTGAGTCAAGGGCCGGTGATGGCATTTTCCAGGTTGACAACAAGAACAGAACATACATTGTTGACATCAAGGAAGAGATGTACATGCAAGAGGTGGGATCTTAGTGGAGTTCCATGTCACCATGCAATTGCATGCTGCAGACATGAAAGAATTGACCCTGAGAATTTGGTGCACTCTTGCTACACTATTGAGGCATTCAAGCCAGCATACCAACCCATTATCAAGCCTTGCAGAGATAGGAGAGAGTGGAAGAAGATGAATGGGTGTGAAATCAGGCCACCTGTCTATGAAAAAAAAGTAGGGAGGCCTTCAACCAAGAGTAGGAGAAAGCAGCCTTATGAGATTGAAAAGAACGATGAAACCAAGGTGATGAGCAGACATGGAGTTAAGATAACATGCTCCTACTGCCATGAATCAGGCCACAACATCAAAGGATGCAATCAAAGGAAGGCTGGCATTTTGCTAAAGAAACAAGTGAGGAGGGGGCCAAGGGCTATACCTGATGATGTGTCAGATGATGACCAACAAGCTGCTGTCCAAGCACCACATGCTGCTCAACAAGAAGGCCAACTCCCACAGCAGGAAGTCAATCTAACACAAGATGGTGGCCAGCTCACACAAGATGAGGTTAATCTAGCAGAAGATGATGCCCAAGTACCACAACAGGAGGTCAATGTAACACAAGATGATGGCCAACTCACACAGGAGGAGGTCCATACTGCTCAAAATGCTGCTCAAGAAGATGAAGAGTACGATACACCAGTTGTATTTCAGGTATATGCTAATCTTTTGTCCACTCTTTACCAGTTGTATTTCAGGTAAATGCTAGGATGCTTATAAGTTGTGTCCACCTCTTGTCTTTGAACAGGTGCAGGACTTTGGATGTACAATGGTACACAGGATGCAGCAAGCTAGACCAGTGCCTAGAGATTACAATGAAACCACTGTGCCAGATTCAACATTTGTCTCTATGGCAGCTAATTCTCAAGCTACAACACATACAACAACAACTACAACAGCTACAACTGATGGGAATCTGACCATGAAGCTGTTGAAGATGAAGAAGGACAAAGAAAGGCAGATGGCATCCAGAAGAGATGCAGCACTGGAGGCCATGAATGAGTTGGAAGAGAAAAGAGCAGAGGAGGCAGAAGCAAAAAGGCAAGAAATTGCTCTCAGGAAAGCAGAGCAGGCATCAAGAAGAAGAAGAGCAGCAAAAGACAAGAAGGCTGAGGAAACAGTAGCAAAGCAGCAAGCAACAGCAGTAAGGAAAGCTGCATTGCAACAAGAGAAGGAAGCAAAAACAATTGAAGCAATTGCAGCTAAAGCAGAGGCATCACTTAAGAGAAAAGAAGAATAAGAAGCAAAGAGAGCAGAGGCGGCACTGAAGAGGAAGCAAGATCAAGAAGCAAAGAGGAAACAACAAGAAGAGGCCAAGAGAAGAAGAGCTGAGGAGAAGAAGCAAGCAGGGCCAAGTGCACATGTGCCCAAGAAGCACAAACGAGTTAATATGTTTGATGAGTTTAGATGAATCTCTGGTGTTGCCATCTCATTTTTGTCAAAAAATTCATTCCGAGTGCTTGAAACTATTCAAATGTAGCAGCCATTCAGTGCTTGAAACTATTGAAATGTAGTTCAATCATTGGCTCATTCAATTAACTGCATGTTTGACTAAAATTTATGCAAGTTAGTACTCATCTCATCCGGATGTTTTGACCTAAATTTATGAAAGTTGATTGTTTGAGTTCATACAGATCAATCTGAGTGTTTTGATCTGATCAGCACTAATATTATTGATTGAAAAAAGACATTAAAAATGTTTGGCCTGAATGTAACTAGGTGTATTTCTGATCAACACTAACTAGGTGAAAAATGAATTTTTGATTCAAAAAACCAAAAAAAATGGTTGGCCCGGGGCTCGAACCCAGGCCTGTGGTATGAAGAGATGCATGCATTGCCAGTGGGATAGTACTAGTAGTCTGACCAAATGCTACTTGACACACACATTATTATTTCGTTCTGGCCCTTAGGTCCAGCGTTCGTTGCACATTATATCCGGCGACCGTGTGCTGCGTTGTCTGCATGCCGTTTCGGTTTCTCCGACTCTGTCTTTAAGCCTACCCACCCACCCGCCGCTCTCCACTCGCCACTCACCACTCACCACTCGCGTCCACAGTCCACTCGCCACTCGCGTCGCCTCGGTTTCTCGTCGCTCAATCACCGCCGACGACCACACCGCCGTCGCCCGCATGGAGAACAGCCCCGCATGGCAGAGGGTCATCGATGACCTCACAGGAAATGACAAGGCGATGTGCGCAGACCTGACAGAGATTGGGAAGTGGTTCCCCAACATTGGGATGCTGCGTCGCCACGCGCGTGGCCTCCTCAAGGTGATGACCGACGACGAGCTGGACCGCGCCTGCAACGACCCCGAAGGTATCCCTCCTGCGCTCGTCCTCCGCTTCGTGATGCAGGAGACGCGCTCCGACGACCCGGGGCAGCGAGCCCGGTGGTGGATGTACCGGTCCGCCACCACGCTGCGCCAGCCGGATCCGTTGCGCGTTGGCTCGCGAATGGAGCGCGTCCACAATGTCGACCTAGCCGTCCCCGCGCTTGTCATCACGGTGTACTGGGACCACTACCAGCCCAACCGCCTCGGGCGCGACGACGTCTCTGGGTACATCTCGTTTGAGTCGGAGTATGACTCTAGCTCCGACAACGACTCGGGCTACGCCGCCGACTCGTCGTGGTCGACTGGCTGGGAGGAGCCGGAGGTGATCGTCCTCTCTAACGACAAGTCGGAGGTCCAGATGGTGGCGCCTGTCGCTAGAGAGGGTGACAAGCACCGCCCAATTGACGTCGACGTGCTTCCAGATGTTCCTAAAATAGTCAAGCAGGAGGTGGTCTTGGCACTTGAAGCACATGCAGAGGTGGCTGACAAGAAGATGAACAAGAGGAAGAGGAAGATGCCTGAAGAAGGTGCAGCTGAGGTTCGCCGGTCAGAGCGCCTGAAGAAGATGGCCTGAAGAAGTGAAGGTGGTTAGTTAGGTATGCTGAAAGTATAGTATTTTCAGCATATAAGTTATAATTAGAGATGTTTGGTTAGTTACGTGTGCTTGTATAATATGAGCACATAAGTTAATTATTACTGCTGGTCTTCTTTTGGTAATGTGAACAAGTACTATGAAATGTTGAATGTTGCTGTCATATTTGTGGACAAATGATGACCCACAAGTATAGGGGATCTATCGTAGTCCTTTCGATAAGTAAGAGTGTCGAACCCAACGAGGAGCAGAAGAAAATGATAAGGGGTTTTCAGCAAGGTATTCTCTGCAAGTACTGAAATAAGTGGTAACAGATAGTTTTGTGATAAGATAATTTGTAACGAGCAACAAGTAATAAAAGTAAATAAAGTGCAGCAAGGTGGCCCAATCCTTTTTGTAGCACAGGACAAGCCTGGACAAACTCTTATATAAGGAAAAGTGCTCCCGGGGACACATGGGAATATCGTCAAGCTAGTTTCATCACGTTCATATGATTCGCGTTCGGTACTTTGATAATTTGACATGTGGGTGGACCGGTGCTTAGGTGCTGTTCTTACTTGAACAAGCATCCCACTTATAATTAACCTCTATTGCAAGCATCCGCAACTACAACAAAAGTATTAAGGTAAACCTAACCATAGCATGAAACATATGAATCCAAATCAGCCCCTTACGAAGTAACGCATAGACTAGGGTTTAAGCTTCTGTCACTCTAGCAACCCATCATCTACTTATTACTTCCCAATGCCTTCCTCTAGGCCTAAATAATGGTGAAGTGTTATGCAGTCGACGTTCACATAACACCACTAGAGGCTAGACAACATACATCTCATCAAAATATCGAACGAATACCAAATTCACATGACTACTAATAGCAAGACTTCTCCCTTGTCCTCAAGAACAAATGTAACTACTCACAAATCATATTCATGTTCATAATCAGAGGGGTAATAATATGCATAAAGGATCTGAACATATGATCTTCCACCAATTAAACCAACTAGCATCAACTACAAGGAGTAATTAACACTACTAGCACCAATCCCGGACTTGGAGACAAGAATTGGATACAAGAGATGAACTAGGGTTTTAAGATGAGATGGTGCTGATGAAGATGTTGATGGAGATTGCCCTCTCCCGATGAGAGGAGCGTTGGTGATGACGATGGCGATGATTTCCCCCTCCGGGAGAGAAGTTTCCCCGGCAGAACAGCTTTGCCGGAGCCCTAGATTGGTTCCGCCAAGGTTCCGCCTCGTGGCGGTGGAGTTTCGTCCCGAAAGGTTGCTTCTAGTTTTTTTTCTCGACGAAAGACTTCATATAGCAGAAGATGGTCATCGGAGAGCCACCAGGGGGCCCATGAGGTAGGGGGCGCGCCCTAGGGGGGGCGCCCCCACCCTCGTGGACAAGGTGTGGGCCCCCTGGTCTTCATCTTTGGCGAGGATTTTTCATTATTTATTATAAGGTATTCCGTGGAGTTTCAGGACTTTTGGAGTTGTGCAGAATAGGTCTCTAGTATTTGCTCCTTTTCCAGCCCAGAATTCCAGCTACCGTCATTCTCCCTCCTTATGTAAACCTTGTAAAATAAGAGAGAATAGCCATAAGTATTGTGACATAATGTGAAATAACAGCCCATAATGCAATAAATATCGATATAAAAGCATGATGCAAAATGGACGTATCAACTCCCCCAAGCTTAGACCTCGCTTGTCCTCAAGCGAAAGCCGATAAAATAAATATGTCCCCATGTTTAGAGGTAGAGGCGTCGATAAAAATAAGATACAGACATGAAGGCATCATGATTATTCTCGTAACAGCAACATATATAGATATTGTCATATGATTACTTATGTTCAAGTGATGATCTATTCACAATGCAAAAGTATGAATCAGAAACCTTATTGAGAACCAACAAACTATAACCTCAGTCATTGAAGCAATTGCAATTTATCATAACATCAGAAAGAGTCTATGTCAGAGCTAAAAAGCAAGTCCACATACTCAACTATCATCTAGTCCTTCATAGTTGCTAACACTCACGCAATACTTGTGGTTACAGAGTTTTAATCGGACACATAGAAAGATAGGGGTTTATAGTTTCGCCCCACAGTTTTTTAGGACTCCTCTTCTGTACTTCTGGGAGTATGTACTCTCATCCTCAATATACCTCATATACGCATTAATTATACCATTTTATTATTCTCAATATACTTCATTAAATATTCTAAGATACCCCAATACAAGTTTTGTTGAAAAAATAGCATTTGCGACATATTTTTTGTAATATACCTTTTTTACGTACAAACACATCAGTATATACGTAAATATTTAAAAATATAGACTCACTTGAATTTTTTCATGAAACTCATTTTGGGGTATCTAATAATTACTAATGAAGTATGTTAAAAATAATAAAAAGATATAAAAGATTCATCTATGTGGTATATGAGGAGCGGGAGTACGTACTTCCAGGAGTACACAACCATTTTCCTATATATATATATATATATATATATATATATATATATCAGGTTCTTTCCAACATGCTGGGCTTGCCAAAGGATAAAATGAAAAAGGAAATGTGAAGATCACCATGACAATTGCATAAGGTAGAAGATAATAATAAAAGATACCTTCGCAGAGGGAAGCAGAGGTTGCCATGCGCTTTTATGGTTGGATGCACAAAATCTTAATGTGAAAGAACGTCACTTTATATTGCCCCTTGTGATATGAACCTTTATTATGCAGTCCATCGCTTTTATTACTTCCACATCACAAGATCGTATAAAGCTTATTTCTCCCACACTACTAATACATATTTAGAGCAATTTTTATTGCTTTGCACCGATGACATATTACTTGAAGGATCTTACTCAATCCATAGGTAGATATGGTGGACTCTCATGGCAAAACTAGTTTAAGGGTATTTGGAAGCACAAGTAGTATCTCTACTTGGTGCTGAGAATTTGGCTAGCATGAGGCGGAAAGGCAAGCTCAACATGTTGGATGATCCATGACAACATACTTTATCTCAGGTATAAGAAAAGATAACCCATTACGTTGTCTTCCTTGTCCAACATCAACTCTTTAGCATGTCATATTTTGATGAGTGCTCCCAATCATAAAAGATGTCAATAATAGTATATTTATATGTGAAACCTCTCTTTCCTTATTACTCCCTATTAATTGCAACGATGACCAAAGCTATGTTTGCCAACTCTCAACAACTTTTAATCGTCACACTCTTTCTATGTGAAGTCATTACTGTCAATAAGATCAATATAAACTTTTGTTTCTTCTTATTCTTTTTCTCTTTTCTTTTATTCACCCAAGATCATAGCAAGAAAATCAAGCCCTTGACTCAACACTAACATTTATTATATAGCTCACGGACTTGATTACATAGAGAGATCATAATGCAAAACTCAAAACTAGATCATGCCATAAACTTTATTCTACTAGATCGAAATACTACTAATAGGATTGAACTAAGGAAAATGGTAAAGATAGGAGTTGCGATTGTGATACGATACCGGGGCACCTCCCCCAAGCTTGGCGGTTGCCAAGGGGAGTGCCCATTCCCATGTGATTATGTCTCCTTCTTTGTTGTTGGTGGAATATTCTTGGCGATGATTCCTCTCAGGATACGATTCTCCTCCTCGAGCTTGTTGACTTGCTGCTTGAGGTCCATTGTTTCCTTACGAAGCTTTCCTATGACGGCTAAAGCTCCTTGCACCCAAGGGTGTTTCATAGCTGCGGGAGAACAAGTGACACTCCTCTTCATATTTTCATAAGAAAGAAATCTAACATTGGAAGGGATAACCGAGTTTGGAATAGCTGAGCTCTGTAGTTCCCCCATCGTGAACCCAGCTCGGAAGCGAGAGGTGACTTCTTGATCCTCCATGGCATCTACCCTCATTAAGTCGGCCTCCATCTCTTCCTCCGTTGCTGGCCCAAAGTGGTCAGGGTCGCTGTTTGCCCTTGGTTCCAGTGCCGGATTAGATACTCGGCTCTCCCCGACTGACTCTTGAGAAGACATCTTGCTCTAATCTGCAGCAGCAACAACTCGAAACAAAAACAGAGGATATTTGCGTGATACAGGAGTCAAAACCTTCGGGAGAATATATAATGAATTTTTACCGACTAAAATACGTATCGTGCAAGAAAACGGAGTCCGGAAGGCACACAAGATGCTCACGAGGTAGGGGGCGCGCCCAGGGGGGTAGGGCGTGCCCTCCACCCTCGTGGGGCCCTCGTGTCCTTCCCGGACTGCTACTTAATTTTCTATTTTTCTAAATATTCCAAAACAGAGAAATATTGCCTTAAAAATTGTTTTGGAGTCGGTTTACTTACCGTACCACATACCTATTCCTTTTCGGAGTCTGAAACGTTATGGAAAGTGTTCCTTATGTATTCCTCCGGGGTTACGGTTTCAATAATATTGGTTTCAACATTTATGGGATTACCTGAGATATAATGTTTGATTCTTTGACCGTTTACCACCTTCGGATTTGTGCCTTCGAAGTTGTTGATTTTTATGGCACCGGAACGATAGACCTCCTCGATAACATAGGGGCATTCCCATTTAGAGAGAAGTTTCCCTGCAAAAAATCTTAAACGAGAGTTGTATAGCAATACATAATCACCTACATTAAACTCACGCTTTTGTATCCTTTTGCCATGCCATCTTTTAACATTTTCTTTAAACAACTTGGCATTTTCATAAGCTTGGGTTCTCCATTCATCAAGAGAGCTAATATCAAATAACCTCTTTTCGCCGGCAAGTTTGAAATCATAATTGAGCTCTTTAATAGCCCAATATGCCTTATGTTCTAGTTCAAGAGGTAAGTGACATGCTTTTCCATATACCATTTTATACGGAGACATACCCATGGGATTTTTATATGCAGTTCTATAAGCCCATAATGCATCATCAAGTTTCTTGGACCAATTCTTTCTAGACCTATTGACAGTCTTTTGCAAAATTAATTTGAGTTCTCTATTACTCAATTCTACTTGACCACTAGACTGTGGGTGATACGGAGATGCAATTCTATGATTGACGTCATATTTAGCAAGCATTTTACGGAAAGCACCATGAATAAAATGTGAACCACCATCAGTCATTAAATATCTAGGGACTCCAAACCTCGGAAAAATAACTTCTTTAAGCATTTTAATAGAAGTGTTATGATCAGCATTACTAGTTGGAATAGCTTCTACCCACTTAGTAACGTAATCAACAGCAACTAAAATATGTGTATATCCATTAGAGGCAGGAAAAGGTCCCATATAATCTAAGCCCCAAACATCAAACGGTTCAATAACAAGTGAATAATTCATAGGCATTTCTTGACGTCTACTAATATTACCAATTCTTTGACATTCATCACAAGATAGGACAAACTTACGGGCATCCTTAAAGAGAGTAGGCCAATAAAAACCGGATTGCAATACCTTATGTGCAGTTCTATCTCCCGCGTGGTGTCCTCCATAAGTTTCGTAGTGGCACTTGCATAGGATCTGTTCATGTTCATGCTCAGGTACACAACGTCTAATAACACCATCTACTCCTTCTTTATAAAGATGTGGGTCATCCCAAAAGTAATGTCTCAAATCATAGAAGAACCTTTTCTTTTGTTGGTATGTGAAGCTAGGTGGTATGAATTTAGCAACAATGTAATTAGCATAATCAGCATACCAAGGAGTACTATGAGAAGTACTTATGACATTTAATTGTTCATCAGGAAAGCTATCATCAATAGGTAGTGGCTCATCAAGAACATTCTCTAACCTAGATAAGTTGTCTGCAACGGGGTTCTCAGCTCCTCTTCTATCAACAATATGCAAATCAAATTCTTGTAGCAAGAGAACCCATCTAATAAGTCTAGGTTTAGCATCTTTCTTCTCCATAAGATATTTAATAGCAGCGTGATCAGTGTGGATAGTTACTTTAGAATCAACAATATAAGGTTTGAACTTATCACAAGCAAATACAACAGCTAAAAGTTCTTTTTTAGTAGTAGCATAATTTCTTTGAGCATTGCCTAGAGTCTTACTAGCATAATGGATAACATTTAATTTCTTATCAACTCTTTGCCCTAGAACAAGACCTACAGCATAATCGCTAGCATCACACATAATTTCAAAGGGTAAATTCCAATCAGGTGCCTGAACAATAGGTGCAGAGACTAATGCTTTCTTAAGTATTTCAAATGCTTTTGCACAATCATCATCAAAGACAAATGGTATATCTTTTTGTAATAGATTAGTCAGAGGCCGAGAAAATTTTGAGAAGTCCTTAATGAACCTCCCATAAAATCCGGCGTGACCAAGGAAACTTCTTATACCTTTGATGTCCTTGGGACATGGCATCTTTTCAATAGCATCAACCTTGGCTTTATCAACTTCAATTCATCTTTCAGAAACTTTATGCCCCAAGACAGTACCCTCATTAACCATAAAGTGACACTTTTCCCAATTCAAGATAAGATTATTTTCTTCACATCTCTGCAAAACTCGATCAAGATTGCTCAAGCAATCATCAAAAGAAGATCCATAGACGGAAAAGTCATCCATGAAAACCTCACAAATCTTTTCACAAAAGTCAGAGAATATAGCCATGATGCATCTTTGAAAGGTAGCAGGTGCATTACATAAACCAAAAGGCATACGTCTATAAGCAAAAGTACCAAAAGGGCATGTAAAAGTAGTCTTTGATTGATCTTTAGCCGACACAGGTATTTGAGAGAAACTAGAATAACCATCTAGAAAGCAGTAATGTGTATGTTTGCATAATCTTTCTAGAATTTGATCGATAAAAGGTAAGGGGTAATGATCTTTCTTAGTAGCCTTATTTAATTCGCGGAAATCAATTACCATCCTGTAACCTGTAATAATTCTTTGTGGAATCAATTCATCTTTATCATTAGGAACAACAATAATACCTCCCTTCTTAGGGACACAATGAACAAGACTTACCCACTGACTATCAGCAACGGGATAAATTATACCTGCCTCCAGAAGCTTTAGTATTTCTTTTCTTACCACTTCTTTCATTTTAGGATTCAGACGTCGTTGAGGATCACGAACTGGTTTGGCATCTGCTTCCAAATTTATTTTATGTTGACATAGAGTGGGACTAATGCCCTTAAGATCATCAAGAGTATATCCAATAGCAACACGATGCTTCTTCAGAGTTTTCATTAATCTTTCTTCTTCATGCTCTGAAAGGTTAGCACTAATAATAATAGGATATATCTTCTTTTCATCAAGATACGCATATTTAAGATTATCAGGTAATGGTTTAAGCTCAAACACGGGATCACCCTTAGGTGGAGGGGGATCCCCTAGGATTTCAACAGGAAAATTGTGTTTCAGAATAGGTTCATGTTTAAAGAATACTTCATCTATTTCCCTTCTTTCATTCATAAACATATCATTCTCATGGTCTAGCAAATATTGTTCTAAAGGATCACTAGGAGGTACGGCAATAGAAGCAAGACCAATAATTTCGTCCTTACTAGGCAATTCTTCTTCACGGTGTTGTTTACTAAATTTAGAGAAATTAAATTCATGAGTCATATCATCCAAGCCAATAGTAACAACATCCCTTGTGCAATCTATGGTAGCATTAACAGTGTTCAAGAAGGGTCTACCAAATATAATGGGACAAAAGCTATCTTGTGGGGAGCCATGAACAAGAAAATCAGCAGGATATTTAGTTTTCCCACACAAGACTTCAACATCTCTAACAATTCCCATTGGTGAAATAGTATCTCTATTAGCAAGTTTAATTGTAACATCAATTTCTTCTAACTCAAGAGGTGCAATGTCATGCATAATTTCTTTGTATAAGTCAATAGGTATTGCACTAGCACTAGAACCCATATCACATAAGCCATGATAACAATGTTCTCCTATTTTAACATAAATAACAGGCATGCCTACCAGAGGTCTAGGTTTATCTGTATCACGGGGTTTAGCAATTCTAGCAGTTTCAGTACAGAAGTAAATAACATGCCCATCTATATTATCAGACAAGAGATCTTTAACAATAGCAATATTAGGTTCTACTTTAACTTGCTCAGGAGGTGTATATGTTTTAATATTGCTTTTACGAACCACAGTTGAAGCTTTAGCATGATCCTTTATCCTAACAGGGAAAGGTGGTTTATCAACATGACAAGTAGGAACAATAGGATCATTATAAGTGACAATCTTTTCTTCAACTTTAATAGGTGCAGCTACTTTTACTTCTATGGGAGGATGATATTTAAACCACTTCTCCTTAGGGAGATTAACATAAGTAGCAAAATATTCACAGAAAGAAGCTACTATCTCAGAATTAAGTCCATATTTAGTGCTAAACTAATGGAAAATATCGATATCGATAAAAGATTTAACACAATCAAACTTAGGTGTCATACCTGACTCCTTATCTTTGTCGAGATCCCAATCTTCAGAGTTGCGTTTAATTCTATCCAATAAATCCCATCTAAATCCAATAGTCTTCATCATAAAAGAGCCAGCACCAGAAGTATCGAGCATGGTGCGATTATTTTCAGAAAGCCGAGTTTAAATTTTTTGAAGAATTGTTTCTCTTGGGAGCTCATGATCGGGGCATGAATATAACATTGATTTAAGCCTCCCCAAGCTTGAGAGATGGTTTCTCCTTCGCGGGGCCAAAAATTATATATATAATTGTGGTCATGATGAACAAGATGCATAGGGTAAATCTTTTGATGAAATTCCAATTTCAATCTTCTATAGTTCCATGATCTCGTATCATCACATAGCCTATACCATGTCAATGCATCTCCCTTCAAAGATAAAGGGAAGACCATCTTCTTAGCAACATCATCGGGTATACCTGCAAGCTTAAATAATCCACAAACTTCATCCACATATATTAGGTGTTCATCAGGATGCTTTGTTCCATCTCCTGTAAAAGGATTAGCTAGCAGTTTTTCTATCATACCCGAAGGATACTCATAAGGAATTTCATTTTCAATAGGTTCAGTAGGTTGAGGAGAAACTCTTTGCTCTACTGGTTGGGGTGAAGATACCCCGAACAAGCCCCTCAGAGGATTACTTTCCATATTAACAAGTGACAGTAAATTTCAGCACACTATATAAATTTTCCTTGCCAAATTCCACCTACCAAAGGCGCTTCACTCCCCGGCAACGGCGCCAGAAAAGAGTCTTGATGACCCACAAGTATAGGGGATCTATCATAGTCCTTTCAATAAGTAAGAGTGTCGAACCCAACGAGGAGTAGAAGGAAATGATAAGCGGTTTTCAGCAAGGTATTCTCTGCAAGTACTGAAATAAGTGGTAACAGATAGTTTTGTGATAAGATAATTTGTAACGAGCAACAAGTAATAAAAGTAAATAAAGTGCAGCAAAGTGGCCCAATCCTTTTCATAGCAAAGGACAAGCCTGGACAGACTCTTATATAAGGAAAAGCGCTCCCGAGGACACATGGGAATATCGTCAAGCTAGTTTTCATCACGTTCATATGATTCGCGTTCGGTACCTTGATAATTTGACATGTGGGTGGACGGGTGCTTGGGTGCTGTTCTTACTTGAACAAGCATCCCACTTTTGATTAACCTCTATTGCAAGCATCCGCAACTACAACAAAAGTATTAAGGTAACCCTAACCATAGCATGAAACATATGGATCCAAATCAGCCCCTTACGAAGCAACGCATAAACTAGGGTTTAAGCTTCTGTCACTCTAGCAACCCATCATCTACTTATTACTTACCAATGCCTTCCTATAGGCCCAAATAATGGTGAAGTGTTATGTAGTCGACGTTCACATAACACCACTAGAGGCTAGACAACATACATCTCATCAAAATATCGAACAAATACCAAATTCACATGACTACTAATAGCAAGACTTCTCCCTTGTCCTGAGGAACAAATGTTGTTGGAAATATGCCCTAGAGGCAATAATAAAAGGATTATTATTATATTTCCTTGTTCATGATAATTGTCTTTTATTCATGCTATAATTGTGTTATCCAGAAATCGTAATACGTGTGTGAATGATAGACACCAACATGCCCCTAGTAAGCCTCTAGTTGACTAGCTCGTTGATCAATAGATAGTCATGGTTTCCTGACTATGGACATTGGATGTCATTGATAACAAGATCACATCATTAGGAGAATGATGTGATGGACAAGACCCAATCCTAAACATAGCATAAGATCGTATAGTTCGTTTGCTAGAGTTTTTGCAATGTCAAGTATCTTTTCCTTAGACCATGAGATCGTGTAACTCCCGGATACCGTAGGAGTGCTTTGGGTGTACCAAACGTCACAACGTAACTGGGTGACTATAAAGGTATACTACGGGTATCTCCGAAAGTGTCTGTTGGGTTGACACGGATCAAGACTGGGATTTGTCACTCCGTATGACGGAGAGGTATCACTGGGCCCACTCGGTAATGCATCATCATAATGAGCTCAAAGTGACCGAGTGTCTGGTCACGGGATCATGCATTACGGTACGAGTAAAGTGACTTGCCGGTAACAAGATTGAACGAGGTATTGGGATACCGACGATCGAATCTCGGGCAAGTAACATACCGATTGACGAAGGGAATTGTATACGGGATTGATTGAATCCTCGACATCGTGGTTCATCCGATGAGATCATCAAGGAGCATGTGGGAGCCAACATGGGTGTCCAGATCCCGCTGTTGGTTATTGGCCGGAGAGTCGTCTCGGTCATGTCTACGTGTCTCCCGAACCCGTAGGGTCTACACACTTAAGGTTCGATGACGCTAGGGTTGTAGGGATATGTATATGCAGTAACCCGAATGTTGTTCGGAGTCCCGGATGAGATCCCGGACGTCACGAGGAGTTCCGGAATGGTCCGGAGGTAAAGATTTATATATGGGAAGTCTTGTTTTGGTCGCCGGAAAAGTTTCACGCATTATCGGTATTGTACCGGGAGTGTCGAAAGGGGTCCGGGGGTCCACCAAGGGGGTCCACCTGCCCCGGGGGGCCACATGGGCTGTAGGGGTGTGCGCCTTGGCCTATATGGGCCAAGGGCACCAGCCCCAAGAGGCCCATGCGCCAAGAGATAAGGAAAGGAAGAGTCCTAAAGGGTGAAGGCACCTCCTAGGTGCCTTGGGGAGGATGGACTCCTCCCTTGGCCGCACCCTTCCTTGGAGGAAGGGCCAAGGCTGCGCCCCCCCTCTCCCTTGCCCCTATATATAGTGGGGGGAAGGGAGGGCAGCGACACCTAAGCCCTGGCGCCTCCCTCTCCCTCTCCAACACCTCCTCCTCCTCCATAGAGCTTGGCGAAGCCCTGCCGGAGTACTGCAGCTCCACCACCACCACGCCGTCGTGCTGCTGTTGGAGCCATCTTCCTCAACCTCTCCTTCCCCCTTGCTGGATCAAGAAGGAGGAGACGTTACGCTGACCGTACGTGTGTTGAACGCGGAGGTGCCGTCCGTTCGGCGCTAGGATCTCCGGTGATTTGGATCACGTCGAGTACGCCTTCCTCATCCCCGTTCTTTGAACGCTTCCGCGCGTGATCTACAAAGGTATGTAGATGCAATCATATCACTCGTTGCTAGATGAACTCCTAGATGGATCTTGGTGAAACCGTAAGAAATTTTTTGTTTTCTGCAACGTTCCCCAAAAGTGGCATCATGAGCTAGGTCTATGCATAGTTCTCTTTGCACGAGTAGAACACAATTTGTTGTGGGCGTAGATGTTGTCAACTTTCTTGCCGCTACTAGTCTTATCTTGCTTCAGCGGTATTGTGGGATGAAGCGGCCCAGACCAACCTTACACGTACGCTTACGTGAGACCGGTTCCACCGACTAACATGCACAAGTTGCATAAGGTGGCTGGCGGGTGTCTGTCTCTCCCACTTTAGTTGGAGCGGATTCGATGAAAAGGGTCCTTATGAAGGGTAAATAGAAGTTGACAAATCACGTTGTGGCTTTCACGTAGGTAAGAAAACGTTCTTGCTAGAACCCTTTTGCAGCCACGTAAAACTTGCAACAACAATTAGAGGACGTCTAACTTGTTTTTGCAGCAAGTGTTTGTGATGTGATATGGCCAAAGTTGTGATGAATGATGAATGATATATATGTGATGTATGAGATGTTCATGCTATTGTAATAGGAATCACGACTTGCATGTCGATGAGTATGACAACCGGCAGGAGCCATAGGAGTTGTCTTTATTTTTTGTATGACCTGCGTGTCATTGAGAAACGCCATGTAATTTACTTTACTTTATTGCTAAATGCGTTAGCCATAGTAGTAGAAGTAATAGTTGGCGAGCAACTTCATGGAGACACGATGATGGAGATCATGGTGTCATGCCGGTGACAAGATGATCATGGAGCCCCAAGATGGAGATCAAAGGAGCTATGTGATATTGGCCATATCATGTCACTATTATTATTTGATTGCATGTGATGTTTATCATGTTTTGCATCTTGTTTGCTTAGAACGACGGTAGTAAATAAGATGATCCCTCATAATAATTTCAAGAAAGTGTTCCCCCTAACTGTGCACCGTTGCGACAGTTCGTTGTTTCGAAGCACCACGTGATGATCGGGTGTGATAGATTCCAACGTTCACATACAACGGGTGTAAGACAGATTTACACATGCAAACACTTAGGTTGACTTGACGAGCCTAGCATGTACAGACATGGCCTCGGAACACAGAAGACCGAAAGGTCGAGCATGAGTCGTATAGAAGATACGATCAACATGAAGATGTTCACCGATGTTGACTAGTCCGTCTCACGTGATGATCGGACACGGCCTAGTTAACTCGGATCATGTTATACTTAGATTACTGGAGGGATGTCTATCTAAGTGGGAGTTCATTGAATAATTTGATTAGATGAACTTAATTATCATGAACTTAGTCTAAAATTTTTACAATATGTCTTGTAGATCAAATGGCCAACGTAGTCCTCAACTTCAACGCGTTCCTAGAGAAAACCAAGCTGAAAGACGATGGCAACAACTACACGGACTGGGTCCGGAACCTGAGGATCATCCTCATAGCTGCCAAGAAAGATTATGTCCTACAAGCACCGCTAGGTGACGCACCTGTTCTCCCTGCAGAACAAGACGTTATGAACGCTTGGCAGGCACGTACCGATGACTACTCCCTCGTTCAGTGCGGCATGCTTTACAGCTTAGAGCCGGGGCTCCAAAAGCGTTTTGAGAGACATGGAGCATATGAGATGTTCGAAGAGCTGAAAATGGTTTTCCAAGCTCATGCCCGGGTCGAGAGATATCAAGTCTCCGACAAGTTCTTCAGCTGTAAGATGGAGGAAAATAGTTCTGTCAGTGAGCACATACTCACTATGTCTGGGTTGCATAACCGCTTGACTCAGCTGGGAGTTAATCTCCCGGATGACGCGGTCATTGACAGAATCCTTCAGTCGCTTCCACCGAGCTACAAGAGCTTTGTGATGAACTTCAATATGCAGGGGATGGAAAAGACCATTCCTGAAGTATTTGCAATGCTGAAATCAGCAGAGGTAGAAGTCAAAAAGGAACATCAAGTGTTGATGGTGAATAAAACCACTAAGTTCAAGAAAGGGCAAGGGTAAGAAAGCCTTCAAGAAGGACGGCAAGGGAGTTGCCGCGCCCGGCAAGCAAGCTGCCGGGAAGAAGCCAAAGAATGGACCCAAGCCCGAGACTGAGTGCTTTTATTGCAAGGGAAGTGGTCACTGGAAGCGGAACTGCCCCAAATACTTAGCGGACAAGAAGGCCGGCAAAACGAAAGGTATATGTGATATACATGTAATTGATGTGTACCTTACCAGTACTCGTAGTAGCTCCTGGGTATTTGATACCGGTGCGGTTGCTCACATTTGTAACTCAAAACAGGAGCTGCGGAATAAGCGGAGACTGGCGAAGGACGAGGTGACGATGCGCGTCGGGAATGGTTCCAAGGTCAATGTGATCGCCGTCGGCACGCTACCTCTACATTTACCTTCGGGATTAGTTTTAAACCTTAATAATTGTTATTTAGTGCCAGCTTTGAGCATGAACATTGTATCAGGATCTCGTTTAATTCGAGATGGCTACTCATTTAAATCCGAGAATAATGGTTGTTCTATTTATATGAGAGATATGTTTTATGGTCATGCTCCGATGGTGAATGGTTTATTCTTAATGAATCTCGAGCGTAATGCTACACATGTTCATAGTGTGAGTACCAAAAGATGTAAGATTGATAATGATAGTCCCACATACTTGTGGCACTGCCGCCTTGGTCACATAGGTGTCAAACGCATGAAGAAGCTCCATGCTGATGGACTTTTAGAGTCTCTTGATTACGAATCATTTGACACGTGCGAACCATGCCTCATGGGTAAAATGACCAAGACTCCGTTCTCAGGAACAATGGAGCGAGCAACCAACTTATTGGAAATCATACATACTGATGTGTGCGGTCCAATGAGTGTTGAGGCTCGCGGTGGCTATCGTTATGTTCTCACCCTCACTGATGACTTGAGTAGATATGGGTATGTCTACTTAATGAAACACAAGTCTGAGACCTTTGAAAAGTTCAAGGAATTTCAGAGTGAGGTTGAGAATCAACGTGACAGGAAAATCAAGTTCCTGCGATCAGATCGTGGAGGAGAATACTTGAGTCACGAGTTTGGCACACACTTAAGAAAATGTGGAATAGTTTCACAACTCACGCCGCCTGGAACACCTCAGCGTAATGGTGTGTCCGAACGTCGTAATCGCACTCTATTAGATATGGTGCGATCTATGATGTCTCTTACCGATTTACCGCTATCCTTTTTGGGGCTATGCTTTAGAGACTGCCGCATTCACTTTAAATAGGGCTCCGTCGAAATCCGTTGAGACGACACCGTATGAATTATGGTTTGGGAAGAAACCTAAGCTGTCGTTTCTAAAAGTTTGGGGATGCGATGCTTATGTCAAGAAACTTCAACCTGAAAAGCTTGAACCCAAGTCGGAAAAATGCGTCTTCATAGGATACCCTAAAGAAACTATTGGGTATACCTTCTACCTCAGATCCGAAGGCAAGATCTTTGTTGCCAAGAATGGATCCTTTCTAGAGAAGGAGTTTCTCTCGAAAGAAGTAAGTGGGAGGAAAGTAGAACTTGATGAAGTATTACCTCTTGAACCGGAAAATGGCGCAACTCAAGAAAATGTTCCTGACGTGCCTGCACCGACTAGAGAGGAAGTTAATGATGATGATCAAGATACTTCTGATCAAGCTCCTACTGAAATTCGAAGGTCCACAAGGACACGTTCCGCACCAGAGTGGTACGGCAACCCTGTCTTGGAAATCATGTTGTTAGACAACGGTGAACCTTCGAACTATGAAGAAGCGATGGCGGGCCCGGATTCCGACAAATGGCTAGAAGCCATGAAATCCGAGATAGGATCCATGTATGAAAACGAAGTATGGACTTTGACTGACTTGCCTGTTGAGCGGCGAGCCATAGAAAATAAATGGATCTTTAAGAAGAAGACAGACGCGGATGGTAATGTGACCATCTATAAAGCTCGGCTTGTCGCTAAGGGTTATCGACAAGTTCAAGGGGTTGACTACGATGAGACTTTCTCACCGGTAGCGAAGCTAAAGTCCGTCCGAATCATGTTAGCAATTGCCGCATTCTATGATTATGAGATATGGCAAATGGACGTCAAAACGGCATTCCTTAATGGTTTCCTTAAGGAAGAATTGTATATGATGCAGCCGGAAGGTTTTGTCGATCCTAAGAATGCTGACAAGGTGTGCAAGCTCCAACGCTCGATTTATGGGCTGGTGCAAGCATCTCGGAGTTGGAACATTCGCTTTGATGAGATGATCAAAGCGTTTGGGTTTACGCAGACTTATGGAGAAGCCTGTGTTTACAAGAAAGTGAGTGGGAGCTCTGTAGCATTTCTCATATTATATGTAGATGACATACTTTTGATGGGAAATGATATAGAACTCTTGGATAGCATTAAGGCCTACTTGAATAAGAGTTTTTCAATGAAGGACCTTGGAGAAGCTGCATATATATTAGGCATCAAGATCTATAGAGATAGATCAAGACGCCTCATAGGTCTTTCACAAAGCACATACCTTGATAAGATATTGAAGAAGTTCAATATGGATCAGTCTAAGAAGGGGTTCTTGCCTGTGTTACAAGGTGTGAAATTGAGCTCAGCTCAATGTCCGACCACGGCAGAAGATATAGAAGAGATGAGTGTCATCCCCTATGCCTCAGCCATAGGTTCTATTATGTATGCCATGCTGTGTACCAGACCTGATGTAAACCTTGCCGTAAGTTTGGTAGGAAGGTACCAAAGTAATCCCGGCAAGGAACACTGGACAGCGGTCAAGAATATCCTGAAGTACCTGAAAAGGACTAAGGAAATGTTTCTCGTTTATGGAGGTGACGAAGAGCTCGTCGTAAAAGGTTACGTCGACGCTAGCTTCGACACAGATCTGGATGACTCCAAGTCACAAACCGGATACGTGTATATTTTGAATGGTGGGGCAGTAAGCTGGTGCAGTTGCAAGCAGAGCGTCCTGGCGGGATCTACATGTGAAGCGGAGTACATGGCAGCCTCGGAGGCAGCGCATGAAGCAATTTGGGTGAAGGAGTTCATCACCGACCTAGGAGTCATACCCAATGCGTCGGGGCCAATCAAACTCTTCTGTGACAACACTGGAGCTATTGCACTTGCCAAGGAGCCCAGGTTTCACAAGAAGACCAGGCACATCAAGCGTCGCTTCAACTCCATTCATGAAAATGTTCAAGATGGAGACATAGATATTTGTAAAGTACATACGGACCTGAATGTAGCAGATCCGTTGACTAAACCTCTCCCTAGAGCAAAACATGATCAACACCAGAATTCCATGGGTGTTCGATTCATCACAATGTAACTAGATTATTGACTCTAGTGCAAGTGGGAGACTGTTGGAAATATGCCCTAGAGGCAATAATAAAAGGATTATTATTATATTTCCTTGTTCATGATAATTGTCTTTTATTCATGCTATAATTGTGTTATCCGGAAATTGTAATACATGTGTGAATGATAGACACCAACATGCCCCTAGTAAGCCTCTAGTTGACTAGCTCGTTGATCAATAGATAGTCATGGTTTCCTGACTATGGACATTGGATGTCATTGATAACGAGATCACATCATTAGGAGAATGATGTGATGGACAAGACCCAATCCTAAACATAGCATAAGATCGTATAGTTCGTTTGCTAGAGTTTTTGCAATGTCAAGTATCTTTTCCTTAGACCATGAGATCGTGTAACTCCCGGATACCGTAGGAGTGCTTTGGGTGTACCAAACGTCACAACGTAACTGGGTGACTATAAAGGTATACTACGGGTATCTCCAAAAGTGTCTGTTGGGTTGACACAGATCAAGACTGGGATTTGTCACTCCGTATGACGGAGAGGTATCACTGGGCCCACTCGGTAATGCATCATCATAATGAGCTCAAAGTGACCGAGTGTTTGGTCACGGGATCATGCATTACGGTACGAGTAAAGTGACTTGCCGGTAACGAGATTGAACGAGGTATTGGATACCGACGATCGAATCTCGGGCAAGTAACATACCGATTGACGAAGGGAATTGTATACGGGTTGCTTGAATCCTCGACATCGTGGTTCATCCGATGAGATCATCGAGGAGCATGTGGGAGCCAACATGGGTATCCAGATCCCGCTGTTGGTTATTGACCGGAGAGCCGTCTCGGTCATGTCTACATGTCTCCCGAACCCGTAGGGTCTACACACTTAAGGTTCGGTGACGCTAGGGTTGTAGGGATATGTATATGCAGTAACCCGAAAGTTGTTCGAGTCCCGGATGAGATCCCGGACGTCACGAGGAGTTCCGGAATGGTCCGGAGGTAAAGAATTATATATAGGAAGTGCTGTTTCGGCCATCGGGAAAGGTTTCGGGGTCATCCGGTATTGTACCGGGACCACCGGAAGGGTCCCGGGGGTCCACCGGGTGGGGCCACATCCCGGAGGGCCCCATGGGCTAAGGGTGTGCGCCTTGGCCTATATGGGCCAAGGGCACCAGCCCCAAGAGGCCCATGCGCCAAGAGATAAGGAAAGGAAGAGTCCTAAAGGGTGAAGGCACCTCCTAGGTGCCTTGGGGAGGATGGACTCCTCCCTTGGCCGCACCCTTCCTTGGAGGAAGGGCCAAGGCTGCGCCCCCCCCTCTCCCTTGCCCCTATATATAGTGGGGGGAAGGGAGGGCAGCGACACCTAAGCCCTGGCGCCTCCCTCTCCCTCTCCAACACCTCCTCCTCCTCCATAGAGCTTGGCGAAGCCCTGCCGGAGTACTGCAGCTCCACCACCACCATGCCGTTGTGCTGCTGTTGGAGCCATCTTCCTCAACCTCTCCTTCCTCCTTGCTGGATCAAGAAGGAGGAGACGTTACGCTGACCGTACGTGTGTTGAACGCGGAGGTGCCGTCCGTTCGGCGCTAGGATCTCCGATGATTTGGATCACGTCGAGTACGCCTTCCTCATCCCCGTTCTTTGAACGCTTCCGCGCGTGATCTACAAAGGTATGTAGATGCAATCAGATCACTCGTTGCTAGATGAACTCCTAGATGGATCTTGGTGAAACCGTAGGAAAATTTTTGTTTTCTGCAACGTTCTCCAAAAAATGTAACTACTCACAAAGTGTCGTGGTTTTGTCACGACAGATGTCCTAGAGAAAGGACTTAGTCGTGGAGCCATCGCGACTGGTTAGCTTGAAGGGGTTAAAGCGGACACAAGGACGCAAGAGAGTTTATACTAGTTCAGCCCCTTCAAGGAAGGTAAAAGCCTACGTCTAGTTGTGATGAAATTGATGGGGTTTCGATGACTAGGGAGCAAACAAGCTTCGCCTATGTCTCGAGTTGTTGTCCGTCTCCCCAAACCGCCACCGGGTCGTCCCCTTTATATACACGGGTAACGCCTGCCGGTTCAGAGAGTCCCAACACCGGTTCATACTCGTATCCGGGTTGGTCTCTCCTTGTTCCTAACTTACAGTACAAGTATATGCACAAAGCCGGTGTACGGCTACAGGTTGTAAACCGACTACGGGCCCTGGGCCTTTATCTGCCTCTTTGGGCTTTTAACACCTTTGAACTACTTATGAAGTTAATCTGGCCCAGGTAGGCCGGTTTATGCCCAGTAGTAATATCCCCAACATTAGGCCCCAGATTGATTTGAACAGGTTCATGTCAATCCTTAGCAAAAACCTTCGTCTTCAATATCTTCTTGTAGTTGTTGAACCGCCATGATGTCATCTTCTCTGTTTGCTATAAACGGCGTGACGTCATCTGTCATAAAGAAAACATCCATGATATCTTCTTGTTTAATAGATTTGCAATGAGCGAGGTGACAGCTCCACTTCCAAAATCTGTGGTCCCTTGATTTACGCGCCTGACACATGTCCTTTGCCTTATAAATAGGCCCGAAGGGTAATTTCTTTTCTTCCCTTCGTGCCCTTTCTCTTCGTCTTCCTCGCGTCGCCAGTCTCAGAGCTCCGCCGCCGCCGTCGTCTTCTGCATCATCCTTGGCCGCCGCATCAACCTGAACGCACCAGAAAACCGCGGCGACCTTCCGCGTCTTCTTCAGCTCTGGTAGGTCTTCTGCTCTTCTCAACATAGATCTGATCTAGGGCTTCATGTTCTTGCGGTGTTCATCACTTGTTCATGCTCATGTACTAGCTCCTGGATGCACATGTGAACCCTAGCTTTGTGTAGCGGTAACTTTCAGTATCCGCCGTTATTTTCCTGTCCAAAACCATAGATCTCACATATACTTCTGCCCATTGATTCAATACTGTTCTGCTTTGATCTTCGACTATTTTTCTTATTTTCTGAACTTGCTTCAGATCCAACACCATAACAAGATCTTGTGAAACATGTTTCTGCATACTTAACCATCTGCAATTTCAATTGCTTCAATGTTTAGATCAGGCGGTTTAACCTTATAGAAAATTTTCCAAACCGGTATATGCCATTAGTCCCCTTGTTGAACCGCCAGACGTTGGTTGCTTCATGAAACTCCGGTTTAGATAGAGGTGTCTCCGGTTTAACATTGTACATACCAGTGCACTTTAATCGATGCATTTTTGAGCCGGGATCTTTTACCTTGTAGATTCCATCATGGCCAAGCAAGTGTATGAGTGCAATTGGGTTCCTTCTCGCGTCACAGAGGCTGAACTGGACGATTTAGTCCTGATTGGTGCTTTAGGCAGCAAAGATATCATCCATTGGAGGGCTCCTGGCAAAGAATGCCCTCCCACACCTCGAGAAGGAGAGGTTGTTGTTTTCGTAGATCACTTAGCCCGGGGCTTTAAACCGCCCGGTTCTAAATTTTACCGAGATGTTTTAGCCGATTTCCAGCTCCATCCACAAGATACTGGCCCCAACTCTGTTACAAATATGTGTCACTTCCAAGTGCTCTGCGAAGCGTTCTTTCAAGAGGAGCCCACAGTGGAACTGTTCAGAGACCTATTCCATCTAAACCGTCGTACTGAATTTACTGACGGCTCCAATACGGAGTTGGGTGGCGTGGCGATTCAGAAAAGGAAAGAGGTCACATACCCTCACGCCAAACTACATAGCCACCCCAAAGAATGGAATCAGACATGGTTCTACTGCAAAGACACCTCCCCTGCTAGTGAGAATCCCTTGCCTGGCTTTCGACCGGAGCGGCTCAGCAATACACACCCTTCTCCACAAAGATTGACTGCACAGGAGAGAAGTAAATATGCTCCTCAGCTATCAAAGCTTAGAGCTTTTATGGCCAACGGTTTACAGGGGTTGACCTTGCTCGCTGTTGGATATCATGGAGCATACTGCCTCTTAGTCAGCACTCCGGTTTGATGTGCGAGTATACTGATCGTGTTGATGACCCATTGCGACACTCAAAACTCCAGCTCTCCGGTGAAGAAATCACAGAGGTTGTGCACAAGATACTGAATGAACCGGAGCACGTCTGCGCTAGAACCGGACTGCTTCCCTTCTCTGCTACCAACAAACCGCCAGCTGTAAGACTTTTGATTTTTCTCTTTGCTGAATCTATTATTAATATGTCTGGTCATTGTTTTTTAATATCAGTGTCTGCATAATCAGGGCGATGATCCGTTTTGGAGCAAAAAACTGCCGCAGGAGAAACCAGAAAAACCAGACAAACCGGAAAGAGCAACCCGGCAAAAGACTAAAGCTGTAAAGAAGACTACCCATAGGAAAAGAACCACTGCATCTTCTAATCCGGCCCCTGACAATGAGGTGGATAATCCGGACTTTGAGGTAGAGCTTGACTCACTTGGTTTATTTTACATGTGTCTTATTGATGATGATATTTGTCAGGATGATGCTGAAACCAGCCACGCGGATGTTGCAGAGGTAATTATTCTCTCTTTCGATTCAGAAACTTTGCCTTCACAAAAAATCCGTCAGGCAAACCAGAAAGTTAAATTTTCTCATCCTCTTGCTTATTTGGATCCTAAACTTCTTATGAAGACCCAACAACACGAAGCTCGCCGCACCACCCGGCACATCGGCCAGGTAGTTACCTCCGTCGGTTTACCGAACAGTCCGGTTCGGAAACGCCATTCCAAGGTCTCTAATTTGCTTGTTAGTGCTTGTCCTAAAGCGGGCTGCTTTCGTCAACCTCTTAATCCATCTGACTCCGATTATCAGGTTACTTCCCACTCATCTTCTGGCGAGTCATCGGCTACTCAGCTCCCACTGCTCAAAACGGTGCTTGGGTAAGCTATACTTATTGTGATGTTTGCAGTACATTTCCTTAGAACATATTCTGTATTTGATTTTGTTATTCTTCTCAGGGCCAAACCTAGGCCAAGCAAGAAGGCCCGCCTGGACAAAGCGGCCGAAGAAGATGTCGTTCTTGAAGCGGACAAGACACCCAATGCTGAAGCGGCTATTCCTGAGGATATTCCCAACGATCCACCGCAGCAAGATGATGATCTTATTGCAGAAGAGAGACCTACTGACACCTCAGGTCCTACCCATCAGCCTACAGGTTCCATCCGGATTGAAAGCTCCACCGGTCCAGCAAAGCCTACTGACAAGCCAACAGCTCCAGTGCAAACCGGCGGTACCAAAGATGATGAGGTTGTCATTACTGGTACTGGCCATACTGAGCCAAACAATCATGTCGCTTTATCCAAACATTCTGCCAAGGAAGAACTTGCTGCCTTTGGTAAAGGCAAGTGGAACGCTAATCTGACGACTTACGCTGCTCTGAACGCCCAAGATATCTATTCCGGCTATCTGAACCGGCTGTATACCAGCCGTGACTATGAAGCCGGTCTGGTCAACATGATGAAAGACAAATATGAGGTAATTTCCATATGCTTCCATTCCGGACTCTCCTAGCCCCCAAGGGCCGGTTTGGAATATTCTTTCAAACCGGGACTTAAATAATATAAATCTTGTTGCTTTGAAATTTGCTGATGTAGCCCCCAAGGGCCGGTTCAACTTTAGCGTAGTTAAACCGGTACTTTAAGTAATTGAAACTGCCGCATCAGAATATATATGATCAAATAGCCATTAGCCCCCAAGTGCCAAGTTGAATACTTGTATTGATCTTGGGACTTTGTAAACAATTGAAAGATGAAGATCAAATATGCATTAGCCCCCAAGTGCTAAGCGCATAACTTGTTATGTGGTTGGTACTTGAATCCTTCTACCGATTTGTTGAAACATATATCTGTATGCATGCAGGCGGAGCTGAAGACGAAAGAAAACCAAGTCATCGATCTTCAAGAAAACTTGAAAACCCAACAGGCTGAAACCTCCAAAGCAAAAGAGGAATTGGCCAGTGCTTTAAGCATCATGGAACAACTTAAGGAGAACTTCAAGAAGAAACGGGCGGACTGGGCCACTAAAAATCCGCTTTGATCAAACGAGCAGAGGATGCTGAGGCTGCACTAAAACCAGTGGCAGATGAACTAACCAGCATAAAGCGGCATGTGCATGCCATGACTGCTGCTATCTTTGGTAAGCCGGTTTGCCTTCTGAATTGGCTCTGCCTTCTGACAGAGTCGCCGGTTTATTAACCCTTTATGGTATTTCAGGGACACGCATTGGTCACTTGGGGTCAGATGTGCGGAAGAAACTAAAAGCCATGTATACATTGGCTGAACAATTGTATACTAGTGCCCAGCGGATCATCTGTACCGCATCTCATAACAAACCGAAGCCCACTTTGATTTAAGATACTCTGATGAAACTGTCGGTGCTTCCTGCCCGGGTTGAAAAGCTGAAGAAATCTGCTGCTCGAACCGGCGCAATCAATGCTTTAATCCGGGCAAAAGCCTGGGTGCCGGATTTTGATCCTATTGAAGTGGCTCAGGGCTATCCCAGCTTGAAAGAAGACGGGTCAGAATTTGGTGAAGCGGATCTGCGAGCAATAAACCGGGAGGTGCGCCCATTAGCTTGTCAGTTGGCTGAGGAAGCAGACTTGTCTCGTTATCAAGCGCAATATGACAGTCAGAACAAGCGAATAGCTGCACCAATCCATGAATCGGAAAATCTGATCCCTCCAATCCGTAAGCATACTTACGCTCCCGATATTGACCCATCATTGCTGATCCATGATGAAGCTGTTTTTCAAGCATTAATGGGAATCGACTGGACAACTGTGGATTTCCAGCCATTGGGTAGGGACACGGAGGTTGAAGCGGCGCAGGATGACCCACAACCATCAGGCTAGGCTGGTGGCCAAGTTTAAACCGGAAGTCGGTTTGAAAACCGCCTCTTCTTTGCGAAAAACAATTATATTATTATGGGCACCATGTTGCCTTGTAATAGGCTAGCTGATACCTTTGATGTTGATATGCCTTCGTGCATAATTTGTTCTTCCTGTGGTAATGAACTTTCCAAAACACTTTTTGAAATAAAAAATTCGTCAAGTGCCACCGCGGTTGTACCGTCAGGCGGAATATGATGTTTGCATATATGAAATCAAAACAAGATTTTAAGTATATGACGAAATTTTTTGAGATACATAATACCTGCCATCATTGAGTGTGAAGTTGGCTTGGCCAATCTTGAAGCGGAGTTTTGCAAACCCACACTGTTGGAGGAGATAACAGCTCCTGTATATATATATGATGTTGGTTTACCATATAAACCGTGCTGGGTTATAATAAACACCGTGTTACTCCATAAGAGGATGTTAACAACACGGATCAAACTGGTCAAATAGTCTCCGGATTGACGTGAACTGTGTTCCGTCAATTGATTTTTTTTGTCGGTTTAAGAAACACAATGAAAAGCAAAAAAAAAAACCTTCAAAGAAAAGCGTGAAGCAAAAGAAAAGTTTTATTTAGGCTGGTCAAATGGCGTTACCATGGCTAAACACGACCAAGTTCCCGTTAGGTGTAACTATGGTTCTAGTCAGCCAGGTCCCCAGATGAAACCGTGGCATTTGTGCCGACCAAATGGCGTGGTCATGGTTCGGGTTCGACCAAGCCCCCAAGTGATTCTGTGGCCTTAGGCCGACCAAGAGGCATGACTGGTTCAGACCTGACCAAGTCCCCAAGTGATCTGGTGGCTTTCGCCTATCAAGAGGCATGGTATTGGTTCGGACACGACCAATCCTCCAAGTGATATAACACGATGCTTTTAGCAAAGCGAACTCAAGGGGTAAACCGGAGGCCGCTTTAGAGCAACTCCGTGTAACCTCACATGATGTAAAAGAACAGATACCCCGCTTTAGCTGAGGTTCCGGTTTATTATATTTAATCATAATATATACATTGTCATAATATGTACATAAGTATAGCCAATGGTTCAGGTATAGTAAGGCCGGAGATGAGCTATATTCCACGGCCTGTTAGTCTCCTCCTCTGATGTACCTGAGTCCTTATGCTCTCGAATATCGATCAGATAGTACGACCCGTTATGCAGATTCTTGCTGACCACGAAAGGCCCCTCCCAAGGTGGGGATAGCTTATGCATAATAGTCTGATCTTGGATGAGCCGAAGCACCAAATCTCCTTCCTGAAAGGTTCTGGTTCTGACCCGGCGACTATGATAACGACGAAGATCCTGCTGGTAAATCGCCGATCGGGCGGCTGCGATGTCACGCTCTTCATCCAACCGGTCCAAAGCATCTTGCCGTGCTGTCTCGTTGTCCGCTTCAATATAAGCCGTGACACGAGGTGAATCATGGCGGATATCACTGGGGAGAACCGCCTCCGCTCCATAAACCATGAAGAACGGTGTGTATCCTGTTGATCTGTTGGGTGTTGTATTGATGCTCCATAACACAAATGGTAATTCTTCTACCCAACAACCCGGCGTTCTCTGCAAAGGAACCATGAGCCGGGGCTTGATGCCTCTCAAGATCTCTTGATTAGCTCTTTCTGCTTGACCATTGGACTGTGGATGTGCCACTGATGAAACGTCGAGCCAGATGTGCTCCCATTCGCAGAAATCCTTCATAGCACCTTTGGATAAATTGGTACCATTATCTGTGATAATACTGTGCGGAAAACCAAACCGGAAAATCACCTTTTTGATGAACTGAACCGCCATGGCTGCATCACACTTGCTAACAGGTTCTGCCTCCACCCACTTTGTAAATTTGTCAACCGCCACCAGGAGGTGGGTCTTCTTATCTTTGGACCTTTTGAAAGGCCCAACCATATCCAGCCCCCAAGTCGCTCTTGATATACTGCAATGATGCAACTCGCCGTTGATGATGGCCATGAACTTGGATCGCCGGATTATCTGCCGGGCTAGAATCTCATCCTCTGGCAACTCACCTCGGTTCTTGTACGCCAGGTAAGGAAGCGTCCAATCCGGAATAACATGAAGAGCCGCCACCAATCGAGCCTCCGGATCAGGAATAGCCAAATCCTCTTCACCAGGGATCTTGACCGACGGGTTGTGCAGCACATCCAGAAAAACATTGGGTGGGACCGGTTTGCGCTGAGAGCCCAGCCGGCTTAAAGCGTCTGCCGCTTCATTTTTCCGCCGGTCCACATGATCCACCTGATAGCCTTTGAAATAACCTGCGACAATATCCACCTCACGACGATATGCTGCCATGAGTGGGTCCTTGGAGTCCCAAGTGCCAGACACTTGCTGGGCCACAAGGTCCGAGTCACCGAAGCACTTAACTCGACTTAGGTTCATCTCCTTAGCCATCCGGAGACCATGGAGCAAGGCTTCATACTCAGCTGCATTGTTAGTACAAGGGAACATTAAACGGAGAACATAACAAAACTTATCACCTCGTGGGGAAGTTAATACGACTCCAGCCCCCGAGCCTTCCAACTGCCTGGATCCGTCAAAATGGATGGTCCAATACGTATGATCCGGCTTTTCTTTAGGTGCTTGCATTTCCGTCCAATCATTGATGAAATCAACAAGTGCTTGAGACTTAACCGCTGTCCGATGCACATACTTCAAACCGTACGGCCCCAGCTCTATGGCCCATTTTGCAATCCGGCCAGTTGCTTCCCGGTTCTGGATGATATCTCCCAAAGGAGCAGAACTGACCACCGTAATTGAGTGCCCTTGGAAATATTGTTTAAGCTTCCGGCTTGCCATAAAAACTCCATACACCAGCTTCTGCCAATGCGGATACCTTTGCTTGGACTCAATGAGCACCTCGCTGATGTAATAGACTGGACGTTGAACCGGATGCTCCTTACCTGCCTCCTTTCGCTCCACCACAATAGCTACACTGACCGCCCGAACATTAGCAGCAACATATAGCAGTAATGGCTCCTTGTCAACGGGAGCGGCGAGCACAGGCGGATTGGCCAATTGCCGCTTTAAGTCCTCAAATGCTTCATCAGCGGCAGAACTCCAGACAAACTGATCCTTCTTTTTCAACATCTGATACAAAGGGATTGCCTTCTCACCCAGGCGACTGATAAACCGGCTTAGCGCAGCAATCCTGCCTGCCAGGTGTTGAACATCATTGATACAGTTCAGTTTAGCCAGGGAGGTGATAGCCATGATCTTCTCCGGATTAGCCTCAATTCCCCTGTTAGACACTAGAAAACCCAATAGCTTGCCCGCCGGTACACCAAAGACACACTTGTCCGGATTAAGCATCATCTTGTATGTTCCGAGATTATCAAAGGTTTCTTTCAAATCATCAATCAGAGTCTCCTTCTCCCTGGATTTAACCACGATATCATCCACGTAAGCATGTACATTACGGCCAATCTATTTATGAAGACAATTTTGTACACATCGTTGGTAAGTTGCCTGGGCACTCTTGAGCCTGAAGGGCATAGACACATAGCAGAAGGCTCCAAAGGGAGTTATAAATGTTGTTTTCTCCTGGTCCTTAACTACCATTTTGATCTGATGATAGCCAGAATACGCATCCAAAAAACTTAAACGCTCACAACCCGCCGTAGCATCAATAATTTGATCAATACGGGGGAGGGCAAAAGGATCTGCTGGACAAGCTTTATTAAGATTTGTGTAATCCACACACATGCGCCAGGTGCCGTTTTTCTTGAGGACCAGCACCGGATTGGCAAGCCACTCAGGGTGAAAAACTTCAACAATAAAGCCAGCTGCTAAGAGCCTGTCTACCTCTTCTCCAATCGCCTTGCGCCTTTCTTTGTTAAACCAGCGGAGGAACTGTTTCACCAGTTTATATTTAGGATCCACATTAAGTGTGTGCTCAGCGAGTTGCCTCGGTACACCTGGCATGTCAGAGGGTTTCCATGCGAAAATGTCCCGATTCTCACGGATGAACTCGATGAGCGCGCTTTCCTATTTTGGATCCAAGTTGGCACTGATGCTGAACTGCTTGGACGAATCGCCAAGTACGAACTCAACAAGCTTAGTCTCTGCTGCCGATTTGAACTTTAGGGCCGGATCATGCTCCGTAGTTGGCTTCTTCAACGGAGTCATGTCCACCGGATCAACATTGTCTTTATAGTACTTCAACTCCTCGGTGGCACAAACCGACTCTGCATAAGCCGCATCTCCTTCCTCGCATTCTAAAGCGATTTTGCAGCTTCTGTGAACCGTTATTGTCCCCTTATGACCCGACATCTTGAGCTGCAAATACACATAACAGGGCCGGGCCATAAACTTGGCGTATGCCGGTCGCCCAAACAGGGCATGATATGGACTTTGGATTTTCACCACCTCAAACGTCAATGTCTCTGACCTGGAATCATGATCATCCCCAACGACCACTTCCATAGCTATCTTACCAACGGGATATGCTGATCTGCCAGGCACTACACCATGGAATATTGTATTAGACGGTTTGAGATTCTTATCTGTTAGTCCCATACGACGGAAGGTCTCATAGTACAGGATGTTAATACTGCTCCCTCCATCCATGAGCACCTTGGTGAACTTATAACCTCCCACCTGAGGCGCCACTACCAGAGCCAACTGACCCGGATTATCGACCTGGGGCGGGTGATCCTCTGTGCTCCATATGATCGGCTGTTCAGACCAACGTAGATAATGGGGTATGGCCGGTTCAACAGAGTTGACCACCCGCCTCTGAACCTTCCGGTATCGCTTGTCCAAGCTAGTGGTAAAGACATGGTACTGCCCACCACTCAACTGCTTTGGGTTGCTCTGGTAACCTGACTGCTGCTTCTGCTACTGTTGGTTGTAACCACCCTGGTTGTTCCGATTATTTTGACCATTATTTCCGCCCGGATTACCATTAAATCCTGAACCGGAACTTCCTCCACCGTAACCCGGCCCGAACCCTGAGCCATCGCCAGATTCGTGATCACCGGAAATTATTAGAATTCTATAACTCCTGCATAATAAAGCAATCCTTCCAAAGGTGGTTTGCTGGTTCCTCCTTTGTTCCATGTCTTGAACAGGGCTGGCTTAGCAGATAATTTAGGCGGTTTGGGTTAGGGTTGGGTGCCCCACTACGATTCTTTGGCCTACCCTTGCATCGCTGGCCATTGTTCTGTGCGTTGGTATTAGCCACAAAGTCCATGTTACCATCCGCTTTACGCTTGCCTCCTCCGCCATTGCCTACCTAGTGATGCTGCTGACCTTTGGAGCTGCTGTTCTTCTTTCCCTTCCCTGTCTTGTCATCATCAGATTCGGGATCCTTGGTACTATCAGAATCAGCATATTTCACCAAAGCGGCCATGAGAGTCCCCATGTCGGTGCAATGATGCTTCATCCGTCCCAACTTCATCTTCAGGGGTCCAAACCGGCAGTTGCCCTCTAGGGTTAATACTGCGGTGTCAGCGTTGATGTGGTCTGAGGAGTGCAACACTTGTGAAACTCGACGCACCCAATGAGTCATTGATTCTCCTTCCTCCTGGATGCATGCAGCTAAGTCCACTATCGACATAGGCTGTTTACAGGTATCTTTGAAATTGCTGATAAACCGGGCCCGTAATTGGGCCCATGAACTGATAGAATTAGCCGACAAGCTTTTTAACCAAGTGCGGGCCGTTCCTTCGAGCATCATGGTGAAGTATTTTGCACACGCCGCGTCATCCACATCAAGCATCTCCATGGCCATCTCATAGCTCTCCACCCATGTCTCTGGAGGTTGATCCGCCGTGTAATTTGGTACCTTGCGTGGGCCTTTGAAATCCTTGGGCAGGCGCACGTGCAAGGAACCCCCAAAGAACTGAAGTAACACCAGGTTTAGTCAAGGTGGTTGGACAAACCGGCGTGAGCTGCCGAGCCTGATGCTGTGCGGCTAACTCGGCCTCCCTGCGCGTGCGGGCCCGGTCCATCACTCCCTGGGCGTCATCAGCACCACCCGCCGGGTTGTTGTCCCGGGGTGCCCCACGTCGTTCATTACTCGATACTGCCGGTTCATCCATATGTCTGCTATAGCTCCGGCTTGGATGAGGGGTCGAGTGGATCCGTTCGCGGCTGTACGAGTATGCTTCCTGTTGGGCCAAAGCTGTCCTCAGAAGTTCCTTGACCCGCCGTGTCTCTACTGCCTGTGGCGAGTTACCTTCAATTGGAATGGCCTCCAGCCATGCAGCAGCAGCAACAAGATTGTCCATTGGGTTGGAGTAGTGACCCGGGGGTGTTAAAGCAGCCTGAGGTACAACGGTGTTTTGACGAGGCGGGTCCATCTGACGAGGCTGAACCGGTGCACCAGTCCCAGGGGCTTCTGCCCGATTCCCCTCCAGCGGATTGCCGGCTCTTGGCCCTGGAGTGTTGAAAAGGTCTCTAGCCTCGAAAACTGGAGGTAAATGGGATTGGTGCTTCCTCCTCATGACTTCATGCGATGCGCTCTGGTCTAACATAAGCCTATAGGCCCGTGCGTCTAAAGCAGCTCGCTCTGCGGCCATCCTGGTGTCCTCAGCCGGTAGATCCGCCTTGGCCTGGGTGATCTGTTCCTTTACCTTTGCAATCTCCGTATTGTGAATGTCCTGATCTGGCGGATTAACTTCCGTCATAAGCACGACCAACGCATCAAATAGTTCTGATAGAACCTGAGCCGGCGGGCGCACAGGGCCTCCTGCCCCGGCAGCCGTCGCTGCTGGTGAACCAGAAATCGTTGCTGCAGCTGTCGAAGAATGAAGCGCTGCTTGTGTTCCGGCTATGAATATTCCAACCCGGTTGGGTAGATCAGAGGGGTCCGGAATACTGTCGCCATCGGAACAGCTCCCAATCTGGCCATCTTGTAGCTGATAAAGAGATTCGATTTCTCCGGTTGAAGATTCGTCACCGGAACAGACGACAGTCGCCCCACGAAATTCCGATCCATCCTTATAACTTCCTCCATGGATGACTCCCACGAAGGCACGCTTCATGGCCGGCTTAGCCTGGGCGGGTTGTGCACGCTGAGCCGTCTCGACAAGGTCGGTGCAGATGTCCGGCTCAGGGCCCGGTTCACCGATCTTGCCAATGAAAACGTGAATGCTACCAAAGGGGACCCGGTACCCGTACTCAATTGAGCCGGCCTCGGGGCCCCAACCTGCGTCGCGATGTAGAGCCTGCCGTGATGACTCTTAGTCATCCAGCCTACAGCGTAGCCCTCGAGTCCTTCAAAACGGCCCTCCAAGAACTGGAAACCATCGTGCGATAGCCCCATGGTAATAATATGCATAAATGATCTGAACATATGATCTTCCACCAATTAAACCAACTAGCATCAACTACAAAGAGTAATTAACACTACTAGCAACCTACTAGCACCAATCCCGGACTTGGAGACAAGAATTGGATACAAGAGATGAACTAGGGTTTTGAGATGAGATGGTGCTGATGAAGATGTTGATGGAGATTGCCCTCTCCCGATGAGAGGAGTGTTGGTGATGATGATGACGGTGATTTCCCCCTACAGGAGAGAAGTTTCCCCGGCAAAACAGCTCTGCCGGAGCCCTAGATTGGTTCCGCCAAGGTTCTGCCTTGTGGCGGCGGATTTTCATCCCAAAAGGTTGCTTCTGGTTTTTTTCTCGATGAAAGACTTCATATAGTAGAAGATGGTCATCGGAGAGCCACTAGGGGGCCCACGAGGTAGGGGGCGCCCCCCACCCTCGTGGCCAGGGTGTGGGCCCCCTAGTTTTCATCTTTGGCGAGGATTTTTCATTATTTATTATAAGGTATTCCGTGGAGTTTCAGGACTTTTGGAGTTGTGCAGAATAGGTCTCTAGTATTTGCTCCTTTTCCCGCCCAGAATTCTAGCTGCCGGCATTCTCCCTCCTTATGTAAACCTTGTAAAATAAGAGAGAATAGCCATAAGTATTGTGACATAATGTGAAATAACAGCCCATAATGCAATAAATATCGATATAAAAGCATGATGCAAAATGGACGTATCAACAAATACTATGAACTACTGAATGTTGCTGTCATATTTCTCTTGTGGACAAGTACTATGAACTATTGTCATTGTTGCTGTCATATTCAATTGTTGTCAGTTACTATGTTGAGCAATTATTTCTGTCATTATTAGGTATGCTGAATGTTGTCAGCTATCTGACTGTTGATGTGTAACTGATTGTTGTCAACATTCAGTTCAAGATTTTTGTCTTTTGTCAGCACCAAATAAACATCAGCTAAATGAATTCTTGCAGTTGAACTGTTAGGTATGCATATGTGGTTAGCTGCTGGACAAACAAATTGACTTGAATAACATCAAACTGGAATTTGAGCATCTAGTACAACATCAGTTCAATCAAATTCATTAAGCATCTAGTACTAGATCAGTACAACATCAGTACAACATCAGTTAAATCATTCAGCATGTAGTACAACAACATCAGCTCAATCAAAATCATCCAGCATCCCCTTAAGCTTCCTTATCTTCTCCTTGGTGTCCTCTTTGTGTTTGAACAAGTCACCAATCATGTATTCAAGCTTTCTCTTCTCTTGCTTTAATTTATCCCTCTCTCCAATGACTTGGTCCCTCTCCTGGATCACTTGATCTCTCTCTTTTTCCACCTTAGCCCTGAATACCTGATGAATGCTTGTTAATGTTTTGTCATTCGTCTTCCTCTTCTCAAGCTCTTCCCTAAGATCAGCCATAGCAATTTGTGTGCTGCCTAATTGGCTAATTGCATGCTCCTTCTCAGCCACAAGATTAGCAAAATCAAATTTGAAATTGCTAAGCTCTTTTTCCAACTTCTTCTTCTCTTCTAAAATCTTCAAGTTTTCCTCAGCATTCAGAACATTTTGTCTGAGATTCTGTTTTGTCTCCTCTTCATACATGCTCCATATCCTAGCTAGGCTCATCTTCATAACATCAGGCCACTCAGGGTCAACCCACTCCACATAGTTGCAGCTAGGTACTTCCTATGAATTTAAAACAAACATAATTTCAGTTAACTAATCAAGAAATTCAGTTAACTACTCAACAAATTTCAGTTAACTAAACATAACACTTTAAATGGCATACAAATTGACTACTAAAAAATAACTAAAATTTGAGCTTTTTAAACTTTTGACAGTGTGAATGAGTTTGTACTAACCTTCTGGGCACATGTTAGGAACGTCCTGCTAGTATCAACTGATTCAAATGCCACAACCTTCTCACACAAAGTTCCATGCTGACATGTAAAACTAGGCAAATCTATGTCCAGGCCTCTCCATTCCTCACAGAAAATTGTGGCAGGAGCCTAAAACAAATCTAGATTTGGATTCAGAATGAAGAAACAAAACCCTAGCTGTTGGTAACCCTAGTAGGAGATGACCAACCTTGCTGGTAACAGAGTCGTCTCCAGAAGAGCTAGGGAGATCATCCCACGACACCATGGATCTGGTGAAGAGAAGAACTTTGTGGTGCTGGAGAAGAAGAGAAGATGGGGAACGAGTGGTGATGGATCTGGTGGTGGAAGAGATATACTTGTGGCTGGGGAGGAAGCAAAGGTGTATCTGGTGGTTGTGGGCCAAATGCAAACATACAATGCAAGTTGTAGGGTGTCAGTGTGCATTGTTGTGGACCAATCAGTTAACTGAATATTTGTTCAGTTAAGTTGAGTTACATTTTGGCCATATCAATCAAGCTCATTTAACTTAATCCTTGTTTAGTTAAGTTCAGTTACATTTTGGGCATATCAATCAAGCTCATTTAACTGAATCCTTGTTCAGTTAAGTTTATTTACAATTTGGACATATCAATCAAGCTCATTTAACTGAATATTTGGCTCAGAAAAGACCAAGTGCAGTTAAGTGAATATTTGGCTCAGAGAGCTCAGAGAAGACAAAGTTAACTGAATATTGACAACAAATTGGAAGATTCAACATTAACACTGAAACATTGATATTACTTCATAGATACATATCCATTACAACCATACAGCCAAAATAACATCATATCCATTACAACCATAGATACATATCCAGCTCAGACACCTACTAATTTATCAACATCTCACTTCTTGATAATGAAGATGAAAGACATCACATAAAGAACCACAACACTAGCCATAAGAAGCTTTAGCACTAGCAGGATCTCTCTATCTAATCCAAGATGCATAGCAACTTGTTGCTTGGTAGCAAGGTTTTTCTCACTAGGGCTGTCAAAATTCACCCTGCCTGCAATGCCTCTTCCATCCAAGGCCCTTCCAGCTAAGTTTCTTCCTGCCATCCACTTCGTCCTCTTCCTCTCAAGATCTTCCCTCCTATCCTCAGCTGCACTAATTGCATCTACAACAGCATTACCAACAAGAACTCTAGTTTCAACCAGATGCTGCACATATCCCATCTCCCGGCGCCAGAAATCACAGGTGACCTACAACCAAAGCAATGCAATGTGTGAAAATGACTGACAAAGTGCAGTTAACATGAAAAAATGTTCAGTTAAGGACTAAAATTCAGTTAACCATGGATACTAAGCACATTCAAGACTTCTAATCACATGATGGCTACCAAACATTCAGTTAAGAGATCTCTTCAGTTAACTTCTAAGCACATCACAGCTAGTTAACCCAGCCATCATGCCTACTGAGCACAACATGCCTACTAAACATGGCAGGTGCATGAATCGAACAGAGCAAGATTGAAGCTTACATTGTCGTGGGTGCACTTGTAGAAAACCCAGCCATCGTGCTCATTGGTGCTAGAGCGTTAGCACTTGATAGGTTTGCCACAATCGGGGCATCCGACTAGTGGCACCTCAACAGAGCGGCCACGGAGACCAAAGCGCACACTAGAGCGGGAGGATCTCGCAGATGACATGCCGTCGGCGAGAGGTGGCAGCAGATCCAGGCGGTGGTGGCTGCGGCGACGACGGTGGAGCCGATGACGACGACTAGGGTTCGAGACGGGAGAGGAGAGGGAGAGGTGCGGTGTGGTGCGGTGGGTGCGGTCCAACCAGGTGGTGTCGTGTGGTCGATCCGACCAGGTGGGTGCGTGAGATGCGACCAGGTGAGGCGCGGTCCGACCAGGCGGGGGGACAAACGCAAATTTGTCGTTTTTGCAATAAACCCCCTTGTATCCCCCCCGCCCAGGGCGTCTTCTGATGAGCTGGCGGTCAAAGCCCGCGTTGACTAGCCAGTCAACAGCCAAGTCAGCAGATACGTAGAGGAAATGGTATTTTGGACCATAGACGACCACTTGAGACAAGTTGCAGGACTGTATTTTGGGTATTTGCAAGTACGAGGAGAAATACGGCCAACGCAACAAGTATAAGGACCTGTAGTGAATTTTTCTCTATTAAAAATACTGAGCGCAAGAAGTACCAAAGGGGGGCCACACACCAGCCACGAGGGTGGGGGCCGCGCCCTACCCCCCTGGGCGCACCCCCTTGCCTCGTGGGCCCCTTGGTGGCCCTCCGATGCCCATCTACTGCTATATGGAGCCTTTCGTCGAGGAAAAAATCATAAGCAAACTTTCGGGACGAGACTCCGCCGCCACGAGGCGGAACCTTGGCGGAACCAATCTAGGGCTCCGGTGGAGCTGTTCTGCCGGGGAAACTTCCCTCCGGAAGGAGGAAATCATCACCATCGTCACCACCAACGATCCTCTCATCGGGAGGGGGTCAATCTCCATCAACATCTTCACCAGCACCATCTCATCTCAAACCCTAGTTCATCTCTTGTATCCAATCTTTGTATCCAAACCTCATATTGGTACTTGTGGGTTGCTAGTAGTGTTGATTACTCCTTGTAGTTGATGCTACTTGGTTTACTTGGTGGAAGATCATATGTTCAGATCCATTATGCATATTAATACCCCTTTGATTGTGAACATGAATATGCTTTGTGAGTAGTTATGTTTGTTCCTGAGGACATGGGAGAATTCTTGTAATAACTCACAAGTATAGGGGATCACAATAATTTTCGAGGGTAGAGTACTCAACCCAAATTTATTGATTCGACACAAGGGGAGCCAAAGAATATTCTCAAGTATTAGCAGCTGGGTTGTCAATTCAACCACACCTGGAAACTTAATATCTGCAGCAAGGTATTTAGTGGCAAAGTAATATGATAGTAGTGATAATGGTAGCAAAAGGTAATGATAGCAAAAGTAATGTTTTTAGTATTTTGTAGTGATTGTAACAATAGCAACGGAAAAGTAAATAAGCGACGAACAATATATGGAAAGCTCGTAGGCAATGGATCGATGATAGAGAATTATGTCGGATGTGGTTCATCCTGTAACAATCAGAACCTAGGGTGACATAGAACTAGCTCCAATTCATCAATGTAATGTAGGCATGTATTCCGAATGTAGTCATACATGCTTATGGAAAAGAACTTGCATGGCATCTTTTTGAAGGAAATATGCCCTAGAGGCAATAATAAAGTTATTATTTATTTCCTTAATTCATGATAAATGTTTATTATTCATGCTAGAATTGTATTAACCAGAAACATGATACATGTGTGAATACATAGACAAACAGAGTGTCACTAGTATGCCTCTACTTGACTAGCTCGTTGATCAAAGATGGTTATGTTTCCTAGCCATAGACATGAGTTGTCATTTGATTAACGGGATCACATCATTAGGAGAATGATGTGATTGACTTGACCCATTCCGTTAGCTTAGCACTCGATCGTTTAGTATGTTGCTATTGCTTTCTTCATGACTTATACATGTTCCTATGACTATGAGATTATGCAACTCCCATTTATCGGAGGAACACTTTGTGTGCTACCAAACGTCACAACGTAACTGGGTGATTATAAAGGTGCTCTACAGGTGTCTCCAAAGGTACATGTTGGGTTGGCGTATTTCGAGATTAGGATTTGTCACTCCGATTGTCGGAGAGGTATCTATGGGTCCTCTCGGTAATGCACATCACTTCAGCCTTGCAAGCAATGCAACTAATGAGTTATTTGTGAGATGATGTATTAAGGAACGAGTAAAGAGACTTGCTGGTAACAAGATTGAACTAGGTATTAAGATACCGACGATCGAATCTCGGGCAAGTAACATACCGATGACAAAGGGAACAACGTATGTTGTTATGCGGTTTGACCGATAAAGATCTTTGTAGAATATGTGGGAGCCAATATGAGCATCCAGGTTCCGCTATTGGTTACACGTCTCCGGTCATGTCTACATTGTTCTCGAACCCGTAGGGTCTGCATGCTTAAAGTTTCGATGGCAGTTATATTATGAGTTTATGAGTTTTGATGTACCGAGGAGTTCGGAGTCCTGGATGAGATCGAGAACATGACGAGGAGTCTCGAAATGGTCGAGACGTAAAGATCGATATATTGGACGACTATATTCGGACATCGAAAAGGTTCTGCGTGATTCGGGTATTTATCGGAGTACCGGAGAGTTACATGAATTCGCCGGGGAGTATATGGGCCTTATTGGGCCATACGGGAATAGAGGAGAGAGGCCAAAAGGAAGGAGGCGCGCGGCCCCCCTCTGGTCCGAATTGGACAAGGGGTGCAGCCCCCTTTTCCTTCTTCCTCTCCTCCTCTTTCCTTCTCTCCTACTCCAACAAGGAAAGGAGGAGTCCTACTCCCAGTGGGAGTAGGACTCCCCCCTTGGTGCGCCCTCCTTCTAGGCCGGCTGTCGTGGATCTAAATCTGACAGTAGAGTGGGGGGTAGGTATGGAGAGGCAAGGTCCTAGCTATGGAGAGGTTGTAAACACAAGAGATGTACGAGTTCAGGCCCTTCTCGGAGGAAGTAAAAAGCCCTACGTCTCGGAGCCCGGAGGCGGTCGAGTTGATTATGTGTATATGGATTACAGGGTGCCGAACCCCTCTGCCTGTGGAGGGGGGTGGCTTATATAGAGTGCGCCAGGACCCCAGCCAACCCACGTAATGAAGGGTTTAAGGTACATTAAGTCCGGGGCGTTACTGGTAACGCCCCACATAAAGTGTCTTTACTATCATAAAGTCTACTTAATTACAGACCGTTGCAGTGCAGAGTGCCTCTTGACCTTCTGGTGGTCGAGTGAGTCTTCGTGGTCGAGTCCTTCAAGTCAGTCGAGTGAGTCCCTCGTAGGTCGACTGGAAGGTGATCTCTTCTAAGGGTGTCCTTGGGCAGGGTACTTAGATCAGGTCTGTGACCCTACCCTAGGTACATGACTCCATCATTAGCCCCCGAATGGATTGAGGCTTGAGTGATGAAGGAGTTGATGCTGTTTCCGATTAGCCTTCGCATACTGGTCGTGCGTTGTTTTGAACCAAAAAATCTCTTTGTTGATAGTGAACAACTTTTCTTCAGTCGACTCGATCCATTCTTTTCCTTCGTCGAGTGATCTTTTGGACTTCGCCGATTTCCGAGCGACGGATCGCAGGAAATCCCGCGTCTGGCAGACCGATCTGCCGTTCGCGGATTCCGCGGGATACGAAATTTGGGGAAGCGCGCGAAGCGGGGCGGACCGCGGCGCTCGGATGGGACAGGGCATAGACGCCTCGATCCCCGCGCCGCTTTTTTCGCCACGTATCACGTCCGCGCAACTGTTTCAGGATATGATTAGATCGACCGGGCCCACCTGTCATCCACTCGGAAGGGATCTTATAAACGCGCCCGGCGAGGGTTTTTTGAGCAGTGCCTCAGCATTCTCTCTCTGCTCCCTTCGTCTCCGCCCAACGCGCTCGCTCTCGCCTCCGCACAACTTCTCCTCGCGCGTCTCGCCGGCAGCCATGGTCAAGGAGAAGACGGCGGCGCTGGAACGCGCGAAGAAGGCGTCGGCGACGGAGAAGGCGAAGGGGAGATCCACCAGTCGCGGCGGGTCTTCGTCTAGATCTCGCCTGCCGAAAGGCTGGGTCCAGGGAGATTGGATCCAATCGACCATCACGGAGACGGATCTCCTCGACATGGCCAACGAGGGCCTGATCCCTCATGGAGCTGCAAGGCTTCCGGGGAAAGAGTGGCAGCCCCAGCCGGAAGAGGGTGAGTGCGTGCTTCTGGCTACCCATGTCGACCGCGGATTTTCTTTGCCGCCGAGCGTTTTCTTCCGTGGTTTCTTGAACTTCTTTGGAGCGCAACTCCACCACTTCACCCCGAATTCTATCGCCTATCTTGCCGCGTTTGTGTCCATGTGTGAGAGTTTTCTGGGTTGTCGACCGCATTGGGGTTTGTTCAAGCACATATTCACGTGTCGCTCTCAGACCGTGAAGAAGGCGAGCCCAGGCGACGAAAAAACCCAAGTTGTCCAAATGTGTGGGGGTCTGGGGATCCAGGTGAGGAACAAGAGCACCTTCCCAGCCATGACATTTCCCGAGTCAGTCAGAGGCTGGCAGTCGACCTGGTTCTACTGCCAGGATCAGCCGACGCCGGGGCAGTCGAGTGGACTCCCTCAGTTCACCATGGGCCGAGTGAACAAGCCCTCCTCTCTGAAGGTGATTCCGGAGGAGAAAGCTGACGTGAAGATGCTGATGGAGCGTGTAGTTCAGTTGGTTCGGGAGGGAGTGACGGGTATGGATCTCCTGGAGGTTTTTCTTAGGCGTCGTATCCAGCCTCTTCAGTTCCGGAGCCATTGCATGTGGTTGTACCGCGGGACTGAGGATGAGACTCGGGTCAATCCAGAAGCAGTCGACGATGCCACTCTGGAAAGGTGGATGGCCGCTGTTACTGGGAACAAGGATAACCCTCGTGGAGCCAGAAGGATTCCTCCACTCGACCACCACAGTGATCCAAACAAGGTATGTCTGCTCCACTTCCCATTGTATTCTTGTCACATTTATTTCTGTTTTCTCTGCCGATCGGTCGACTGATCTTTGTCTTGATGTCTATCAGGTCCTCACTGAGCTGTACTCGATGCCCAATGGAGCACAGGCTCCGACTGAGGAGGGAGAAGCGAGCGGGGGCGAGAGCCAGGAGGAGGAGTGGGACTCGGACGCCGCTGAGGATGATGATGATGATGATGACGATGATGATGATGATGATGAGGACGAAGAAGAGGAGGAGGAGGAGGTCGCACCACCGCGCTCGGAAAGGCGGTCGAAGCTTGTCCATGACCCTGCGACTGAACGTGGCAAGGGGGTTGCGACTGTTACACAGTCGACCAAGCGCCCTCGGACCACCTCTCCGGCGCCGACTGAAAAGGCGTCGAAGCAGCCCAGGGCGGCCCCGTCAAAGCCGACCAAGCTCCTGCCGAAGATGAAGGTGTCCATCCCCACCATATCAGGGTAATCATGCTGCTTAAGTCTTCTTGTTTTGTGCGAACTTTATCTCTGGTTGGCGCTGGAGTTAGTCGACTGATTCTTTGGAGTTGCAGTGCTGCTACTTCCGAGACCTCAGCCCGGGCTGACGACCATGAGATGGAGGACGCAGCAACCTCAAAACCTGGTACTATACTCTTAACACCGTTTCTAGTCGACTGACTCATGATCTCTAATTCTGATTCTTTTCTGTAGCTCCATCCAATGTTGTTATCACTCTCCCTGATGATGATGAAGATGAGGAACCGCTGAAGCACAGAAGGAGTAGGAAAGCGTCTGCCGGCAGGGTGCCCCAGGATGTGACGGTGCCTGAGACTCTGGTCGCGGAGGAGGAGAACACCACTCGACACACTGTGTCCTTCGCAGATCCACTGACGAGTGCTCTGCAGCCCTCCCTCTTCACGACGCACCACGTCCCAGAGGACCAAGCTGGCGCCGCGAAGGAGGCGATACGCCAGGCAGGGATCATGATGGAGCAGTTGAAGACCATCCGGGATGCGAGCCAGGCAGCTTACGACGCCAGTTCCGCCCTTCAAAGCAATGTTCAGGTCAGTCGACCACCGCTTGTTCTGTTAGGATATGCTATCAAAAACTTTTCTTTCCAGAATTTATAGTAATCACCCACTGGGTGTGTCGATTTAAACTCCGTGTTAGCGGGGGCACGCTGAGTGCACCCGCTGGGTGTAGTCCCCAAGGCTAAGGTCGACTGCTGGCAGTCGGCCTTAGGCTTTATAAGTTCAGTCTTTCCGTCATTCGACTATGGCGAATGGATTTCGCAAACCGGTGGGGGCACGCTGAGTGCACCCACTGGGTGTAGTCCCCGAGACTGTGGTCGACTGCTTGTAGTCGATTACAGTCTTAAAGAATACATCTTGTTTTTTTTTGAGGTCGACTGGTCGACTCTATCTTCAATAGGATTAGTGGGGCACGCTGAGTGCACCCACTGGGTGTAGTCCCCGAGACTACGGTCGAATGCTTGTATTCGGCTGTAGTCTTAGAAACGCATGATTTTTCCTTTTCCACTCGGAAGTGAATTATCTTTGACATTTAGTCGATTGATTCTTCGCAGAGATCCTGTGACCTTGCGGCTCGCTACACTGAGCTGGAAAACAAGCACATTCAGCTTAAGCTGGATTTGAAGCTGGTTCAGGAGAATCTGACGAAGGCAAAGGAGGAGACCAAATGTATGTTTGGTGAGACCTCGATGACTGCTTTTTCCCTTTATTTGTTTCAAAATCTGATCTTGCTGTAACTTGCAGGTAAGGTGAAGGAGGCCCAACAGAAAAAAGACCTTGAACTAGCTGAGAAGATCAAGCTTGCTGACGAGAAGTTAGCTTCAGTCACCAAGCTTGAACAAGAAAATACCAATCTGAAAGCTGCTCTTGGGAAGAAAAATGATCTGGAGGCCTTCCTGAGTGGTCTTGCCAAGAAGCTGTTCCTTATGCTTGAAGGTAAACCTTTACGCTCAACAATCATTTTCAACTGTGATTTTTCCATTCGACCATTGCCTTGACTCGGTGATCGCCCTTGCAGAATTTTGTCAAGACTTTGAAGAAGAGACTAGCCGGCTGGAACCAAACCTTGACCCCGTCAATTCTCCGGTGAACGACGAAGTTGCCATGAATGTTTTCCGACTGGAGTCCCGTGTTGCAGCTGTCGTGGACTATCTTGCAAGGCTGAAGGTCGCCACATCTCGCATCGACTCAACGCTCTGGCCCAGGGAGACACTCCAGAACGACCTCGAGTCGCTGATGGCTCGCTTGAACACGGTCCCTGGTCGAGTGCAGGAGTGGAAAAAGTCCTCGGCTCGGTGCGGTGCAGATGTTGCTCTGTGTCTGGCCCGAGTCCACTGCAAAGATGCGCGAGAAGACAAGCTGGCGGCCCTCCGGGTGGCCAACACCAAGAAACACGACTTCAGGTCCTTTATGGAAACTTTCATTGCTGCTGCCACTCGGATCGCAGATGGAAGATCTTGATGAGTTTGTTGCGCCTTCCAGCCCTCCACAGGAGGGGTAAAAAACTTCTTTTAAGCTCGACGCTTTAAATTTGCCTCGGTATGCCGAGTGGAGTTGTAACCGATAAACCTTAACAGGCTTAGCGCCTGAGCACTTTCGGTTCCTTTAGGTATCGTTCCGAACTTGAATTTGATGTTTGAATATGATTGCTTTTGGCTTGAAATGTCTTTTGCAGGTTCAAAGCAAGACGCTCACTGCAGTCGACTTATTCCTTAATCCACTTAGGTGAGCGCTGGGCTGCAGCTAAGCCCTCGAGTGAGAGGTTTGCTCTTCACTCGGTAGGATTTTTATATCTTAGGCGAGCACTAGGCTGCAGCTAAGCCCCCGAGTGAGAGGTTTGCTCTTCACTCGGTAGGATTTTTATATCTTAGGCGAGCACTGGGCTGCAGCTAAGCCCCCGAGCGAGAGGTTTGCTCTTCACTCGGTAGGATTTTTATATCTTAGGCGAGCACTGGGCTGCAGCTAAGCCCCCGAGTGAGAGGTTTGCTCTTCACTAGAGAGGATTTTTATATCTTAGGCGAGCACTGGGCTGCAGCTAAGCCCCCGAGTGAGAGGTTTGCTCTTCACTCGGTAGGATTTTTATATCTTAGGCGAGCACTGGGCTGCAGCTAAGCCCCCGAGTGAGAGGTTTGCTCTTCACTCGGTAGGATTTTTATATCTTAGGCGAGCACTGGGCTGCAGCTAAGCCCCGAGTGAGAGGTTTGCTCTTCACTCGGTAGGATTTTTATATCTTAGGCGAGCGCTGGGCAGCTAAGCCCCCGAGTGAGAGGTTTGCTCTTCACTCGGTAGGATTTTTATATCTTAGGCGAGCGCTGGGCTGCAGCTAAGCCCCCGAGTGAGAGGTTTGCTCTTCACTCGGTAGGATTTTTATATCTTAGGCGAGCACTGGGCTGCAGCTAAGCCCCCGAGTGAGAGGTTTGCTCTTCACTCGGTAGGATTTTTATATCTTAGGCGAGCACTGGGCTGCAGCTAAGCCCCCGAGTGAGAGGTTTGCTCTTCACTCGGTAGGATTTTTATATCTTAGGCGAGCACTGGGCTGCAGCTAAGCCCCCGAGTGAGAGGTTTGCTCTTCACTCGGTAGGATTTTTATATCTTAGGCGAGCACTGGGCTGCAGCTAAGCCCCCGAGTGAGAGGTGTGCTCTTCACTCGGTAGGATTTTTATATCTTAGGCGAGCACTGGCTGCAGCTAAGCCCCTGAGTGGAAGTCTGGCTTACCACTCGGTAGGAATTTTATAACTTAGGCGAGTACTTGGACTGCAGCTAAGCCTCCGAGTGGAAGTCTGGCTTACCACTCAGTAGGATTTTGATAACTTAGGCGAGTACTTGGACTGCAGCTAAGCCTCCGAGTGGAAGTCTGGCTTACCACTCGGTAGGATTTTTATAACTTAGGCGAGTACTTGGACTGCAGCTAAGCCTCCGAGTGGAAGTCTGGCTTACCACTCGGTAGGAATTTTATAACTTAGGCGAGTACTTGGACTGCAGCTAAGCCTCCGAGTGGAAGTCTGGCTTACCACTCGGTAGGATTTTATTTAATCTTAGGCGAAACGGATTCGCAGCTAAGCCTCCGAGTGGGAGTCTGGCTCACCACTCGGTAAGGATTTTTACAAACTTAGGCGAAACGGATTCGCGGCTAAGTCACCCGAGTGGAAGTCTGGCTTACCACTCGGTAGGACTCCAACCCCTCAAACTTCTTTTCCAGCTTCCTCACTGCACTGCAGTATCCAGTCATGGATGGGCTTCTCACGTCCCACTCCTTCATCACTTGGTTGACCACTAAATCTGAATCGCCATAGACCATCAGGCGACGGACGCCGAGTGAAATGGCCATGCGCAATCCGTATAAGAGGGCCTCATACTCTGCCTCATTGTTGGAGGAATCAAAGTGAATCTGGAGCACATATCTGAGCTTATCTCCTCTGGGGGAAACCAGGACAACCCCAGCACCGGAACCATTCAACATCTTAGAGCCATCAAAAAACATGGTCCAATGCTCCGAGTGAACTTCAGTCGGCTACTGCTGTTCAATCCACTCGGCGAGGAAATCTGCTATTGCCTGGGACTTAATGGCTTTCTTTGCCTCAAACTTGATATCAAGGGGAAGAAGTTCAATCGCCCATTTCGCCACTCGACCAGTTGCATCTCTGTTGTGCAAAATCTCTGATAGTGGAGCGTCGCTGACGACTGTGATGGAATGATCAGAGAAATAATGAGCAACCTTCTTTGTGGTCATGTATATTCCATACACAAGCTTCTGATAATGAGGATATCTCTGCTTGGATGGAGTCAAGACTTCAGACAAATAATACACTGGGCGCTGAACTTTGAAAGCTTTTCCTTCTTCTTCCCGCTCGACCGTAAGCACTGTACTGACGACTTGTCCTGTGGCTGCGATATAAAGCAACAGAGGCTCTTTGCTGATTGGAGCAGCAAGCACCGGCTGGGTGGAGAGCAGGGCTTTTAGCTCGGCAAACGCTGCATCAGCTTCTGGAGTCCACTCGAACTTGTCTGCCTTCTTCATTAGTCGGTAAAGAGGCAATGCCTTTTCGCCGAGTCGTGAGATGAATCGACTTAATGCGGCCAAGCATCCAGTAAGCTTCTGGACATCGTGCACTCGCACAGGGCGTTTCATTCGGAGAATAGTGCCGATCTTTTCTGGATTAGCGTCGATCCCTCGCTCGGAAACAAGAAAACCGAGTAACTTGCCACCGGGAACTCCGAATGTGCACTTTGATGGATTGAGCTTGATATCATACCTTCTGAGGTTGGCAAATGTTTCGGCGAGGTCAGCGAGCAGGTCGGAACCTTTTCGTGACTTGACGACGATATCATCCATATACGCTTCCACATTCCGACTGATTTGAGTGAGTAGACACTTCTGAATCATTCGCATAAATGTGGCTCCGGCATTCTTGAGGCCGAATGGCATGGTGATATAGCAGAAGCACCCGAATGGAGTGATGAAAGCTGTTTTTACCTCGTCGGGTCCGTACAGACGGATCTGGTGGTACCCGGAGTAGGCGTCTAGAAAAGACAATCTCTCACATCCCGCCGTCGAGTCAACAATTTGATCTATGCGAGGGAGAGGAAAATGATCTTTCGGGCAGGCCCGGTTGATGTGCTTGAAATCAATGCACATTCGGAGCGATTTGTCCTTCTTAGGAACCATGATGACATTAGCGAGCCATTCGGAGTGGTATATCTCTCGGATAAATCCTGCCACCAACAGTCGAGCCACTTCCTCACCAATGGCTTTTCTCTTCTGGACGGCGGACCGCCGAAGATGCTCTTTGACTGGTTTTGCTGATGAGTCGACTCTTAGGCGATGCTCAGCCAGTCCCCTGGGAACACCTGTCATGTCAGCGGGCTTCCATGCAAAAATGTCCCAGTTCTCACGGAGGAACTGGATGAGCGCTTCTTCCTATTTCGGGTCGAGTGTTGTGGAGATGTGGGTCGGGGCTGCATCGGGGTCGGTCGGGTGAATGTGAACAGGCTTCGTCTCACCGGACGACTGAAATGCAGATTCTATGGCGGGTTTCTTGGATCGCAGCAAATCACTCGGATCTGCGTTTTGCTTGTATTCTTCAAACTCGACCGCTGTCACCTGGGAATCAGCAATCTTTGAGCCCTTTTGAAAGCACTCTTCTGCCTTTTTTCCGATCACCGGTGACAGTGACCACTCCTTTGGGGCTGGGCATCTTCAATTTGAGGTACACGTAACATGGTCGAGCCATGAACCGTGCATAAGCTGGTCTCCCCAAAATGGCATGATATGCACTCTGAAAATCCACGACCTCAAACGTCAACTTCTCTTTGCGAAAATGTTTCGAATCACCAAACACCACGTCCAGAGCTATTTGGCCGAGTGACTCGGCTTTCTTCCCTGGTATAACTCCATGAAAGCTCATGTTACTGGTGCTCAGTCGGGACATCGGAATGCCCATTCCTTTCAGTGTGTCTGCATACAACAAATTCAGCCTGCTACCACCGTCCATCAGCACTTTTGTCAGTCGAGTGCCTTCGACAACTGGATCGACCACCAAAGCTTGCCTCCCAGGGGTGGCAATATGAGTCGGGTGATCAGATTGGTCGAATGTGATGGGTGTTTGGGACCATCTCAGATAATTTGCTTTTGCTGGGGTAACCATGTTCACCTCGCGGTTAATGACTTTCAATCGACTCTTGCTTTCCACATCTGCAAAGATCATCAGAGTGGAGTTGACATGCGGATATCCTTCCTCACTGTCCTCCTTGTCTTCGGCCTTGTCCGACTCCTTTTCCTTGTCTTTAGACTGTTTTCCTTGAAACTGCTGGATCAGGAGTCGACATTGGCGAGTGGTATGCTTTGGGTAAATGATATTCCCCTCTTCGTCTTTCTTCGTGTGGATGTGACACGGCATATCCATCACGTCGTTCCCTTCTTTATCCTTTACCTTCTTAGGGTTCCAGGATCCTTTTGGTTTCCCTTTAAACTTTCCATGAGTCACGGCCAGAGCCTCTCCAGGAGCTGCCGGTTCAGCCTTCCGCTTCTGTTTCCGACTGGTGTTTCCCTTCTCCGACTGGCTCGGCTTGTGCTTGCCGCTTCGGAGTCGGTCTTCTTCTTCGCTGTTGGCGTACTTGGTAGCAATTTCCATCATCCGACTCAAGGTCATGTCTCCGGTTCGACCAAATTTCAAACTTAATTCTCTGTTCTTGACACCATCCTTGAAGGCGCAAACTGCCTGATGATCAGACACATTCTCCACAGTATGGTGCAAAGTGATCCATCTCTGAATATACTCCCTGAGAGTCTCATTGGTCTTATGCACGCAGACTTGCAGCTCCGTCAATCCAGCCGGTCGCTTGCAAGTTCCTTCAAACGTTCTGACGAACACTCGGGACAGATCTTCCCAAGTGTAAATGCTGCTAGGAGGTAACTGATTCAACCACGCTCTGGCAGAACCTTCCAACATGAGGGGCAAATGCTTCATGGTCACCTCGTCATTCCCACCACCAATCTGAACCGCCACTCGGTAGTCCTCAAGCCAAGTTTCAGGCTTAGACTCACCGGTGAACTTGCTGACTCCTGTTGCCAACCTGAAATTGGGAGGAATCACTGCGGCTCTGATAGCTCTGCTGAAACATTCCGGACCAGAAACGTGCACTCGACTGCTCGTGGGCGCATCTCTGTCGAGTCCACCTCGATGGGCTCTGTTCCGGTCGACCAAGCCTTGCACGATAATGGATCGCGCGTCGAAGCCTGGTTCTCTGGGGTCGACTGGAACTCTTCGCCCCGCACTGAGCTGACGTCTGTCATCTTGCTGCTGAGGAGCGTAAGACCCACCCCTCGGAGGGGAAGTGGGCACTCGACGCCTATCATCTCGGTCGTGTCGGTCTCCATATTGGTCTCGCCGATTCTCGCGCCCTTCACGTCGCGGAGGCGATCTGGGACTGTGAGCCGACTGAACCGTATTCGCAGCGACGGATCGACTGTGAATTCTGTTGCGCGACTGCGACACGGCTGAATTCTGATCTCCTGCTGCCCGGAGCAGATCCCTGATCTGCATCAAGCCTCTGCCAGCTTCCGACTGAGAGGGCTGGATGGACTCTGCTATACGGGCGCAGCTGCTAAATTCTGGATTGGGGTTCGATATACCTGAGTCGGCGGGAAGAGTTGACGTCGATTGGCGTCGGGAACTCGTTGCCGCGCGCGCTCGTCGAGTGCTCGCTGAAGATTCTCCAGGCGAGCGTGTTCGACCAAATTGGCCAAACGTGCCTCCTCCAAGGTGCGAGCCTCGGGGGTTTCTCCTGCGATGGGAGTATGCAGGGCATCCATGTTCTTGTGGCGAAGTTCCTCTCTTTGTAGAGAGTCGAGTGGCTCGGGCTGGTACTCTTCGTGGTCTCGTGCGGGGTCGCCTCCGTCGCCTGCCCCACCATCACGGGCGAAGCCAGGGGGGCTGCGAGGCTCGTCGACCATCAGGATTTCCGCTGCTGGATCACTGCTATCGCATTCGGATGCAGTCTCTACGGAGCTAGTCGACAGATCGAATAGGCCGTAGAGAGATTCGTCGAGCTCGATTGCCGCAACTTGGGTGGTGGCCGTCTGGCGAGCCACCGCGTGTCTCACCCACCGCTGAAGCCTCGACCGACCCGAGCGCTTGCGCTGGCGGGAGACCGGGAGGGTGGTCGATAGGGGAGTCGACCGATATGGGGTCGACGGTTGCCGCAGCAGAACGCCGCGGACACATGCGCGAAAATGCGTCGCACCGCGGACGGGGAGCGCATCGACGTCGAGTGGAGCCTCCTGGAGCCAGGCGGAGTCGTCGGCGACGAAGGTGAGAGCACCGAGACGAATCTCTCGACCCTCGACCAAAACTCCAGCAGCTACCATGATGAAAGTACTCGGAAGAATAGCAACTTCTCCACAAAATCGCTAAAACACCGACCCCAAGGTGGGCGCCAACTGTCGTGGATCTAAATCTGACAGTAGAGTGGGGGTAGGTATGGAGAGGCAAGGTCCTAGCTATGGAGAGGTTGTAAACACAAGAGATGTATGAGTTCAGGCCCTTCTCGGAGGAAGTAAAAAGCCCTACGTCTCGGAGCCCGGAGGCGGTCGAGTGGATTATGTGTATATGGATTACAGGGTGCCGAACCCCTCTGCCTGTGGAGGGGGGTGGCTTATATAGAGTGCGCCAGGACCCCAGCCAACCCACGTAATGAAGGGTTTAAGGTACATTAAGTCCGGGGCGTTACTGGTAACGCCCCACATAAAGTGTCTTTACTATCATAAAGTCTACTTAATTACAGACCGTTGCAGTGCAGAGTGCCTCTTGACCTTCTGGTGGTCGAGTGAGTCTTCGTGGTCGAGTCCTTCAAGTCAGTCGAGTGAGTCCCTCGTAGGTCGACCGGAAGGTGATCTCTTCTAAGGGTGTCCTTGGGCAGGGTACTTAGATCAGGTCTGTGACCCTACCCTAGGTACATGACTCCATCACCGGCCGCCTCCCCCCTTGCTCCTTTATATACGGGGGCAGGGGGCACCCCATGGACACAACAATTGATCATTGATCTCTTAGCCGTGTGCGGTGCCCCCCTCCACCATATTCCACCTCGGTCATATCATAGCGGTGCTTAGGCGAAGCCCTGCGTCGGTAGCAACATCATCACTGTCACCACGCCGTCGGGCTGACGGAACTCTCCCGTGAAGCTCTGCTGGATCGGAGTTCGCGGGACGTCATCGAGCTGAACGTGTGCTGAACTCGGAGGTGCCGTGCGTTCGGTACTTGGATCGGTCGGATCGTGAAGACGTTCAACTACATCAACCGCGTTGTGCTAACGCTTCCGCTTTCGGTCTACGAGGGTACGTGCACAACACTCTCCCCTCCCGTTGCTATGCATCACCATGATCTTGCGTGTGCGTAGTTTTTTTTGAAATTACTATGTTCCCCAACAGTGGCATCCGAGCCTAGGTTTGATGCGTTGATGTTGTGCACGAGTAGAACACAAGTGAGTTTTGGGCGATATAAGTCATACTGCTTACCAGCATGTCATATTTTGGTTCGGCGGTATTGTTGGACGAAGCGGCCTGGACCGACATTACGCGTACGCTTATGCGAGACAGGTTCTACCGACGTGCTTTGCACACAGGTGGCTGGCGGGTGTCAGTTTCTCCAACTTTAGTTGAACCAAGTGTGGCTATGCCTAGTCCTTGCGAAGGTTAAAACATCACCAACTTGACAAAATATCGTTGTGGTTTTGATGCGTAGGTAAGAACGGTTCTTGCTAAGTCTGTAGCAGCCACGTAAAACTTGCAACAACAAAGTAGAGGACGTCTAACTTGTTTTTGCAGGGCATGTTGTGATGTGATATGGTCAAGACATGATGCTAAATTTTATTGTATGAGATGATCATGTTTTGTAACCGAGTTATCGGCAACTGGCAGGAGCCATATGGTTGTCGCTTTATTGTATGTAATGCAATTGCACTGTAATGCTTTACTTTATCACTAAGCGGTAGCGATAGTCGTGGAAGCATAAGATTGGCGAGACGACAACGATGCTACGATGGTGATCAAGGTGTCACGCCGGTGACGATGGTGATCATGACGGTGCTTCAGGAGATGGAGATCACAAGCACAAGATGATGATGGCCATATCATATCACTTATATTGATTGCATGTGATGTTTATCTTTTATGCATCTTATCTTGCTTTGATTGACGGTAGCATTATAAGATGATCTCTCACTAAATTTCAAGATAAAAGTGTTCTCCCTGAGTATGCACCGTTGCCAAAGTTCGTCGTGCCCAGACACCATGTGATGATCGGGTGTGATAAGCTCTACGTCCATCTACAACAGGTGCAAGCCAGTTTTGCACACGCAGAAATACTCGGGTTAAACTTGACGAGCCTAGCATATGCAGATATGGCCTCGGAACACCGAAGATCGAAAGGTCGAGCGTGAATCATATAGTAGATATGATCAACATAATGATGTTCACCATTGAAAACTACTCCATTTCACGTGATGATCGGTTATGGTTTAGTTGATATGGATCACGTGATCACTTAGATGATTAGAGGGATGTCTATCTAAGTGGGAGTTCTTAAAGTAATATGATTAATTGAACTTAAATTTATCATGAACTTAGTCCTAGTAGTATTAACATATCTATGTTGTAGATCAATAGCTCGCGTTTAGCTCCTCTGTTTTATTTTTGATATGTTCCTAGAGAAAACCAAGTTGAAAGGTGTTAGTAGCAATGACGCGGATTGGATCCGTGATCTGAGGTTTATCCTCATTGCTGCACAGAAGAATTATGTCCTTGATGCACCGCTAGGTGACAAACCTATTGCAGGAGCAGATGCAGATGTTATGAACGTTTGGCTAGCTCAATATGATGACTACTTGATAGTTTAGTGCACCATGCTTAAACAACTTAGAATCGGGACTTCAAAGACGTTTTGAACGTCATGGACCATATGAGATGTTCCAGGAGTTGAAGTTAATATTTCAAGCAAATACCCGAGTTGAGAGATATGAAGTCTCCAACAAGTTCTATAGCAAAAAGATGGAGGAGAATAGCTCAGGCAGTGAGCATGTGCTTAGATTGTCTGGGTACTACAATCGCTTGAATCAAGTGGAAGTTAATCTTCCAGATAAAATAGTGATTGACAGAATCTCTAGTCACCATCACCAAGTTAGCAGAACTTCGTGATGAACTATAATATGCAAGGGATAACGGAAACGATTCCCGAGCTTTTCATGATTATGAAATCGATGAAGGTAGAAATCAAGAAAGAGCATCAAGTGTTGATGATTAACAAGACCACTAGTTTCAAGAAAAGGGCAAAGGGAAAGAAAGGGAACTTCAAGAAGAACGGCAAGCAAGTTGCTGCTTAGGTGAAAAACCCAAGTCTGGACCTAAGCCTGAAACTGAGTGCTTCTACTACAAAGGGACTGGTCATTGGAAGCGGAACTACCCCAAGTATTTGGCGGATAAGAAGGATGGCAAAGTGAACAAAGGTATATTTGATATACAAATTATTGATGTGTATTTTACTAGTGTTCGTAGCAACTCCTCGGTATTTGATACTGGTTCAGTTGCTAAGAGTAGTAACTCGAAATGGGAGTTGCAGAATGAACAGAGACTAGTTAAGGGTGAAGTGACGATGTGTGTTGGAAGTGGTTCCAAGATTGATATGATCATCATCGCACACTCCCTATACTTTCAGGATTAGTGTTGAACCTAAATAAGTGTTATTTGGTGTTTGCATTGAGCATGAGTATGATTTGATCATGTTTATTGCAAAACGGTTATTCATTTAAGTTAGAGAATAATTGTTGTTCTGTTTACATGAATAAAACCTTCTATGGTCATACACCCAATGAAAATGGTTCGTTGGATCTTGATCGTAGTGATACACATATTCATAATATTGAAGCCAAAAGATGCAAAGTTAATAATGATAGTGCAACTTATTTGTGGCACTGCCGTTTAGGTCATATTGGTGTAAATCGCATGAAGAAACTCCATGCTGATGGGATTTTGGAATCACTTGATTATGAATCACTTGATGCTTGCGAATATGCCTTATGGGCAAGATGACTAAAACTCCGTTCTATGGAACAATGGAGCAAGCAACTGGCTTATTGGAAATAATACATACTGATGTATGCGTTCCGATGACTGTTAAGGCTCGCGGCGGGTATCGTTATTTTCTGACCTTCACAGATGATTTGAGTAGATATGGGTATATCTACTTGATGAAACATAAATCTGAAACATTTGAACAGTTCAAAGAATTTCAGAGTGAAGTGGAAAATCATCATGACAAGAAAATAAGGTTTCTATGATCTGATCGCGGAGACGAATATTTGTGTTATGAGTTTGGTCTTCAATTAAAACAATGTGGAATAGTTTCACAAAATCATGCCACCTGGAACACCACAACATAATGGTGTGTCTGAACGTCATAACCGTACTATTATTGGATATAGTGCAATCTATGATGTTTCTTACTGATTAATCACTATAGTTTTGGGTTTATGCATTAGTGACAGCTGCATTCATGTTAAAAAGGGAACCATCTAAATCCGTTGAGGCGACACCGTATGAACTGTGCTTTGGCAAGAAACCAAAGTTGTCATTTCTTAAAGTTTGAGGTTGCAATGCTTATGTGGAAAAGTTTCAACCTGATAAGCTCAAACCCAAATCGGAGAAGTGCGTCTTCATAGGATACCCAAAAGAAAATGTTGGGTACACCTTCTATCAAAGATCCAAAGGCAAGTTATTCATTGCTGAGAATGGATCCTTTCTAGAGAAGGAGTTTCTCTTGAAAGAAGTGAGTGGGAGGAAAGTAGAACTTGATGAGGTAACTGTACCTGCTCCCTTATTGGAAAGTAGTTCATCACAGAAATCTGTTTCTGTAACTCCTACACCAATTAGTGAGGAAGCTAATGATGATGATCATGTAACTTCAGATCAAGTTACTACCGAACCTCATAGGTAAACCAGAGTGAGATCCGCACCAGAGTGGTATGGTAATCATATTCTGAAGGTCATGTTACTTGACCATGATGAACCTATGAACTATGAGGAAGCGATGGTGAGCCCAGAATTCCGCAAAATGGCTTGAGGCCATGAAATCTGAGATGAGATCCATGTGTGAGAACAAAGTATGGACTTTGATTGACTTACCCAATGATCGACAAGCAATTGAGAATAAATGGATCTTCAAGAAGAAGACTGACGCTGACGGTAATGTTACTGTCTACAAAGCTCGACTTGTTGCAAAAGGTTTTTGACTAGTTCAAGGGATTGACTACGATGAGACCTTCTCACCCGTAGCAATGCTTAAGTCTGTCCGAACCATGTTAGGAATTGCTGCATTTTATGATTATGAAATTTGGCAAATGGATGTTAAAACTGCATTCCTGAATGGATTTCTGGAAGAAGAGTTGTATATGATGCATCCAGAAGGTTTTGTCGATCCAAAGGGAACTAACAAAGTGTGCAAGCTCCAGCGATCCATTTATGAACTGGTGCAAGCCTCTCGGAGTTGGAATAAACGCTTTGATAGTGTGATCAAAGCATTTGGTTTTGTACAGACTTTTGGAGAAGCCTGTATTTACAAGAAAGTGAGTGGGAGCTCTATAGCATTTCTGATATTATATGTGGATGACATATTATTGATTGGAAATGATATAGAATTTCTGGATAGCATAAAGGGATATTTGAATAAGAGTTTTTCAAAGAAAGACCTCGGTGAAGCTGCTTACATATTGAGCATCAAGATCTATAGAGATAGATCAAGACGCTTGATAAGTTTTTCAATGAGTACATACCTTGGCAAGATTTTGAAGTAGTTCAAAATGGAACAGTCAAAGAAGGAGTTCTTACCTGCGTTACAAGGTGTGAAGTTGAGTAAGACTCAAAACCCGACCACGGCAGAAGATAGAGAGAGAATGAAAGTCATTCCCTATGCCTCAGCCATAGGTTCTATAAAGTATGCCATGCTGTGTACCAGACCTATTGCATACCCTGCCCTGAGTTTGGCAAGGGAGTACAATAGTGATCTAGGAGTAGATCACTGGACATTGGTCAAAATTATCCTTAGTGGAATAAGGATATGTTTCTCGATTATGGAGGTGACAAAAGGTTCGTCGTAAAGGGTTACGTCAATGCAAGTTTTGACACTGATCCAGATGACTCAAAGTCTCAATCTGGATACATATTGAAAGTGGGAGCAATTAGCTAGAGTAGCTCCGTGCAGAGCATTATAGACATAGAAATTTGCAAAATACTTACGGATCTGAATGTGACAGACCCGTTGACTAAAATTATCTCACAAGCAAAACATGATCACACCTTAGTACTCTTTGGGTGTTAATCACATAGCGATGTGAACTAGATTACTGACTCTAGTAAACCCTTTGGGTGTTGGTTACATGTCGATGTGAACTATGGGTGTTAACCACATAGAGATGTGAACTATTGATGTTAAATCACATGGTGATGTGAACTAGATTATTGACTCTAGTGCAAGTGGGAGACTAAAGGAAATATGCCCTAGAGGCAATAATAAAGTTATTATTTATTTCCTTATTTCATGATAAATGTTTATTATTCATGCGAGAATTGTATTAACCGGAAACATGATACATGTGTGAATACATAGACAAACAGAGTGTCACTAGTATGCCTCTACTTGACTAACTCGTTGATCAAAGATGGTTATGTTTCCTAGCCATAGACATGAGTTGTCATTTGATTAATGGGATCACATCATTAGGAGAATGACGTGATTGACTTGACCCATTCCGTTAGCTTAGCACTCGATTGTTCAGTATGTTGCTATTGCTTTCTTCATGACTTATACATGTTCCTATGACTATGAGATTATGCAACCCCTGTTTACCAGAGGAACACTTTGTGTGCTACCAAACGTCACAACGTAACTGGGTGATTATAAAGGTGCTCTACAGGTGTCTCCAAAGGTACATGTTGGGTTGGCGTATTTCGAGATTAGGATTTGTCACTCCGATTGTCGGAGAGGTATCTCTAGGCCCTCTCGGTAATGCACATCACTTAAGCCTTGCAAGCAATGCAACTAATGAGTTAGTTGCGAGATGATGTATTACGGAACGAGTAAAGAGACTTGCCGGTAACGAGATTGAACTAGGTATTAAGATATCGATGATTGAATCTTGGGCAAGTAACATACCGATGACAAAGGGAACAACGTATGTTGTTATGCGGTTTGACCGATAAAGATCTTCGTAGAATATGTGGGAGCCAATATGAGCATCCAGCTTCCGCTATTGGTTATTGACCGGAGACGTGTCTCGGTCATGTCTACATTGTTCTCGAACCCGTAGGGTCCGCACGCTTAAAGTTTCGATGACAGTTATATTATGAGTTTATGAGTTTTGATGTACCGAAGGAGTTCGGAGTCCCGGATGAGATCGGGAACATGACAAGGAGTCTCGAAATGGTCGAGACGTAAAGATCGATATATTGGACGACTATATTCGGACATCAGAAAGGTTCCGAGTGATTCGGGTATTTATCGGAGTACCGGAGAGTTAGGGGAATTCGCCGGGGAGTATATGGGCCTTATTGGGCCATACGAGAATAGAGGAGACATGCCAAAAGGAAGGAGGCGCGCGGCCCCCCTCTGGTCCGAATTGGACAAGGGGTGCAGCCCCCTTTTCCTTCTTCCTCTCCTCCTCTTTCCTTCTCTCCTACTCCAACAAGGAAAGGAGGAGTCCTACTCCCGCCCTTGATGCGCCCTCCTCCTAGGCCGGCCGCCTCCCCCCTTGCTCCTTTATATACGGGGGCAGGGGGCACCCCATGGACACAACAATTGATCGTTGATCTCTTAGCCGTGTGCGGTGCCCCCCTCCACCATATTCCACCTCGGTCATAATATAGCGGTGCTTAGGCGAAGCCCTGCGTCGGTAGCAACATCATCACTGTCACCACGCCGTCGTGCTGACGGAACTCTCCCGTGAAGCTCTGCTGGATCGGAGTTCGCGGGACGTCATCGAGCTGAACGTGTGCTGAACTCGGAGGTGCCGTGCGTTCGGTACTTGGATCGGTCGGATCGTGAAGACGTTCGACTACATCAACCGCGTTGTGCTAACGCTTCCGCTTTCGGTCTACGAGGGTACGTGGACAACACTCTCCCCTCTCGTTGCTATGCATCACCATGATCTTGCGTGTGCGTAGGAATTTTTTTTGAAATTACTACGTTCCCCAACACTTTGGTCCTACCCTCCCGTGGCAGCGGGGTCCTAATAGAGTACCGGACCAAAGCATTAACACATAGTGAATACATGAACTCCTCAAACTACGGTCATCACCGGAAGTGGTCCCGATTATTGTCACTTCGGGGTTGCCGGATCATAACACATAGTAGGTGACTATAGACTTGCAAGATAGGATCAAGAACTCTCATATATTGATGAAAACATAATAGGTTCAGATCTGAAATCATGGCACTCGGGCCCTAGTGACAAGCATTAAGCATAGCAAAGTCATAGCAACATCAATCTCAGAACATAGTGGATACTAGGGATCAAGCCCTAACAAAACTAACTCGATTACATGATAAATCTGATCCAACCCATCACCGTCCAGCAAGCCTACGATGGAATTACTCACGCACGGCGGTGAGCATCATGAAATTGGTGATGAAGGAAGGTTGATGATGACGATGGCGACGAATTCCCCTCTCCGGAGCCCCGAACGGACTCCAGATCAGCCCTCCCGAGAGAGTTTAGGGCTTGGCGGCGGCTCTGTATCGTAAAACGTGATGAATCCTTCACTCTGATTTTTTTCTCTCCGAACACGAATATATAGAGTTGGAGTTGAGGTCGGAGGAGCTCTAGGGGGCCCACGAGGTAGGGGGGCGCGCCCCCACCCTCGTGGCTAGGGTGTGGGCCCCCTGGTCTTGATCTTTTGCCAATATGTTTTATTATTTCCAAAAATAATCTTCGTGAAGTTTCAGGTCATTCCGAGAACTTTTGTTTATGCACATAAATAACACCATGGCAATTCTACTGAAAACAGCGTCAGTCCGGGTTAGTTCCATTCAAATCATGCAAGTTAGAGTCCAAAACAAGGGCAAAAGTGTTTGGAAAAGTAGATACGGTGGAGACGTATCATCTTGCTATTAGTAGTCATGTGAATTTGGTATTCGTTCGATATTTTGATGAGATGTATGTTGTCATCCCTCTAGTGGTGTCATGTGAACATCGACTACATGACACTTCACCATTGTTTGGTCCTAGAGGGGGCATTGGGAAGTAATAAGTAGATGATGGGTTTCTAGAGTGACAGAAGCTTAAACCCTAATTTATGCGTTGCTTCGTAAGGGGCTGATTTGGATCCATATGTTTCATGCTATGGTTATGTTTACCTTAATACTTCTGTTGTAGTTGTGGATGCTTGCAATAGGGGTTAATCATAAGTGGGATGCTTGTCCAAGTAAGGACAGCACCCAAGCACTGGTCCACCCACATATCAAATTATCAAAGTACCGAACGCGAATCATATGATCGTGATGAAAACTAGCTTGATGATAATTCCCATGTGTCCTCGGGAACGCTTTCCTTCATATAAGAGTTTGTCCAGGCTTGTCCTTTGATATAAAAAGGATTGGGCCATCTTGCTGCACCTTATTTACTTTTATTACTTGCTACCCGTTACAAATTACCTTATCACAAAACTATCTATTACCGATAATTTCAGTGCTTGCAGAGAATACCTTACTGAAAACCGCTTATCATTTACTTCTGCTCCTCGTCGGGTTCGACACTCTTACTTATCGAAAAGGCTACGATAGATCCCTACACTTGTGGGTCATCAAGACTCTTTTTTGGCACTGTTGCCGGGGAGTGAAGCGCCTTTGGTAGGTGAAATTTGGTAAGGAAAAATTTATATAGTGTGCTGAAATTTACTCTCACTTGTTACTATGGAAAGTAATCCTTTGAGGGGCTTGTTCGGGGTATCTTCACCCCGACCGGTAGAGCAAATAGTTGCTCCTCAACCTATTGGACTTACTGAAAATGAAAATGTTTACTTCGAAATTCCTTCGGGTATGATAGAGAAACTGCTAGCTAATCCTTTTGCAGGAGATGGAACATTGCATCCCGACTTACACTTAATCTATGTGGATGAAGTTTGTGGGTTATTTAAGCTTGCAGGTATGCCCGATGATGTTATCAAGAAGAAGGTGTTCCCTTTATCTTTGAAGGGAGATGCATTGACATGGTATAGGCCACGTGATGATATGGGATCATGGGACTACAAACGGTTGAAATTGGAATTCCATCAGAAGTTTTATCCTATGCATGTTGTTCATCGTGATCTTAATTATATATATAATTTTTGGCCTCGCGAAGGAGAAAGCATCGCTCAAGCTTGGGGGAGGCTTAATTAAATGTTATATTCATGCCCCAATCATGATCTCTCAAGAGAAATGATTATTCAAAACTTTTATGCTCGGCTTTCTGACAACAATAGCTCCATGCTCGATACTTCTTGTACTGGTTCCTTTATGATGAAGACTATTGAATACAAATGGAATTTATTGGAGAGAATTAAACGCAATTCTCAAGATTGGGATCTCGACAAAGGTAAAGAGTCAGGTATAACACCTAAGTTTGATTGTGTTAAATCTTTTATGGATACCAAAGTTTTTCGTAAATTTAGCACTAAATATGGACTTGCCTATGAGATAGTAGCTTCTTTCTGTGAATCCTTCGCTACTCATGTTGATCTCCCCAAGGAGAAGTGGTTTAAATATAATCCTCCCATTGAAACAAAAGTAGTTGCACCTATTAAAGTTGAAGAAAAGACTATCACTTATAATGATCCTGTTGTTCCCACTACTTATGTTGAGAAACCACCTTTCCTTGTTAGAATAAAGGATCATGCTAAAGCTTCAACTGTGGTTCATAAAAGTAATATTAGAACTTATACACCTCCTGATCAAGTTAAAGTTGAACCTAATATTGCTATTGTTAAAGATCTCCTGGCTGATAATATCGATGGGCATGTTATTTATTTCTGTGATGAGACTGCTAGAATTGCTAAACCTGGTGCTAAAGATAAACATAGACCTATGGTAGGCATGCCTGTTATTTCTGTTAAAATAGGAGATCATTGTTATCATGGCTTGTGTGATATGGGTGCTAGTGCCAGTGCAATACCTATTTCCTTATACAACGAAATTATGCATGATATTTCACCAGCTGAGACAGAAGGTATTGATGTTACCATTAAGCTTGCTAATAGAGATACTATTTCACCAATTGGGATTGTTAGAGACGTTGAAGTCTTGTGTGGGAAGGCTAAATATCTTGCTGATTTTCTTGTTCTTGGTTCCCCTCAAGATAGCTTTTGTCCCATTATATTTGGTAGACCCTTCTTGAACACTGTTAATGCTAAGATAGATTGAAAGAAGGATGTTGTTACTATTGGTTTGGATGATATGTCTCATGAGTTTAATTTTTTCTAAATTTCGTAGACAACCCCATGATAAAGAATTGCCTAGTAAAGATGAAATTATTGGTCTTGCTTCTATTGCTGTGCCTCCTAATGATCCTTTAGAACAATATTTGCTACACCATGTGAATGATATGTTTATGAATGAAAGAAGGGAAATAGATGAAGTATTCTTTAAACAGGGACCTATTCTGAAACACAATTTGCTTGTTGAAATCCTATGGGATCCTCCTCCACCCAAGGGTGATCCCGTGTCTGAGCTTAAACCATTACCTAATACTCTTAAATATTCTTATCTTGATGAAAAGAAAATATATCCTGTTATTATTAGTGCTAACCTTTCAGAGAAGGAGGAAGAGAAATTATTGAAAACTCTGAAGAAGCACCGTTCTGCTATTGGATACACTCTTGATGATCTTAAGGGCATTAGTCCCACTCTATGTCAACACAAAATAAATTTGAAGGAAGTCGCCAAACCAGTTATTGATCATCAACAATGGCTGAATCCTAAGATGAAAGAAGTGAGATGTGAAGAAACTAATCTTGTCTTGAATTGGGAGAAGTGCCACTTTATGGTTAATGAAGGTATTGTCTTGGGGCATAAAATTTCTGAAAGAGGTATTGAAGTTGACAAAGCTAAAGTTGATGCTATTGAAAAGATGCTGTGTCCCAAGGACATCAAAGGTATAAGAAGTTTTCTGGGTCATGCCGGTTTTTATAGGAGGTTCATTAAGGACTTCTCAAAAATTTCCCGGCCTCTGACTAATCTATTACAAAAAGATATTCCTTTTGTTTTTGATGATGATTGCGTAGAAGCATTTGAAATACTTAAGAAAGCATTGATTTCCGCACCTATTGTTCAACTACCTGATTGGAATTTACCCTTTGAAATTATGTGTGATGCTAGTGATTATGTTGTAGGTGCTGTTCTAGGGCAAAGAGTTGATAAGAAATTAAATGTTATTCAATATGCAGCAAGACTGTAGACAATGCCCAGAGAAATTGTGCTACTACTGAAAAGGAATTTATAGCAGTTGTATTTGCTTGTGATAAATTCAGACCTTATATTGTTGATTCTAAAGTAACTATTCACACTAATCATGCTGCTATTAAATACCTTATGGAAAAGAAAGATGCTAAACCTAGACTTATTAGATGGGTTCTCTTGCTGCAAGAATTTGATTTGCATATTATTGATAGAAAGGGAGCTGAGAACCCCGTTGCAGACAACCTGTCTAGGTTAGAAAATGTTCTTGATGACCCACTACCTATTGATGATAGCTGTCTTGATGAACAATTAAATGTCATAAATGCTTCTCGAACTGCTCCATGGTATGCTGATTATGCTAATTATATTGTTGCTAAATTTATACCACCTAGTTTCACATACCAGCAAAAGAAAAAGTTCTTCTATGATTTGAGACATTACTTTTGGGATGACCCACGTCTTTATAAAGGAGGAGTAGATGGTATTATTAGAAGTTGTGTACCTGAGCATGAACAGGAACATATCCTACGCAAGTGTCACTCCGAGGCTTATGGAGGACACCGTGCTGGAGATAGAACTGCACATAAGGTATTGCAATCCGGTTTTTATTGTCCTACTCTCTTCAAGGATGCCCGTAAGTTTGTCTTGTCTTGTGATGAATGTCAAAGAATTGGTAATATTAGTAGACGTCAAGAAATGCCTATGAATTATTCACTGGTTATTGAACCATTTGATGTTTGGGGCTTTGATTGTATGGGACCTTTTCCTTCCTCTAACGGGTATACACATATTTTAGTCATTGTTGATTACATTACTAAGTGGGTAGAAGCTATTCCAACTAGTAGTGCTGATCATAACACCTCTATTAAGATGCTTAAAGAAGTTATTTTTCTGAGGTTTGGAGTCCTGCTACCTCTTGAGCACTGCGTTGGTTTTCCCTTGAAGAGGAAAGGGTGATGCAGCAGAGCAGGGTAAGTATTTCCCTCAGTTTTTGAGAACCAAGGTATCAATCCAGTAGGAGGCCACGCACGAGTCCCTCGCACCTACACAAACAAATAAACTCCTCGCAACCAACGCGATAAAGGGGTTGTCAATCCCTTCACGGTCACCTACTAGAGTGAGATCTGATAGATATGATAAGATAATATTTTCGGTATTTTTATGATAAGGAGAAATAAAGATGCAAGTAAAATAAATGGCAAAGGAAATAACTAAGTATTGGAAGATTAATATGATGGAAAATAGACCCGGGGGCCATAGGTTTCACTAGTGGCTTCTCTCGAGAGCATAAGTATTACGGTGGGTGAACAAATTACTGTTGAGCAATTGACAGAATTGAGCATAGTTATGAGAATATCTAGGTATGATCATGTATATAGGCATCACGTCCGAGACAAGTAGACCGACTCCTGCCTGCATCTACTACTATTACTCCACACATCGACCGCTATCCAGCATGCATCTAGAGTATTAAGTTCAAGAGAACAGGGTAACGCTTTAAGCAAGATGACATGATGTAGAGGGATAAACTCATGCAATATGATATAAACCCCATCTTGTTATCTTCGATGGCAATAATACAATACGTGCCTTGATGACCCTACTGTCACTGGGAGAGGACACCGCAAGATTGAACCCAAAGCTAAGCACTTCTGCCATTGGAAGAAAGATCAATCTAGTAGGCCCAACCAAACTGATAATTCAAAGAGACTTGCAAAGATAACCAATCATACATAAAAGAATTCAGAGAAGATTCAAATATTGTTCATAGATAAACTTGATCATAAACCCACAATTCATCGATCTCAACAAACACACCGCAAAAGAAGATTACATCGAATAGATCTCCACAAGAGAGGGGGAGAACTTTGTATTGAGATCCAAAAAGAGAGAAGAAGCCATCTAGCTAATAACTATGGACCTGAAGGTCTGAAGTAAACTACTCACACATCATCGGAGAGGCTATGGTGTTGATGTGGAAGCCCTTCGTGATCGATACCCCCTCTGGTGGAGCTCCGGAAAAGGCCCCAAGATGGGATCTCATGGATAAAGAAAGTTACGGCGGTGGAATTAGGATTTTGGCTCCGTATCTGGTAGTTTGGGGGTACGTAGGTATATATAGGAGGAAGAAGTATGTCGGTGGAGCAACATGGGCCCCACGAGGGTGGAGGGCGTGCATGGGGGGGGGGGGGTAGGCGCGCCCCTACCTCGTGCCTTCCTAGTTGAAGTCTTGATGTAGGGTCCAAGTCCTCTGGATCATGTTTGTTTCGAAAATCACGTTCCCAGAGGTTTCATTCGGTTTGGACTCCGTTTGATATTCTTTTTGTGCTAAACTCTGAAATAGGCAAAAAACAACAATTCTGGGTTGGGCCTCTGGTTAATAGGTTAGTCCCAAAAATAATATAAAAGTGTATAATAAAGCCCAATAATGTCCAAAACAGGATATAATATAGCATGGAACAATAAAAAATTATAGATATGTTGGAGACGTATCAAGTCCCCAGATATTTAATGACCGACGGTGGTTCACATTTTATTCATGGTGCCTTTCGTAAAATGCTTGCTAAGTATGACGTTAATCATAGAATTGCATCTCCTTATCACCCACAATCTAGTGGTCAAGTAGAATTGAGTAACAGAGAGCTCAAATTAATTTTGCAAAAGACTGTTAATAGATCTAGAAAGAATTGGTCCAAGAAACTTGATGATGCATTATGGGCCTATAGAACTGCATATAAAAATCCTATGGGTATGTCTCCGTATAAAATGGTTTATGGTAAAGCATGTCACTTACCTCTTGAATTAGAACATAAGGCATATTGGGCCATTAAAGAACTCAATTATGATTTCAAACTTGCCGGTGAGAAGAGGTTATTCGACATTAGCTCACTTGATGAATGGAGAACCCAAGCCTATGAAAATGCCAAATTGTTTAAAGAAAAAGTTAAAAGATGGCATGACAAAAGGATACAAAAGCATGAGTTTGATGTAGGTGATTATGTATTGCTATACAACTCTCGTTTAAGATATTTTCCAGGCAAACTTCTCTCTAAATGGGAAGGTCCTTACGTTATCGAGGAGGTCTATCGTTCCGGTGCCAAAAAAATCAACAACTTCGAAGGCACAAATCCGAGGGTGGTAAACGGTCAAAGAATCAAACATTATATCTCAGGTAATCCCATAAATGTTGAAACTAATATTATTGAAACCTTAACCCCGAAGGAATACATAAGGGACACTTTCCGGAACGTTTCATACTACGAAAAGGAATAGGTATGTGGTACGGTAAGTAAACCGACCCCAAAACAGTTCCAATGTCAATTTTTCTCCGTTTTGGAATATTTAGAAAAATAGGAAAATAAGAAGCAGACCGGAAAGGACTGATACGTCCATTCTGCATCATGCTTTTATATCGATATTTATTGCATTATGGGATGTTATTTCACATTATGTCACAATACTTATGGCTATTCTCTCTTATTTTATAAGGTTTACATAAGGAGGGAGAATGCCGGCAGCTGGAATTCTGGGCTGGAAAAGGAGCAAATATTAGAGACCTATTCTGCACAACTCCAAAAGTCCTGAAACTCCATGGAATACCTTATAATAAATAATGAAAAATCCTTGCCAAAGATGAAGACCAGGGGGCCCACACCCTTTCCACGAGGACCCCTAGGGCGCGCCCCCTACCTCGTGGGCCCCTGGTGGCTCTTCGATGACCATCTTCTCCTATATGAAGTCTTTCGTCGAGAAAAAAATAACAAGGAACTTTTCGGGACGAAACTCCGCCGCCACGAGGCGGAACCTTGGCGGTCCAATCTAGAGCTAAGGCAGAGCTGTTCTGCCGGGGAAACTTCCCTCCCAGAGGGGGAAATCATCGCCATCGTCATCACCAACGCTCCTCTCATCGGGAGAGGGCAATCTCCATCAACATCTTCATCAGCACCATCTCATCTCAAAACCCTAGTTCATCTCTTGTATCCAATTCTTGTCTTCAAGTCCAGGACTGGTGCTAGTAGGTTGCTAGTAGTGTTAATTACTCCTTGTAGTTGATGCTAGTTTGTTTAATTGGTGGAAGATCATATGTTCAGATCTTTTATGCATATTATTACCCCTCTGATTATGAACATGAATATGCTTTGTGAGTAGTTATGTTTGTTCCCGAGGACAAGGGATAAGTCTTGCTATTAGTAGTCATGTGAATTTGGTATTCGTTCGATATTTTGATGAGATGTATGTTGTCTAGCCTCTAGTGGGTTATGTGAACATCGACTACATAACACTTCACCATTATTTGGGCCTAGAGGAAGGCATTGGGAAGTAATAAGTAGATGATGGGTTGCTAGAGTGACAAAAGCTTAAACCCTAGTTTATGCGTTGCTTCGTAAGGGGCTGATTTGGATCCATATGTTTCATGCTATGGTTAGGTTTACCTTAATACTTTTGTTGTAGTTGCGGATGCTTGCAATAGAGATTAATCATAAGTGGGATGCTTGTTCAAGTAAGAACAGCACCCAAGCACCAGTCCACCCACATGTCAAATTGTCAAAGTACCGAACGCGAATCATATGAACGTGATGAAAACTAGCTTGACGATATTCCCATGTGTCCTCGGGAGCGCTTTTCCTTATATAAGAGTTTGTCCAGGCTTGTCCTTTGCTACAAAAAGGATTGGTCCACCTTGCTGCACTTTATTTACTTTCTTTACTTGTTGCTCGTTACAAATTATCTTATCACAAAACTATCTGTTACCACTTATTTCAGTACTTGCAGAGAATACCTTGCTGAAAACCGCTTATCATTTCCTTCTGCTCCTCGTTGGGTTCGACACTCTTACTTCTCGAAAGGACTACGATAGATCCCCTATACTTGTGGGTCATCAAGACTCTTTTCTAGCACCGTTGCCGGGGAGTGAAGCACCTTTGGTAGGTGGAATTTGGTAAGGAAAAATTTAAATAGTGTGCTGAAATTTACTGTCACTTGTCACTATGGAAGGTAATCCTCTGAGGGGCTTGTTCGGGGTATCTTCACCCCGACCAGTAGAGCAAAGAGTTGCTCCTCAACCTACTGAACCTATTGAAAATGAAATTCCTTATGAGTATCCTTCGGGTATGATAGAACAACTGCTAGCTAATCCTTTTACAGGAGATGGAACAAAGCATCTTGATGAACACCTAATATATGTGGATGAAGTTTGTGGATTATTTAAGCTTGCAGGTATACCCGATGATGTTGCTAAGAAGAAGGTCTTCCCTTTATCTTTGAAGGAAGACGCATTGATATGGTATAGGCTATGTGATGATACGAGATCATGGAACTATAGAATATTGAAATTGGAATTTCATCAAAAGTATTACCATATGCATCTTGTTCATCGTGATCGCAATTATATATATAATTTTTGGCCTCGCGAAGGAGAAAGCATCGCTCAAGCTTGGGGGAGGCTTAAATCAATGTTATATTCATGCCCCAATCCTGAGCTCTCAAGAGAAATGATTATTCAAAAAATTTATGCTCGGCTTTCTGATAACAATCGCACCATGCTTGATACTTCTTGTGCTGGCTCTTTTATGATAAAACTATTGAATTCAAATGGGATTTATTGGAAAGAATTAAACGCAACTCTGAAGATTGGGACTTTGTCAATGGTAAGGAGTCAGGTATGACACCTAAGTTTGATTGTGTTAAATCTTTTATGGATACCGATATTTTCCATAAGGTTAGCACTAAATATGGACTTGATTCTGAGATAGTAGCTTCTTTCTGTGAATCTTTTGCTACTTATGTTGATCTCCCTAAGGAGAAGTGGTTTAAATATCATCCTCCCATAGAAGTAAAAGTAGCTGCACCAATTAAAGTTGAAGAAAAGACTGTCACTTATAATGATCCTGTTGTTCCTACTTGCTATGTTGAGAAACCACCTTTCCCTGTTAGGATAAATGATCATGCTAAAGCTTCAACTGTGGTTTGTAAGAGCAATATTAAAACATATACACCTCCTAAGCAAGTTAAAGTAGAACCTAATATTGCTATTGTTAAAGATCTCTTGTCTGATAATATTGATGGGCATGTTATTCAGTTCTGTGGTGAAACTGCTAGAATTGCTAAGCCTTGTGCTAAAGATAAACATAGACCTGTGGTACGCGTGCCTGTTATGTCTGTTAAAATAGGAGAACATTGTTATCATGGCTTTATGTGATATGGGTGCTAGTGCTAGTGCAATACCTATTGACTTATACAAAGAAATTATGCATGACATTCACCTGTTGAGTTAGAAGAAATTCATGTTGCTATTAAACTTGCTAATAGAGATACTATTTCACCAATGGGAATTGTTAGAGATGTTGAAGTCTTGTGTGGGAAAACTAAATATCCTGCTGATTTTCTTGTTCTTGGTTCCCCACAAGATAGATTTTGTCCCATTATATTTGGTAGACCCTTCTTAAATACTGTTAATGCTACCATAGATTGCACAAGGGATGTTGTTACTGTCGGCTTAGATGATATGACTCACGAGTTTAATTTCTCTAAATTTAGTAAACAACACCGTGAAGAAGAATTGCCTAGTAAGGATGAAATTATTAGTCTTGCTTCTATTGCCGTACCTCCTAGTGATCCTTTAGAACAATATTTGCTAGACCATGAGAATGATATGTTTATGAATGAAAGAAGGGAAATAGATGAAGTATTCTTTAAACAAGAACCTATTCTAAAACACAATTTGCCTGTTGAAATCCTAGGGGATCCACCTCCACCTAAGGGTGATCCCGTGTTTGAGCTTAAACCGTTGCCTGATAATCTTAAATATGCTTATCTTGATGAAAAGAAGATATATCCTGTTATTATCAGTGCTAACCTTTCAGAGCATGAAGAAGAAAGATTATTGAAAACTCTGAAGAAGCATCGTGCTGCTATTGGATATACTCTTGATGATCTTAAGGGCATTAGCTCCACTCTATGTCAACATAAAATAAATTTGGAAGCAGATGCCAAACCAGTTCGTGATCCTCAACGACGTCTGAATCCTAAATGAAAGAAGTGGTAAGAAAAGAAATACTAAAGCTTCTGGAGGCAGGTATAATTTATCCCGTTGCTGATAGTCAGTGGGTAAATCATGTTCATTGTGTCCCTAAGAAGGGAGGTATTACTGTTGTTCCTAATGATAACGATGAATTGATTCCACAAAGAATTATTACAGGTTATAGGATGGTAATTGATTTCCGCAAATTAAATAAGGCTACTAAGAAAGATCATTACCCCTTACCTTTTATCGATCAAATGCTAGAAATATTATGCAAACATACACATTACTGCTTTCTAGATGGTTATTCTGCTTTCTCTCAAATACCTGTGTCGGCTAAAGATCAATCAAAGACTACTTTTACATGCCCTTTTGGTACCTTTGCCTATAGACGTATGCCTTTTGGTTTATGTAACGCACCTACTACCTTTCAAAGATGCATGATGGCTATATTATCTGACTTTTTTGAAAAGATTTGTGAGGTTTTCATGGATGACTTTTCCGTCTATGGATCTTCTTTTGATGATTGCTTGAGCAATCTTGATCGAGTTTTGCAGAGATGTGAAGAAACTAATCTTGTCTTGAATTGGGAAAAGTGCCACTTTATGGTTAATGAGGGTATTGTCTTGGGGCATAAAGTTTCTGAAAGAGGTATTGAAGTTGATAAAGCCAAGGTTGATGCTATTGAAAAGATGCCATGTCCCAAGGACATCAAAGGTATAAGAAGTTTCCTTCGTCACGCCTGATTTTATAGGAGGTTCATTAAGGACTTCTCAAAAATTTCTCGGCCTCTGACTAATTTATTACAAAAAGATATACCATTTGTCTTTGATGATGATTGTGTAGAAGCATTTGAAATACTTAAGAAAGCATTAGTCTCTACACCTATTGTTCAGCTACCTGATTGGAATTTACCCTTTGAAATTATGTGTGATGCTAGCGATTATGCTGTAGGTGCTGTCCTAGGGCAAATAGTTGATAAGAAATTAAATGTTATCCATTATGCTAGTAAGACTCTAGACAATGCTCAAAGAAATTATGCTACTACTGAAAAAGAACTTTTAGCAGTTGTATTTGCTTGTGATAAGTTCAGACCTTATATTGTTGATTCTAAAGTAACTATCCACACTGATCATGCTGCTATTAAATATCTTATGGAGAAGAAAGATGCTAAACCTAGACTTATTAGATGGGTTCTCTTGCTACAAGAATTTGATTTGCATATTGTTGATAGAAAAGGAGCTGAGAACCCCGTTGCAGACAACTTATCTAGGTTAGAATGTTTGGACCCACTACCTATTGATGATAGCTTTCCTGATGAACAATTAAATGTCATAAGTACTTCTTGTAGTACCCCTTGGTATGCTGATTATGCTAATTACATAGTTGCTAAATTTATACCACCTAGCTTCACATACCAACAAAAGAAAAAGTTCTTCTATGATTTGAGGCATTACTTTTGGGATGACCCACATCTTTATAAAGAAGGAGTAGATGGTGTTATTAGACGTTGTGTACCTGAGCATGAACATGAACAAATACTACGCAAGTGCCACTCCTAAACTTATGGAGGACACGACGCGGGAGATAGAACTGCACATAAGGTATTGCAATCCGGTTTTTATTGGCCTACTCTCTTCAAGGATGCCCGTAAGTTTGTCCTATCTTGTGATGAATGTCAAAGAATTGGTAATATTAGTAGACGTCAAGAAATGCCTGTGAATTATTCACTTGTTATTGAACCATTTGATGTTTGGGGCTTTGATTATATGGGACCTTTTCCTGCCTCTAATGGATATACATATATTTTAGTTGCTGTTGATTATGTTACTAAGTGGGTAGAAGCTATTCCAACTAGTAGTGCTGATCATAACACTTCTATTAAAATGCTTAAAGAAGTTATTTTCTGAGTTTTGGACTCCCTAGATATTTAATGACTGATGCTGGTTCACATTTTATTCATGGTGCTTTCCATAAAATGCTTGCTAAATATGACGTCAATCATAGAATTGCATCTCTGTATCACCCACAGTATAGTGGTCAAGTAGAATTGAGTAATAGAGAACTCGAATTAATTTTGCAAAAAAACTGTCAATAGGTCTAGAAAGAATTGGTCCGAGAAACTTGATGATGCATTATGGGCCTATAGAACTGCATATAAAAATCCTATGGGTATGTCTCCGTATAAAATGGTATATGGAAAAGCATGTCACTTACCTCTCGAACTAGAACATAAGGCATATTGGGCTATTAAAGAGCTCAACTATGATTTCAAACTTGCCGGTGAAAAGAGGTTATTTGATATTAGCTCACTTGATGAATGGAGAACCCAAGCTTATGAAAATGCCAAGTTGTTTAAAGAAAAGGTTAAAAGATGGCATGACAAAAGGATACAAAAGCGTGAGTTTAATGTAGGTGATTATGTATTGCTATACAACTCTCGTTTAAGATTTTTTGCAGGAAAACTTCTCTCTAAATGGGAAGGCCCCTATGTTATCGAGGAGGTCTATCGTTCCGGTGTCATAAAAATCAACAACTTCGAAGGCACAAATCCGAAGGTGGTAAACGGTCAAACAATTAAACATTATATCTCAGGTAATCCCATAAATGTTGAAACCAATATTATTGAAACCGTAACCCCGGAGGAATACATAAGGGACACTTTCCAGAACGTTCAGACTCCGAAAAGGAATAGCTATGTGGTACGGTAAGTAAAACGACTCCAAAACAGTTTTTAAGGAAATATTTCTCCGTTTTGGAATATTTAGAAAAATAGAAAATTAAGTAGCAGTCTGGGAAGGACACGAGGGCCCCACGAGGGTGGAGGGCGCGCCCTACCCCCCTGGGCACGCGCCCCTACCTCGTGAGAACCTCGTGTGCCTTCCGGACTCCGTTTTCTTGCATGATACGTATTTTGGTCGGTAAAAATTCACTATATATTCTCCCAAAGGTTTTGACTCCCGTATCACGCAAATATTCTCTGTTCTTGTTTCGAGCTGTTTTTTTTGACAGATCTAGATTATCATGACGTCCCCAAGTGCTTCCAAGGACAAGTTCTTCGAGAAGGTCATCAACCCTTACCTCGCGGAGGTGCTGCAACACCCTCAAACCATTGATATGCGTGATGGGTTGCTGCACATCCGTGATGCTGAGGGACCAAAGGGAACCAGAAGCGTGGAGACGAGGCTCGAAGCAATGGAGCAACAAGTTTTCAAGTGCCAGGGGATGGTGGAGCGTGGAATCAACGCTAGCCACACGATGCTCGCGGAGTTCACTAACAACTACAAGCCGGATGCCAAGAACACCGAGGAGGCCATCTTCAAGCTACATGAGAAGATCGAGCACCTCCAAGCCCAAATCTATGACCTGCAAAATCAAAACTGTGAGTATGAATATAGATTCAAAAGAATGAGTTTGGCTGCAGATTTGAGGATTCCGGAGACTCGATCATCCATCTATGATGGTGAACCTATGCCTTGGAAGACGGATGACAAGCCTGCATCATCAACAACACCTCCACCTTCTTCACCAACCAAGGAGATATAATCACATGGGTATGGGCACTCCCCTTGGCAACCGCCAAGCTTGGGGGAGGTGCCCCAGTATCGTATCACAATCACTACTCCTATCTTTACTGTTTTCCTTAGTTCGATCCTATTAGTAGTATTTTGATCTAGTAGAATAAAGTTTATGGCATGATCTAGTTTTAAGTTTTGCTTTATGATTTCTCTATGTAATCGAGTCCGGGAGCTATATAATAAAGATTAGTGTTGAGTCAAGGGCTTGATTTTCTTGCTATGATCTTGGGTGAATAAAAGAAAAGAGAAAAAGAATAAGAAGAAGCAAAAGTTCATATTGATCTTATTGATAGTAATGACTTCACATAGAAAGAGTGTGATGATTAAAAGTTGTTGGGAGTTGGCAGACATAGCTTTGGTCATCATTGCAATTAATAGGAAGTAATAAGGAAAGAGAGGTTTCACATGTAAATATACTATTATTGACATCTTTTATGATTGGGAGCACTCATCAAAATATGACATGCTAAAGAGTTGATGTTGGACAAGGAAGACAACGTAATGGGTTATGTTTTCTTATATCTGAGATAAAGTATGTTGTCATGGATCATCCAACATGTTGAGCTTGCCTTTCCCCCTCATGCTAGCCAAATTCTCAGCACCAAGTAGAGATACTACTTGTGCTTCCAAATACCCTTAAACCAGTTTTGCCATGAGAGTCCACCATATCTACCTATGGATTGAATAAGATCCTTCAAGTAAGTTGTCATCGGTGCAAAGCAATAAAAATTGCTCTAAATATGTATGATTAGTGTGGGAGAAATAAGCTTTATACGATCTTGTGATGTGGAAGTAATAAAAGCGACGGACTGCATAATAAAGGTTCATATCACAAGGGGCAATATAAAGTGACGTTCTTTCGCATTAAGATTTTGTGCATCCAACCATAAAAGCGCATGGCAACCTCTGCTTCCCTCTGCGAAGGGCCTATCTTTTATTATTATCTTCTACCTTATGCAAGTGTCATGGTGATCTTCACCTTTCCTTTTTCATTTTATCCTTTGGCAAGCCCAGCATGTTGGAAAGAACCTGATATATATATCTAATTGGATGTAGGGGGGCATGAGTTATTATTGTTGACATTACCCTCGAGGTAAAAGGTTGTGGGGCAAAACTATAAGCCCCTATCTTTCTCTATGTCCGATTAAAACTCCGTAACCACAAGTATTGCGCGAGTGTTAGCAATTATGAAGGACTAGATGATAGTTGAGTATGTGGACTTGCTTTTTGGCTCTGACATAGACTCTTTCTGATGTTATGATAAATTGCAATTGCTTCAATGACTGAGGTTATAGTTTGTTGGTTCTCAATAAGGTTTCTGATTCATACTTTTGCATTGTGAATAGATCATCACTTGAACATAAGTAATCATATGACAATATCTATGTATGTTGCTGTTATGAGAATAATCATGATGCCCTCATGTCCGTATTTTATTTTTATCGACGCCTCTACCTCTAAACATGGGGACATATTTATTGTTATCGGCTTTCGCTTGAGGACAAGCGAGGTCTAAGCTTGGGGGAGTTGATACGTCCATTTTGCATCATGCTTTTATATCGATATTTATTGCATTATGGGCTGTTATTTCACATTATGTCACAATACTTATGGCTATTCTCTCTTATTTTACAAGGTTTACATAAGGAGGGAGAATGTCGGCAGCTGGAATTCTAGGCTGGAAAAGGAGCAAATATTAGAGACCTATTCTGCACAACTCCAAAAGTCCTGAAACTCCACGGAATACCTTACAATAAATAATGAAAAATCCTTGCCAAAGATGAAGACCAGGGGGCCCACACCCTTTCCACGAGGGTGGGGGCGCCCCCCCTAGGGTGCGCCCCCTACCTCGTGGGCCCCCTGGTGGCTCTTCGATGACCATCTTCTCCTATATGAAGTCTTTCGTCAAGAAAAAAATAACAAGGAACTTTTCAGGACGAAACTCCGCCGCCACGAGGCGGAACCTTGGCAGATCCAATCTAGAGCTCCGGCAGAGCTGTTCTGCCGGGGAAACTTCCCTCTCAGAGGGGGAAATCATCGCCATCGTCATCACCAATGCTCCTCTCATTGGGAGAGGGCAATCTCCATCAACATCTTCATCAGCACCATCTCATCTCAAAACCCTAGTTCATCTCTTGTATCCAATCCTTGTCTCTAAGTCCGGGATTGGTGCTAGTAGGTTGCTAGTACTGTTAATTACTCCTTGTAGTTGTAGCGACCAGACATCAACCAGTCTGATCTCTATGCATCAGTGTCATCCCTGGATCAGTAATGCTAACACACACAGTACTTAAAGGATTTATAACAGAGTAGCAATCACACACTTATTACATCTAATGTCTCAAAAGAGAACTTATTGTAATAAATATGGCTTAAGGCCATCTAACAACGGTAACAGCGGAAGGCTTGGAATTAAGCGAGTCCATCAACTCCAACGGCATCACTGAGTATAGAACCACGACCTAAAGGCACCTTACCCGTCGTCTGAAAAGTCTGCAACATGAACATTGCAGCCCGAAAACGGGTCAACACGTGGAATATGCTGGCAATGTAACACATAAAGGGTAATGAAAGAATAAAGCTATGCTACATGCATATATGGCTGGTGGAAAGCTCTATGGTTATAGTTTTTGCATAAAGCCAATTTTTCCCTACTGCAAAGGAATAAATTTTATTTAACTATCATGGTGGTTGTTAAACATTGAGAGTGTAGACACCCTCTCAATCCCAATTAAGCATCAATATTAAAACCCAACAATATTAATTAAAGTAACATGATGAGATTCACATGATAATCCAAGTACTAGATACTCAAGACGTCCATAACCGGGGACACGGCTAACCACGATTAGTTTATACACTTTGCAGAGGTTTGCGCACTTTTCCCCACAAGACTCGATCTCCTCCGTTGGGATTCTTGCACTACATGATGTTTGAGAAACGGATGACCGAGACATAGTCTTTCAAAAGCGCTAGCACCTTACAATCGGGTAGACAGTACCAACCTACATCCCCTACATCTGCTAGTCTACCACTGTAAGAGTTCGCACGACTTAGTCAACTATGCTAGAGCCCATAGTAGCTTGTGGCTGCACATGGAAGTTTCTAGTATGAATAATCGCATGATCCCCTTGAGCCTGGGTGGCGGTCCATAAAGAAAACAGGCAATCGCTGGAATACCCAGGTGCCTCAATCCACCCAGATGTGTGTTTAAGTTGCCACCTTAAATAAACCATTAATTTAACAATCTCACATCTGTCATGGATACACTCACCCAATCCACGTCTACTAGCATAGCATGACATTATAAGCAAACGTAGAAGTAACTCCCAATGGTTTGATAGTAAAACAGGAAATAGGTACTACCTCATCTACTTCCCCAAAACCAACAATTTAATTAGATCCTAATCATGCAATGTTTGAGGATTGAACTAATGCAATAAAAATTGGGTAGTAAAGAGATATGATCAAAGTGTTACTTGCCTTGCTGTTGATCCGCGAAATCTAGAGATTCAAAGTAGCAAGCGGCGCACTCCGGGCACTCTATCGCAAACAAACAAGCATACAATAGCTACTCATCTAATGCACAGGTAAAACTCAAATAAGAGATCTAACCAGAAAGTTCAACTTAAGAACTCCGGTTTGCAAATAGAATCAAATCGAACGAAACAACGAAAGTCAAACGGCGAAAGAAACAAGCTTCGTTTACTAATCTGGATCTAAGTCAAATTTTAAAGAAGCAAAATCTTGTTTGAGTTGGTTAAACGGAAAGAGGGTTTCGAGACGAAACTTCAAGCGCTTGAATTGCCTGATTCCGATAAACGAGCGAAAAGTTATACTAGAACAAAAATTGGATCAGAAATCGCGATCAGAAATAATCGCGGGAAATCCGAGAAAAAGAAAAACGACGAACAGATTAACGAACGAACGTTCGTTTTCCGGAACTAAACGGTGAACACGTCCGTTAAAACGAACGAACGAGCGAGCGCTTGCTAAATAAACTAAACCTGAAAATAAACCGATCTAAATAAAAAAAGGATAAAAAATGAACGAAAACCAAACGGAAAACCGAACGGTTTTCTCGAGGAAAACCGCCGGTGACGGGGCGGGATCAACCTCGGCGGGGCGACGGCGGCTCCGGCGGTGGGGTCGACGGGACGGGGGGCGGGGTCGGCGGGACGGGGCAGCGGGGTCGGCGGCGGTTCCGGCGGCGGGTGGCGTGACGGCGGGCGGCGGCTCGGGCTTAGGTTAGGGTTTTTGGTTCGGCAGCGGCGGGGGAGGGGGGGGGCTAGGGTTAGGGTTTTGGCGCGGCACGGCTCGGTGGGCTGACGGGCTCGGGGTGGCGCCTTATAAAGGCCCGGCCAGACGGAGTCCTGGCCGAACACGGCCCAAAGTCGGTTCGCGTTTTTTTAAATAATTACGTATAGAAAAACAAATAAAAGAAATACTAAACGGACTCCAAAAATCCCGAAATAAATTTCCCCCGACTTCTAAAATCAAGCCGGACAAGATGAACATTTATTTGGGGCCTAACTGAAATTTTGAAAAACGCGCATTTTTCCTAAATTCAAATAAAATAGCAATAACTCCAAAATAAAATCTTATTTGATTTTATTATTAAATCCTCAATATTTCTTTATTTTGGGAAAGACATTTTATTCCCGCCCTCATATTTTTATAATTGAAATAATTGAAGATAAAATAAATAAAATCAAATGATCCTATTTTCAAAATTTGAGAAAACTCAAATATGAAAATAACGAAATCCCCAACTCTCTCCGAGGGTCCTTGAGTTGCATAGAATTTCTTAGGATCAAACCCAAAAGAAAATAAAATATGATATGCTGTGATGATCTAATGTATAACATTCCAAATTGAAAATTTGGGATGTGACAAACCTACCCCCCTTAAGATGAATCTCGCCCTCGAGATTCGGGTTGGCTAGAAAATAGGTGAGGGTGGTCCTTCAGCAGTTCTTCCTCTCGCTCCCAGGTGGCTTCATCCTCGGTGTGGTGGCTCCACTGAACTTTGCAAAACTTGATAACCTTGCTGCGGGTGACTCGGCTGGCATACTCAAGAATCTTGACTGGTTTCTCCTCATAGGTCAAATCACTGTCCAACTGAATCGCTTCCAGCGGCACTGTATCCCTTAGCGGTATATCAGCCATCTCTGCGTGACACTTCTTCAACTAGGAAACATGGAATACATCGTGAACTCCTAACAATCCTTCGGGCAATTCCAACTTGTAGGCTACTTCTCCCATACGCTCCAAAACCTTGTATGGTCCTACAAAACGTGGCGCTAACTTTCCCTTAACTCCAAAGCGCTTAACTCCTCGAAGTGGAGATACTCAAAGATAAACTCAGTCTCCAACTTCGTAAAGTGTTTCCTTACGTTTAGAATCTACGTAGCTCTTCTGCCTGGACTGGGCTACCTTGAGCCTGTCGCGAATCAATTTCACCTTCTATTCAGACTCCTTAATCAAATCCGGTCCAAACAACTGGCAGTCTCCAACTTCATCCCACAACAATGGGGTCCTGCACCTCCTTCCGTACAAGGCTTCGAAAGGGGCCATCTTCAAACTGGATTGATAACTGTTGTTGTAAGAGAACTCTGCATATGGCAAATTGTCGTCCCAACTAGATCCATAATCTAGCGCACAAGCTCTTAGCATATCCTCCAAAATCTGATTGACTCTCTTGGTCTGTCCATCTGTCTGTGGATGAAAAGTTGTGCTGAACTCTAGCCTGGTACCCAAAGTTTCGTGCAACTGATTCCAGAACTTTGAGGTAAACTGGGTTCCTCTATCTGATACAATGCTCCTCGGAACTCCATGCAGACATACGATCCTGGTCATGTATATCTTTGCCAACTTAGCACTGGTGTAAGTAGTCTTCACTGGGATGAAATGAGCTACCTTTGTCAAACGATCGACTACAACCCAAATCGAGTCATAGCCTGAACGAGTTCTGGGCAAACCTATAATAAAATCCATGCCTAGCTTATCCCACTTCCATTCGGGTATTGGCAATGGCTGTAACAATCCTGCTGGCTTCTGATGCTCTGCCTTTACTCTCTGACATACATCACAAACTGCTACATACTCCGCAATATCCTTCTTCATTCCGGTCCACCAGAAAGTATCCTTCAAATCCAAATACATCTTGGTATTTCCTGGGTGAATCGAATATGGTGAATCATGGGCCTCCTGCAAAATTAACTTCCTGATCTCCGGGTCATTGGGCACAAAAACACGGTCTTCAAACCATAGGGTATCGTGCTCATCCTCACGAAATCCTTTAGCTTTTCCTTTGCTCATCTTCTCCTTTATAGAGGCAACCTCCTTGTCAGTCTTCTGAGCTTCTCTGATCTTATCCATCAAGGTAGACTGAATCTCCAATGCTGCTACATAGCCTCTCGGAACTATCTCCAAACATAGCTCACGAAGGTCCTCGGCTAACTCCTTCGGTAAATCTCCCGTCATTAGTGTGTTGACATGGCTTTTACGGCTCAGCGCATCGGCTACTATGTTAGCCTTTCCGGGATGATAATGCAATCTCATGTCATAATCCTTGATGAGCTCCAACCATCTCCTTTGCCTGAGATTTAGCTCCTTCTGCGTGAAAATATACTTCAAACTCTTGTGATCCGTGTACACTTCACAATGGTTTCCAATGAGAAAATGTCTCCAAGTCTTTAATGCATGCACTACGGCTGCTAACTCCAAATCATGCGTGGCATAATTCAACTCATGAGGCTTAAGCTGTCGTGAGGCATATGAAACAACTCTTCCCTCCTGCATAAGCACTGCTCCAAGTCCTCGACGTGAAGCGTCGCAATACACCTCATAATCCTTGTTCTGATCCGGCAAAATCAACACTGGTGATGTAACCAAACGTTTCTTCAACTCCTGGAAACTGGCCTCACATTCCTCAGTCCATAGGAACTTGGTATCCTTCTTCAACAACTCCGTCATAGGCATCGCAATCTTCGAGAATTTTTTAATGAATCTACGGTTGTATCGTGCAAGTCCAAGAAAACTCCGGATCTCTCCAACTGTTGTTGGTGCTTCCCAATTTGTCACAGTGACAACCTTGGTGGGATCTACTGCTATACCTTCTCCGGATATAACGTGTCCGAGGAATCCAACTTCCTTCAACCAAAACTCACATTTGCTAAACTTGGCATATAACTGATGTTCTCTGAGCTTCACAAGTACCAAACGCAAATGCTCCTTTTGCTCCTCTTCATTCTTCGAGTAAACCTGAATATCATCAATGAACACTACGGCGAACTTATCCAAAAACTCCATAAACACTTTGTTCATCATGTTCATAAAATAGGCAGGTGCGTTAGTCAGACCAAATGACATAACGGTATACTCGTACAGCCCATACCTGGTGGTAAAAGCCGTCTTAGGTATATCCTGTTCTCGAATCTTCAACTGATGGTATCCTGATCGCAGATCGATCTTGGAAAATACCTGAGCTCCTTGCAATCGATCAAACAGATCATTGATCATCGGTAGTGGGTACTTGTTCTTGGTTGTTACTGCATTCAATCCTCGATAATCAACAACCATCCTTAACGATCCATCCTTTTTCTCCACTAGAAGTACTGGCGATCCCCAAGGCGAAGAACTTGGGCGAATATAACCCTTATCCAGTAACTCTAATCTGCTTCTTAATCTCCTCCAAATCCTTTATGGGCATCCTATATGGTCTCTTAGATATTGTCCCTGTGCCTGGCAAAAGCTCAATCAAAAACTCAATATCTCTATCCGGTGGCATGCCTGGCAACTCCTCTGGAAATACGTCAGGGAAATCCTTCACCACTGGTACTTCCTCCTGCACAACTCCTGATAAGGAATTTACTTGAGTCCTCTTCGGCACATGCCGGGATACATACTTGATCCTTCTTCCTTCTGGCGTCGTAAGCAAAATTGACTTACTGGCGCATTCAATGTTCCCTTCATACTTCGATAACCAATCCATGCCTAATATCACATCCAATCCTTGAGATTCCAATACTATTAGGTCTGAGGGAAATACATAGTTACCAATCCTTAATGGTAACCGATCACACCATAGACTAGCCATATACTCTGCTCCAGGCGAGGTTACTAACATGGGTGACCTAAGGGCTTGGGTTGGCAGTTTATACTTATCCACAAATCCCCTTGAGATGTATGAATGCGATGCACCAGTATCAAAAAGAACGAGTGCAGTAAATGACTTAACCAAAAACTTACCTATTACTGCATCTGGCTGAGCTTCAACCTCCTCCACGTTAACGTGGTTCACCTGTCCCCTATTTAAAGGGTTCGGCTTCTTCCCAGAGCTTCCATTACCATTTCCATTCTGGGCTTCAGGACATTCATTGGAGTAATGTACAATCTTCTAACACTTAAAGCAAGTGACTTGGCTCAAGTCTCTCTTGGCTGGTGTTGATGGGTTGGTACGGTTCTGGCCGTTGCTTCCTCCATTCCCATTACCATTCTTGGGGCCATTATGATTGTGCGAGCTTCCTCCCCCATGGGTATGCTGAAAAGGTCCTCCCGGTTTAGGGGTAAAACGTGGCTTCTGCTGAGCTCCAGAATTGTACTTCCCTTGTCCATACTTCCTCTTACGGTTTTCAATCTGCTGCTGCTTCCCTTCAATCATAAGTGCGCGATCTACCAACTCCTGGTAGTTGTTGAAGCTTGCTACCATCAACTGCATGCTCAACTCATCATTCAGTCCTTCCAGAAACTTCTCCTGCTTAGCTGCATCCGTAGCAACGTCATCTGGGGCATAACGTGCTAGCTTACTAAAGTCATCCACATACTGGCCAACAGTCCGTCCTCCTTGGCGCAAGTTGCGAAACTCACGCTTCTTCATGGTCATAGCTCCTGCTGAAACATGGGCAGTACGGAAAGCCTGCTGAAACTGATCCCATGTGATAGTGTCGATAGGGTAAGTGGCTGTGAAATTCTCCCACCATGATGCTACGGGTCCTTCAAGCTGATGTGCGGAAAATTTCACCTTTTCCGCATCTGTGCATCCTGCCGTGGTCAACTCCCTTGCTGTCTTGCGGAGCCAATCGTCTGCAACAATCGGCTCGATGCTACTGGAGAACACCGGCGGATTCAGCCTAAGAAAATGGGTTAAGTGATCAACAGGTGGTGGCAGTGGTGGGTTATTGTTGTTGTTGTTGTTCCCCTGATTCTGATTCTGAACTAGCAACTGCATCAACGTATTCTGCTGTTGGATCAACTGAGTGAGCTCTGGTGGGAAAGCAAATCCATTGTTACGTCCCGGAGGCATCTAAGGGTTTAGAAAAGATGAGAATATAGAATAGAATGAGGTCTAGAGAGAAAACACTACCCAAATGCACATGAGGCAAATGCACACAAAATCACTTCATTCAATCAAACAAGGGCATACAATCGGTCTAGAACTATCGTAAAAAGTGCTTGGACTATGCTATATACATGGTGGAACACTACTACTGTTATGGTGGTCAACTAGAAAAACTGCTCTGATGAAGACTCCATGATATCCGCTTCAGCTTCATCGACATAGTCATCATCGCTGTCATCTGGATCTGAATCGGTGTCATCGATGATGATATAGTTCTCCAGGCAAGTGCAATCATCTTCTCCTCTAGTTGCGAGAAATCCCATGAACACTTTTAGCTTCTTCTTCAGATCATCATTCTTCTCCACTAGTGTTGCTATTTCCTCCTCATATCCATCGCGCGTAGACTTGAGTTCTTCTTCCAGCTCCGTGATTCTTGTCATCGCCTTCTTTAGATCTATCATGCCTGCACACATCTGGTTCTCCTGGCGTCGAATGTGCTGATTTAACTCATGGATAAAAGCGGCAATTGATCTATCCTTCCTGGTGCTGATCATCTCCCATTGCTCATCTCGGCGCCCACAAATCTGGTAGATAGTATCCTTGAGATCATTGCGGTAAACTTCTCCAATACGTCCCATGGTGATGTGGGCTGCCATGCTCTTTCCTAGACTCCAGGTTGGTGCATCAAAGGAAAACTCTATGGGCTCAGTGACGGGCATGAACGTCCTTCCTCGAACTTGAACTTGAATCATCCAGCGCTCCTCTTCAGGTAAAGTGGCGTTGTAGGTTCCGGTGTAGCTTGGTACTCCGATGTTCAGGTACTTAGTGACTTCCTTCAGGTGGCGTCCAAAGGGTGTATCTTCATCCGGTTGCGTGAACTTGTTCCTTGCATCCGCCATCCTAAAGAGTAGAAAAGATGAGAAGTCAGAAATGAGAAGAGTGAGTAGTGATCTAGGGCTTTAGCTTAGTGGTCGTGTCCTACAGTCAGCGTGTGCTCTGATACCATCTTGTAGCGACCAGACCTCAACCAGTCTGATCTCTGTGCATCAGTGTCATCCCTGGATCAGTAATGCTGACACGCACAGTACTTGAAGGATTTATAACAGAGTAGCAATCACACACTTATTACATCGAATGTCTCAAAAGAGAACTTATTGCAATAAATATGGCTTAAGGCCATCTAACAACGATAACAGCGGAAGGCTTGGAAGATAAGCGAGTCCATCAACTCCAACGGCATCACTGAGTATAGAACCACGACCTAAAGGCACCTTACTCGTCGTCTGAAAAGTCTGCAACATGAACGTTGCAGCCCGAAAACGGGTCAGCACATGGAATATGCTGGCAATGTAACACATAGAGAGTAATGAAAGAATAAAGCTATACTACATGCATATATGGCTGGTGGAAAGCTCTATGGTTACAGTTTTGCATAAAGCCAATTTTTCCCTACTGCAAAGGAATAAATTTTATTTAACTATCATGGTGGTTGTTAAACATTGAGAGTGTAGACACCCTCTCAATCCCAATTAAGCATCATCATTAAAACCCAACAATATTAATTAAAGTAACATGATGAGATTCACATGATAATCCAAGTACTAGATACTCAAGACGTCCATAACCGGGGACACGGCTAACCATGATTAGTTTATACACTCTGCAGAGGTTTGCGCACTTTTCCCCACAAGACTCGATCTCCTCCGTTGGGATTCTCGCACTACATGATGTTTGAGAAACGGATGACCGAGACATAGTCTTTCAGAAGCGCTAGCACCTTACGATCGGGTAGACAGTACCAACCTACATCCCCTACATCTGCTAGTCTACCACTGTAAGAGTTCGCACGACTTAGTCAACTATGCTAGAGCCCATAGTAGCTTGTGGCTGCACACAGAAGTTTCTAGTATGAATAATCTCATGATCCCTTTGAGCCTGGGTGGCGGTCCATAAAGAAAACAGGCAATCGCTGGAATACCCAGGTGCCTCAATCCACCCAGATGTGTGTTTAAGTTGCCACCTTAAATAAACCATTAATTTAACAATCTCACATCTGTCATGGATACACTCACCCAATCCACGTCTACTAGCATAGCATGGCAATATAAGCAAACGTAGAAGTAACTCCCAAGGGTTTGATAATAAAACAGGTAATAGGTACTACCTCATCTACTTCCCCAAAACCCACAATTTAATTAGATCCTAATCATGCAATGTTTGAGGATTGATCTAATGCAATAAAACTGGGTAGTAAAGAGGTATGATCAAAGTGTTACTTGCCTTGCTGATGATCCGCGAAACCTAGAGATTCAAAGTAGCAAGCGTCGCACTCCGGGTACTCTATCGCAAACAAACAAGCATACAATAAGTACTCATCTAATGCACAGGTAAAACTCAAATAAGAGATATAACCAGAAAGTTCAACTTACGAACTCCGGTTTGCAAAAAGAATCAAATCGAACGAAACAACGAAAGTCAAACGGCGAAAGAAACAAGCTTCGTTTACTAATCTGGATCTAAGTCAAATTTTACAGAAGCAAAATCTTGTTTGAGTTGGTTAAACGGAAAGAGGGTTTCGAGACGAAACTCCAAGCGCTTGAATCGCCTGATTCCGATAAACGAGCGAAAAGTTATACTAGAACAAAAATCGGATCAGAAATCGCGATCAGAAATAATCGCGGGAAATCCGAGAAAAAGAAAAACGACGAACAGATTAACAACGAACGTTCGTTTTCTGGAACTAAACGGTGAACGCGTCCGTTAAAACGAACGAACGAGCGAACGCTCGCTAAATAAACTAAACCGGAAATAAACCGATCTAAATAAAAAAGGATAAAAATGAACGAAAACCAAACGGAAAACCGAACGGTTTTCTCGAGGAAAACCGCCGGTGACGGGGCGGGATCAACCTCGGCGGCGGCTCCGGCGGCGGGCGGAGGGGTCGGCGGGACGGGGCGGCGGGGTCGGCGGGACAGGGCGGCGGCTCGGGCAGCGGGGTCCGGCGGCGGCGGGAGGGGGGCTAGGGTTAGGGTTTTGGTGCGGCGCGGCTCGGTGGGCTGATGGGTTGGGGTGGCGCCTTATAAAGGCCTGGCCGGACGGAGACCTGGCCGAACACGGCCCAAAGTCGGTATGCGTTTTTTGTAAAAAATAATTACGGGCAGAAAAAATATAAAAGAAATACTAAACGGACTCCAAAAATCCCGAAATAAATTTTCTCCGACTTCTAAAATCAAGTCGGACAATATGAACATTTATTTGGGGCCTAAATGAAATTTTGAAAAATGCACATTTTTCTTAAATTCAAATAAAATAGCAATAACTCCAAAATAAAATCTTATTTGATTTTATTATTAAATCCTCAATATTTCTTTATTTTGGGAAAGTCATTTTATTCCCTCTCTCATATTTTTATAATAGAACTAATTGAAGATAAAATAAATAAAATCAAATGATCCTATTTTCAAAATTTGAGAAAACTCAAATCTGAAAATAACGAAATCCCCAACTCTCTCCGAGGGTCCTTGAGTTGCATAGAATTTCTTAGGATCAAACCCAAAAGCAAATAAAATATGATATGCAGTGATGATCTAATGTATAACATTCCAAATTGAAAATTTGGGATGTTACAGTAGTTGATGCTAGTTGGTTTAATTGGTGAAAGATCATATGTTCAGATCCTTTATGCATATTATTACCCCTCTAATTATGAACATGAATATGCTTTCTGAGTAGTTATGTTTGTTCCTGAGGACAAGGGAGAAGTCTTGCTATTAGTAGTCATGTGAATTTGGTATTCGTTCGATATTTTTATGAGATGTATGTTGTCTAGCCTCTAGTGGTGTTATGTGAACGTCGACTACATAACACTTCACCATTATTTGGGCCTAGAGGAAGGCATTGGGAAGTAATAAGTAGATGATGGGTTGCTATAGTGAGAGAAGCTTAAACCCTAGTTTATGCGTTACTTCGTAAGGGGCTGATTTGGATCCATATGTTTCATGCTATGGTTAGGTTTACCTTAATAGTTTTGTTGTAGTTGCGGATGCTTGCAATAGAGGTTAATCATAAGTGTGATGCTTGTTCAAGTAAGAATAGCACCCAAGCACCGGTCCACCCACATGTCAAATTATCAAAGTACCGAACACGAATCATATGAACATGATGAAAACTAGCTTGACGATATTCCCATGTGTCCTCGGGAGCACTTTTCCTTATATAAGAGTTTGTCCAGGCTTGTCCTTTGCTACAAAAAGGATTGGGTCACCTTGCTGCACTTTATTTACTTTAGTTACTTGTTGCTCGTTACAAATTATCTTATCACAAAACTATCTGTTACCACTTATTTCAGTACTTGCAGAGAATACCTTGCTGAAAACCGCTTATCATTTCCTTCTGCTCCTCATTGGGTTCGACACTCTTACTTATCGAAAGGACTATGATAGATCCCCTATACTTGTGGGTCATCAAAGACACAAGGCTTCCACAAGGGTGGAGGGCGCGCCCTACCCCCCTGGGCGCCCCCTGCCTCGTGGGCACCTCCTGTGTTCTCCGGACTCCGTTTTCTTGCACGATACTTCTTTTAGTCGGTAAAAATTCATTATATAATCTCTCGAAGGTTTTGACCACCGTATCACGCAAATATCCCTTGTTCTTGTTTCGAGCTGTCTTCTGTCAGGGTTGTTAAGGCCAGGCATTATGTTGTCCCCCTCTTCCAACAATGGTGACAACGATGCTTGGCTAATGAAGATAGAACTGAAGAGGGAAGAACCTATGGAGATCTACAAGGATGAAGGGATCAAGAAGGCCACGGAGGACCAAGTTCCGACAGCAGAAGACATCCTTCAACTCGATCACAATCTTCTTACCCGAACTGAGATCGAATCTTTCAAGATGATTGAGTTAGCTCGTATACAAAACAAGTATCTCACACGTGAAAATATGTAACGTCCCAAATTCTCAATTTGGAATATTATACATAGATCATTCATGCACATCATATTTTGCTACATTTCGTTTCGCGATCCTCGAAATTCTAAGCAACTCAAGGACCCTCGGAGAGAGTTGGGGATTTCACTATTTTCATATTTGAATTCTATCAAATATTGAAACGAGGATTTTTGGTTTTAATTATTTTTCTCTCCGAAAATATTTCATATTAAAATATATGAGGAGAGACAATATGACTTCTCCAAAATAAATGAAATGTTGGAGGAAAAATAATATTAAAATCAAATATTTGATTTTATTCGGAGTTTATTGCTATTCTATTTGAATTAGAAAAATGCATGTTTTTCAAAGTTGCATTTTAGGGCCAAGAAAATGTTCATCTTGTTCTAAATATTTTATTTAGACGGTGAAAATTTGTTTTGGCATTTTTAGATTTTTATTTATTTATCTAGGATTTATTTAAGTTTCGGCAAAATTATTTAAAAGAGAGAGAGAGAGAGAGCTTCACCCCGTCGACTGGGCTGAAGCCCAGCCAGCCGGGCCGGCCCAACCGCCCCGTCCGCCTCGTCCTCGGCGTGGACGCCTCCCGCCACGAGTCCGACCGGGACTATGTCCCGCCGCCGCCACCTTGCCCCCTCCCCCAAGCTAGCCCCCCTCCTTTTATAGCGCCACCCCGACCCGCCCCCACCACCACCCAAACCCCGCCGCCTGCCTCGCCCCGCCCGTTGCAGCGCCGCCGCCACATCGCACCGCCGCCGCCTACCGCGCCCCACCGTTGCACGCCGCACCGCGCCGCTGCTGCGCCTCGCCCGCCATAGCCGGAGGTATAAGGCGTCATTGCCGTCGTTCGGTTAAAAAACGATCCGTTTTTTTAGAAAACCCTAGGTTCATTTTTTTAGAATAGATCGGTTTTTTTCCGGTTTAGTTTATTTAGCGGACGTTCGTCCGTGCGTTCATTTTAATGAACGGTGTTCACTCGTTAGCCGGAGACAACGAATGTTCGTTCGTTAGCCTGTTCGTCAGTTTTCTTTTTCTCGGATTTTTTCACGATTATTTTCGATCGCGATTTCTGATCCAATTTTCGTTTTAGTTTATCTTTTCGCTTGTTTATCGGAATCAGGCGATTCAAGTGCTTAGATGTTCGTCTCGAAACCCTCTTTCTGTTTAACCAACTTGAACAAGCTTTTGATACAGTAAAATTTGACCTTAGTCCAGATTAGTAATCGGATATTGTTTCTTTTGCAGTTTGAGTTTCGTTGCTCCGTTTGATTTGATTCTTTTTGCAAACCGGAGTTCTTAAGTTGAACTTTCTGGTTAGATCTCTTATTTGAGTTTTACCCATGCTTCTTTGCTTGATTGCTTATGTATGCTATTGTTTATTTGCGATAGAACACCCGGAGTGCGAAGCGTGCTACTACGAGTCTCTAGGTTTTGCGGATCATCAGCAAGGCAAGTAACACTTTGATCATACCCCTTTATCACCCAGTTTTTATGCATTAGTTTCAACCCTTACACATTTCATGGTCAGGACTTATTAACATGTGGGTTTGGGAAGTAGTTGATGAGGTAGAACCTATTGCCCTGTTATTATCAAACCCTGAGAGTTACCTCTGCGTATTGCTTATATTGCTATGCTATGCTCGTAGACGTGGATTGGGTTTGAGTGAAACCATGACATATGTGAGATTGATAATTGATGGTTCAACTTAAGGTGGCAACTTTAATACACATCTGGGTGGATTGTTTGTCGGGCACCTGGAGAATCCAGTGTTGTCCTAGGATATCCCGGAGTACCCGTGTGATAATCCTATAGTCCGCCACCCAGGCTCAAAGGGAACTGAGATATTTCATGCTAGAAACTTCCGTGTGCAGCCACAAGCTATTATGGGCTCTAGCATAGTTGAGTAAGTTGCGTGAAGCTCTTGAAGAGGTAGACTAGCAGGTAGTTGGGTTGTGGGTGGTATAGTCTATTAGGAGTAGAGAGTTAATGCTTCTGAAAAACTGTGTCTCGGTCATCCGTTTCTCAAACATCATGTAGTGCGAGAAATCCAATGGAGGAGATCGAGTCTTGCGGGTAAAAGTGCGCAAACCTCTGCAGAGTGTATAAACTAATCATGGTTAGCCGTGTCCCCGGTTATGGACATCTTGAGTATCTAGTACTTGGATTATCATATGTATCTCATCACTCTAAATTAATATTGTTGGGTTGATAACTACTTTAATTGGGATTGAGTTGGAGGAACCTTCTCAATGATGTTTCAACTACCATGATAGTTAAATAAAATTCTATTCCTTTGTTGTAGGAAAAAATTGGCTTTTCGCAAAAACTATAACCATAGAGCTTTCCACCAGCCAAATAAGCATGTAATGATAGCATTATTCTGTTTTTGCTCTACTGTGTTACTTTGCCAGCATATTCCATGTGCTGACCCATTTTCGGGCTGCAATGTATTATGTTGCAGACTTTTCAGACGAGGAGTAAGGTTTGTTAGGTCGTTGCCGTGCAGCTCAGCTAGTCCGTTGGAGTTGATGGACTCACTTTATCTTCCAAGCCTTCCGTTGTTATCGTATTAGATGGCCTTAAGCCATATTTATTGTAATAAGTTTTCTTTTGAGACATTCGATGTAACAAGTGTGTGATTGCCACTCTGTTATAAATCCTTCGAGTACTGTGTGTGTCAGCATTACCGATCCAGGGATGACACTAAAGCATAGAGACTTGACCGTTTGAGGTCGGGTCGCTACAAGATGGTATCAGAGCACACGCCGAGTGTAGGACACGACCACTAAGCTAAAGCCCTAGATCACTACTCTCTTCTCATTTCCGACTCCTCTCCATTTTCTACTCTTTAGGATGGCAGACGCAAGGAACAAGTTTGCACAACCGGATGAAGACGCACCCTTTGGACGACACTTGAAGGAAGTCACTAGGTACCTGAACATTGGAATACCAAGCTTCACCGGGACTTACAACGCCACATTACCAGAAGAGGAGCGATGGATGATTCAAGTTCAAGTTCCAAGAAGGACATTCGTGCCAGTCGCCAAACCCATAGAGTTTTCCTTTGATGCACCAAACTAGAGTCTAGGAAAGAGTATGGCAGCTCACATCACCATGGGACGCATTGGAGAAGTTTACCATAAGGAGCTTAAGGATACTATCTACCAGATTTGTGGGCGCCGAGATGAGCAATGGGATATGAGCAGCCCCAGGAAGGATAGATCAATCACCGCTTTCATCCAGGAGCTAAACCAGCACATTCGTCGCCAGGAGAACCAGATGTGCGCAGGGCATGATAGATCTGAAGAAGGCAATGACAAGGATCACGGAACTGGAGCAAGAACTCAAGGCTACATGCGAATATTATGAGGAGGAAATCGTCGTACTAGTGGAGAAGAATGACGATCTGGAAAGGAAGCTAGGAGTATTCATGGGAGACCCCGCGCCAGGAGGAGAAGACGAAGAACCCAAGGAGATTCGTTCTCAGGACTACATCATCATCGACGACACCGACTCGGACCATGATGATAGTGATGATGACTATGAAGACGAAGCTGGAGCAAACATTATGGAGTCTTTGACCGATCAATATTTCTAGTAGACCACCATATCAGTAGTAGTATTCCACCATGTATATAGTATAGTCCGACCACTTTTGTAACGATAGTTAGATCGATTGTATGCCCTTGCTTGATTGATTGAGTGATATGATTGTGTTTGTCTCATGTGCATATGGGTAGTGTTTTTCGCACTAGACCTCATTCTATTCTATTCTTTTCCCTCTAAACCCTCAGATGCCTCCGAGATGTGACCCCGGATTTACTTTCCCATCAAAGCTCACTCAATTGATCCAGCAGTAGAATACCCTGATGTAGTTGTTAGTTCAGAATCAAGGCAACAACAACAACAACCCACCACCACCACCACCAGTTGACAACTTAGCCTGCTTTCTGAGGTTGCAGCCGCCAGTGTTTTCCAATAGCACCGAGCCGATAGTGGCAGATGATTGGCTCCACAGGATTGGAAGGGAGTTAACCACTGTAGGATGTACAGATGCTGAGAAGGTGTGTTTTGCCGCACATCAGTTGGATGGACCAGCGGCCTCATGGTGGGAGAATTACATAGTCACCTATCCTATAGCCACTATTACATGGGATCAGTTGCAGCAAGCATTCCGCACCGCCCATGTCTCAACAGGAGCTATGAGCATGAAGAAGCGTGAGTTTCACAACTCGCACCAGGGGAACCATACTGTGGCTCAGTACGTGGATGAGTTTAGCAAGTTATCTTGCTATGCCCCTGACGATGTGGCCACACATGCCGCGAAGCAGGAGAAGTTTATGGAAGGGCTGAATGATGAGATGAGCATGCAGTTGATACGTCCATTTTGCATCATGCTTTTATATCAATAGTTACTGCATTATGGGTTGTTATTACACATTATGTCACAATACTTATGCCTATTCTCTCTTATTTTACAAGGTTTACATAAAGAGGGAGAATGCCGGCGGCTGGGATTCTGGGCTAGAAAAGGAGCAAATATTAGAGACCTATTTTGCACAGCTCCAAAAGTCCTGAAACTTCACGAAAGATGTTTTCCAAATATATAAAAAATATTGAGAGCAAGAACTTCACCAGGGGGCCACACCCTGCCCACGAGGGTGGGGGCGCGCCCTACCCCCTAGGCGCGTCCCCCTACCTCGTGGGCCCCCTGGTGGCCCTCCGGTGGCCATCTTCTGCTATATGAAGTCTTTGGATGGGAAAAAAATCATAAGCCATCTTCTCGGACGAAACTCCACCGCCACGAGGCGGAACCTTGGCGGAACCAATCTACGGCTCTGGCGGAGCTGTTCTGCCGGGGAAACTTCCCTCTCGGAGGGGGAAATCATCACCATCGTCATCACCAACGCTCCTCTCATCAGGAGAGGGCAATCTCCATCAACATCTTCATCAGCACCATCTCATCTCAAAACCCTAGTTCATCTCTTGTATCCAATTCTTGTCTCTAAGTCTGGGATTGGTGCTAGTAGGTTGCTAGTAGTGTTAATTAATCCTTGTAGTTGATGCTAGTTGGTTTAATTGGTGGAAGATCATATGTTCAGATCCTATATGCATATTAATACCCCTCTCATTATGAACATGTTTATGCTTTGTGAGTAGTTACTTTTGTTCCTGAGGACATGGGAGAAGTCTTGCTATTAGTAGTCATGTGAATTTGGTATTCGTTCGATATTTTGATGAGATGTATGTTGTCTCTCCTCTAGTGGTGTTATGTGAACGTCGACTACATGACACTTCACCATTATTTGGGCCTAGAGGAAGGCATTGGGAAGTAATAAGTAGATGATGGGTTTCTAGAGTGACAGAAGCTTAAACCCTAGTTTATCCATTGCTTCGTAAGGGGCTGATTTGGATCCATATGTTTCATGCTATGGTTAGGTTTACCTTAATACTTTTGTTGTAGTTGCGGATGCTTGCAATAGAGGTTAATCATAAGTGGGATGCTTGTCCAAGTAAGGGCAGCACCCAAGGACCGGTCCACCCACATATACCAAATTATCAAAGTACCGAACGTGAATCATATGAACGTGATGAAAACTAGCATGACGATATTCCCATGTGTCCTCGAGAGCGCTTTACATCATATAAGAGTTTGTCCAGGCTTGTCCTTTCCTACAAAGGATTGGGCCACCTTGCTGCACTCTTTTGTTACTTGTTGCTCGTTACAAATTATCCTATCACAAAACTATCTGTTACCACTTATTTCAGTACTTGCAGAGAATACCTTGCAGGAAACCGCTTATCATTTCCTTCTGCTCCTCGTTGGGTTCGACACTCTTACTTATCGAAAGGACTACGATAGATCCCCTATACTTGTGGGTCATTAAGACTCTTTTCTGGCACCGTTGCTGGGGAGTGGAGCGCCTTTGGTAGGTGGAATTTGGTAAGGAAAAATTTATATAGTGTGCTGAAATTTACTGTCACTTGTTACTATGGAAAGTAATCCTCCGAGGGGCTTGTTCGGGGTATCTTCAGCCCGACCAGTAGAGCAAAGAGTTTCTCCTCAACCTACTAAACCTACTGAAAATAAAAATGAAAATGAAAATGCTTGCTTTGAAGTTCCTACGGGTATGATAGAAAAACTGCTAGCTACCTTTTTTTAGGAGATGGAACAAAACATCCTGATGAACATCTGATATATGTAGATGAAGTTTGTGGATTATTTAAGCTTGTAGGTGTACCCAGAGATGTTGTTAAGAAGAAGGTCTTCCCTTTATCTTTGAGGGGAGATGCATCGACATGGTATAGGCTATGTGATGATATGAGGTCTTGGAATTACAAACAATTGAAATTGGAATTTCATTAGAAGTTTTATCCTATGCATCTTGTTCATCGTGATCGCAATTTTATATATAATTTTTGGCCTTGCGAAGGAGAAAGCATCGCTCAAGCTTGGGGAGGCTTAAATCAATGTTATATTCGTGCCCCAATCATGAGCTCTCAAGAGAAATGATTATTCAAAATTTTTATGCTCGGCTTTCTGGTAACAATCGCACCATGCTTGATACTTATTGTGTTGGCTCTTTTATGATGAAGACTATTGAATTCAAATGGATTTTATTGGAAAGAATTAAACACAACTCTGAAGATTAGAATCTCGACAATGGTAAGGAGTCAGGTATGACACCTAGTTTTGATTGTGTTAAATCTTTTATGGATACCGATATTTTTAGTAAATTTAGCACTAAATACGGACTTGACTCTGAGATAGTAGCTTCTTTCTGTGAATCTTTTGCTACCTTTGTTGATCTCCCCAAGGAGAAGTGGTTTAAATATCATCCTCCCATAGAAGTAAAAGTAGCTGCACCTATTAAAGTTGAAGAAGGACTATCATTTATAATGATCCTATTGTTCCTACTTCTTATGTTGAGAAACCACCTTTCCCTATTAGGAGAAAGGATCATGCTAAAGCTTCAACTGTGGTTCGTAAAAGCAATATTAAAACATATACACCTCCTGAGCAAGTTAAAGTTGAACCTAATATTGCTATTGTTAAAGATATCTTGTCTGATAATATTGATGGGCATGTTATTTATTTTTGTAACGAAACCGGTAGAATTGCTAAACCCTGTGCTAAAGATAAACCTAGACCTGTGGTAGGCATGCCTGTTATTTCTGTTAAAATAGGAGATCATTGTTATCATGGCTTATGTGATATGGGTGCTAGTGCTAGTGCAATACCTTATTCCTTATACCAAAGTTATGCATGATATTGCACCTGCTGAGATGGAAGATATTGATGTCACAATTAAACTTGCCAATAGAGATACTATTTCACCAATGGGAATTGTTTGAGATGTTGAAGTCTTGTGTGGGAAAACTAAATATCCTGCTGATTTTCTTGTTCTGGGTTCCCCACAAGATAGCTTTTGTCCCATTATATTTGGTAGACCCTTCTTAAACACTGTTAATGCTACTATAGATTGCAAAAGAGATGTTGTTATTGTCGGTTTAGATGATATGACTCATCAATTTGATTTCTCTAAATTTACTAGACAACACCGTGAAGAAGAATTACCTAGTAAGTATGAAATTATTGGTCTTGCTTCTATTGCTGTACCTCCTAGTGATCCTTTAGAACAATATTTGCTAGACCATGAAAATGACATGTTTATGAATGAAAGAAGGGAATTAGATGAAGTATTCTTTAAACATGAACCTATTCTGAAAAACAATTTAACTATTGAAATCCTAGGGGATCCTCCTCCACCCAAGGGTGATCCCATGTTTGAGCTTAAACTGTTACTTGATACTCTTAAATATGCTTATCTTGATGAGAAAAAGATATATCATGTTATTATTAGTGCTAACCTTTCAGAGCATGAGGAAGAGAGATTATTGAAAACTCTGAAGAAGCACCGTGCTGCTATTGGGTATACTCTTGATGATCTTGATGGCATTAGTCCCACTCTATGTCAACATAAAATTAATTTGGAAGAAGATGCTAAACCAGTTCGTGATCATTAACATTGGCTGAATCCTGAAATGAAAGAAGTGGTAAGAAAGGAGATACTAACGCTCCTTGAGGCAGGTATAATTTATCCCATTGCTGATAGTCAGTGGGTAAGTCCTGTCCATTGTGTCCCTAAGAAGGGAGGTATTACTGTCGTTCCTAATGATAAAGATGAATTGATTCCTCAAAGAATTATTACATGTTATAGGATGGTAATTGATTTTCGCAAATTAAATAAGGCTACTAAAAAGGACCATTACCCCTTACCTTTTATCGATCAAATGCTAGAAAGATTGTCCAAACATACACATTTTTGCTTTCTAGATGGTTATTTTGGTTTCTCTCAAATACCTGTGTCAGCCAAAGATCAATCAAAGACTACTTTAACATGCCCTTTTGGTACTTTTGCTTATAGACGTATGCCTTTTGGTTTATGTAATGCACCTGCTACGTTTCAAAGATGCATGATGGCTATATTGTCTAACTTTTGTGAAAAGATTTGTGAGGTTTTCATGGACAACTTTTCCGTCTATGGATCTTCTTTTGATGATTGCTTGAGCAACCTTGATCGAGTTTTGCAGAGATGTGAGGAAACTAATCTTGTCATGAATTGGGAAAAGTGCCACTTTAATGAAGGTATTCTTGGGGCATAAAGTTTCTGAAAGAGGTATTGAAGTTGATAAAGCCAAGGTTGATGCTATTGAAAAGATGCCATGTCCCAAGGACATCAAAGGTATAAGAAGTTTCCTTGGTCACGCTGGTTTTCATAGGAGGTTCATTAAGGACTTCTAAAAAATTTCTCGGCCTCTGACTAATTTATTACAAAAAGATATACCATTTGTCTTTGATGATGATTGTGTAGAAGCATTTGAAATACTTAAGAAAGCATTGATTTTTGCACCTATTGTCCAGCCACCTGATTGGAATTTACCCTTTGAAATTATGTGTGATGCTGGTGATTATGCTGTAGGTGTTGTTCTAGGACAAAGAGTTGATAAAAAACTAAATGTTATTCAATATGCTAGTAAAACTCTAGACAATGCTCAAAGAAGTTATGCTACTACTGAAAAAGAATTCTTAGCAGTTGTATTTGCTTGTGATAAGTTTAGACCTTATATTGTTGATTCTAAAGTAATTATTGACACTGATCATGCTGCTATTAAATATCTTATGGAAAAGAAAGATGCTAAACCTAGACTTATTAGATGGGTTCTCTTGCTACAAGAATTTGATTTGCATATTGTTGATAGAAAAGGAGCTGAGAACCCCGTTGCAGACAACTTGTCTAGGTTAGAAAATGTGCTTGATGACCCACTACCTATTGACGATAGCTTTCCTGATGAGCAATTAAATGTAATAAATGCTTCTCATACTGCTCCATGGTATGCTGATTATGCTAATTACATTGTTGCTAAGTTTATACCACCTAGTTTCACATACCAGCAAAAGAAAAAGTTCTTCTATGATTTGAGGCATTACTTTTGAGATGACCCACATATTTATAATGGAGTAGATGGTGTTATTAGACATTGTGTACCTGAGCATGAACATGAACAGATCCTACGCAAGTGTCACTCCGAAGCTTATGGAGGACACCATGCTGGAGATAGAACTGCACATAAGCTACTGCAATCTGGTTTTTATTGGCCTACTCTCTTCAAGGATGCTCGTAAGTTTGTCTTATCTTGTGATGAATGTCAAAGAATTGGTAATATTAGTAAACGTCAAGAAATGCCTATGAACTATTCACTTGTTATCGAACCATTTGATGTTTGGGGTTTTGACTATATGGGACCTTTTTCGTCCTCTAATGGATATACACATATTTTAGTTGTTGTTGATTATGTTACTAAGTGGGTAGAAGCTATTCCAACTAGTAGTGCTGATCATAACACTTCTATTAAAATTCTTAAAGAAGTTATTTTTCCAAGATTTCGAGTCCCTGGACATTTAATGACCGATGGTGGTTCACATTTCATTCATTGTGCTTTCCGTAAAATGCTTGCTAAATATGATGTTAATCATACAATTGCATCTCCTTATCACCCTCAGTCTAGCGGTCAAGTAGAATTGAGTGATAGAGAACTCAAATTAATTTTGCAACAGACTGTTAATAGATCTAGAAAGAATTGGTCCAAGAAACTAGATAATGCATTATGGGCCTATAGAACTGCATATAAAAATCCTATGGGTATGTCTCTGTGGAAAATGGTCTATGGAAAAGCATGTCACTTACCTCTCGAACTAGAACACAAGGCTTATTGGGCTATTAAAGAACTTAATTATGATTTTAAACATGCCAGTGAGAAGAGGTTATTTGATATTAGCTCACTGGATGAATGGAGAACCCAAGCCTACGAAAATGCCAAGTTGTTTAAAGAAAAGGTTAAAAGATGGCACGACAAAAGAATACAAAAGCATGAGTTTAATGTAGGTGATTATGTATTGCTATACAACTCTCGTTTAAGATTTTTTGTAGGAAAACTTCTCTCTAAATGGGAAGGTCCTTACATTATCGAGGAGGTCTACCGTTCCGGTGCCATAAAAATCAAAAACTTCGAAGGCACAAATCCTAAGGTGGTGAACGGTCAAAGAATCAAACAATATATCTCAGGTAATCCCATAAATGTTAAAACCAATGTTATTGAAAGCGTAACCCTGGAGGAATACATAAGGGACACTTTCCAGAACATTTCAGACTCTGAAAAGGAATAGGTATGTGGTACGGTAAGTAAACCGACTCCAAAACAGTTTTTAAGGCAATATTTCTCCGTTTTGGAATATTTAGAAAAATAGAAAAATAAGAAGCAGTCCGGGAAGGACACGAGGCCTCCACGAGGGTGGAGGGCGCGCCCTACCCTACTGGGCGCGCCCCCTACCTCGTGGGCACCTCGTGTGCTCTCCGGACTCCGTTTTCGTACACGGCATGTATTTTGGTCGGTAAAAATTCATTATATAATCTCTCGGGTGTTTTGACTCCCGTATCACGCAAAAATATCCTTTGTTTGTTTCGAGCTGTCCTGCTGCAGATTTGAGCAACATGTCGTCCCAGGATTCAGAAGGTGAGAGCTATGTGGCTGATTACCTTGTAGACCCTAAAGTCTATGGGGATGTGGAGCATTGTGGTTGGACTACGGAAGAAGAAGAGGAATATGAACCTAAGGGAAAGGAGGAAACGAACTCAGATGAAGATGAAGTCGCACTACCTCAACCTGGGGACATGCATGTGGAGTTCAAAAAGTCAAGCCTCCCTTATAGAGTGAAGAAACCTAAGATCGAGTTTATCCATTTTCGCCTCTTGCAGGAAAACAAACGGGAACTATGCAAAAAGATACTGATATTGGAGCAGGAGATCGAGGACCTAAGGGACCAAAATTCTATCCTAAAGCGTAAATTAAGGAAGAAACCTACGCCATCAACAAAATCACCACCGTCTTCATCAACAAAGAAGAATTGAGTATCTGGTATGGGCACTCCACTTGGCAACTGCCAAGCTTGGGGGAGTGCCCCGGTATCGTATCACCATCACTTTTATCTTCACAGTTTTTCTTAGTTCGATCCTTTTGGTAATATCTTGATCTAGTAGAATAAAAGTTCTTAGTATGATATAGTCGTGAGTTTTGCTTTATTATCCTTCTATGTAATAGAGTCCGTGAGCTATATAATAAAGATTAGTGTTGAGTCAAGGGCTTGATTATTTTGCCATGATCCTAAGGGAATAAAAGAAAAGAGAAAGAAATAAAAAGAAACAAAGAGATCATGTGAGTCTTATGGAGAGTAATGAGCTCACATAGAAAGAGTATGATGAATAAAAGTTGTTGAGGGTTGACAAACTCAGTTTTGGTCATCGTTGCAATTAATAGTAAGTAATAAAGAAAGAGAGGTCTTCACATATAAATATACTATCTTGGACATCTTTTATGATTGTGAGCACTCATTAAAATATGACATGTTAAAGAGTTGACATTGGACAAGGAAGGGAACTTAATGGGTTATGTTTTCTTACATCTGAGATAAATTATATTGTCTTGGATCTTCCAACATGATGAGCATGCCTTTCCCCCTCATGCTAGCCAAATTCATTGCACCAAGTAGAGATACTACTTGTGCTTCCAAATACCCTTAAACCAGTCTTGCCATAAGAGTCCACCATATCTACCTATGGATTGAATAAGATCCTTCAAGTAAGTTGTCATCGGTGCAAAGCAATAAAAATTGCTCTTTAAATATGTATGATTACTTGGTGTTGAGGAAATAAGCTTTATATGATCGTGTGATATGGAAATAATAAAAGCGACAGACTGCATAATAAAGGTCCATATCACAAGTGGCAACATAAATTGACGTTCTTCCGCATTAAGATTTTGTCATCCAACCATAAAAGCGCATGACAACCACTGCTTCCCTCTGCGAAGGGCCTATCTTTTATTTTTATCTCCTACTTTGCATAAGAGTCATGGTGATCTTCACCCTTCCTTTTTATGTTTTATCCTTTGGCAAGCACAATATGTTGGAAAGATCCTGGTATATATGGCTAATTGGATGTTAGTTTTCATGAACTATTACTGTTGACATTACCCTTGAGGTAAAACGTTGGGAGGCAAAACTATAAGCCCCTATCTCTCTCTGTGTGCGATTAAAACTCCATACCCATAAGTATTGCGTGAGTGTCAGCGATTGTGAAAGATTATATGATAGTTGAGTATGTGGACTTGCTGAAAAGCTCTTATACATTGACTCTTTCCTATGTTATGATAAATTGCAATTGCTTCAATGACTGAGATTGTAGTTTGTTAGTTTTCAATGAAGTTTACGATTAATACTTGATATTGTGATTGAATTATTACTCTAGCATAACAGATTATATGACAAGAATTATATAAGCTGTTGTTCTAAGAATGATCATGATGCCCTCATGTCCGTATTTTATTTTTATCGGCACCTCTATCTCTAAACATGTGGACATATTTTACGATTTCGGCTTTTCGCTTGAGAACAAGCGAGGTCTAAGCTTGGGGGAGTTGATACGTCCATTTTGCATCATGCTTTTATATCAATATTTATTGCATTATGGGCTGTTATTACACATTATGTCACAATACTTATGCCTATCTCTCTTATTTTACAAGGTTTACATAAAGAGGGAGAATGCCGGCAGCTGGGATTCTGGGCTGGAAAAGGAGAAAATATTAGAGACCTATTCTGCACGGCTCCAAAAGTCCTGAAACTTCACGGAAGATGTTTTCCAAATATACCGTGGTCCTTTCGATAAGTAAGAGTGTCGAACCCAACGAGGAGAAGAAGGAAATGATAAGCGGTTTCTAGCAAGGTATTCTCTGCAAGTACTAAAATAAGTGGTAACAGATAGTTTTGTGATAGGATAATTTGTAACGAGCAACAAGTAACAAAAGTAAATAAAGTGCAGCAAGGTGGCCCAATCCTTTTTGTAGCAAAGGACAAGCCTGGACAAACTCTTATATAGAGAAAAGCGCTCCCGAGGACACATGGGAATATCGTCAAGCTAGTTTTCATCATGCTCATATGATTCGCGTTCGGTACTTTGGTAATCTAATATGTGGGTGGACCGGTGCTTGGGTACTGTCCTTACTTGGACAAGCATACCACTTATGATTAACCTCTATTGCAAGCATCCGTAACTACAACAAAAGTATTAAGGTAAACCTAACCATAGCATGAAACATATGGATCCAAATCAGCCCCTTACGAAGCAACGCATAAACTAGGGTTTAAGCTTTTGTCACTCTAGCAACCCATCATCTACTTTTACTTCCCAATGCCTTCCTCTAGGCCCAAATAATGGTGAAGTGTTATGTAGTCGACGGTCACATAACACCACTAGAGGAGGACAACATACATCTCATCAAAATATCGAACGAATACCAAATTCACATGACTACTAATAGCAAGACTTCTCCCATGTCCTCAGGAACAAACGTAACTACTCACAAAGCATATTCATGTTCATAATTAGAGGAGTATTAATGTGCATATAGGATCTGAACATATGATCTTCCACCAATTAAACCAACTAGCATCAACTACAAGGAGTAATTAACACTACTAGCAACCCACAGGTACCAATCCCAGACTTGGAGGGATACAAGAGATGAACTAGGGTTTTGAGAGGAGATGGTGCTGGTGAAGATGTTGGTGGAGATTGTCCTCTCCCGATGAGAGGAGCATTGGTGATGACGATGGCGATGATTTCCCCCTCCCAGAGGGAAGTTTCCCCGGCAGAACAGCTCCGCCAGAGCCCTAGATTGGTTCCGCCAAGGTTCCGCCTCGTGGCGACGGAGTTTCATCCGAGAAGATGGCTTATGATTTTTTTACTCATCGAAAGACTTCATATAGCAGAAGATGGTCATCGGAGGGCCACCAGGGGGCCCACGAGGTAGGGGGCCCGCCCAGGGGATAGGGCGCGCCCCCACCCTCATGGGCAGGGTGTGCCCCCCTGGTGAACTTCTTGCACTCTGTATTTTTTATATATTCTAAAAACATCTTCCGTGAAGTTTCAGGACTTTTGGAGCTATGCAGAATAGGTCTCTAATATTTGCTCCTTTTCCAGCCCAGAATCCCAGCTGCCGGCATTCTCCCTCTTTATGTAAACCTTGTAAAATAAGAGAGAATAGGCATAAGTATTGTGACATAATGTGTAATAACAGCCCATAATGCAATAAATATCGATATAAAAGCATGAGCCAAAATGGACGTATCAACTCCCCCAAGCTTAGACCTCGCTTGTCCTCAAGCGAAAGCCGAAATCGAAAAATATGTCCACATGTTTAGAGATAGAGGTGTCGATAAAAATAAAATACGGACATGAGGGCATCATGATCATTCTTAGAACAACAACTTATATAATTCTTGTCATATGATTTCTTATGCTAGAATAATAATTCAATCACAATTTCAAGTATGAATCATAAACTTCATTGACAACTAACAAACTATAATATCAGTCATTGGAGCAATTGCAATTTATCATAACATAGGAAAGAGTTAATATATAAGAGCTTTTCAGCAAGTCCACATACTGAACTATCATATAGTCTTTCACAATTGCTGACACTCACGCAATACTTATGGGTATGGAGTTTTAATCAGACACAGAGAAAGATAGGGGCTTATAGTTTTGCCTCCCAACATTTTACCTCAAGGGTAATGTCAACAATAATAGTTCATGAAAACTCACATCCAATTAGCCATATATACCAAGATCTTTCCAACATACTGTGCTTGCCAAAGGATAAAATGTAAAAGGAAGGGTGAAGATCACCATGACTCTTATGCAAGGTAGGAGATAAAAGTAAAAGATAGGCCCTTCGCACAGGGAAGCAGAGGTTGTCATGCGCTTTTATGGTTAGATGCACAAAATCTTAATGCGAAAGAACGTCACTTTATATTGCCACTTGTGATATGGACCTTTATTTTGCAGTTTGTCGCTTTTAATTCTTCCATATCACATGATCATATAAAGTTTATTTTCTCCCACACTAATAAATCATACATATTTAGGGAGCAATTTTTATTGCTTTGCACCGATGACAACTTACTTGGAGGATCTTACTCAATCCATTGGTAGGTATGGTGGACTCTCATGGCAAAACTGGTTTAAGGGTATTTGGAAGCACAAGTAGTATCTCTACTTGGTGCGATGAATTTGGCTAGCATGAGAGGGAAAGGCAAGCTCAACCATGTTGGTGATCCATGACAATATAATTTATCTCAGATGTAAGAAAACATAACCCATTACGTTGTCTTCCTTGTCCAACGTCAACTCTTTAGCATGTCATATTTTAATGAGTGCTCACAATCTTAAAAGATGTCCAAGATAGTATATCTATATGTGAAGACCTCTCTTTATTTATTACTTCCTATTAATTGCAACGATGACCAAAACTATGCTTGTCAACTCTGAACAACTTTTATTCATCATACTTTTTCTATGTGAGCTCATTACTCTCCATGAGATCCATATGATCTCTTTGTTCTTTTTATTCTTACTCTTTTCTTTTATTCACTTAGGATCGTGGCAAAATAATCAAGCCCTTGACTCAACACTAATCTTTATTATATACATAGCTCACAGACTCGATTACATAGAAGGATCATAAAGCAAAACTCACAACTAGATCATACTAAGAACTTTTATTCTACTAGATCAAGATATTACCAAAAGGATCGAACTAAGAAAAACGGTAAAGATAAAAGTGATGGTGATACGATACCGGGGCACTCCCCCAAGATCGGCAGTTGCCAAGGGGAGTGCCCATACCCATGTGATTATGTCTCTCTTTTCGGGGATGGTGATGTGATATTCTTGGCGATGATGCCCCTCAGGATACGATTCTCCTCCTCGAGCTTGTTGACTTGCTGCTTGAGGTCCATTATTTCCTTTCGGAGTTTTCCTTTAACAGCCAAAGCTCCCTGCACCCAAGGGTGCTGCATAGCTACGGGAGAACCAATGACACTCCTTTTCATATTCTCATAAGAAAGAAATCTAACATTGGAAGGGATAACCGAGTTTGGAATAGCCGAGCTCTGTAGTTCTCCCATTGTGAATCCAGCTCGGAAGCGGGAAGTGACTTCTTGATCCTCTTCCATGGCATCTATCCTCTTCAATTCAGCCTCCATCTCTTCCTCCATTGCTAGCCCAAAGAGGTCAACATTGTTGTTTGTCATTGATCTCGGTGCCGGATGAGACACCCGGCTCTGCCTGACTGACTCTTGCGAAGACATCTTGCTCTAATTTGCAGCAGGATAGCTCGAAACAAAGACAGGAGATATTTGCATGATATGGGAGTCAAAACCTCCGGGAGATTATATAATGAATTTTTACCGACCAAAATACATGTCGTGTAAGAAAACGGAGTCCGGAAAGCGCATGAGGTGCCCACGAGGTAGGGGGGCGCGCCCAGGGAGGTAGGGCGCTCCCTCCACCCTCGTGGAGGCCTCGTGTCCTTCTGGACTGCTACTTATTTTTCTAGTTTTCTAAATATTCCAAAACAGAGAAATATTGCCTTAAAACCTGTTTTGGAGTCGGTTTACTTACCGTACCACATACCTATTCCTTTTCGGAGTCTGAAACCTTCTGAAAAGTGTCCCTTATGTATTCCTCCGGGGTTACGGTTTCAATAACATTGGTTTCAACATTTATGGGATTATCTGAAATATAATGTTTGATTCTTTGACCGTTCACCACCTTCGGATTTGTACCTTCGAAGTTGTTGATTTTTATGGCACGAGAACGATAGACCTCCTCAATAACGTAAGGACCTTCCCATTTAGAGAGAAGTTTTCCTGCAAAAAATCTTAAACGAGAGTTGTATAGCAATACATAATCACCTACATTGAACTCACGCTTTTGTATTCTTTTGTCATGCCATCTTTTAACTTTTTCTTTAAACAACTTGGCATTTTCATAGGCTTGGGTTCTCCATTCATCGAGTGAGCTAATATCAAATAACCTCTTCTCACCGGCAAGTTTAAAATCATAGTTGAGCTCTTTAATAGCCCAATAAGCCTTATGTTCTAGTTCGAGAGGTAAGTGACATGCTTTTCCATAAACCATTTTATACAGAGACATACCCATAGGACTTTTATATGCAGTTCTATAGGCCCATAATGCACCATCAAGTTTCTTGGACCAATTCTTTCTAGATCTATTAACAGTATTTTGCAAAATTAATTTGAGTTCTCTATTACTCAATTCTACTTGACCACAAGACTGCGGGTGATGAGGAGATGCAATTCTATGATTAGCATCATATTTAGCAAGCATTTTATGGAAAGCACCATGAATAAACTGTGAACCACCATCAATCATTAAATATCTAGGGACTCCAAATCTTGAAAAAAATAACTTCTTTAAGCATCTTAATAGAGGTGTTATGATCAACACTACTAGTTGGAATAGCTTCTACCCACTTAGTAACGTAATCAACAGCAACTAAAATATGTGTATATCCATTAGAGGAAGGAAAAGGTCCCATATAGTCAAAGCCCCAAACATCAAATGGTTCAATAACGAGTAAATAGTTCATAGGCATTTCTTGACGTCTACTAATATTACCAATTCTTTGACATTCATCACATGATAAGACAAACTTACGGGCATCTTCGAAGAGAGTAGGCCAATAAAAAGCAGATTGCAATACCTTATGTGGAGTTCTATCTACAGCATGGTGTCCTCCATAAGCTTCGGAGTGACACTTGCGTAGGATCTGTTCCTGTTCATGCTCAGGTACACAACATCTAATAACACCATCTACTCCTTTATAAAGATGTGGGTCATCCCAAAAGTAATGCCTCAAATCATAGAAGAACTTTTTCTTTTGTTGGTATGTGAAACTAGGTGGTATGAATTTGGCAACAATGTAATTAGCATAATCAGCATACCATGGAGCAGTATGAGAAGCATTTATGACATTTAATTGCTCATCAGGAAAGCTATCATCAAAGGTAGTGGGTCATCAAGCACATTTTCTAACCTAGACAAGTTGTCTGCAACGGGGTTCTCAGCTCCCTTTCTATCAACAATATGTAAGTCAAATTCTTGTAGCAAGAGAACCCATCTAATAGGTCTATGTTTAGCATCTTTCTTTTCCATAAGATATTTAATAGCAACATGATCAGTGTGAATAGTTACTTTAGAATCAACAATATAAGGTCTGAACTTATCACAAGCAAATACAACTGCTAAGAATTCTTTTTCAGTAGTAGCATAATTTCTTTGAGCATTGTCTAGGGTTTTACAAGCATATTGAATAAAGTTTAATTTCTTATCAACTCTTTGCCCTAGAACAGCACCTACAGCATAATCACTAGCAGCACACATAATTTCAAAGGGTAAATTCCAATCAGGTGGCTGAACAATAGGTGCAGAGATCAATGCTTTCTTAAGTATTTCAAATGCTTCTACACAATCATCATCAAAGACAAATGGTATATCTTTTTGTAATAAATTAGTCAGAGGCCGAGAAATTTTTGAGAAGTCCTTAATGAACCTCCTATAAAATCTGGCGTGACCAAGGAAACTTCTTATACCTTTGATGTCCTTGGGACATGGCATCTTTTCAATAGCATCAACCTTGGCTTTATCAACTTCAATACCTCTTTCAGAAAATTTATGCCCCAAGACGATACCTTCATTAACCATAAAGTGGCACTTTTCCCAATTCAAGACAAGATTAGTTTCTTCACATCTCTGAAAAACTCGATCAAGGTTGCTCAAGCAATCATCAAAAGAATATCCATAGACAGAGAAATCGTCCATGAAAACCTCACAAATCTTTTCACAAAAGTCAGAGAATATAGCCATCATGCATCTTTGAAAGGTAGCAGGTGCATTACATAAACCAAAAGGCATACGTCTATAAGCAAAAGTACCAAAAGGACAAGTAAAAGTAGTCTTTGATTGATCCTTGGCTAACACAGGTATTTGAGAGAAACCAGAATAACCATCTAGAAAGCAAAAATGTGTATGTTTGGATAATCTTTCTAGCATTTGATCAATAAAAGGTAAGGGGTAATGATCCTTTTTAGTGGCCTTATTTAATTTATGGAAATCAATTACCATCCTATAACCTGTAATAATTCTTTGGGGAATCAATTCACCTTTATCATTAGGAACGACAGTAATACCTCCCTTCTTAGGGACACAATGGACAGGACTTACCCACTGACTATCAGCAACGGGATAGATTATACCTGCCTCAAGGAGCTTTAGTATTTCCTTTCTTACCACCTCTTTCATTTTAGGATTAAGCCGTCGTTGATGATCACGAACTGGTTTAGCATCTTCTTCCAAATTTATTTTATGTTGACATAGAGTGGGACTAATGCCCTTAAGATTATCAAGAGTATACCCAATAGCAGCACGGTGCTTCTTCAGAGTTTTTCAATAATCTCTCTTACTCATGCTCTAAAAGGTTACACTAATAATAATAGGATATATCTTTTTCTCATCAAGATAAGCATATTTAAGAGTATCAGGCAACGGTTTAAGCTCAAACACGGGATCACCCTTGGGTGGAGGAGGATCCCCTAGGATTTCAACAGGTAAATTGTTTTTCAGAATAGGTTCCTGTTTAAAGAATACTTCATCTATTTCCCTTCTTTCATTCATAAACATATCATTTTCATGGTCTAGTAAATATTGTTCTAAAGGATCACTAGGAGGTACGGCAATAGAAGCAAGACCAATAATTTCATCCTTACTAGGTAATTCTTCTTCACAGTGTTATCTACTAAATTTGGAGAAATTAAATTCATGATACATATCATCTAAACCGATAGTAACAACATCATTTTTGCTATCTATCTTAGCATTAACAGTGTTCAAGAAGGGTCTACCAAATATAATGGGACAAAAGCTATCTTGTGGGAAACCAAGAACAAGAAAATCAGCAGGATATTTAGTTTTCCCACACAAGACTTCAACATCTCTAACAATTCCCATTGGTGAAATAGTATCTCTATTGGCAAGTTTAATTGTGACATCAATATCTTCTAACTCAACAGGTGTAATATCATGCATAATTTCTCTATATAGGCCAATAGGTATTGCACTAGCACTGGCACCCATATCACATAAGCCATGATAACAATGATCTCCTATTTTAACAGAAATAACAGGCATGCCTACCACATGTATAGGTTTATCTTTAGCACAAGGTTTAGCAATTATAGCAGTTTCATCACAGAAATAAATAACATGCCCGTCAATATTATCAGACAAGAGATCTTTAACAATAGCAATATTAGGTTCAACTTTAACTTGCTCAGGAGGTGTATATGTTCTAATATTGCTTTTCTGAACCACAGTTGAAGCTTTAGCATGATCCTTTATCCTAACAGGGAAAGGTGGTTTCTCAACATAAGAAGTAGGAACAACAGGATCATTATAAGTGACAATATTTTCTTCAACTTTAATAGGTGCAACTACTTTTACTTCTATGGGAGGATGATATTTAAACCACTTCTCCTTGGGGAGATCAACATAAGTAGCAAAAGATTCACAGAAAGAAGCTACTATCTCAGAGTCAAGTCCATATTTAGTGCTAAACTTACGAAAAACATCGGTATCCAGAAAAGATTTTACACAATCAAACTTAGGTGTCATACCAGACTCCTTACCTTCGTTGAGGTCCCAATCTTCAGATTGCATTTAATTCCTTCCAATAAATCCCATTTGAATTCAATAGTCTTCATCATAAAAGAGCCAGCATAAGAAGTATCGAGCATGGTGCGATTGTTATCAGAAAGCCGAGCATATAAATTTTGAATAATCATCTCTCTTGAGAGCTCATGATTGGGGCATGAATATAACATTGATTTAAGCCTCTCCCAAGCTTGAGCGATGCTTTCTCCTTCGCAAGGCCAAAAATTATATATATAATTGCGATCACGATGAACAAGATGCATAGGATAAAACTTCTGATGAAATTCCAATTTCAATCGTTTGTAGTTCCATGACCCCATATCATCACATAGCCTATACCATGACAATGCATCTTCCCTCAAAGATAAAGGGAAGACCTTCTTCTTAACAACATCTCCAGGTACACCTGCAAGCTTAAATAATCCACAAACTTCATCAACATATATTAGGTGCTCATTAGGATGCATTGTTCCATCTCCTGCAAAAGGATTAGCTACCAGTTTTTCTAACATACCCGAAGGAAATTCAAAGCAGACATTTTCATTTTCAGTAGGTTCAGTAGGTTGAGATGCAACTCTTTTCTCTACTGGTCGGGGTGAAGATACCCCGAACAAGCCCCTCAGAGGATTACTTTCCATAGTAATAAGTGACAGTAAATTTCACCACACTATATAAATTTTTCCTTACCAAATTCCACCTACCAAAGACGCTTCACTCCCCGGCAATGGCGCCAGAAAAGAGTCTTGATGACCCACAAGTATAGGGGATCTATCATAGTCCTTTCGATAAGTAAGAGTGTCGAACCCAACGAGGAGCAGAAGGAAATGATAAGCGGTTTCCAGCAAGGTATTCTCTGCAAGTACTGAAATAAGTGGTGACAGGTAGTTTTGTGATAGGATAATTTGTAACGAGCAACAAGTAACAAAAGTAAATAAAGTGCAGCAAGGTGGCCCAATCCTTTTTGTAGCAAAGGACAAGCCTGGACAAACTCTTATATAGAGAAAAGCGCTCCCGAGGACACATGGGAATATCGTCAAGCTAGTTTTCATCACGCTCATATGATTCGCGTTTGGTACTTTGATAATCTGTTATGTGGGTGGACTGGTGCTTGGGTACTGTCCTTACTTGGACAAGCATCCCACTTATGATTAACCTCTATTGCAAGCATCCGCAACTACAACAAAAGTATTAAGGTAAACCTAACCATAGCATGAAACATATGGATCCAAATCAGTCCCTAATGAAGCAACGCATAAACTAGGGTTTAAGCTTCCGTCACTCTAGCAACCCATCATCTACTTATTACTTCCCAATGCCTTCCTCTGGGCCCAAATAATGGTGAAGTGTTATGTAGTCGACGTTCACATAACACCACTAGAGGAGTGACAACATACATCTCATAAAAATATCGAACGAATACCAAATTCACATGACTACTAATAGCAAGACTTCTCCCATGTCCTTAGGAACAAACGTAACTACTCACAAAGCATATTCATGTTCATAATTAGAGGAGTATTAATGTGCATATAGGATCTGAACATATAATCTTCCACCAATTCAACCAACTAGCATCAACTACAAGGAATAATTAACACTACTAGCAACCCACAGGTACCAATCCCAGACTTGGAGGGATACAAGAGATGAACTAGGGTTTTGAGAGGAGATGGTGCTGGTGAAGATGTTGATGGAGATTGCCCTCTCCCGATGAGAGGAGCGTTGGTGATGATGATGGCGATGATTTCCCCCTCCCGGAGGGAAGTCTCCCCGGCAGAACAGCTCCGCCAGAGCCCTAGATTGGTTCCGCCAAGGTTCCGCCTCGTGGCGGCGGAGTTTCGTCCAAGAAGATGGCTTATGATTTTTTCCCTCATCGAAAGACTTCATATAGCAGAAGATGGTCATCGGAGGGCCACCAGGGGGGCCACGAGGTAGGGGGGCGTGCCCAGGGGGTAGGGCGCGCCCCCACCCTCATGGGCAGGGTGTGGCCCCCCTGGTGAACTTCTTGCACTCGGTATTTTTTATATATTCTGAAAACATCTTCCGTGAAGTTTCAGGACTTTTGGAGCTGTGCAGAATAGGTCTCTAATATTTGCTCCTTTTCCAGCCCAGAATCCCAGCTGCCGGCTTCTCCCTCTTTATGTAATCCTTGTAAAATAAGAGAGAATAGGCATAAGTATTGTGACATAATGTGTAAAAACAGCCCATAATGCAATAAATATCGATATAAAAGCATGATGCAAAATGAACGTATCACCCATGGAATGGAAACGGGAATGGAGCAAGCAACAATCAGAACCGCCCCAATCCAGCCACACCCGCCAAGAGAGACCTAAGCCATGTTACTTGTTTCAAGTGTGGGAAGACTGGACACTATGCCACGGAGTGCCCTGAAGCGAAGAATGGAAACGGTAATGGGAGCGCTGGAAAGAAGCCCAATCCATTCAACAAAGGACAAGTGAACCACGTTAACGTGGAGGAGGTTGAAGAGAAGCCAGACGCGGTTATTGGTAAGTTTTTGGTTAAGTCTTTTACCGCCCTTGTTCTTTTTTATATTGGTGCATCACATTCATACATATCAAGGGGATTCGTGGATAAGTTTAAACTACCAACCCAAACCCTTAGGACCCCTCTGTTAGTGAGTTCACCTGGAGCAGAGTATATGGCTAGTCGATGGTGTGACCAGATACCCTTAACCATTGGTAGCCATGTTTTCCCGTCAGACCTAATAATTTTGGAGTCACAAGGATTGGATGTGATATTAGGCATGGACTGGATGTCAAAGTATGGAGGAAGCATTGATTGTGTTAGTAAATCAATTTGTCTCACCACCCCTGAGGGAAAAAGGATTAAGTATGTATCTAGGCATGCGCCCAGGAGTAGCTAAGTAAATACCCTCACGGGAATTGTTCAGGAGGAAGTGCATGTAGTGAAGGATTACCCAGATGTTTTCCCAGAGGAGTTACCAGGCATGCCACCAGATCGAGGCATCGAGTTTTTGATAGAGCTATTGCCAGGTACAGGGCCAATATCAAAGAGACCCTACCGAATGCCTGCAAATGATATGGAGGAGATTAAGAATCAGATCAAGGAGTTATTGGAGAAGGTTTACATCCGATGGAGTTCATCACCATGGGGAGCCCCAGTGCTTTTGGTGGAGAAGAAGGATAAATCTCTAAGGATGGTTGTTGATTATCGTGCTCTGAATGAGGTGACGATCAAGAACAAATACCCACTGCCTATGATCAATGATTTGTTTGACCAGTTGCAAGGAGCTAAGGTGTTTTCAAAGATCAATCTACGATCAGGATATCACCAGCTGAAGATCCGGGAGAAGGATATACCTAAAACCGCATTTACCACAAGGTATGGGTTATATGTGTATACGGTCATGTCATTTGGACTGACTAATGCCCCTGCCTATTTCATGAGCATGATGAACAAGGTGTTCATGGAATATTTGGATAAGTTTGTTGTGGTGTTCATTGATGACATAATGGTATACTCGAAGAATGAAGAGGAGCACAAGGAGCATTTGCGTTTAGTTCTCGAGAAACTCAGGGAACACCAGTTGTATGCCAAGTTCAACAAATGTGAATTTTGGTTGAAGGAAGTCGGATTCCTTGGACATGTTATATCAGGAGAAGGTGTAGCAGTAGATCCCACCAAGGTTCAGTCAGTCACTGAATGGTTGGCACCCACTTCAGTTAGCGAGATCCGCGGTTTTCTTGGACTCACAGGATACTATCGGAGATTCATCGAGAATTTTTCCAAAATTGTGAAGCCAATGACGGAGTTATTGAAGAAGGATACCAAATTTAAATGGACAGAAGAATGTGAGGCGAGTTTTCAGGAGTTAAAGAAACGTTTGACTACAGCCCCAGTGCTGATTCTTCCGGATATACGTAAGGAGTTCCAAGTGTATTGCGATGCCTCTCGCCTAGGACTTGGAAGCGTGCTTATGCAGGACGGAAGAGTTGTTTCGTATGCCTCATGACAACTAAAACCGCATGAGTTAAATTATGCCACGCATGATTTAGAGTTGGCTACCATAGTGCATGCGTTGAAGACTTGGAGGCATTACCTTATTGGAAACCGTTGTGATGTGTACATGGATCATAAGAGTTTGAAGTACATTTTCACACAGACAGAGCTGAACCTTAGGCAGAGGAGATGGTTGGAGCTTATAAAGGATTATGACATGAAGCTTCACTATCATCCAGGCAAGGCCAATGTCGTAGCAGACGCTTTGAGCCGGAAGAGTTATGCTAACATCCTCGTAAGCACAGGATTGCCAAAGGATTTAGCAGAGGATCTCAGGGAACTTCGATTGGAGATTGTTCCTAGAAGTTTTGTTGCAACAATGGAGGTTCAGTCTACATTGTTGGGAAAGATTCGAGAAGCTCAGAAGGATGACAAAGAGATTGCTGAGATAAAAGAGAGAATGAGCAAAGGAAAGGCCAAAGGTTTTCGTGAGTATGAACACGACACCTTATGGTTTGAGGACCGTGTTTATGTGCCAAATAACACAGAGATCAGGAAGCTAATACTTCAGAAGGCTCATGACTCACCATACTCAATTCACCCCGGAAACACCAAGATGTATGTGGATTTAAAGGAGCATTTCTGGTGGACTGGTATGAAGAAGGATATTGCCGAGTATGTAGCCGTGTGTGATGTATGTTAGAGAGTGAAGGCACAACATCAAAAGCCAACCGGATTGTTACAACCTATGCTGATACCCGAATGGAAGTGGGAAAAGTTTGGCATGGATTTTATCACCGGATTGCCCAGGACCAAATTAGGATATGATTCTATATGAGTAGTAGTTGATCGCTTGACCAAAGTAGCTCACTTTATCCCAGTGAAAACCACCTATACCAGTGCGAAGTTGGCCAAAATATACATGACCAGGATTGTATATTTGTATGGAGTTCCGAGGAAAATTGTATCAGATAGAGGAACCCAGTTTACCTCAAAGTTTTGGAATCAGTTGCATGAAAACTTTGGGAACCAGACTGGAGTTCAATAAAGCATTCCACTCGCAGACAGATGGACAGACCGAGAGAGTCAACCAGATTCTCAAGGATATGTTGAGGGCCTGCGCGCTAGATTATGGATCTAGTTGGGATGATAACTTGCCCTACGTAGAGTTCTCGTACAACAACAGTTACCAGGCCAGTTTGAAGATGGCACCTTTCGAAGCTTTATACGGAAGGAGGTGCAGGACACCGTTATTGTGGGATGAAGTTGGAGACCGACAGATGTTTGGACTAGATTTGATTAAGGAATCAGAAGAGAAGGTTAAATTGATTAGAGATAGACAGAAGGTAGCTTAGTCCCGACAGAAGAGTTATGCGGATTCAAAATGCAAGGAGGTAGCCTATGAAATTGGAGACAGAGTGTATCTTCGAGTATCACCACTCCGAGGAGTTAAGCGCTTTGGAGTTGAGGGAAAGATAGCGCCACGCTTTGTGGGACCATACAGAGTTTTGGAGCATATGGGAGAGGTTGCTTATAAGTTGGAATTACCTGAAGGATTGTCAGGAGTTCATGATGTGTTTCATGTTTCACAGTTGAAGAAGTGTCACGCTGAGATGGCCGATATACCGTTAAGAGATACAGTGCCCTTGGAGGCGATTCAGTTGGACAATGATCTGACCTATGAGGAGAAGCCAGTCAGGATTCTTGAATTTGCCAGCCGAGTCACCTGCAGCAAGGTTATCAAGTTTTGCAAAGTTCAGTGGAGCCACCATACCGAGGATGAAGCCACCTAGGAACGAGAGGATAATCTTCGCAAGGACCACCCACACCTATTTTCTAGCCAACCCGAATCTCGAGGGCGAGATTCATCTTAAGGGGGGTAGGTTTGTAACATCCCAAATTATCAATTTGGAATGTTATACATAGATCATTCATGCATATCATATTTTGTTGCATTTCGTTTCGCGATCCTCAAAATTCTAAGCAACTCAAGGACCCTCGGAGAGAGTTGGGGATTTCACTGTTTTCATATTTGAATTCTATCAAATATTGAAACGAGGATTTTTGGTTTTAATTATTTTTCTCTCCGAAAATATTTCATATTAAAATATATGAGGGGAGATAATATGAATTCTCCAAAATAAATGAAATGTTGGAGGAAAATGTTAAAATCAAATATTTGATTTTATTCGGAGTTTATTGCTATTCTATTTGAATTAGAAAAATTGCACGTTTTTCAAAGTTGCATTTTAGGGCCAAGAAAATGTTCATCTTGTTCTAAATATTTTATTTAGATGGTGAAAATTTGTTTTGGCATTTTTAGTTTTTTATTTATTTTTCTAGGATTTATTTAAATTTCGGTGAAATTATTTAAAAAAAGAGAGAGAGAGCTTCACCCCGCCGACTGGGCCGAAGCCCAGCCAGCCGGGCCGGCCCAACCGCCCCGTCCGCCTTGTCCCCGGCGCGGACATCTCCCACCGCGAGTCTGACCGGGACTCTGTCCTGCTGCCGCCACCTTGCCCCCTCCCCAAGCTAGCCCCCCTCCTTTTATAGTGCCGCCCTGACCCCCCCCCCACCACCCGAACCCCGCCGCCTGCCTCGCCACGCCCGTCGTAGTGCCGCCGCCGCACCGCGCCACTGCCGTGCAGCCGGACCCCGCCGGAGCCTCGCCGGAGGTATAAGCCGCCGTTGCCGTCGTTCGTTTTTTTAAAACCGATCCGGTTTTCTTAGAAAACCCTAGGTTCGTTTTTTTAGAATAGATCGATTTTTTTGGTTTAGTTTATTTAGCGAACGTTCGTCCATGCGTTTGTTTTAACGAACTGTGTTCACTCATTAGCCGCAGACAACGAACGTTCGTTTGTTAGCCTGTTCGTCAGTTTTCTTTTTCTCGGAATTTTCCGCGATTATTTTCTATCGCGGTTTCTGATCCGATTTTTGTTTTAGTTTATCTTTTCGCTCGTTTATCGGAATTAGGCGATTCAAGCACCTGGATCTTCGTCTCAAAACCCTCTTTCTGTTTAACCAACTTGAACAAGATTTTGATACAGTAAAATTTGACCTTAGTCCAGATTAGTAATCGGATCTTGTTTCTTTTGCAGTTTGAGTTTCGTTGCTCCGTTTGATTTGATTCTTTTTGCAAAACGGAGTTCTTAAGTTGAACGTTCTGGTTAGATCTCTTATTTGAGTTTTACCCGTGCTTCTTTGCTTGATTGCTTATGTATGCTATTGTTTGTTTGTGATAGAACACCCAGAGTGCGAAGCGTGCTACTACGAGTCTCTAGGTTTTGCGGATTATCAGCAAGGCAAGTAACACTTTGATCATACCCCTTTATCACCCAGTTTTTATGCATTAGTTTCAACCCTTACACATTGCATGGTTAGGACTTGTTAACATGTGGGTTGGGGAAGTAGTTGATGAGGTAGAACCTATTATCCTGTTATTATCAAACCCTGGGAGTTACCTCTGCGTATTGCTTGTATTGTTATGCTATGCTCGTAGACATGGATTGGGTTTGAGTGAAACCATGACAGATGTGAGATTGATAATTGATGGTTCAACTTAAGGTGGCAACTTTAATACACATTTGGGTGGATTGTTTGTCGGGCGCCTGGAGAATCCAGTGTTGTCCTAGGATATCCCGGAGTACCCGTGTGATAATCCTACGGTCCGCCACCCAGGCTCAAAGGGAACTGAGATGTTTCATGCTAGAAACTTCCGTGTGCAGCCACAAGCTATTATGGGCTCTAGAATAGTTGAGTAAGTTGCGTGAAGCTCTTGAAGAGGTAGACTAGCAGGTAGTTGGGTTGTAGGTGGTATAGTCTATCCGGAGTAGAGAGTTAATGCTTCTGAAAAATGGTGTCTCGGTCATCCGTTTCTCGAAGGAGATCGAGTCTTGTGGGGAAAAGTGCGCAAACCTCTGCAGAGTGTATAAACTAATCATGGTTAGCCGTGTCCCCGGTTATGGACATCTTGAGTATCTAGTACTTGGATTATCATATGTATCTCATCACTCTAAATTAATATTGTTGGGTTGATAACTACTTTAATTGGGACTGAGTTGGAGGAACCTTCTCAATGATGTTTCAACTACCATGATAGTTAAATAAAATTCTATTCCTTTGTTGTAGGGAAAAATTGGCTTTTTGCAAAAACTATAACCATAGAGCTTTCCACCAGCCAAATAAGCATGTAGTGATAGCATTATTCTGTTCTTGCTCTACTGTGTTACTTTACCAGCATATTCCATGTGTTGACCCATTTTCGGGCTGCAACGTATTATGTTGCAGACTTTTCAGACGAGGAGTAAGGTTTGTTAGGTCGTTGTCGTGCAGCTCAGCTATGCCGTTGGAGTTGATGGGCTCACTTTATCTTCCAAGCCTACCGTTGTTATCGTATTAGATGGCCTTAAGCCATATTTATTGTTATAAGTTCTCTTTTGAGACATTCAATGTAATAAGTGTGTGATTGCCACTCTGTTATAAATCCTTCGAGTACTGTGTGCGTCAGCATTATCGATCCAGGGATGACACTGAAGCACAGAGACTTGACCGTTTGAGGTCGGGTCGCTACAAAATATTTTGTTGAAGGAGCATATCATCGCACTCAAGGGCATTATCCGCAAGTTGGAGGACCTCCTACGCTCGATGTGTGACTATCCATCATCAACAACTCCACCTTCTTCACCAACAAAGAAGAACTGAGTATCTGGTATGGGCACTCCCTTTGGCAACTGCCAAGCTTGGGAGAGTGCCCCGGTATCGTATCACCATCACTTTTATCTTTACTGTTTTTCTTAGTTCGATCCTTTTAGTAATATCTTGATCTAGTAGAATAAAGTTTTAGTATGATCTAGTTGTCAGTTTTGCTTTATGATCCCTCTATGTAATCGAGTCCGTGAGCTATATAATAAAGATTGGTGTTGAGTCAAGGGCTTGATTATTTTGCTATGATCTTGAGGGAATTAAATAAAATAAAAAAGAAGAAATAAAAAAATAAAGAGATCATATGGATCTTATGGAGAGTAATGAGCTCACATATAAAGAGTTGTTGAGAGTTGACAAACACAGTTTTGGTCATCGTTGCAATGAATAGGAAGTAATAAAGAAAGAGAGGTTCACATATAAATATACTATCTTGGACATCTTTTATGATTGTGAGCGCTCATTAAAGTATGACATGCTAAGAGTTGACGTTGGACAAGGAAGACAATGTAATGGGTTATGTTTTCTTACATCTGAGATAAATTATATTGTCATGGATCATCCAACAAGTTGAGCTTGCCTTTCCCTCTCATGTTAGACAATTTCTTTGCGCCAAGTAGAGATACTACTTGTGCTTCCAAATATCCCTAAACCCAGTTTTGCCATGAGAGTCCACCATATCTACCTATGGGTTGAGTAAGATCCTTCAAGTAGGTTGTCATCGGTGCAAGCAATAAAAATTGCTCTCTAAATATGTATGACTTATTAGTGCGGAGAAAATAAGCTTTATACGATCTTGTGATATGGAAGAAATAAAAGCGACGGACTGCATAATAAAGGTCCATATCACAAGTGGCAATATAAAATGACGTTCTTTTGCATTAAGATTTCATGCATCCAACCATAAAAGCACATGACAACCTCTGCTTCCCTCTGTGAAGGGCCTATCTTTTACTTTTATATTCTACCTTACATAAGAGTCATTGTGATCTGCACCTTTCCTTTTTACGTTTTATCCTTTGGCAAGCACAATATGTTGGAAAGATCCTGATATATATAGCTAATTGGATGTGAGTCTTCATGAACTATTATTGTTGACATTACCCTTGAGGTAAAACGTTGGGAGGCAAAATGATAAGCCCCTATCTTTCTCTATGTCCGATTAAAACTTCATACCCATAAATATTGCATGAGTGTTAGCAATTGTGAAAGACTAAAAGATGGTTGAGTATGTGGACATGCTGAAAAGCTCTTATATCGACTCTTTCCTATGTTATGATAAATTGCAATTACCTCAATGACTGAGATTAGAGTTTGTTGGTTCTCAATGAAGTTTATAATTCATACTTGAAATTGTGATTGAATTGTTACTTTAGCATAAGAGATCATATGACAAGACAATATATATATATATATGTTGCTGTTCTAAGAATGATCATGATGCCCTCATGTCTGTATTTTATTTTTATCGACACCTCTATCTCTAAACATGTGGACATATTTTTCGATTTCGGCTTTCGCTTGAGGACAAGCGAGGTCTAAGCTTGGGGAGTTGATACGTCCATTTTGCATCATGCTTTTATATCGATATTTATTGCATTATGGGCAGTTATTACACATTATGTCACAATACTTATGCCTATTCTCTCTTATTTTACAAGGTTTACATGAAGAGGGAGAATGCCGACAGCTGGGATTCTGGGCTGGAAAAGGAGCTAATATTAGAGACCTATTCTGCACAGCTCCAAAAGTCCTAAAACTTCACGGAAGTTATTTCCAGAATATATAAAAATACTAAGTGCAAGGAGTACCAGAGGGGGGCCACACACCAGCCACGAGGGTGGGGGGCGCGCAGGCTGGTAGGCCCCCCTGGTGGCCCTCCGATGTCCATCTTCTGCTATATGGAGTCTTTCATCGAGGAAAAAATCATAAGCAAGCTTTCGGGACGAGACTCCGCCACCACGAGGAGGAACCTTGGCAGAACCAATCTAGGGCTCCGGTGGAGCTGTTCTGCCGGGGAAACTTCCCTCCGGGAGGGGGAAATCATCATCATCGTCATCACCAACGATCCTCTCATCGGTAGGGGGTCAATCTCCATCAACATCTACACCAACATCATCTCATCTCAAACCCTAGTTCATCTCTTGTATCCAATCTTTGTATCCAAACCTCAGATTGGTACCTATGGGTTGCTAGTAGTGTTGATTACTCCTTGTAGTTGATGCTAGTTGGTTTACTTGGTGGAAGATTATATGTTCAGATCCATTATGCATATTAATACCCCTCTGATTATGAACATGAATATGCTTTATGAGTAGTTACATTTGTTCCTGAGGAAATGGGAGGAATCTTGCTATTAGTAGTCATGTGAATTCGGTATTCGTTCGATATTTTGATGAGATGTATGTTGTCATCCCTCTAGTGGTGTCATGTGAACGTCGACTACATGACACTTCACCATTGTTTGTGCCTAGAGGGAGGCATTGGGAAGTAATAAGTAGATGATGGGTTGCTAGAATGACATAAGCTTAAACCCTAGTTTATGCGTTGCTTTGTAAGGGGCTGATTTGGATCCATATGTTTCATGCTATGGTTAGGTTTACCTTAATACTTCTGTTGTAGTTGTGGATGCTTGCAATAGGGGTTAATCATAAGTGGGATGCTTGTCCAAGTAAGGACAGCACCCAAGCACCAGTCCACCCACATATCAACTTATCAAAGTACCGAACGTGAATCATATGATCGTGATGAAAACTAGCTTGACGACAATTCCCATGTGTCCTCGGGAGTGTTACATCTCCAATGTATCTATAATTTTTGATTGCTCCATGCTATATTATCTACTGTTTTGGACATTATTGGGCTTTATTTTCCACTTTTATATTATTTTTGGGACTAACCTATTAACCGGAGGCCCAGCCCAGAATTGCTGTTTTTTTCCTATTTTAGGGTTTCGAAGAAAAGGAATATCAAACGGAGTCCAAACGGAATGAAACCTTCGGGAATGTGATTTTCTCACCGAACATGATCCAGGAGACTTGGACCCTATGTCAAGAAACAAAGGAGGAGGCCATGAGGTAGGGGACGCGCCTACCCCCCCCCCCCAGGCGCGCCATCCACCCTCGTGGGCCCCCTATTGCTCCATCGACGTACTCCTTCCTCCTATATATACCTACGTACCCCCAAATGATCAGATACGGAGCCAAAACCCTAATTCCACCGCCGTAACATCCTGTATCCACGAGATTCCATCTTGGGGCCTGTTCCGGAGCTCCGCCGGAGGGGGTATCCATCACGGAGGGCTTCTACATCAACACCATAGCCTCTCCGATGAGGTGTGAGTAGTTTACCTCAGACCTTCGGGTCCATAGTTATTAGCTAGATGGCTTCTTCTCTCTTTTTGGATCTCAATACAATGTTCTCCCCCTCTTTTGTGGAGAACTATTCGATGTAATCTTCTTTTTGCGGTGTGTTTGTTGAGAACGATGAATTGTGGGTTTGTGATCAAGTCTATCTATGAACAATATTTGAATCTTCTATGAATTCTTTTATGTATGATTGGTTATATTTGCAAGTCTCTTCGAATTATCGGTTTGGTTTGGCCTACTAGATTGATCTTTCTTGCAATTGGAGAAGTGCTTAGCTTTGGGTTCAATCTTGCGGTGTCCTTTCCCAGTGATAGTAGGGGCAGGAAGGCACATATTGTATTGTTGCCATCGAGGATAACAAGATGGTTTTTTTATCATATTGCATGAATTTATCCCTCTACATCATGTCATCTTGCTTAAGGCGTTACTCTGTTTTCATTAACTTAATACTCTAGATGCATGCTGGATACCAGTCGATGAATGGAGTAATAGTAGTAGATGCAGGCAGGAGTCGGTCTACTTGTCTCGGACGTGATGCCTATATACATGATCATACCTAGATATTCTCATAACTATGCTCAATTCTGCCAATTGCTCAACAGTAATTCATTCACCCACCGTAGAATACTTATGCTCTTGAGAGAAGCCACTAGTGAAACCTATGGCCCCCGGGTCTATCTTCATCATAATAATCTTCCAATACTTAGTTATTTCCTTTGCTTTTTACTTTGCATTTATTTTACTTTGCATATTTATGACAAAAATACCAAAAATATTATCTTATCATATCTATCAGATCTCACTCTCGTAAGTGACCGTGAAGGGATTGACAACCCCTTATCGCGTTGGTTGTGAGGAGTTATTTGCTTTGTGCAGGTACTAGGGACGCGCGCGCAACCTCCTACTGGATTGATACCTTGGTTCTCAAAAACTGAGGGAAATACTTACGAGACTTTGTTGCATCATCCTTTCCTCTTCGGGGAAATCCAACGCAGTGCTCAAGAGGTAGCAAGAAGAATTTCTGGCGCCGTTGCCGTGGAGGTTCATGCAAGTCAAGATTTGACTTCCAACAACGAGCCATTTCTGGCGTCTACGCAAATGTCAACATACCAAGTACCCATCACAATCCTTATCTCCCGCATTACATTATTTGCCATTTGCCTCTCGTTTTCCTCTCCCCCACTTCACCCTTGTCGTTTTATTCGCCCTCTCTCTCTCTATCCTCCCTCTCTTTCTCTATTTGCCTCCATTTGCATTTTGCACTTTCTGTCGTCATGTCTGAAATTGGGGAAATTATTGTCGATATGGACAATAATAATATCATGAAATTTTTTGATGCTCCTACTAAAGAACCCCCTATCTTACATACAAAAAAAATTCCGTGTTGGTAGTGGTAATATTATTGGAAAAGGAGTTATTCAAGATTTCTTTACTTGTGCCGGTGCTTTGCCTTCTATGGGTAGTTCTATCCTTCATAGAACTAGTAGTCTTGCGGACGCTATTGCCATGCTTATGGTTGAACTTGAAAGACAATTCATGCACATGCACCCTTGCATACAAAGGATTTTCCTAGAATTTTATAATATTGAGCATTCCTCTGTTAAGTGTGCCGCTACTATCTTTTTGGCTCGTGAGTTTAGATTCATAATAAAAGAGGCCAAAGAAATCTTTGCACATTATAGGGTGGATGCTTGCCGTCCTCCCATAGAGGCTATCCTTTTTGATCAAGAAAAAATAATGCGTTTTCAATCTCTAGACTATGTTGCTTTCAATGAAAATCTTAGAAAAAGGGTTCCTACCAATGTTTGAGTTGATAGAATTTCTGAACTTAATGATGATTTGGCCATTCAAAATAATGAACTAGGATATTCTCTTGAATATAGGCTCACAAAGTTCTGTCAAAAGAATGCTTATAATGATGAATTGGTTGTGCAATACGAAGGGCCGAAGGAGGAACCTATACCTCCTAAAGTTGATCTTGGGGACTTTTGTCCCATTAAATTTAGCCCTTTTGATTATTTTTTATTGCCTCAAAGAAAACTTGCTGTCGAACGTAGAGAATATGAAATGAGTTTTAATGATCTATCTTACTATTATGGCAATACATAGATCTATCCTTGCTTTTTATGCCTAGCTAGGGGCGTTAAACGATAGCGCTTGTTGGGAGGCAACCCAATTTTATTTTTATTCCTTGCTTTTTGCTCCTGTTTAGTAATAAATAATTTATCTAGCCTATGTTTTGGTTGTGTTTTTTGTGTTTAATTAGTGTTTGTACCAAGTAGAACCGTTGGGAAGACTTGGGGAAAGTCTTGATATCTTGCTGTAAAAACAGAAACTTTAGCGCTCACGATAACTGCTGCCATTTTTATTTGGAAATTGATATTTAGTTAATTCTTTTTGAAGATGATTAATACATAAATTACTCACGTCCAGAAATTTATTTTAGAATTTTTGGGGTTCCAGATCTTGCGCTAGCTACAGATTACTACAGACTGTTCTGTTTTTGACAGATTCTGTTTTTCGTGTGTTGTTTGCTTATTTGGATGAATCTATGGCTAGTAAAATAGTTTATAAACCATAGAGAAGTTGGAATACAGTAGGTTTAACACCAATATAAATAAATAATGAGTTCATTACAGTACCTTGAAGGGTATTTTGTTTTCTTTCGCTAACGGAGCTCACGAGATTTTCTACTTTAAGTTTTGTGTTGTGAAGTTTTCAAGTTTTGGGTAAAGATTTGATGGATTATGGAACAAGGAGTTGCAAGAGCCTAAGCTTGGGGATGCCCATGGCACCCCCAATATAATCTAAGGATACCACCTAAAAGCCAAAGCTTGGGGATGCCCCGGAAGGCATACCCTCTTTCGTCTACTTTTATCGATAACTTTACTTGGAGCTATATTTTTATTCACCACATGATATGTGTTTTGCTTGGAGTGCCTTGTATTATTTGAGTCTTTATTTGTTAGTTTACCACAATCATCCTTGCTGTACACACCTTTTGATAGAGCCATACATGATTTGGAATTTGTTAGAATACTCTATGTGCTTCGCTTATATCTTTTGAGTTATATAGTTTTGCTCTAGTACTTCACTTATATCTTTTAGAGCACGGTGGTGGATTTGTTTTATAGAAACTATTGATATCTCATGCTTCACTTAGATTATTTTGAGAGTCTTAAATAGCATGGTAATTTGCTTAAGAATCCTTATATGCTAGGTATACAAGATTAATAATAAAATTCTCTTATGAGTGTGTTGAATACTATGAGAAGTTTGATGCTTCATAATTGTTTTGAGATATGAAGATGGTGATATTAAAGTTGTGCTAGTTGAGTAGTTGTGAATTTGAGAAATACTTGTGTTAAAGTTTGTGATTCTCGTAGCATGCACGTATGGTGAACCGTTATGTGATGAAGTCGGACCATGATTTATTTATTGATTGTCTTCCTTATGAGTGGCGGTCGGGGACGAGCGATGGTCTTTTCCTACCAATCTATCCCCCTAGGAGCATGCGCGTAATAATTTGCTTTGATAACTTGTAGATTTTTGCAATAAGTATATGAGTTCTTTATGACTAATGTTGAGTCCATGGATTATACGCACTCTCACCCTTCCACCATTGCTAGGCTCTCTAATACCGCACACCTTTCACCGGTATCATACACCCACCATATACCTTCCTCAAAACAGCCGCCATACATACCTATTATGGCATTTCCATAGCCATTCCGAGATATATTGCCATGCAACTTTCCACCATTCCGTTTATTATGACACACTCCGTCATTGTCATATTGTTTAGCATGATCATGTAGTTGATATCGTATTTGTGGCAAAGCCACCGTTCATAATTCTTTCATACATGTCACTCATGAGTCATTGCATATCCCGGTACACCGCCGGAGGCATTCATATAGAGTCATATTTTGTTCTAAGTATCGAGTTGTAATTGTTGAGTTGTAAGAAAATAAAAGTGTGATGATCATCGTTATTAGAGCATTATCCCAGTGAGGAAAGGATGATGGAGACTATGATTCCCCCACAAGTCGGGATGAGACTCCGGACAAAAAATAAAAAAGAAAGAAAGAAAAGAGGCCATAAAAAGAGAAAAGGCCCAAATAAAAAATGAGATAAAAAGAGAGAAGGGACAATGATACTATCCTTTTACCACACTTGTGCTTCAAAGTAGCACCAGGATCTTCATAGTAGAAAGTCTCTCATTTCGTCACTTTCATATACTAGTGGGAATTTTTCATTATAGAACTTTGCTTCTATATTCCAATGATGCGCTTCCTCAAAATGCCCTAGGTCTTCATGAGCAAGCAAGTTGGATGCACACCCACTTAGTTTCTTTTTGAGCTTTCATATACTTATAGCTCTAGTGCATCTATTGCATGGCAATCCCTACTCACTCACATTGATATCTATTGATGGCATCTCCATATCCCGTTGATACGCCTAGTTGATGTGAGACTATCTTCTCCCTTTTTGTCTTCTCCACAACCTCCATTCTATTCCACCTATAGTGCTATATCCATGGCTCACGCTCATGTATTGCATGAAGATTGAAAAAGTTTTGAGAATGTCAAAAGTATGAAACAATTGCTTGGCTTGTCATCGGGGTTGTGCATGATTTAAATACTTTGTGTGGTGAAGATAGAGCATAGCCAGACTATATGGTTTTGTAGGGATAACTTTCTTTGGCCATGTTATTTTGAGAAGACATGATTGCTTTGTTAGTATGCTTGAAGTATTATTATTTTTATGTCAATATGAACTTTTATCTTGAATCTTTCGGAGCTGAATATTCATACCACAATTAAGAAGAATTACATTATAATTATGCCAAGTAGCACTCCGCATCAAAAATTCTGTTTTTATCATTTACCTACTCGAGGACGAGCAGGAATTCAGCTTGGGGATGCTTGATACGTCTCCAACGTATCTATAATTTTTGATTACTCCATGCTATATTATCTACTGTTTTGGACATTATTGGGCTTTATTTTCCACTTTTATATTATTTCTGGGACTAACCTATTAACCAGAGGCCCATCCCAAAATTGCTGTTTTTTGCCTATTTTAGGGTTTCGAAGAAAAGGAATATCAAACGGAGTCCAAATGGAATGAAACCTTCGGGAACATGATTTTCTCACCGAACATGACCCAGGAGACTTGGACCCTACGTCAAGAAACAAAGGAGGAGGCCACGAGGTAGGGGGCTCGCCTACCCCCCCCCCAGGTGCGCCCTCCACCCTCGTGGGCCCCTGTTGCTCCACCGACGTACTCCTTCCTCCTATATATACCTACGTACCCCCAAACGATCAGATCTGGAGCCAAAACCCTAATTCCACCACGTAACTTCCTGTATCCACGAGATCCCATCTTGGGGCCTATTCCGGAGCTCCGCCGGAGGGGGTATCCATCACGGAGGGCTTCTACATCAACACCATAGCCTCTCCGATGAAGTCTGAGTAGTTACCTCAGACCATCGGGTCCATAGTTATTAGCTAGATGGCTTCTTCTCTCTTTTTGGATCTCAATGCAATGTTCTCCCCCTCTCTTGTGGCGAACTATTCGATGTAATCTTCTTTTTGCGGTGTGTTTGTTGAGGCCGATGAATTGTGGGTTTATGATCAAGTCTATCTATGAACAATATTTGAATCTTCTCTGAATTCTTTTATGTATGATTGGTTATCTTTGCAAGTCTCTTCGAATTATCAGTTTGGTTTGGCCTACTAGACTGATCTTTCTTGCAATGGGAGAAGTGCTTAGCTTTGGGTTCAATCTTGCGGTGTCCTTTCCCAGTGATAGTAGAGGCAGCAATACACGTATTGTATTGTTGCCATCGAGGATAACAAGATGGGGTATTTATCATATTGCATGAATTTATCCCTCTACATCATGTCATCTTGCTTAAGGCGTTACTCTGTTTTCATTAACTTAATACTCTAGATGCATGCTTGATAGCGGTCGATGAGTGGAGTAATAGTAGTAGATGCAGGCAGGAGTCGGTCTACTTGTCTCGGATGTGATGCCTATATACATGATCATACCTAGATATTCTCATAACTATGCTCAATTCTATCAATTGCTCAACAGTAATTCGTTCACCCACCATAGAATACTTATGCTCTTGAGAGAAGACACTAGTGAAACCTATGGCCCTCGGGTCTATCTTCATCATATTAATCTTCCAATACTTAGTTATTTCCTTTGCTTTTTTACTTTTCCTTTATTTTACTTTGCATCTTTATCATAAAAATACAAAAAATATAATCTGATCATATCTATCAGATCTCACTCTCGTAAGTGATCGTGAAGGGATTGACAACCCCTTATCGCATTGGTTGCGAGGAGTTATTTGCTTTCTGCAGGTACTAGGGGACGCGCGCGCAACCTCCTACTGGATTGATACCTTGGTTCTCAAAAACTGAGGGAAATACTTACGCTAATTTGCTGCATCATCCTTTCCTCTTCGGGGAAATCCAACGCAGTGCTCAAGAGGTAGCAGGGAGCGCTTTCCTTCATATAAGAGTTTGTCCATGCTTGTCATTTGATACAAAAAGGATTGGGCCATCTTGCTGGACCTTATTTACTTTTATTACTTGCTACTCGTTACAAATTACCTTATCACAAAACTATCTATTACCGATAATTTTAGTGCATGTAGAGAATACCATACAGAAAATTGATTATCATTTCCTTCTGCTCTTCGTTGGGTTCGACACTCTTACTTATCGAAAAGGCTATGATAGATCCCCTACACTTGTGGGTCGTCAGTTAGTTGCGGGACGATGCATTACGACACGAGTAAAGAGACTTGCCGGCTGATACGTCTCCAACGTATATATAATTTTTGATTGCTCCATGCTATTATATTATCTATTTTGGATGTTAATGGGCTTTATTTTACACTTTTGTATCATTTTTGGGACTAACCTATTAACCGGAGGCCCAACCCAAATTGCTGTTTTTTTGCCTATTTCAGTGTTTCGCAGAAAACGAATATCAAACGGAGTCCAAACGGAATGAAACCTTCGGGAACGTGATTTTCTCAACAAACGTGATCCAGGAGACTTGGAGTGGGCATCAAGAAACAATCAAGGAAGCCACGAGGCAGGGGGGCGCGCCTACCCCACGCGGCGCGCCCTCCACCCTCGTGGGCCCCTTGTTGCTCCACCGACCTACTTCTTCCTCCTATATATATATATATATATCCACATACCCCCCAAACATCCAAGAGCACCACGAAAACCTAATTCCACCACCGCAACCTTCTGTACCCGAGAGATCCCATCTTGGGGCCTTTTCCGAAGCTCCGCCGGAGGGGGCATTGATCACGGAGGGCCTCTACATCAACTCCATGGCCTCTTCGGTGATGTGTGAGTAGTTTGCTTCAGACCTTCGGGTCCATAGTTATTAGCTAGATGGCTTCTTCTCTCTCTTTGGATCTCAATACAAAGTTCTCCTCGATTCTCTTGGAGATCTATTCGATGTAATCTTCTTTTGCGGTGTGTTTGTCGAGATCCGGTGAATTGTGGGTTTATGATCAAGTTTATCTATGAACAATATTTGAATCTCCTCTGAATTCTTTTATGTATGATTGGTTTATCTTTGCAAGTCTCTTCGAATTATCAGTTTGGTTTGGCCTGCTAGATTGATCTTTCTTGCAATGGGAGAAGTGATTAGCTTTGGGTTCAATCTTGCGGTGTCCTTTCCCAGTGACAGCAGGGGCAGCAAGGCACGTATTGTATTGTTGCCATCGAGGAGAAAAAGATGGGGTTTATATCATATTGCATGAGTTTATCCCTCTACATCATGTCATCTTACTTAAAGCATTACTCTATTCTTATGAACTTAATACTCTAGATGCATGCTGGATAGCGGTCGATGTGTGGAGTAATAGTAGTAGATGCAGAATCGTTTCGGTCTACTTGTCGCGGACGTGATGCCTATATACATGATCATACCTAGATATTCTCATAACTATGCTCAATTCTATCAATTGATCGACAGTAATTTGTTTACCCACAGTAATACTTATGCTCTTGAGAGAAGCCACTAGTGAAACCTATGGCCCCCGGGTCTATCTTCCATCATATTAATCTTCCAACACTTAGCTATTTCCTTTGCCGTTTATTTTACTTTGCATCTTTATTTCTCTTATCATAAAAATACCAAAAATATTATCTTATCATATCTATCAGATCTCACTCTCGTAAGTGACCGTGAAGGGATTGACAACCCCTTTATCGCGTTGGTTGCGAGGTTCTTATTTGTTTGTGTAGGTGCGTGGGACTCGAGCGTGATCTCCTACTGGATTGATACCTTGGTTCTCAAAAATTGAGGGAAATACTTATGCTACTATACTGCATCACCCTTTCCTCTTCAAGGGAAAACCAACGCAGTGCTCAAGAGGTAGCAAGAAGGATTTCTGGCGCCGTTGCCGGGGAGATTCGCGCCAAGTCAAGTCAAGATTTGACTCCCGACAACGAGCCATTTCTGGCGCCGTTACCGGGGAGTCTACGCACAAGTCAAGACATACCAAGTACCCATCACAAACTCTTATCCCTCGCATTACATTATTTGCCATTTGCCTCTCGTTTTCCTCTCCCCCACTTCACCCTTGCCGTTTTATTCGCCTTCTCTTTTTCCGTTCGCCTCTTTTTCGCTTGCTTCTTGTTTGCTCGTGTGTTGGATTGCTTGTTTGTCACGATGGCTCAAGATAATACTAAATTGTGTGACTTTGCCAATACCAACAACAATGATTTTCTTAGCACTCCGATTGCAGATCTTACCGATGCTGAATCTTGTGAAATTAATGTTGCTTTGTTGAATCTTGTCATGAAAGATCACTTCGTCGGCCTTCATAGTGAAGATGCCGCTACCCATCTAAACAACTTTGTTGATTTGTGTGATATTCAAAAGAAGAAAGATGTGGATAATGATATTGTTAAACTTAAGCTATTCCCGTTTTCGCTTAGAAATCGTGCTAAAGCTTGGTTTTCGTCTTTGCCTAAAAATAGTATTGATTCATGGAATAAGTGCAAAGATGCTTTTATCTCTAAGTATTTTCCTCCCGCTAAAATCATCTCTCTTAGAAACGATATTATGAATTTTAAGCAACTTGATCATGAACATGTTGCATAATCTTGGGAGAGCATGAAATTAATGATACGTAATTGCCCTACACATGGTTTGAATCTTTGGATGATTATACAAAAAATTTATGTTGGATTGAATTTTGCTTCTAGAAATCTTTTAGATTCGGCCGCGGGAGGCACTTTTATAGAAATCACTTTAGGAGAAGCTACTAAACTCCTAGATAATATTATGGTTAATTACTCTCAATGGCACACCAAAAGATCTACTAATAAAAAAGTGCATGCGATAGAAGAAATTAATGTTTTGAGTGGAAAGATGGATGAACTTATGAAATTGTTTGCTAATAAGAGTGCTCCTACTGATCCTAATGATATGCCTTTGTCTACTTTGATTGAGAATAATAATGAATCTATGGATGTGAATTTTGTTGGTAGGAACAATTTTGGTAACAATGCGTATAAAGGTAATTTTAATTCTAGGCCGTTTCCTAGTAATTCATCTAATAATTATGGTAATTACTACAACAATTCTTATGGAAATTTTAATAAGATTCCCTTTGAATGTGAGACTAGTGTTCAGGATTTTATGAATTTGGAAAAGAATTTCAATGCTTTGCTTGAAGAAAAATTGCTTAAGATTGATGAGTTGGCTAGGAACATGGATAGAATTTCTCTTGATGTTGATTCTTTGAAAGTTAGATCTATTCCACCTAAGCATTATATCAATGAATCTCTCAAAGCCATGAGAATTTCCATTGATGAGTGCAAAGAAAGAACCGCTAGGATGCGTTCTAAGAAAGATTGCTTTGTGAAAGCGTGTTCTTCTAGTTTCTATGAAAATAAATATGAAGATCTAAAAGTTATTGATGTGTCTCCTATTAAATCTTTGTTTTGCAATATGAATCTTGATAATGATGGGACTAAAGATGAGCCACCTTTACCTAGAAGGTGTTCCAATGATTCGGAGTTTTTAGATCTTGATGCAAAGATTGTTAAAAGTGGGATTGAAGAGATTAAAACTTTAAATAGCAATGAACCCACTATCTTGGATTTCAAGGAATTTAATTATGATAATTTCTCTTTGATAGATTGTATTTCCTTGTTGCAATCCGTGCTAAATTCTCCTCATGTCTATAGTCAAAATAAAGCTTTTACTAAACATATCGTTGATGCTTTGATGCAATCTTATGAAGAAAAACTTGAGTTGGAAGTTTCTATCCCTAGAAAACTTTATGATGAGTGGGAACATACAACAAAAATTAAAATTAAAGATCATGAGTGTTAGGCTTTGTGTGATTTGGGTGCTAGTGTTTCCACGATTCCAAAAACTTTGTGTGATTTGCTAGGTTTCCCTGATTTTGATGATTGTTCTTTAAACTTGCACCTTGCGGATTCCACTATTAAGAAACCTATGGGAATAATTAATGATGTTCTTATTGTTGCAAATAGGAACTATGTGCCCGTAGATTTCATTGTTCTTGACATAGATTGCAATCCTTCATGTCCTATTATTCTTGGTAGACCTTTCCTTAGAACGATTGGTGCAATTATTGATATGAAGGAAGAGAATATTAGATTCCAATTTCAGTTAAGGAAAGGCATGAAACACTTCCCTAGAAATTAAATTAAATTACCATATGAATCTATTATGAGAGCCACTTATGGATTGCCTACCAAAGATGGCAATACCTAGATCTATCTTCGCTTTTATGCCTAGCTAGGGGCGTTAAACGATAGCGCTTGTTGGGAGGCAACCCAATTTTATTTTTATTCCTTGCTTTTTGCTCCTGTTTAGTAATAAATAATTTATCTAGCCTATTTTTTGGTTGTGTTTTTGTGTTTAATTAGTATTTGTGCCAAGTAGAACCGTTGGGAAGACTTGGGGAAAGTCTTTTTGATCTTGCTGTAAACAACAGAAACTTTAGCGCTCACGAGAATTGCTGCCATTTTTATTTGGAGAGTGATATTTAGTTAATTCTTTTTGAAGATTATTAATAGATAAATTCCTCACGTCCAGAAATTTATTTTAGAATTTTTGGGGTTCTAGAAGTTGGCGTTGGCTACAGATTACTACAGATTGTTCTGTTTTTGACAGATTCTGTTTTTCGTGTGTTGTTTGCTTATTTGGATGAATCTATGGCTAGTAAAAGAGTTTATAAACCATAGAGAAGTTGGAATACAGTAGGTTTAACACCAATATAAATCAAGAATTAGTTCATTACAGTACCTTGAAGTGGTGTTTTGTTTTCTTTCGCTAACGGTGCTCATGAGATTTTCTATTTTGAGTTTTGTGTTGTGAAGGTTTCAAGTTTTGGGTAAAGTCTTGATGGATTATGGAACAAGGAGTGGCAAGAGCCTAATCTTGGTGATTCCCATGGCACCCCAAGGTAAAATTCAAGGACACCAAAAAGCCTAAGCTTGGGGATGCCCCGGAAGGCATCCCCTCTTTCGTCTTCATCTATCGGTAACTTTACTTGGAGCTATATTTTTATTCACCACATGATATGTGTTTTGCTTGGAGCGTATTGTATGATTTTAGTCTTTGACTTTTAGTTTAACACAATCATCCTTGATGTACACACCTTTTGAGAGAGACTCACATGATTTGAAATTTATTAGAATACTCTATGTGCTTCACTTATATCTTTTGAGCTATATAATTTTTGCTCTAGTGCTTCACTTATATCTTTTAGAGCACGGTGGTGGACTTGTTTTATAGAAACTATTGATCTCTCATGCTTCAATTATATTATTTTGAGAGTACTTTAGAACAACATGGAAATTTGCTTTAATATAAAAAAATTCATAGAACTGCATTGAATACTATGAGAAGTTTGATACTTGATAATTGTTTTGAGATATGGAGATGGTGATATTAGAGTCATGCTAGTTGAGTAGTTGTGAATTTGAGGAATACTTGTGTTGAAGTTTGTGATTCCCATAGCATGCACGTATGGTGAACCGTTATGTGATGAAGTCGGAGCATGATTTATTTATTGATTGTCTTCCTTATGAGTGGCGGTCGAGGACGAGCGATGGTCTTTTCCTACCAATCAATCCCCCTAGAGCATGCGCGTAATACTTTGTTTCGATAACTAATAGATTTTGCAATAAGTATGTGAGTTCTTTATGACTAATGTTGAGTCCATGGTTTATACGCACTCTCGCCCTTCCACCATTGCTAGCCTCTCTAGTATCGCACAACTTTCGCCGGTACCTTAAACCCACCATATAGCTTCCTCAAAACAGCCACCATACCTACCTATTATGGCATTTCCATAGCCATTCCGAGATATATTTCCATGCAACTTTCCACCGTTCTGTTATTATGACATGCTTCATCATTGTCATATTGCTTGCATGATCATGTAGTTGACATCGTATTTGTGACAAAGCCACCATTCATAATTCTTCGTACATGTCACTCATGCATCATTGCACATCCCGGTACACCGTCGGAGGCATTCACATAGAGTCATATTTTTGTTCTAAGTATCGAGTTGTAATTCATGAGTTGTAAGTAAATAAAGTGTGATGATCATCATTATTAGAGCATTGTCCCAAGTGAGGAAAGGATGATGGAGACTATGATTCCTGATGTCTACTACACAACCTTCTTCTTGTAGACGTTGTTGGGCCTCCAAGTGCAGAGGTTTGTAGGACACTAGCAAATTTCCCTCAAGTGGATGACCTAAGGTTTATCAATCCGTAGGAGGCGTAGGATGAAGATGGTCTCTCTCAAGCAACCCTGCAACCAAATAAAAAAGAGTCTCTTGTGTCCCCAACACACCCAATACAATGGTAAAGTGTATAGGTGCACTAGTTTGGCGAAGAGATGGTGATACAAGTGGTATATGGATAGTAGATAATAGTTTTTGTAATCTAAAAATATAAAAACAGCAAGGTAACTAATGATAAAAGTGAGCGTAAACGGTATTGCAATGATAGTAAACAAGGCCTAGGGTTCATACTTTCACTAGGGCAAGTCCCCTCAACAATAATAACATAACTGGATCATATAACTATCCCTCAACATGCAACAAAGAGTCACTCCGAAGTCACTAATAGCGGAGAACAAACGAAGAGATTATGGTAGGGTATGAAACCACCTCAAAGTTATTCTTTCCAATCAATCCATTGGGCTATTCCTATAAGTGTCACAAATAGCCCTAGAGTTCGTACTAGAATAACTCCTTAAGACACAAATCAACCAAAACACTAATGTCACCTAGATACTCCAATGTCACCTCAAGTATCCGTGGGTATGATTATACGATATGCATCACACAATCTCAGATTCATCTATTCAACCGACACATAGGACCTCAAAGAGTGCCCCAAAGTTTCTACCAAAGAATCACGACGAAAACGTGTGCCAACCCCTATGCATAGGTTCATGGGCGGAACCCGCAAGTTGATCACCAAAACATACATCAAGTGAATAACGTGATATCCCATTGTCACCATAGATATGCATGGCAAGACATACATCAAGTGTTCTCAAATCTTTAAAGACTCAATCCGATAAGATAACTTCAAAGGGAAAACTCAATCCATTACAAGAGAGTAGAGGGGGGAAGAAACATCATAGGATCCAAATATAATAGCAAAGCTCGCGATACATCAAGATCGTATCACCTCAAGAACACGAGAGAGAGAGAGAGAGAGAGAGAGAGAGATCAAACACATAGCTACTGGTACATACCCTCAGCCCCGAGGGAGAACTACTCCCTCCTCGTCATGGAGAGCACCGGGATGATGAAGATAGCCACTGGAGAGGGATTCCCCCTGCGGCAGGGTGCCGGAACGGGTCTAGATTGGCTTTTGGTGGCTACGGAGGCTTCTGGCGGCGGAACTCCCGGTCTATTGTGCTCCTGGATGTTTTTAGGGTATATGGAGATATATAGGCAGAAGAAGTACGTTAGGGGGGCCACGAGGGGCCCACGAGGGTGGAGGGCGCGCCCAGGGGGGTGGGCGCGCCCCCCTACCTCGTGGCCTCCTCGAAGCTTCCTTGACGTAGACTCCAAGTCTCCCGGGCTTCTTCTGATCCAAAAATAAGTTCCGTGAAGTTTCAGGACAATTGGACTCCGTTTGATTTTCCTTTTCTGCGATATTCTAAAACAAGGAAAAAACAGAAACTGGCACTGGGCTCTGGGTTAATAGGTTAGTCCCAAAAATCATATAAAATAGCATATAAATGCATATAAAACATCCAAGGTTGATAATATAATAGCATGGAACAATCAAAAATTATAGATACGTTGGAGACTTATCAATTCCCCCACAAGTCGGGATGAGACTCCGGACAAAAAAAGAGAAAAGAGGCCAAAAAAGAAGAAGGCCCAAATAAAAAAATGAGAGAAAAAGAGAGAAGGGACAATGCTACTATCCTTTTTCCACACTTGTGCTTCAAAGTAGCACCATGATCTTCATGATAGAGAGTCTCTCGTTATGTCACTTTCATATACTAGTGGGAATTTTACATTATAGAACTTGGCTTGTATATTCCAATGATGGGCTTCCTCAAAATGCCCTAGGTCTTCGTGAGCAAGCAAGTTGGATGCACACCCACTTAGTTTCTTTTGATGAGCTTTCATATACTTATAGCTCTAGTGCATCTGTTGCATGGCAATCCCTACTCACTCACATTGATATCTATTGATGGGCATCTCCATAGTCCGTTGATACGCCTAGTTGATGTGAGACTATCTTCTCTTTTTTTGTCTTCTCCACAACCACCATTCTATTCCACATATAGTGTTATATCCATGGCTCACGCTCATATATTGCGTGAAGATTGAAAAAGTTTGAGAACATCAAAAGTATGAAACAATTGCTTGGCTTGTCATCAGGGTTGTGCATGATTTAAATATTTTGTGTGGTGAAGATAGAGCATAGTGAGACTATATGATTTTGTAGGGATAACTTTATTTGGCCATGTTATTTTGAGAAGACATGATTTCTTAGTTAGTATGCTTGAAGTATTATTATTTCTATGTCAATATTAAATTTTATCTTGAATCTTTCGGATCTGAACATTCATGCCACAATAAAGAAAAAATTACATTGAGAAATATGTTAGAAAGCATTCCACATCAAAAATTCTTCTTTTATCATTTACCTACTCGAGGACAAGCAGGAATTAAGCTTTGGGATGCTTGATACGTCTCCAACGTATCTATAATTTTTGATTGCTCCATGCTATTACATTATCTATTTTGGATGTTAATGGACTTTATTTTACACTTTTTTATCATTTTTGGGACTAACCTATTAACCGGAGGCCCAGCCCAAATTGCTGTTTTTTTGCCTATTTCAGTGTTTCGCAGAAAAGGAATATCAAATGGAGTCCAAACGGAATGAAACCTTCGGGAACATGATTTTCTCAACAAACGTGATCCAGGAGACTTGGAGTGGGCGTCAAGAAACAATCGAGGAAGCCACGAGGCAGGGGGCGTGCCTACCCCCATCGGCGCGCCCTCCACCCTCGTGGGCCCCTCGTTGCTCCACCGACCTACTTCTTCCTCCTATATATATCCACGTACCCCCAAACATCCAGGAGCACCACGAAAACCTAATTCCACCGCCGCAACCTTCTATACCCAAGAGATCCCATCTTGGGGCCTTTTCCGAAGCTCCGCCGGAGGGGGCATTGATCACGAAGGCCCTGTACATCAACTCCATGGCCTCTCCGGTGATGTGTGAGTAGTTTACTTCAGACCTTCGGGTCCATAGTTATTAGCTAGATGGCTTCTTCTCTCTCTTTGGATCTCAATACAAAGTTCTCCTCGATTCTCTTGGAGATCTATTCAATGTAATCTTCTTTTGCGGTGTGTTTGTCGAGATCCGATGAATTGTGGGTTTATGATCAAGTTTATCTATGAACAATATTTGAATCTCCTATGAATTCTTTTATGTATGATTGGTTTATCTTTGCAAGTCTCTTCGAATTATCAGTTTGGTTTGGCCTACTAGATTGATCTTTCTTGCAATGGGAGAAGTGCTTAGCTTTGGGTTCATTCTTGCGGTGTCCTTTCCCAGTGACAGCAGGGGTAGCAAGGCACGTATTGTATTGTTGCCATCAAGGATAAAAAGATGGGTTTTATATCATATTGCATGAGTTTATCCCTCTACATCATGTCATCTTACTTAAAGCATTACTCTATTCTTATGAACTTAATACTCTAGATGCATGCTGGATAGCGGTCGATGTGTGGAGTAATAGTAGTAGATGCAGAATCGTTTCGGTCTACTTGTCGCGGACGTGATGCCTATATACATGATCATACCTAGGTATTCTCATAACTATGCTCAATTATATCAATTGCTCGACAGTAATTCGTTGACCCACCGTAATACTTATGCTCTTGAGTGAAGCCACTAGTGAAACCTATGGCCCCGGGTCTATCTTCCATCATATTAATCTTCCAACACTTAGCTATTTCCTTTGCCATTTATTTTACTTTGCATCTTTATTTCTATTTATCATAAAAATACCAAAAATATTATCTTATCATATCTATCAGATCTCACTCTCGTAAGTGACCGTGAAGGGATTGACAACCCATTTATCGCGTTGGTTGCGAGGTTCTTATAGGTGCGTGGGACTCGAGTGTGATCTCCTACTGGATTGATACCTTGGTTCTCAAAAACTGAGGGAAATACTTACGCTACTTTTCTGCATCACCCTTTCCTCTTCAAGGGAAAACCAGCGCAGTGCTCAAGAGGTAGCACCGGTAACGAGATCGAACTAGGTATGAGGATACCGACGATCGAATCTCGGGCAAGTAACATACCGATGACAAAGGGAATTATGTATGTTGTCATTATGGGTTGACTGATAAAGATCTTCGTAGAATATGTAGGAACCAATATGAGCATCCAGGTTCCGCTATTGGTTATTGACCGGATATGTGTCTCGGTCATGTCTACATAGTTCTTGAACCCGTAGGGTCTGCACGCTTAATGTTCGATGATGATTTGTATTATGAGTTATGTGTTTTGGTGACCGGAGATTGTTCGTAGTCCCGGATGCGATAACGGACATGACGAGGAGTCTCTAAATGGTCGAGAGGTAAAGATTGATATATTGGGCGATGGTATTCAGACACCGGAATGGTTTCAGAGTGGTTCGGGCATTTTTCGGAGTACTGAGGGGTTACCGGAACCCCCTGTGGAAGTAATGGGCCTACATGGGCCATAGGGGAGAGGGGAGGCAGCACACAAGGGGTGGCCGCACTCCCCTCCCATGGGGAGTCCAAATTGGACTAGGGGAGGGGAGGCGCCCCCCTTTCCTTCTCCTCTTCCCTCTCCCTTCCCCTTTCCCCCTCTGTAAGAAAGGAAGGGGGGCCAAATAGGACTTGGAGTCCTATTCGGTTTCCCCCCATGGCGCCCCCCTCTAGGCCCGCAGCTGATACGTCTCCAACGTATCTATAATTTTTCCGCTGCCGCAAATTTCTGTTCCGAGGAGATCCAATATGGTGGCTGATTGCGGCTTGAACTACGTCGGTATTTCTCCAAAGAGAAAGGGATGATGCAACACAGCGACGGTAGGTATTCCCCTCAGTGATGAGACCAAGGTTTTCGAACCAGTAGGAGAATCACGCAACACTACATAAATAGTACCTGCACACAAAGAACAAATACTTGCAACCCGACGTGTTAAAGGGGTTGTCAATCCCTTTTGGGTAACAGTGCCAGTAATTGTCAAGTAGATGGGATAAAAATATGATAGGTTGGATGAATAGATCTTGATAAATGCAAAGTAAAATAAAGTGCAACAAGGTATTTTTGGGTTTTTGGAAATATAGATCTGAAAATAAAATTGAATAAAAATAGATCGCGAAGGCAAATATAATAAAGAAGAGACCCGGGGGACGGAGATTTGACTAGTGGCTTCTCTCGAGAAAAATAGCATACAGTGGGTAAAACAAATTACCGTTGGGCAATTGATAGAACTTTAGATAATCATGATGATATCTAGACAATGATCATTATATAGGCATCACATCCAATATTAGTAGACCGATTCCTGCCTGCATCTACTACTATTACTCCACACATCGACCGCTATCCAGCATGCATCTAGTGTATTAAGTTCCTGGAGAAATGGAGTAATGCAATAAGAACGATGACATGATGTAGACATGATCTATTTATGTAGAAATAGACCCATCTTGTTATCCTTAATAGCAATGATACATACGTGTTGTTTCCCCTTCTGTCACTGGGATCGAGCACCGTAAGATCGAACCCATCATAAAGCACCTCTTCCCATGGCAAGAAAAATCAATCTAGTCGGCCTAACTAAACCAAAAATTTGAAGAAGAAATATGAGGCTATAAGTAATCATGCATATGAGAGATCAAAAGACTGAAATAATTTTCATGGATAAAAACATAGATCTGATCATAAACTCAAAGTTCATCGGATCCCAACAAACACACCACAAAAAGAGTTGCATCAAATAGATTTCCAAGAGACCATTGTATTGAGAATCAAAAGAGAGAGGGGAAGCCATCTAGCTACTAACTACGAACCCATAGGTCTATAATGAACTACTAACGGATCATCGGAGAGGCACCAATGAGGATGATGAACCCCTCCGTGATGGTGTCTAGATTGGATCTGTGGTTTCTGGAACTTGGGACAGCTGTAATTGTTTTTCGTCGACTCCCATAGGGTTTCTGGAATATTGGGGTATTTATAGAGCAAAGGGGCGGTGTGGGAGGCCATCAAGGTGGGCACAACCCACCGGGGCGCACCCAGGTGGGTTGTGCCCCCCTCGGGGCACCCCTCTGGTACTTCTTTGGCCCAACAGGTGTCTTCTGGTCCAGAAAAAATCTCCAAAAAATTTCGCTATGTTTGGACTCCATTTGGTATTGATTTTCTGCGAAGTAAAAAACAAGCAAAAACAACAACTAGCACTGGTCACTATGTCAATAGGTTAGTCCCAAAAAATGATATAAAGTTGCTATAAAATGATTGTAAAACATTCAAGAATGATAATATAACAGTATGGAACAATAAAAAATTATAGATACGTTGGAGACGTATTAGCATCCCCAAGCTTAATTCCTACTCGTCCTCGAATAGGTAAATGACAAAAACAGAATTTTTGATGTGGAATATTGCGTAACATGTTCATCACATATTCTTTTCTTTGTAGCATGGAAATCTGGACTTTTATATGATTCGAAGCAATATTCTAGTTTTGATATGAATATTTCAATACTCAAGCATATCAACAAGCAATCATGTCTTTCAAAATATTAATACTAAAGCAAGTTATCCCTAGCCCATTATGCCCAATCATTGACTCATTCATGAAACACACTCCCATATTAGCTACACCCAATGCTCAAGTACGATCATAGTGCCTCTTGATTGGTGCTTTATAAGAGAAGATGGAGACTCAAATCTTTTCCCTATTATATACTAATAAACCAGTGGTTGTTTTTGGTCGTCCGTCGTTAGGAGTTTTGTAAAAAAGTCCATCCGTTTCTGAGAAATTAACCCGCAGTCCTTTAGTAAGTCAGAAAAACGTTTCGTTCAGGTTGTTTTCCAAAACTCCCCCTGTAGTTTTCAATATTCAACCTGTAGTCCACCAACACAAAAAAGCACGGACTCTCCCTCGCCTCCCGATCTCAGCCGCTAGGAGGCGACCGACCCCGGCGACGCTCGATCCGGTGATGCGCCGGCCGCCAGTCGACGCCGGCGAGGATTTGCCCCCTCTCCCGACCCACGTCTCTCTCTCTCTTTCGCGAAATAGGGTTGGGCGCCGCCGCCGTTTTCCTGGTTGAAGGCGGCCAGAGCGCCGCACGGGAGGCCCTTGTCGGGCGAAGCCCCGGATCACGGCGTTCCTGCGGAGGGAGAGGGCGGTGGAGTCCTCCTTTGTTCTCTCCCGTCGAGCGCCGGATCAAAGAAGCATCAGCTCCCCCACCTCCATCCCGTCTCCTCTCCTACATCGGCCACACCACGCCGCGCTCGTGGAGCAGAGTCGCAGAAGCACGACGCCGGCTGCGGCGGAGTGAGGAGAGCTTGTCAGGTGATCTTCTCCCTCCAAGGAAGGTTCAGGCCCAACCTCCACGCCATCAGCTCCACCCCATATCTGTTTCCTGTCAGGTTAGTTTTAGGTCTGCTTAATATTTTCAGGTCAGCTCATCTAAAAAATAGTTTCAGGTTAGTCTGCATAATTAAGTTAGAAGTGTTATTTGGTTGTCTGTCATTGTTACTTATCTGATCCGAATCTAATGAAATATGTATTGTACCGAAGGATGGTTCAACACCTATTTCTGTGTGATTGTCACTGTTCTAGACTTGTGGTGGATAGAATAACACAAAAGACTTGCAAGCATTACTAGCATAAACCTTGTGCAGGAACCTTGCACAAGCATTTAGTAATGACCATGCTGAAAAAAACATTTAGTAGTGACTGACGCTTTCCGTGAATCCACCACCATTTTTGCTACATTGCATTACATAGCAGGTTTTTATTTCTTTGAGAAACACTATTGCTACAGCCGTTTGCATGCCAACTGTTCGGTCAATTGCCCCAATAGACCGGAGGTAATTTTCTGTTTTTTTTACTTTGGTGTTTCCATGTTATCATGACACTGCCACTGAACAAGACTAATCTTATAAGGAAGGCATCAATAGCGATCTCATCAATGGATTGTCACCAGAGGTATGTAATGCCTCGACCTCCCTCAAAAACAGCCCTACTGCTTTGGTTGTGAACTTGTGGTGCCTGTGTTCCTCACAGTAGTTGTTTTTGATGTTACTGTAGTTGGTACACCACTGTATGATCGATGAATTCAACTGATTTTCCTTTGTTTGCACTGTTGTATAATGAATGTTACTGATTTGCCCCCCTTAGATCTACCCCTGTTTTAGTTTATTATTCTAAAAAATTGGTGCTACTTCTGATTGCTCACAATTTTAGTTTGGCGAATATCTACATGGTCGGTATATTTGGGGAGTAGCATCTGATAAAATCTCACTGTAGTGGTATCGATTTCAATGTTATTTATCTGCCCTAGAATCTCGAAAGTGCACTTAGTTGGAAACATGCATGCAACATTTACTTTTTTCTACTTATGTTACTTTCCTGCCTGGTCATCATGCCTGCTCTAGCATCCATGTATATAATTTCTCAAGGGTCATATTCTGAATAATAACGCAAGGTACTTTGAGTAAAAGTTCTGCAAATCTATGCTCCTGGAAAGCTAGGATTTGTAGGGACAAAATGTACTCGATTGCTCGACAAAGTATGACAACAAGCTAAGAATCTGTCATATATCACGAATTTACATGGCTGCCTTGTCAGCATAATTCATATGTTTTGTTCTGCCTAATTTGTTGTCAAGTTTTGGAACACGAATTGGTGGCGAACCAGCATCAGTAGTCAGTCCTTCATGTCTTCAAACCTTAGATGCCATTGCCCAGGCCTATTTGTATAGAAATCAAAGACTGAGAATATGACGGTATCTCCCTGTTTTCCTACTTCATCGGTATTGCACCTATTTAATCATTACATTGGGGATGCCTTATATCTTGTATTACATGTGTTGTTTTCTTCTTCATCTAGAGACTACTTCTATTCTGCTTAGGATTGTCTTTGCCAACTGGGATGCTTGTATCAAGTAAACAACATCAGTCTCTACTCTACTCTTAAACTAACATAGTCCACAGCTGGGATGCTTAGGAAACAGTAAGAATTTCAGGCATTACCTAAAAGAGTACAATCTGGTATTCCTAGAAATTAAGGAGCTCTTAAAATTATGTTATCCATTCATGACATATCCACAAAACGTGCAATGGTTTCTGAGCAGGCACAAAGTCCACATGTGTCCCAGCCCGAGGCATGAACAAAGCGTCAAAGAACAATAGTAGTACATTTCCTGGACTAAGTGTCTCCTTTAATCATGGACATAAATTCTTTTCTGGCTTCTTCTCCACACTTTTGTTTAACAACTCAGTTTCCAACAAGGTCTCTTTGCGGTGCGACGGCACACATAATTTTCTTTCCCTTTTTTGAGGCACTGTTGCACATTATGCAGCGAACCATATTTAGGCCAGCTTGGTTACTTTTATACCAAGCTAGCTAATCAAAAGGCACACAATTAGTGTACGCACGCAAGAGTTGTTGGTGGCTAAAATCATGAAGCAACGGACTGACAAATCGTGGCCAGCATACAGGCAGGCGAAGATAGCCAATGTATTTGCATGTTTTCTTGACTTATATTACAATGCATCCACAATAAAAGCTAAATTACATAATGATATTCTCACATATACAATGAAACTTATCTTTTCATGGAATTCAGAATGTTTTTAACAGCTCACTCATGTATATTGATCTGGGTAGTTTATATGTTATTCTGGTTGACATTTATCACTTAAAATTAATTGTATACTATAATGGTAATATCCAACTTGGTCCCCTTTGAATTGCTTAGGACATTTATGTTAGATCTTCGAACTTAGTGAATTCCCCAAGCACCTTTGTAATGTTGGAATTCTCTGGCTTTTGATAAAAGAAAAGTTCAATTCTAACGGATTAGTTAAAATCCTTCAAATTTACTTTCAGTGAACCATATGATAATGGCCAATCCGCTTTTACAAAGTATACAGTGACAATGTATTTCACATGATGAAATTTTGGTTTCAGGGTAAAGATATTGAATGTATGGCACTTCCCTTTTTTATGGTGGGTGTGTGGCACTTGATGTGATGGAGTGACTCCTGGGCGCAGTGGTGTACATGTTCCTCCACGGCAAGGGCCACCGCATCATGGGCCTCCTGACCAAGGTTATGTAGTTGTGTGTCACCAGGGCGATCCCCATGTAACTGATCTTATTCCCCCCTATATGTAGCATGTCCAGCTTGCGTTGATTGATTCAGTAAATAGGGTGTTGGTTTGTGTTTGTTTTTCCGTAGCCTTCTAAATTCCACAACTGGAACGTGTACGGTTTGGGTGCAAAGATGGACTTCAACATGTGATTTGTTCTTTGAAATTGAATTCAGATCTTGAGTACTACTTTTATTTTGAAGAAGTATGTGCATGATTTCACAACTCGAAAATGGCAACGTATATAGCAAAAATGTGATCCCTCTTTCAGTGCAACCAAAATGTATAGCACAGCTTTGTATACATCAATTTCAATATGAAATCTATATCTGAACTTGAACATTTGTCTCACCTGCATCTAGAGAGAGAACACACTTGAACATTTGTCTCACCTGCATCCAGAGAGAGAACACACTATGTAATCGACGAGATGGTCTGATCATATACTGGGAACATCATTAGTATTAGGTTCCCTTTCTGGGTCTACGATATTTTGTGCTCGCACTTGATTGTTTTTTCATGTACCACAGTATTTTAGTTTTCAAATAGATTGAAATAGTCTTTCTATACAAATTATGTAGTTTTCACTATAGCTATTTTTTATTCCAAAACACGAGGAAATCTGATGGTGCAAACAATGCCACATTGAAAGAGGCCTGTGAAGATTCGGCTTGAGAGTTCATGAAGGGTTCTTATGTCTCGATCACAAAAGAGCATCTATAGCCGGGCTAGCCAAACTGGCCGGGTGGACGCTTGATGTCCCAGTCGAGCTTCCCAAATGGGTCATAGACGTTCGGGCTATCCGGCATCCCTGAAACCCAGCCCAAATCCCCACATATAACCTCACTTCGGATGAACCTAGCTTCCCAAACGGGTCACAGACAATGCCATGTTGAAAGAAGGGCTTGCGAAGATTCGGCTCAAGAATTCCCGAGGGTACTTCCGTGTTTATCATATTTGTTTTCACATCTTGGACATTGTGTTTTCCCGTTGCAACGCATGGGCATCTTTACCTAGTAAAAATAAAATTGCATAAAGTAAAAGAAAGGCCCTTCATATAGGGAAGTAGGGATTTGTAGAGGTGCCAGAGCTCAAAGCAAAAAAGATAGAGATAAAAACATATTGGGTGGCATGCTTTTCCTGTCAACGAAAACGATCGAGTAGTTCCCAATACTTTCCATGCTAGATATATCATACGAGGTTCCCAAACAGAAAATAAAGTTTATTCCCTTTTCCACCATATTTTCACATTCCACGGCTAACCGAATCCACGGGTGCCATCCATACCAACACTTTCCAAGGAATTTATTATTTTACAACATAAAGTAAATTCATTTCTTATTTCGGGAATGGGCATCCCTAATACCTTTGTCGTACTCTCGTGCAATGACAAGTGAATAAACACTCATCTTGAGAATAACACATCCAGCATGGAAACATATCAGCCACCCCCTACCGTTTCATGAGCGGTATGAGCACACAAAAGAGAAGTTTATTTTGAAAATTAGAGATGGCACATACAAATTTGCTTAGAATGGCAAAAGAATACCGCATATAGGTAGGTATAGTGGACTCATGTGGCAAAACTGGGTTTAAGGATTTAGATGCACAAGTTGTGATCATACTTAGTGTAAATGAAGGCTAGCAAAAGATTGAGAAGCATCCAACCAAGGAACGAAAAATCATGTAAGCAAGCATTAAGCATAACTAACACGAAATAATGCACCACAAGTAGGATGTAATTTCATAGCATAACTACTGACTTTCGTGTTTGCATATGGAATCACAAAGCTTAACACCAATATTCTTACTAAAGCATAATTACTCACCAACATGACTCGCATATTATATCAACATATTGCAAAACTATTACAAGGAATCAACTTTATTTTGTCCAATGCTCTTCATGAAAGTTTTTATTATATCCGTCTTGAATATCTATCACTTTTGGGTCTAAATTTATATGTTGTTTTTGATAGCTCAAACAAATCTAAGTGGAGAACATGAGCATAAAAATTTCCTTCTCTCAAAATAATTTGAGTGAAGCATGTGAGAATTTCTTAGAAATTTACTAACTCTCAAATAAATCTAAGTGAGCATGAGAGCATTTCTTCAAAAATAATAAAGCACTCCATGCTCAAAAAGATATAAGTGAAGCACTCGAGCAATTTCATAGCTCAAAAAGATTTAAGTGAAGCATAGAGAGCAATTCTAACAAGTCATAGCATAATTTTGGCTCTCTCAAATAGGTGTGTCCAGCAAGGATAGATGACTTAAAATAAAAAGAAAAACAAGCAAAGACTCATATCATACAATACTCTCCAAGCAAAACTCATGATACGCGACGAATAAAAATATAGCTCCAAGTAAAATACCGATGGTCGCTAGAAGAAAGAGCGGATGCCACTCGGGCATCCCCAAGCTTAGTTGCTTGATTCTGTATTAGATAATGGCTTTGGATGCCATGGGCATCCCCAAGCTTAGGGTCTTCTTACTCCTTATTCCTTCATCCATCGTGATCTCACCCAAAACTTCAAAACTTCAATCACACGAAACTCAACAAAACCTTCGTGAGATTCGTTAGTATAACAAATCAAATCAGTACTATAAGTATTGTTGCAAACCCATTCATATTTTATTTTTGCATTATATCTGCTGGATTCCAACTTTGATATAGCTTATACCCTCCAATACAAACCATAGATTCATCGAAATAAGCACACAACACAAAGAAAACAAAATCTATCAAAAACAGAACAGTCTGTAGTAATCTGAAACTTTGAATACTTCTGTAAATCCAAAAATTCTGAAAATTAGGACAACTGGGGCAATTTGTATATTAATCTTCTTCAAAAAGAATCGGTATCTTATCATGCTTCTGGTAAAAATGAGAATTATTTTTCTGGGTGCGGAAGTTTCTGTTTTTCAGCAAGATCAAATTAACTATCACCCAACATGATCCCAAAGGCTTTGCTTGGCACAAACACTAATTAAAACATAAAAAAATACAATCATAACAGTAGCATAATTGTGCAAACACTCAAGAATAGAAAGAAAATGACAAAAGTAAATTTTATTCATTGGGTTGCCTCCCAACAAGCGCTGTCGTTTTATGCCCCTAGCTAGGCATAATGCAATGGATCTAAGTGTTGTCATCTTTAGTTTCATTTTCTTTAGAGGTGTTTTTATCAGGAGGTTTTGCATAGACAACATAAAACACCTTATCCATAGAGACTTTAGCACTATCGAGTTGCTTATCATTGTAACCCCTTTGATTTCCGGCAACAATCCAAGAATAGTGTTGATTAACATCATTGAGAACTTGTTGGATTATATCAACATGGACTTCCTTCTTAAGATTCTCATCAAAGATTTGATTATCCCCAAGCAAATGTCTTAGCACATAATCACTATTATAAAGAATTTCATCTATCACTGTTTTTTCACGATTCATACCATAGAAATAAAGAAATCCCCTAGCTTCCCGTATTATGTAATCAAATTCATTCATAAGAACAAGGGTGGCTAACTTTTTAGCTTTAGGATTCTTTATAACAGGTAACTCAAAAAAACAATCTTTGCAAGGTAGGATGAGTGCAGATAAATTTACTTTCAAGTTTCAGAACTAGCGCTGAAATAACTTCCGCATAAGAATTAGTCCTCTTAAGTATAGGATGATCATCAAGACTTAAATTTCCAACACAATTGAAAAATTCTTGGAGGCGTTCTTTTCCTATAACATTCCCTTGCCCCAGAACAAAAGTTTTTAGCATCCAGATTGCCAAATCGTCCAATTTTAGGAGTTAGTCCATCATATGTTTCTGCCATACCAAAGTCACTCATGGTGACACGAACTCCATGAGAAACGCGAACGAAAAAGAGGGCGAATAAAATGGCAAATTTTGTGAAGTGGTGGAGATGAAAATGATAGGCAAATGGCAAATAATGTAATTGCAAGGAGATGATATTTGTGATTAGGAACCTGGTAGATGTTGATGATGTCTCCCCGGCAACGGCGCCAGAAATTCTTTTTAACTGCGGCTTGAACTACGTCGGTGTCGGCGTCAAAACCGGCGGATCTCGGGTAGGGGGTCCCGAACTGTGCGTCTAGGATCGATGGTAACAGGAGGCAGGGGACACGATGTTTACCCAGGTTCGGGCCCTCTTAATGGAGGTAATACCCTACGTCCTGCTTGATTGATATTGATGATACGAGTGTTACAAGAGTTGATCTACCATGAGATCGTAGAGGCTAAAACCCTAGAAGCTAGCCTATGGTATGATTGTTGTATATCTCTATCGACTAGCCTGGCCTCGGTTTATATAATGCACCAGAGGCCTAGGATAACAAGAGTCCTAGCCGAATACGCCGGTGGGGTGGAGTCCTTGTCTTGATCGCCAAGTCTTGTGGAATCTTGTATGCGGCTGCTGTCCGAACTGGCCCATGAGTATGCGGCCATGGGGGTCCTCGGCCCAATCCAACTGATCAAGAGATGATGTGATCAGTACCCCCTAGTCCAGGACACCGTCAGTAGCCCCCTGAACCGGTCTTCAAGTTAGGGACGCTCCTCGATTCTTCCGAACTGTTCTTCATCTTCGGTTGACGGTCTTGAAAACTGGTTCAACAAATCTTCTCATCTTCGATCTTGAGGATCGCCGAAATGCATTCGGCGAGTTTACACGTCGGGTATCCGAGGAGCCCCTTTAAATTTCCGGCCTTTACCAATGCCTCGTTATTTTTATGCCACACCTCGGGTTTGAAGTTGTTCCCGGGCGGCAGCGTCCTCTTGCGCCCGAGCTCCAACGCCGGACTGTATTCGAGGTATCTTTTGCAACCGAGCACCAACGCCGGACCGCTTCCCAGCTCTAACGCCAGAATGTATCCGAGCTCCAACGCCGGACTATGTATCAGAGCTCCAACGCCGGACTGTATATCCGAGCTCCAACGCCGGACTGTATCCAAGCTCCAACGCCGGACTGTATATCCGAGCTCCAACGCCGGACTGTATCCGAGCTCCAACGCCGGACTATATCCGAGGTGTCGTAAATCACCTTGGTTCAAAGAAGTTTGAAGGAGTTTAGCCGAGCTTAATGCCGGAAATGCCCTCTATGGAGCCAGCCACTAGCGCCCGAGCTTTATGTCGGGCTGCTTCCAAGGTGGTGCACCACCCCGAATGTGGGCCGATTTTTGTGAATATTTTTTATTGGTGCAATTTATTCTCTGCCGAGATATATAGCCAGTAGCCCTCAAGGTGTGTATCGGTCTAAAACCCAAGATGCACCTGAAGGATGACGTAAGACCGCTGATCCCAGTAGCCGCTGAGACTCAGGTTGATTTGCAAAATCAGCCTGAGGATCAAGTCCAAGCTCGGCAGAATACTTCGGGACACTAAAAGCGGCATGCTCAGTCCTCGAGACTCAGGTTGGGTGCGGCTGACCAACCTGAGGATCAAAATCTCCTCGGAAACTATATTGCACATAAAATTTTCTGCATTGGATAAGCAATGTAGTACCCCCGAGACACTGGTCGGGTGGTAACACCAGATCAGGGGATCAATGTGCCCCTTTAATATTTGTAAATAATAAGCCTGAAGCCCAGTAGCCCCCAGCCTTAATGCGGGCACGGGTGGCCGAATTAAGAATCAATATCCATAGTAATATCACAAATTATGTGTAATGACTCTATGTATCCAAGTACTTTACGTCACTAATGCTCGGATCCGCATTGTACAAAACTTTGTTGACCGACCATCGGCTTCCACCTCCTCGGCCAGTAGCCGAGGAGTGTTTGTCCTACTTTATAAAGCCTTTATGAGGGCAAAGATTTACAACAAACAAGGTAATCTGGCCATACGGTTTTATAAACAAAGGTACGCAGAGAGTTATATTACTGTTTAACAGAAGAAATGTCTTCCAAAGAAAATAGTCCCGCTATCGATTCCTTTCTTTGGGTTGTCATGCTAAGCATGATCATTAAACCTCAGCTCTAATGTAAGAGCAAAATATTGAGGATTTAGTTTGGGAGGCCAGTTAATAGCCCTCGGTAGTGTTTGGCGACAGTCGGGGTCAAGCCGTAAACACTTCGGCCAATGTTATGAACGGCCCATCATTTAACATAGTCATCGGATCGCTGACCAGTTTACGCTTATTGTGAAAGTCAGTTTTCGGCTTTCTCCACTGAGGTGCTTAACCATGTGAGCTGGAAGCACAATCGCAGTGGTTCTCCCTTTGCACGCCTAGCCGAACAAAATGGAACGTAGGAAGCAAGTGCAGGAGCCGGGCAACCCAACTATTGACCGAAGACACAATTCGAAACCGATGCATATGTAGCAATATCTGAGAATGTTTTTGCCGAATCCCTAAAGGTGTCCGGCATTGCACTGCGAGACTAATGCTGGAAGAGCACAAATAGTTTAAAAGTGTCAAAAAGCTTGAAGAACCAAGAAACGTCAGTAAAAACATGACGTCCGAACAATATCAAGTGTTCGGTGCCAATCCGAAAGTTGGTCTTAGAAAAAGGAAGTGCTTCTGTCGTGCTTTAACATGATACATCCTAACTCAAGACTTCGAGCGGGTCAGCCTACGGCTTCAACCTCCTATCCCGAGGGCGGAGTACTTCTCATCAGGCCAGTTTAGCAAACTAAACTCCAGCGGCTTTGAGAGAGAAATTAGGCTCCCCGGCTAGTGACCGCACACTCGTGTCGAAAAAAAGGAGTGATAAATAATAACAATAAAATTTTGCAACGACTAAGAAGAAGAACACTTATTATAAAATGGCTCAAGTAAACTTAAGAGCCCCCAAGTGACTTGGGTAGAAGAATGATTGCATGTACCGAAGTACTTATATCATATCTATGTTCAACCGAACTTTAAACGCGTCTTAATCGACCGTCAGCTTCTCCCTCTTTGGTCAAGGACCGAAAAGTGTTATGTACTCCATCGGTCGAGAATATCGATGGTGTTTCCAATAACCAGGCAATCAGGCCATAAGGCTGTAACAGACAAAGCACGCTCAGGAAACTTATGCTATATTACCGTGAAGTGTAAGAAGCATCTTCGAAGAAAATAGTACCCCCACCGATACCTTTCTTCGGTGCTCATTGTTATTATGAGACTTGTGTAATAGATTTTTTGTACTCATGAGTTCCGTTGTGTGCCGACCATCATTGAAAACTATAAGAGCGCTAGCTTTCGGCTTCACCCAGTCTGAGGTCCGGCTCGGGCGACCCGATCGTGACAATCGCAGAGGTGCTCCCTTTACTCCCTAGCCGAACAATCGAGAACGTAGGGGTAAACACGGGAGCGAGGCAACCCAGCTTGCAAATCGCTTAACTCAATATGGTGCATATTGTGGCGTAATACACGAACAAGGAACGAAGCCGTACAAGTATAATCATATGCAAGTGGAAAAGCTTCATGAAGGAAGCCCCCAAATGAATTGGGTATTTGAATTTATGCGTCACAAACAAAGTTTGGACAAGGAAATTTTTTACAAGCAACTTTTTTCCAAAAAAATATAATGCTTGGTCGAACCAAACACAAGTTAGAAATTAAAGCTTTGAGCATGAAAGCGACTTAGCTGGTTAATGTGTTCGGTATTGATGACGCGGTCCGAGCTTGATGCGGGGCAAGGTTCCATCCCCCAAGCTGGTCCCGAGGTGGCGGAGCGGAGAGCTCGACACGCCGAAGTGGTGACATAGCACGGTCAATGCAGACCGGCAGAGTGACGCCGAAGTCCCCGGATCATTTTCCTGTGCACAAAAAATAGTGCAAACCGGAGATAATAGTAATAATGATAATTAAAAAAAATGTTGCATAATAAATAATTTATGCAAAGTGAGGAATAGAAGAAATATGGCCTAGCGCCGAAGTCAATGTCGATGCAGGGCGTCGGCGTGATGTAGTAAAGGCGTGGCAAAGCCTGAATTCACAGGTCGGTCCGAGCTCCGGATGCAGCGTTTGCCGGACTATGTACGGAAACTGATCGAACCACCATGCGACCGTCGTTAATGCGGTCACCATTTGATAGACCTGTGTACATATCATGAACAAACCAGAGTAATAATTCCTTGGGAAATATAAACCCAAACAAGCAAAAAATACTAGGATTAATAGCACCTGGTTTATTTGTTGTAGCAATCCGAAGAAAGGTGATTCCCAAAATTGAGACTCGATCCCATTGCCTGAATGGCGATAAAGTGACGGTATGGCAATGCTGGCAAAGGTTGGCTCGCCGAGGCAAAGCCCTCGGTCCAGCTAACATGACGGAGCTGGTCGGCTAGTGACGCCGAAGTCTCCGGAGTAGGTTGATGAAGAGATGGTGAGGCCCCCGGTCCAACCGAGATGTCGAAGCCTCGATGTCAGCCGATGAGTCGAAGTAGGTCGGCGTGATGGACACCAGCTTGAAAAAGCAATAGTGCGGCCCTGCCGATGCAGGTCGTGACGTGGTCGATGCCGGCTTAATGAAGTGACCGTGCGGCGATGCCGGTATGCCCGCTCCGTGTAATCCGTGGGGCGGCGATGTTGGTGATGATTTATCCTTCACGGTGCCGAACTCTTGTTCGGCTTGCCGAGATGATGATCGAAGGAATTGAGCTCGGCTCAATAAAACGGCGACGTGTGTAGCACAGGTCGGCAGTCGTGGAGCAATACCGCTGGACTGGTTTGACACCAGCGTGATGGTGAAGAGTACGTCGAAGGAGGCTTAAAATTTTATGGGTACGTGTTTAAAAACAACGCACAACACCATAAAAGAAAATTCCTTAAAAAAGGTTGTCCAATATCACGTTCATAAAGAAACATGAATTCGGGTCGGATCCGTAATCGCGTAGAAAACAGATCCGAAAATTGGTCCACTCATCGGAAGTTTCCCGGAGTTTGAACCGTTGGATCGATCTGAAATTTGGAGGGGTGGTAGATATGGGATTTCCGCAGTAGATGAACGGTTGGATCTTCCAAAGGACCTCCGAGCTGGGCTCTGGAGACCACGCCCTACACTCGGAGATTCCCGTCCAGATTCCCATCCAGATTTGACAGGGCTCCGATATATCGTAGATTGTCGGAGATTCCTTCATCAGAACTCGATGAAATTTTCCAGGGTTGTTGTAGACTCAATTCTGCACAATTCCACCAAAGGGATCGTCAAAGCGATGCTCTAAGAGGTGGTGGCAGCGGATACAAGTTTGTTGTTCGGAAAAACAGCACGGTCGCCCGAGGGCAACGTTGACGTTGAGCCCCCAAGCTCCATGGATGATTCCTCCATGATCTTGATAGAGATCGAAGTTGATGTTGACGAAGGCCCTCGTCCGAACATGACGATCGGAGATGGAGCATGGTCCTCGGTCGAGCCAAGGTGACCAGTCGAGCCGGCGATGAAGATGCCGGCATCGCAGTTGACCTGCAGGTGAGCCATGGATCCTTTTGCCGAGCACACATCGGAACTCTCAATGAAAGCACCAATGTCTGTTGGGGAACGTTGCAGAAAACAAAATTTTTCCTATGGTTTCACCAAGATCCATCTAGGAGTTCATCTAGCAACGAGTGATTAGATGCATCTACGTACCTTGTAGATCGCGAGTGGAAGCGTTCAAAGAACGGGGATGAGGGAGTCGTACTCGACGTGATTCGAATCACCGAAGATCCTTAGCACCGAATGGACGGCACCTCCGCGTTCAACACACGTACGGAACAGCCACGTCTCCTCCTTCTTGATCCAGCAAGGGGGAAGGAGAGGCTGAGGGAGATGGCTCCAGCAGCAGCACGACGGCGTGGTGGTGATGGAGCTGCAGTACTCCGGCAGGGCTTCGCCAAGCACTATGGAGGAGGAGGAGGTGTTGGAGAGGGAGAGGGAGGCACCAAAGGCAAAGGTGAGAAGTCCTCCATCTCCCCCACTATATATAGGAGGGCCAAGGGGGGGGGCGCCGGCCCTAGGAGATCTAATCTCCTAGGGGGGTGCGGCCAAGGGGAGGAATCCCTCCTCCCCAAGGCACCTAGGAGGTGCCTTCCCCTCCTAGGACTCTTCCTCCTTGAAACCCTAGGCGCATGGGCATCTTGGGGCTGGTGCCCTTGGCCCATGTAGGCCAAGGCGCACCCCCTACAGCCCATGTGTCCCCCCGGGATAGGTGGCCCCACCCGATGGACCCCCGGGACCCTTCCGGTGGTCCCGGTACAATACCGATGACCCCGAAACTTGTCCCGATGCCCGAAATAGTACTTCCTATATATAATTATTTACCTCCGGACCATTCCGGAACTCCTCGTGACGTCCGGGATCTCATCCGGGACTCCGAACAACATTCGGGTTACTGCATATACATATCCCTACAACCCTAGCGTCACCGAACCTTAAGTGTGTAGACCCTACGGGTTCGGGAGACATGTAGACATGACCGAGATCGCTCTTCAGCCAATAACCAACAGCGGGATCTGGATACCCATGTTGGCTCCCACATGCTCCTCGATGATCTCATCGGATGAACCACGATGTCGAGGATTCAAGCAACCCCGTATACAATTCCCTTTGTCAATCGATATGTTACTTGCCCGAGATTCGATCGTCGATATCCCAATACCTCGTTCAATCTCGTTACCGGCAAGTCACTTTACTTGTACCGTAATGCATGATCCTGTGACCAGACACTTGGTCACTTTGAGCTCATTATGATGATGCATTACCGAGTGGGCCCAGTGATACCTCTCCGTCATACGGAGTGACAAATCCCAGTCTTGATCCATGTCAACCCAACAGACACTTTCAGAGATACCCGTAGTATACCTTTATAGTCACCCAGTTATGTTGTGATGTTTGGTACACCCAAAGCACTCCTACGGTATCCGGGAGTTACACGATCTCATGGTCTAAGGAAAAGATACTTGACATTGGAAAACTCTAGCAAAACTAACTATATGATCTTGTGCTATGTTTAGGATTGGGTCTTGTCCATCACATCATTCTCCTAATGATGTGATCTCGTTATCAATGACATCCAATGTCCATAGTCAGGAAACCATGACTATCTGTTGATCAACAAGCTAGTCAACTAGAGGCTTACTAGGGACATGTTGGTGTCTATTATTCACACATGTATTACGATTTCCGGATAACATAATTATAGCATGAATAAAGACAATTATCATGAACAAGGAAATATAATAATAATGCTTTTATTATTGCCTCTAGGGAATATTTCCAACAGTCTCCCACTTGCACTAGAGTCAATAATCTAGTTACATTGTGATGAATCGAACACCCATGGAATTCTGGTGTTGATCATGTTTTGCTCTAGGGAAAGGTTTAGTCAACGGATCTGCTACATTCAGGTCCGTATGTACTTTACAAATATCTATGTCTCCATCTTGAACATTTTCACGAATGGAGTTGAAGCGACGCTTGATGTGCCTTGTCTTCTTGTGAAACCTGGGCTCCTTGGCAAGTGCAATAGCTCTAGTGTTGTCACAGAAGAGCTTGATCGGCCCCGACGCATTGGGTATGACTCATAGGTCGGTGATGAACTCCTTCACCCAAATTGCTTCATGTGCTGCCTCTGAGGCTGCCATGTACTCCGCTTCACATGTAGATCCCGCCACGACGCTCTGCTTGCAACTGCACCAGCTTACTGCCCCACCATTCAAAATATACACGTATCCGGTTTGTGACTTAGAGTCATCCAGATCTGTGTCGCAGCTAGTGTCGACGTAACCCTTTACGACGAGCTCTTCATCACCTCCATAAACGAGAAACATTTCCTTAGTCCTTTTCAGGTACTTCAGGATATTCTTGACTGCTGTCTAGTGTTCCTTGCCGGGATTACTTTGGTACCTTCCTACCAAACTTACGGCAAGGTTTACATCAGGTCTGGTACACAGCATGGCATACATAATAGAACCTATGGCTGAGGCATAGGGGATGACACTCATCTCTTCTATATCTTCTGCCGTGGTCGGACATTGAGCTGAGCTCAATTTCACACCTTGCAACACAGGCAAGAACCCCTTCTTAGACTGATCCATATTGAACTTCTTCAATATCTTATCAAGGTATGTGCTTTGTGAAAGACCTATGAGGCGTCTTGATCTATCTCTGTAGATCTTGATGCCTAATATATAAGCAGCTTCTCCAAGGTCCTTCATTGAAAAACTTTTATTCAAGTAGGCCTTAATGCTGTCCAAGAGCTCTATATCATTTCCCATCAAAAGTATGTCATCTACATATAATATGAGAAATGCTACAGAGCTCCCACTCACTTTCTTGTAAACGCAAGCTTCTCCATAAGTCTGCGTAAACCCAAACGCTTTGATCATCTCATCAAAGCGAATGTTCCAACTCCGAGACGCTTGCACCAGCCCATAAATCGAGCGTTGGAGCTTGCATACCTTGTCAGCATTCTTAGGATCGACAAAACCTTCCGGCTGCATCATATACAATTCTTCCTTAAGGAAACCATTAAGGAATGCCGTTTTGACATCCATTTGCCATATTTCATAATCATAGAATGCGGCAATTGCTAACATGATTCGGACGGACTTTAGCTTCGCTACCGGTGAGAAAGTCTCATCGTAGTCAACCCCTTGAACTTGTCGATAACCCTTAGCGACAAGGCGAGCTTTATAGATGGTTACATTACCATCCGCGTCTGTCTTCTTCTTAAAGATCCATTTATTTTCTATGGCTCGCCGCTCTACGGGCAAGTCAGTCAAAGTCCATACTTTGTTTTCATACATGGATCCTATCTCGGATTTCATGGCTTCTAGCCATTTGTCGGAATCCGGGCCCGCCATCGCTTCTTCATAGTTCGAAGGTTCACCATTGTCTAACAACATGATTTCCAAGACAGGGTTGCCGTACCACTCTGGTGCGGAACGTGTCCTTGTGGACCTTCGAATTTCAGTAGGAGCTTGACCAGAAGTATCTTGATCATCATCATTAACTTCCTCTCTTGTCGGTGCAGGCACCTCAGAAACATTTTTTTTGAGTTGCGCCATTTTCTGGTTCAAGAGGTAATACTTCATCAAGTTCTACTTTCCTCCCACTTACTTCTTTCGAGAGAAACTCTTTCTCTAGAAAGGACCCATTCTTGGCAACAAAGATCTTGCCTTCGGATCTGAGGTAGAAGGGATACCCAATAGTTTCTTTAGGGTATCCTATGAAGACGCATTTTTCCGATTTGGGTTCGAGCTTTTCAGGTTGAAGTTTCTTGACATAAGCATCACATCCCCAAACTTTTAGAAACGACAGCTTAGGTTTCTTCCCAAACCATAATTCATACGATGTCGTCTCAACGGATTTCGACGGAGCCCTATTTAAAGTGAATGCGGCAGTCTCTAAAGCATACCCCCAAAAAGATAGCGGTAAATCGGCAAGAGACATCATAGATCGCACCATATCTAATAGAGTTCGATTACGATGTTCGGACACACCATTACGCTGAGGTGTTCCAGGTGGCGTGAGTTGTGAAACTATTCCGCATTTTCTTAAGTGTGTGCCAAACTCGTGACTCAAGTATTCTCCTCCACGATCTGATCGCAGGAACTTGATTTTCCTGTCACGTTGATTCTCAACCTCACTCTGAAATTCCTTGAACTTTTCAAAGGTCTCAGACTTGTGTTTCATTAAGTAGACATACCCATATCTACTCAAGTCATCAGTGAGGGTGAGAACATAATGATAGCCACCGCGAGCCTCAACGCTCATTGGACCACACACATCAGTATGTATGATTTCCAATAAGTTGGTTGCTCGCTCCATTGTTCCTGAGAACGGAGTCTTGGTCATTTTACCCATGAGGCATGGTTCGCATGTGTCAAATGATTCATAATCAAGAGACTCTAAAAGTCCATCTACATGGAGCTTCTTCATGCGTTTGACACCTATGTGACCAAGGCGGCAGTGCCACAAGTATGTGGGACTATCATTATCAATCTTAGTCCTTTTGGTACTCACACTATGAACATGTGTAGCATTACGCTCGAGATTCATTAGAAATAAACCATTCACCATCGGAGCATGACCATAAAACATATCTCTCATATAAATAGAACAACCATTATTCTTGGATTTAAATGAGTAGCCATCTCGAATTAAACGAGATCCTGATACAATGTTCATGCTCAAAGCTGGCACTAAATAACAATTATTAAGGTTTAAAACTAATCCCGAAGGTAAATGAAGAGGCAGCGTGCCGACGGCGATCACATTGACCTTGGAACCATTCCCGACGCGCATCGTCACCTCGTCCTTTGCCAGTCTCCGCTTATTCCGCAGCTCCTGTTTTGAGTTACAAATGTGAGCAACCGCACCGGTATCAAATACCCAGGAGCTACTACGAGTACTGGTAAGGTACACATCAATTACATGTATATCACATATACCTTTTGTTTTGCCGGCCTTCTTGTCCGCTAAGTATTTGGGGCAGTTCCGCTTCCAGTGACCACTTTCCTTGCAATAAAAGCACTCAGTCTCGGGCTTGGGTCCATTCTTTGGCTTCTTCCCGGCAGCTTGCTTGCCGGGCGCGGCAACTCCCTTGCCGTCCTTCTTGAAGGCTTTCTTACCCTTGCCCTTCTTGAACTAAGTGGTTTTATTCACCATCAACACTTGATGTTCCTTTTTGACTTCTACCTCTGCTGATTTCAACATTGCAAATACTTCAGGAATGGTCTTTTCCATTCCCTACATATTGAAGTTCATCACAAAGCTCTTGTAGCTCGGTGGAAGCGACTGGAGGATTCTGTCAATGACCGTGTCATCCGGGAGATTAACTCCCAGCTGAGTCAAGCGGTTATGTAACCCAGACATTGTGAGTATGTGCTCACTGACAGAACTATTTTCCTCCATCTTACAGCTGAAGAACTTGTCGGAGACTTGATATCTCTCGACCCGGGCATGATCTTGGAAAACCATTTTCAGCTCTTCGAACATCTCATATGCTCCGTGTCTCTCAAAACGCTTTTGGAGCCCCGGCTCTAAGCTATAAAGCATGCCGCACTGAACGAGGGAGTAGTCATCGGTACGTGCCTGCCAAGCGTTCATAACGTCTTGTTCTGCAGGGAGAATAGGTGCGTCACCTAGCGGTGCTTGTAGGACATAATCTTTCTTGGCAGCTATGAGGATGATCCTCAGGTTCCGGACCCAGTCCGTGTAGTTGCTGCCATCGTCTTTCAGCTTGGTTTTCTCTAGGAACGCGTTGAAGTTGAGGACTACGTTGGCCATTTGATCTACAAGACATATTGTAAAATATTTAGACTAAGTTCATGATAGTTAAGTTCATCTAATCAAATTTATTCAATGAACTCCCACTTAGATAGACATCCCTCCTATAATCTAAGTATAACATGATCCGAGTCAACTAGGCCGTGTCCGATCATCACGTGAGACGGACTAGTCAACATCGGTGAACATCTTCATGTTGATCGTATCTTCTATACGACTCATGCTCGACCTTTCAGTCTTCTGTGTTCCGAGGCCATGTCTGTACATGCTAGGCTCGTCAAGTCAACCTAAGTGTTTGCATGTGTAAATCTGTCTTACACCCGTTGTATGTGAACGTTGGAATCTATCACACCCAATCATCACGTGATGCTTAGAAACGAACGAACTGTCGCAACGGTGCACAGTTAGGGGGAACACTTCTTGAAATTATTATGAGGGATCATCTTATTTACTACCGTCGTTCTAAGTAAACAAGATGCAGAAACATGATAAACATCACATGCAATCAAATAATAATAGTGACATGATATGGCCAATTTCACATAGCTCCTTTGATCTCCATCTTGGGGCTCCATGATCATCTTGTCACCGGCACACCATGATCTCCATCATCATGATCTCCATCATTGTGTCTCCATGAAGTTGCTCGCCAACTATTACTTCTACTACTATGGCTAACGCGTTTAGCACTAAAGTAAAGTAATTTACATGGCGTTTCTCAATGACACGCAGGTCATACAAAAAATAAAGACAACTCCTATGGCTCCTGCCGGTTGTCATACTCATCGACATGCAAGTCGTGATTCCTATTACAATAGCATGAACATCTCATACATCACATATAGATCATTCATCATTCATCACAACTTTGGCCATATCATATCACAAAGCACTTGCTGCAAAAACAAGTTAGACGTCCTCTAATTGTTGTTGCAAGTTTTACGTGGCCGAAGTAGGGTTCTAGCAAGAACGTTTCCTTACCTACGTGAAAGCCACAACGTGATTTGTCAACTTCTATTTACCCTTCATAAGGACCCTTTTCATCGAATCCGCTCCAACTAAAGTAGGAGAGACAGACGCTCGCCAGCCACCTTATGCAACTTGTGCATGTTAGTCGGTGGAACCGGTCTCACGTAAGCGTACGTGTAAGGTTGGTCCGGGCCGCTTCATCCCACAATACCGTTGAAGCAAGATAAGACTAGTAGCGGCAAGAAAGTTGACAACATCAACGCCCACAACAAATTGTGTTCTACTCGTGCAAGAGAACTACGCATAGACCTAGCTCATGATGCCACTGTTGGGGAACGTTGCAGAAAACAAAAATTTTCCTACGGTTTCACCAAGATCCATCTAGGAGTTCATCTAGCAATGAGTGATTAGATGCATCTACATACCTTGTAGATCGCGAGCGGAAGCGTTCAAAGAACGGGGATGAGGGAGTCGTACTCGACGTGATTCGAATCACCGAAGATCCTTAGCACCGAACGGACGGCACCTCCGCGTTCAACACATGTACGGAACAGCCACGTCTCCTCCTTGATCCAGCAAGGGGGAAGGAGAGGTTGAGGGAGATGGCTCCAGCGGCAGCACGACGGCGTGGTGGTGATGGAGCTGCAGTACTCCGGCAGGGCTTCGCCAAGCACTATGGAGGAGGAGGAGGTGTTGGAGAGGGAGAGGGAGGCACCAAAGGCAAAGGTGAGAAGTCCTCCATCTCCCTAACTACATATAGGAGGGCCAAGGGGGGGGGCGCCGGCCCTAGGAGATCTAATCTCCTAGGGGGGTGCGGCCAAGGGGAGGAATCCCTCCTCCCCAAGGCACCTAGGAGGTGCCTTCCCCTCCTAGGACTCTTCCTCCTTGAAACCCTAGGCGCATGGGCCTCTTGGGGCTGGTGCCCTTGGCCCATGTAGGCCAAGGCGCACCCCCTACAGCCCATGTGGGCCCCCGGGACAGGTGGCCTCACCCGGTGGACCCCCGGGACCCTTCTGGTGGTCCCGGTACAATACCGATGACCCCGAAACTTGTCCCGATGCCCGAAGTAGTACTTCCTATATATAATTCTTTACCTCCGGACCATTCCGGAACTCCTCGTGACGTCCGGGATCTCATCCGGGACTCCGAACAACATTCGGGTTACTGCATATACATATCCCTACAACCCTAGCGTCACCGAACCTTAAGTGTGTAGACCCTACGGGTTCGGGAGACATGTAGACATGACCGAGATCGCTCTCCGGCCAATAACCAACAGCGGGATCTGGATACCCATGTTGGCTCCCACATGCTCCTCGATGATCTCATCGGATGAACCACGATGTCGAGGATTCAAGCAACCCCGTATACAATTCCCTTTGTCAATCGATATGTTACTTGCCCGAGATTCGATCGTCGGTATCCCAATACCTCGTTCAATATCGTTACCGGCAAGTCACTTTACTCGTACCCTAATGCATGATCCTGTGACCAGACACTTGGTCACTTTGAGCTCATTATGATGATGCATTACCGAGTGGGCCCAGTGATACCTCTCCGTCATACGGAGTGACAAATCCCAGTCTTGATCCATGTCAACCCAACAGACACTTTCGGAGATACCCGTAGTATACCTTTATAGTCACCCAGTTACGTTGTGACGTTTAGTACACCCAAAGCACTCCTATGGTATCCGGGAGTTACACGATCTCATGGTCTAAGGAAAAGATACCTGACATTGGAAAACTCTAGCAAAACGAACTATACGATCTTGTGCTATGTTTAGGATTGGGTCTTGTCCATCACATCATTCTCCTAATGATGTGATCTCGTTATCAATGACATCCAATGTCCATAGTCAGGAAACCATGACTATCTGTTGATCAACAAGCTAGTCAACTAGAGGCTTACTAGGGACATGTTGGTGTCTATTATTCACACATGTATTACGATTTTCGGATAACATAATTATAGCATGAATAAAGACAATTATCATGAACAAGGAAATATAATAATAATGCTTTTATTATTGCCTCTAGGGCATATTTCCAACAATGTCGGCGTCAAAACCGGCGAATCTCGGGTAGGGGGTCCCGAACTGTGTGTCTAGGATCGATGGTAACAGGAGGTAGGGGACACGATGTTTACCCAGGTTCGGGCCCTCTTAATGGAGGTAATACCCTATGTCCTGCTTGATTGATATTGATGATATGAGTGTTACAAGAGTTGATCTACCACGAGATCGTAGAGGCTAAAACCCTAGAAGCTAGCATATGGTATGATTGTTGTATATCTCTATTGACTAGCCTGGCCTCGGTTTATATAATGCACCAGAGGCCTAGGATAACAAGAGTCCTAGCCGAATACGCCGGTGAGGTGGAGTTCTTGTCTTGATCGCCAAATCTTGTGGAATCTTCCTTGTATGCGGCTGCTGTCCGAACTAGCCCATGAGTATGCGGCCATGGGGGTCCTCTGCCCAATCCAACTGAGCGAGAGACGATGTGATGAGTACCCCCTAGTCCAGGACACCATCAGTCGGTATTTTCTCAAAGAGGAAGGGATGATGCAGCACATCGACGGTAGGTATTTTCCTTAGTGATGAGACCAAGGTTATCGAACCAGTATAAGAATCACGCAACACTAAGTAAACAGTACCTGCACACAAAGAACAAATACTTGCAACCCGACGTGTTAAAGGGTTGTCAATCCCTTTCGGGTAACGGTGCCAGAAATTGTCGAGTTGACGGGATAAAAATATAATAGATTGGATAAACATATCTCAAATAAATGCAAAGTAAAATAAAGTGCAGAAAGGTATATTTGGGTTTTTGAAAAAATAGATATGAAAATAAAAGCGAATAAAAATAGATCTCGAAGGCAAATATAATAAAGAAGAGATCTGGGGCCATAGATTTCACTGGTGGCTTCCCTCGAGAAAAATAGCAAACAGTGAGTAAACAATTTACTGTTGGGCAATTGATAGAATTTCAAATAATCATGACGATATCTAGATAATGATCATTATATAGGCATCACATCCAAGATTAGTAGACCGATTCCTGCCTGCATCTACTACTATTACTCCACACATGGGCCGCTATCCAGCATGCATCTAGTGTACTAAGTTCATGGAGAAACGAAGTAATGCAATAAGAATGATGACATGATGTAGACAAGATCTATTTATGTAGAAATAGACCCCATCTTGTTATCCTTAATAGCAACGATACATGCGTGTCATTTCCTCTTTTGTCACTGGGATCGAGCACCGTAAGATCGAACCGATCACAAAGCACCTCTTCCCATGGCAAGAAAAATCGATCTAGTTGGCCTAACTAAACCAAAGACTCGAAGAAGAAATACGAGTCTATAAGTAATCATGCATATAAGAGATCAAAAGACTGAAATAATTTTCATGGATAAAAACATAGATCTGATCATAAACTCAAAGTTCATCGGATCCCAACAAACACACCGCAAAAAGAGTTACATCAAATAGATCTCTAAGAGACCATTGTATTGAGAATCAGAAGAGAGAGAGAGAGAGAGAGAGAGAGAGAGAGAGAGAGAGAGAGAGGAAGCCATATAGCTACTAACTACAGACCCGTAGGTCTACAATGAACTACTCACGCATCATCGGAGAGGCACCAATGAGGATGATGAACCCCTCCGCGATGGTGTCTAGATTGGATCTGTGGTTTCTGGAATTTGCGACGGCTGGAATTGATTTTCGTCGACTCCCCTAGGGCTGGAATATTGGGGGTATTCATAGAGCAAAGAGGCGGTGCGGGAGGCCACAGAGGTGGGCACAACCCACCAGGGTGCGCCTGGGCGCGCCCAGGTGGGTTATGCCCCCCTTGGGGCACCCCTCTGGTACTTCTTTGGCTCAATAGGTGTCTTCTGGTCTATAAAAAATCTCCAAAAAGTTTCGTTGTGTTTGGACTCCGTTTGGTATTGATTTTCTGCGAAGTAAAAAACAAGCAAGAAATAGCAACTGGCACTGGGCACTATGTCAATAGGTTGGAGACGTATCAACGGCCTATATTGGCACCCTCCCGAGTGGGGGGGTGTCCATCATCGGAGTCATATTCATCAGCCTTGCTGCCTCCATGACCATGTGTGATTAATTTCTTTAGGACCTTTGGATCCATAGCGGTAGCTAGATGACATCCTCTTGTTGGAAATATGCCCTAGAGGCAATAATAAAAGCATTATTATTATATTTCCTTGTTCATGATAATTGTCTTTATTCATGCTATAATTGTGTTATCCGGAAATCGTAATACATGTCTGAATAATAGACACCAACATGTCCCTAGTAAGCCTCTAGTTGACTAGCTTGTTGATCAACAGATAGTCATGGTTTCCTGACTATGGACATTGGATGTCATTGATAACGAGATCACATCATTAGGAGAATGATGTGATGGACAAGACCCAATCCTAAACATAGCACAAGATCGTATAGTTCGTTTTGCTAGAGTTTTCCAATGTCAAGTATCTTTTCCTTAGACCATGAGATCGTGTAACTCCCGGATACCGTAGGAGTGCTTTGGGTGTACCAAACGTCACAACGTAACTGGTTGACTATAAAGGTATACTACGGGTATCTCCGAAAGTGTCTGTTGGTTGACATGGATCAAGACTGGAATTTGTCACTCCGTATGACGGAGAGGTATCACTGGGCCCACTCGGTAATGCATCATCATAATGAGCTCAAAGTGACCAAGTGTCTGGTCACAGGATCATGCATTACGGTACGAGTAAAGTGACTTGCCGGTAACGAGATTGAACAAGGTATTGGGATACCGACGATCGAATCTCGGGCAAGTAACATATCGATTGACAAAGGGAATTGTATACGGGGTTGCTTGAATCCTCGACATCGTGGTTCATCCGATGAGATCATCGAGGAGCATGTGGGAGCCAACATGGGTATCCAGATCCCGCTGTTGGTTATTGGCCGGAGAGCGATCTCGGTCATGTCTACATGTCTCCCGAACCCGTAGGGTCTACACACTTAAGGTTCGGTGACGCTAGGGTTGTAGGGATATGTATATGCAGTAACCCGAATGTTGTTCGGAGTCCCGGATGAGATCCCCGACGTCACAAGGAGTTCCGGAATGGTCCGGAGGTAAAGAATTATATATAGGAAGTACTATTTCGGGCATCGGGACAAGTTTCGGGGTCATCGGTTTTGTACCGGGACCACCGGAAGGGTCCCGGGGGTCCACCGGGTGGGGCCACCTGTCCCGGGGGGCCACATGGGCTGTAGGGGGTGCGCCTTGGCCTACATGGGCCAAGGGCACCAGCCCCAAGAGGCCCATGCGCCTAGGGTTACAAGGAGGAAGAGTCCTAGGAGGGGAAGGCACCTCCTAGGTGCCTTGGGGAGGAGGGATTCCTCCCCTTGGCCGCACCCCCCTAGGAGATTGGATCTCCTAGGGCCAGCGCCCCCCCTTGGCCCTCCTATATATAGTGGGGGAGATGGAGGACTTCTTACCTTGATCTTTGGTGCCTCCCTCTCCCTCTCCAACACCTCCTCCTCCTCCATAGTGCTTGGCGAAGCCCTGCCGGAGTACTGCAGCTCCATCACCACCACGCCGTCGTGCTGCTGCTGGAGCCATCTCCCTCAACCTCTCCTCCCCCCTTGCTGGATCAAGAAGGAGGAGACGTGGCTGTTCCGTACGTGTGTTGAACGCGGAGGTGCCGTCCGTTCGGTGCTAGGATCTTCGGTGATTCGAATCACGTCGAGTACGACTCCCTCATCCTCGTTCTTTGAACGCTTCCGCTCGCGATCTACAAGGTACGTAGATGCATCTAATCACTCGTTGCTAGATGAACTCCTAGATGGATCTTGGTGAAACCATAGGAAAATTTTTGTTTTCTGCAACGTTCCCCAACACCTCTCTCCCCTATGATTCAATACAAAGTTCTCGCGAGCTGCCTCACATGATCGAGATCAATACGATGATAAGTGGTTATCACTTTGTGATAAGACTGTTCATTGAAGTATATTGAATGTTTTGAAGTTTCTCTACTGCATAATTAATTAGCTATGTATGCTTTCTGATCTATTTGTGGTCTCTCGCCAAGACTGGTAGGTAGTTCCTCAGAGAAAATGGTGCATAGTAGTAGGTTCGATCTTGCGGTGAATTTGATCCCAATGACAATACAAGATTGGACACGTATTGTATTGTTCACTAAGGATAAAACGATTAGCTTTTTATCATGCTTAGACAACAATTTATTGTCTATATTTTGTCATCATCCTTATTGCAATACTCTGTTTGTTACGAACTTAATACTTTGAGATGCATGTTGCATAACAGTCTTGAGGCAGATTATTAGTTGTAGATGTAGTTGGTTAACAATCTACATATCACATACGTAATCCCTATAAAATAATATACCATGAATGGTTATATTCATAAATATAAATATTGCAATTTAATCACTGCCCAACTGTAATTTTTCACCCACATCACATTTATCTGCTTTCAGAGATGACACTAGTAAACCTATGACCCCCAGGGTCTATCTTCCATAAATGAAAACATGTACAAAATATTATTCTTTGTTGTACCGTTTTATTTTATTCTATCCAACTATCAATTCCTATCAAACCGTGCAATTTACCCTTGCGACTAGTAGGAGAATAAACTTGAAAACCTTCTTAAAACGTTGGGGGGCAAGAGTGTGTTGTGTTTTGTGCGCAAGTATTTATGACTTTGTTTACTAGAAGAACTCATATTGGTTCTCAAATTAATGGAAAATACTTATTGTTATATTAATTCACACCTACACTTGGGGGTTACCCAACCACTCTTACGAGATAACAACCAGCATGACACAACATGACCTGGCCCACGCTTAAACGTGCCTCGCCTCAAGGCCCAACGACAACACATGAGGTAAACATGCCGACCCATGCGACTCGGCCTGCCACGTGTGCCACCGGCCAACGTGTTATTGAACCAATTTGGTTCGTTTGAGGCTTTTGGGTTGGCATTTCCTAAACGGCGCCCGTAGCGCCCGTTTTAGGCTAACTGGTACACGGCGCACACCCCTTTCAACCCGCTGGGCCGGCCCATCTCCTTTTATCTAAGGATTAAAAAAAGATGTCCCGGCAAAGGATCGAACCAGCGACATCCCAGTAGAGCAAAACATCGCTAACCATCACGCCAACTCGCTCATATGTGAACTACCATCTTTTTGCTCTATTTCTTATCTATTCATTCCTCTTTTCCTTTTTCCTTTTTTGTTTTTTGTTTTTCCTTTTTTTTGTTCTTCCTAGTTTGATGTTTTTGCTTGAAATTCGTGATTTTTTTCTTAAAAATCAATGACTTTTTTCAAATTCGATGAACTCTTTTCCAAATTAGATATACTTTTATCCAAATCCGATGAACTTTTTTCAAATCCGATGAACTTTTTTCAAATTCGATGAACTTTTTTCAAATTTGATGAACTTTTTTCAAATTCGATGACCTTTTTCCAAATTCGATAAACATTTTTCAAATTCGATGAACTCTTCTCCAAATTCGATGAACTTTTTTCAAATTTGATGAACTTTTTTCAAATCTGATGAACTTTTTTTCCAAATTCGATGAACTTTTTTCAAATTTGATGAACTTTCCTTGAAAAATTATTAACATTTTTTCAATTTCGATGAATTTTTTCAAATTCGTTGAACTATTTTTCAAGTTTGATGAACATTAAATGAAAATGCATTATTTTTTTGATTTTGATGAACAGTTTTCAAAACCAATAAAAGTTTTTTCAAATTTGATGAACCTTTTTTGAAAATCGATGAACTTTTTCTGGTTTGTGTAATTTTCCTCCAAAATGAAGAACAATTTTCAAAATCCATGAACTATTTCAATGTCACGATCTTTTTCCAAAAAAAAAAATCTATGAAATAGAATAGCGTGGCGACATTATTAACTATGCCTTTGCCGCTGTTACTAACCACTACTTAAATGATAGATTGAGTGGCTAGCGGACTCGTACCTAAACTGGAAGGTTGTGTGTTCAAGACTTGGAGATGTCTTTTCCGATTTTTTTTCGCGAGCTTTTGTGTTCGCTGCTCAGCGCGATTCGTGGGCCGGCCCAACTGGGCGCCGTAGCGAGCGCCAGGGAAAGGTTCGGAGATGTGTTTTTCCGATTTTTTTTGCGAGCTTTTGTGTTCGCTGCTCAGCGCAATTCTTGGGCCGGCCCAACTGGGCGCCGTAGCGAGCGCCAGGGAAAGGTTCGGGCGCCTGAAGCGCCCGATAGGAGCTCCTTTTGGGTTGTTTTTCGGCCTATATATATATATAAAATAAAAATAAAAAATGGGCCATGAAGTTGTGGCACGCAGGTCTCACTCAGGAGCCCAAGCACGACCCCATGCACGTCATGGACCAAACACGCGTGCTAACACGCCGACCTGCGAGATTCTGCCCATCTGGCCAGGTACACTCCCGACAACATCCAACGTGGCGATGGGCCGGCCCAACTGGGCGCCGTAGCGAGCGCCAGGGAAAGGTTCGGAGATGTGTTTTTCCGATTTTTTTTGCGAGCTTTTGTGTTCGCTGCTCAGCGCAATTCTTGGGCCGGCCCAACTGGGCGCCGTAGCGAGCGCCAGGGAAAGGTTCGGGCGCCTGAAGCGCCCGATAGGAGCTCCTTTTGGGTTGTTTTTCGGCCTATATATATATATAAAATAAAAATAAAAAATGGGCCATGAAGTTGTGGCACGCAGGTCTCACTCAGGAGCCCAAGCACGACCCCATGCACGTCATGGACCAAACACGCGTGCTAACACGCCGACCTGCGAGATTCTGCCCATCTGGCCAGGTACACTCCCGACAACATCCAACGTGGCGATGGGCCAGCGGGCGGAAAATAGTCGAGCCTTCGCTTAAGGGCAGGCACGAATGGGCCGCCCAAGTATTCTTCCTTCGCTGACTGTTTCCAGCTTTTTTCATAAATTCAAAATTTCAAAAAAATGTTTGGAATTTCAATTTTTTTTTAAATTTTCAAAAAATTAAAATTCAAAAATAAACAAATCACGATTTCAAAAATTTGTTAACAATTAAAAAATGTCCTCATTTTTGATTTTTTTTTCATGTTCAAAAAATCACAATTTAAATAATTATTTGGAAAAATGCCAAGATAAAAAATCGTGTTTTTTACTATTTAAAAAAATTAAAAAAATTGTTCGGAGTCCTAAAATTGTTGGCAATTTTAATTTTTAAACAAACTATGTATGATTTGTTCACATTTTTCAAATTTTGTTCACTTTTTAAACATTTGCTCATAGTTTTAATAATTATCCACAATTCAAAACTTGTTCATGATTTCAAGAAATGTTCAAATTTGTTGTTTAGGTTTTATTATTTTTCGAATTTTCCAATTTTGTTCACTTTTTCAAACATACTAAAAACGACCTTTGTTTTTTCAGGTGAAAGCAGACTAAAAAACCGAAGAGCAATACATAAAAATAGCTTCGTTGGAAAGTGGGCCTGCCCATTTGTGTTGGCTTGAGCGAAGGCACTCTGACAAACACGAGCATCAACCAAAGATGGCAGAAATCAAAACTGGTAGCGGGTCAGCTTACGGTGCTATTATAGAGGAGATTAAGTTGACTACCACTTCTTTTTATTTCATGTAATATAGTTCATGAATTTATAAGCTTCAATATGGAGGCTCACAATCTAACGAAGCATGCATTAATGTTAGGGCCTGGACGCCATGTTTGGCTAGGTCAGCCTGAAGGTCATTCCTTCGTTCCTGTAAACATTGTGACAATTTGAATAAAAGCTTCGTGAGATTGCCTCAAAAAAAACAAAGATGGCTACATGGGTTGGTCCTGACGTGCTGGTCGGATAGCCCATGTGCCCGCCCCGTGTTGGCCAGGCCCGACACGTTTCTAATCAGGTTGTGCCAGCATGTGGCCCGCCTAGGCCCTTCCTTGGGCTGTGGGGTTGGCACGAGTGCCAACACAATCCATTACTTAAAGAAAATAGTTTGTCTCAAAAAAACTTAAAGAAAATAGTTTTTTTTTGTATTAGCGCTTTAAAACAGCCCAGATAAACCGAAAACAACTCAGGTGGGCTAGTGGGCTAAACATGCCGGTGGGCTAGCCCATTTCCTTGTTGTGCCGTGCCTGGGCCAGGGAGCGTGGCACGAGTGCCGGCCCGCGTATTAGGTGTGCCGTGCCAGCCCATCTGACCAGGTCTGGCGTCTACTAGGAGCTCTCGGGCCAGCCGGCCGGCCGCTCGACCTAGTAGTATCTCACTGCCGCCCCGCCGACCGGAGCAGCACCCGCAAAAGACACCCAAATCGTCCGCCGCGGCCCGCAGGCGCTGGTGGCCGCATCTCCCCCGTCCGGCGCCTCCCGGCGGTAACTCACTAACCACTCCACCATCTGCAAGAATCATCTCTCATGCCCTATTAGCAAGCAGAGACGCCGCACTCGCTCTCCCGCCGCCTTTTCCCGAGCATCGTGTTTACCCTTCTGCCCCCCTTTTGCCAATTCCGGATGCGGAACCTGCGGCTGCGCTCCGAACGGCGTCGAGCGGGTCGGCGCGCCCATCCGGTCGTGGATGGATGCCGGCAGCGACCGTGGAGGTTGCTGTCGAGGAATCAGGGTGTCGTGTCGATCTCTAGGCTCCCCTTGGCGTAGTGCAGAGCTTTCCGTCGCTTGCCTAGTTGGCCCCCCTCATGGATGTCGCCATGAAGGAATCTGTTCTTATGTGACATTGAATCAATCAAGGCAAGATGCGAGATGGCTAAAAACCGCGTGATCTTTATTTTCTACTACTGGAATGAAAATGATAGCACACACTTAAATGGTATTTCACTTAACTTCTAGTGTTGGGTTCTATCTTTCACACAGTTTATATGTATGCAGAGCAAGTCGATTGCTTGTGGTTCTGGTGTTTAATGTCATGTATTTCCTCAGTCTCGTTGCTGCCAGGTGTTGAGCTCTGGTTGTGCATCAACTGAACTAGGGAAATATTTAATTAGTTTGCTGATCTCATGGTTGGATTGGTGGTCTCAGACCACAGTCTGGCCTCAAAACTTATTTTAGATGTGTTAGAACCAACGGTGGATGTGCATTGATAGGTTACTTTTAAGTTACTATCAATGCAGAAAAAAAAACCCCGGAAATAGATAGGTTCTTCAGTTTCTGTGTGGATTTTGAGTGTGAGGGAATAATGAGGCAAATCTACATACACGTAGGCAAGAAGCTGAGAACAGATACCAACTAAGCTGTCAAAAGTAATGAATCATACATGCAAAACAAAACCAAGAAAGCATCTCCTTTTGGAGGACCAATTGACCATAGATATGATAAAGACATAAACATGCTTTTGGAGGTACTGCCACAAATCTAGATCATGCTGAGCTACACGTATGCTAGATTTAGACTATGGAATTTGCATACATCGATGCTATAAAGGGATTTCTGACGGCTTGGTTGCATAAGCCATAGAGCATGGATAACCTCGACACGTGGAAGCAGATATATGTGATGTGCAGAGATATCTAAGTTTTACCTTGAGGCTTCGTGTTTGCTCATTCTATCTGCAAAAGGACATCAGAGTGAAAACTCAAATTCTGTAGCAAATGATAAGGGTATGAGAAGTTTCTTTCTTTCTAAATGCTTAAAACTAGCCAACGCAACCAAAAGACCGAATTGATGGAAAGGCCTAGGCAATCCACATATATACTTCAACACGCTCTCTCACGTGTGACGCGGGAAGTCAGCACGTGAATAGACTCAGAGGTGAGGCCTATACTTGGACACAGGGGGCAGTACCAATTTTTGGACAAATCGCGAAAGCCAGAACTTGAACTCAAGACCTTGGGCCCTGATACCATGTTAAGCTTCATGCACTAGCCAACGCAATCAAAAGTCCGAACTGGTGGAAAGGGCTAGGAAATCCACATATGCACTTCAACAAGAGCACAATCCTCGATGTGGTTTTACAGAAAGAAGTTGGTGGCTATTGAGTATTTGATAGCAGAACGGCGATATAGTTTGGTTGCTTGCTAAAAATGCCGTGAGCATGGTGAACAATGGTCTTGTAGACAGACAGATATGCCACAAGAATGTTCACTGGCCAAAGGGAAAGGGATGTCTCTGTAGGGATGGATAGTGAGATTGTGCTTTGGTATCTTTGCGGACCCACCTTGGCAGTCAGAATGAGGGATTTGCAAAAAATGATATATATATAAGGAATTTATCCTTCTGTATATGCAAGCGTCATTCAGGGACGGTACTGACTGTGTAGCTTGCAGGTAGAAAATAGTTGTCTCCATTTACTCTCATGGCAATGATCAACCCGGAACGTGCTTTTTCCTGAGCTGTTCCCTGTATAGGCTTTCTGGTTATTTCAATTTCTTTTATCCATGGCAGATACTATTATCAAGTTGTGATGCTGACTAGGGGTGAAGAGCAATCATAGGACCAATCATTGAATGAATCTATTTTACTCCTTCTGCGAAAAATCGTTGTTTTTGCCACGTGGTCCAGTGTGCTGTGATCCTTTTTCTATAACAATTGGAAGGAACTATTGCGATTTGTTTCTTTGTCCAACTTTTCTTTGGCTGAGGCTCAAAGTAAGCATTTGGTGGATCTGTTCTAATTCTCCATTGTTCTCTCAGATTTTATCACAAGAACATGTTTGAACTTTGAGGGGCACAAAAAGATATCTTGTATTATCTTCCCCCCTTTGTCCGATAACAATGCGACCTATGACAGTTTGTCGCATACAGATTTTTTTCCCTGAAATCTAAGGACAACTTTACACATAAAGGTCACAGTATCCTATTGTTATTTACACGCAAAGCAGTTAGCCATTAGCTGAACAAGATACCGATGTAAGCTAATCATATTTTCATCTTTTTTAGGTGAGTGAATCAGTTTTTTGTGTTAGGTTGCTTGCCCAAGAGGTATTAGTTGAACACCAATTCGATATTGATAGACGCAGAATGAGAACACTGCTTGATTTACCCTTGATTTAGTCATTGACTGTGCTTTGCATATACGAGTTTGGTACCTTTAGGGAGTTAGGAAAAGCTGCCATCTAGGCTTATCTCAGGTCGTGTGGTAGGCTATTAGATAAGTAGGTGTTAGCAAATGAAAGCTCAAACTGTTGTTTCTATTGTAACTTGTGTGATTTAACAAATTGTAGGAACACTATCTTAACTGAATTGTAATCTCAGGCTTGATTAATTTCCTTTTGAACTGGTTCTTTTTTCATCTGATAATGAAACAAAACAAATTGAAGTTGGGACTTCTCCACTTATTTAAATGTGGTATTCTCTGACTTCTTGGCAATCAATCATGAGAAAGTTTAGCATGTGAGGCTGCAAATTCGTTTGAACTTCACTCTAATCAAAATGTATTTACTGCATGTAGAGGGGCACTAAAACAATATGATATCTGGCTTTAGGTGTGGATATGCCATGTTACTTTACAAGCAAACAGTGCTTTCATGTGCCTTGAAACTGGATATTACTCTCCATCGCTTTGAGCTGTCGTAGTGATAAACCAAACCAATCTGGAGTGGTTCAAACCTCTAATGGTTTCCTCACACTTGTTCTACTTGAACCGCTGTATATCTTATGAAGAGCTACAGCCTACGGGAATCCGCATATATTCAAGTCGCTCTCCAAAATGTGGATAGCTTTTGCACACCGTGGCATTCAAATCACCTACGCATGCAAGATGCTAACCTTTGCTATCCAGAGGTTAGAATATCTGCACTTCACTTATGTTTGGTGGGCAAATAGTAACAGCCTCCACAGCTATATATATGCATCCAAGGTTCAACTTCTCTATATCCGTCTCCTACAAGTTATATGTGCATTGTGAAGCTTGCTCTTACCTGTACGAACTTCACTTTGCCACTTTTTCACTCGTTCTTTCATATAAATGGATTATTCTAATTTGAGGCGACAAGCTGCATCTTTGAAAAAGGGCCTCTTTGATCAGGCATGCAGTCAATTCTCTGCTATTTTCTCTCTCAATAATATATCTTACGTTTATTCAGGAAGCTCCCCCGTTTGTTATCCCATTGCCAGTCATCTACTTCTTTTTCATGTTTTCTTTGACAAATCACATGCTGATTTGGAAACAAACATTTTTGACAGGGCCACCTTGATGAGCAATTTCGTCAGGTGGAGGACTTGCAGGATGAAGCTAGCCCTAATTTTGTGGAAGAAGTTGTGGTGGTGTTCTTTAAAGATTCTGGCAGGCTAATATCAAACCTTGAGCAAGCTCTGTAAGTACCAAGTATATGAATAAGAGCTCCCTTTAGTGAATGATAGACCATGCAAGTGGTAATGGTAGACATGAAATCACTGCAGGGAGAAGTACCCCAGAGATTTCAACAGGTGGGATGCATACATGCAGCAACTGAAAGGCAGCTGTTCCAGGTAGTTCCACAATTTCTACTAGATATCTTTGTCCACTTCCTTATGATGCGGATTCAGCTCATAGGCCTTTAGCTTCATTGTTCCGCATACCACAAGAACCAGCATGACTGTAGTTTAGTTAAGCACGTGGGGAAGCTGATGCACCCGAAGCATTTTTTCTCCAAATGAAGATGGAGGCTAACTGTAGTTGTCTTTAATTCTCCAGCTTAAGCATTCTTGGTTTGTGTGAAATACCTCCGTCGAATGTCTTTGTACTGAGATCCCATATGGCCACACCGCTATATTATTAGCGGAGAAACTCGTATTGCCATATTCAGATAATTGACTGCTAAATGTGCATGTCGTTGCCAAGCAAAAGCTCACAGTGTGCAGCTATCAACATTTTGCAAATTCTCAAGTTTCTGAGTTCATTTTGCATGCTGCAAGAAAGCATGCGTCTAAACAGTTATTTTAATAACTATACATTTGATCTATCATTGACATTTGACAATTTGGTGCAGCATCGGTGCTTCTAGGATGAAGAATGAATGCATGTCATTCAGGGATAATTGTGGGCAACGAAATGTTGAAGGGTCCGTCTCTCACCCTAAACCATGTCGATGCATTACTTCTTTGTGGGCTTTATCTCTATTGTTTTTCAGAATATCTTGACTTGGAAAAGAAAAGAACTCCATGCCACTTTGTCGTTGTTATAAAACCAAAATGCGCCATGAGTTCGCTGCATAGCTGTCCTATGATGAAAACAGCCGTTACTTACGCATGTGCTTTATTCTGGTATGCAGTTGCATGGGGTCTCTCCAGAAACTGAAGAGGGAGCATGCCATCCTGAGGCAGAAACTAGAATCCTATTTCCAGGTAACCCTTGAGGCACCGCCGTGTCTGTCTTGGTGTCATAACAGTTGATCATTTCCATCAATTTGCTTATTGATGTATGTATGGTTACCATGCAGCTGCTGCGACAAGCTGGTCCTGCTGGAGCAGCCACTAGACCTGCCATGTAAATACTGAAGAGCTTTTGGCGTTCGCAAAGCGCACTAATTATGGAGCAAGTACTCCGGAAATACTGATCCCAGCCTCTGCATCATATCTTGCTGGTCCTGTTGGGAGTAGGCGCAACTCTGCGGCTGCTACAGCGAATCAATAATACTGGATATGATATTTCCACTTAGATATGATGATACTCGTTTATAAAAAGAAATAAGGAGAGATGAGAGGCCTTCCAAGTAAATACGAGAGTGAAAGATGGAATCGGATTTGCTTGTTTCTAATAAAGATGCTGTTTATTGAGCTATTTGCTCTCCGCAAACTTTCTTCCTGGTTATTTGTTGCGGATATGCCGTGTTTATTTGTTATTATCAGAAATAATGTGTCGCGGCTCAAAGGTACAGCAGAGGTAGTAGTGCCTGAGCACCCAACAAACTGCACAGCGCTTGATTTGTATCGGATCAATTATATATGCTCATCACGATGTGGATGCTGAGGTCAGTATTGGTGACTGGCGGTGAATGATGCGCATAGAGGCCAAAATCACTATTCTGGATGAAACAATATCACAAAATGAACTGTTGATGTAATTTTTTTACCCGGCTGACTCTTTTGTGTAGTGCCCACAGTTAGGCGCCACACTGTAATGTGCAGTGCCTGACTGACAAGCGCTACACGCCTAGCCAGCGTCGCATCCTGGACTGCATGAAAATTGCTAAATCAGCGTCTAGTGTTTAGGTGTTGCATTAGTGGCTGCACTATTTGCCACTACATCTTGAAGCGGCCACTAGTGCAGCGTCTAACGCTAGGCACTACATTGTTTCGTGTAGAGCCTAGCTCTCGGGTGTTATGCACTGACTTAGCATTTTTCAGACAACCTGCGACGCTGCCAGGTGTGTAATGCCTGTACAGTGTAATGTGACGCCTAACTGTCAGGCACTACATAAAAGGATCAGGTGGATGAATTTTTTCGTCAATGGTTCATTTTGTGATATTGTTTCGTTTACATATCAAATTTGTCGTTTTTGCCGTGTATAGGGCCTCACACAGTACGCTTCAGCCTGTCAACCTGGTTTCTGAGTACACGGAAAATTTTTTGGTTTCTGGGTATGAACTATGTCAATGTAGATACAGTACGTTTCAGCCAAGATAAATATCTACGAAATTGAATGTAGTGTATCCGGACATATAGGGGCCACCGTTGGATATCACTTTGTGCATAGACAAGTACTAGCAGCATGTTTGGTCCTTCCTTTATTTTTAAATATAAGTTTTTTTAGAGATTTCAATATGGTCTACATACATAGAAAAATGAGTGAATTTATAATCTAAAATATGTCTATATACATCTGCATATGGTCTGTATTAAAATCTTTAAAAAAACTTATATTTAGAAACAGAAGAATTAGTTTAAGGGAAATGAAATATGAGTTCATAAGGGGGAGTTTGTTGAAGAATTAGGCTTCGGAAGTGGACTCTTAGTGCTAGTCTCACGTTTGGTGCCTGCTGGGAATTACTTGTAGGAATTTAACAAGAAAATAATTTCCTCTCTTTGGTTCGTGAGCCAAAGTAACAGAAGATGTTGACGACACGTTTGTTTAGGTACAAAACTGAACCACCCCTTTGTCTGGCACAACGAACAATCCTCTTTTTCTTTATTAAAAGGGTGTTTGTTTTCGGGGACTTATTGGTTTAGAAATTTAAAAAAGCCTTTATAAGTCTCATCTAAACCAAGCGGAAGGGATTTATAGAGACTTAAAGTTGGTATTTGGGATTTATGAAATAAGACTCTTAAGGAGAGGCTTATAGAGACTTATAGTTATAATATGGTCTTTTAGTTCATGTTAAGTCCCAGGAACCAAACAGATAGAGACTTATTAAAAACTTGAGACTTATAAATTGGGACTTAAAAAAGTCCTAAGACTTATGAATCAAACAAAGCCTAATTCTCATTCTCCGGCTGAATTACCAGCCCTCCCAGGGAAGAGATTAGTGGGAATTTTTAATGAACACCACTAGTAGTAAAGGTAGAAATCAAAAAGTCTGAAATCCCGAGGAAGAACCAAATGCCCGGCTCGTTCTCCGATACAACCAGCTGACAAAATATTGCGAGGTTTACGGGGAACCACCGTTTGCCGACCGAGCGACTGCGCGGCTGCCACCAAACGCGTGTGTCGCCGTGCAGGCCATGAGCAGTTCACCGTCTACTAAACTATCTATAGCCGGATGAACAGCATCACCGGTCCTAAAGTCCCAATCCAAGCACCCCTCGTATTATCTTTATACGTTCGGACTGACCAACACCCTTTATATTCAGCTCATATGTGAGATAGATATGGGGAGGTCCGGATGTCGGATTCGGACCCGGCCCAAGCTGGTCCACCCTAACCCATGTATATTCGTCCTTATCCGTATCCCAGACGAAACCCTAGCCACTCCACTCCACTAGCTTTGTTTCGATGATCTCCGACCTCTCCGACATGACAGACATCAGATCTGACTCCGAGATCTCTTATCCGTCGATTGGGACCTCGTCTCATGCAGGGGCGAGAGAAGATGGTCGCCCGCATGGCTCTCTGTCGCCTCCGGCAGGAATGCGCTTGATCACGGTCGGATTCGATCCGGCGGGAATCCATTTCGTCCGCGCAAATGGCAGTCGAATCCATCGAGGCTGGTGGCTCGAGGTGCGTGACCCCGTCCTCGACGGACTTGGTCACCACCGTCTGACGTCACAACCCCTTTTGTGGCGCATCATCCCCGCGGCGTCAGGCTCCAAGTTGGAGGTGAACGCCGACATGCTTTACAGTCCATCTGTTGCCGAGGCGAGGCGTGCCCACTGTGAGAGGGAGGCTGCGGCCGGCCCACGCTATCGAGGCCGCGCAGGCGGAGCCGCAACAGGTGACCGGAAGCCCTGGCACTGCAACCGCGGGGTGGTGGCGTCGGGCTTCGACCACGAGGCCGGCCCATCCACGTCTATGGCGGACCTCACCTTGACCGACGATGTCCAGGTTGCGAGCCTCGACCAGGAAGAGTAGGGCATGGGTGACGGCGGTGCCTCGTGTCACATGTGGGTGAGTTTGTGTTCCATGTCTTACTCTTCCTTGTAAGAGACCGTACCTTCACTTCTCGGGGCTCATGGAAGCACGGATGTGGGCGAAGATTTAGACTAGATTTTACATTACAGGTAATCATATGAATTTTAGGATTTGTTAATGAAATTTCCGGTTATGAAAGAGAATATTTTGTTGTTTCCACTCTTTGCCCTAGCTTTCTCTCTCTCTCTCTCTCACAGTCTGCTGCACTCGAGTGACACAAGGAAGAAGAAGATCGGAGGAGGAAGAAGGACAAAGGAGACATAATGGTTTTTCCCAGCGCAACGGCGCCAACTCCACGAGCTCACACTCGATACCACACCCATTACAACAAGCCCCTCGAGGGCTTTGTACCCGAGGCAGACGCTGGACATGATTCTCACATCTGCACCCGCCCAAGCGCTCGGTCCGGCCCACTCTGGCCGCACCCACCCCTCGCATGATCGCGCCCGGGTCGCGGCGAGCCCGCAATGAACACGACTCGGTCACCCTGACCAGCTCGCCAACGTCTACACCAGGTCCGGCGCCACGCATGCACTCGTGCGCGCCCCTACCCTACTCTACGCCCGCCCGCCACGCTCCCGATCCGTCCCGTGCGCACACACTTATGCCCGACGCGATCGCCGTGGCTTAAACCAACTCCAATGGGGCGACCCATTTCGGCCGCCGCCATCCGTTTGGGTCGGCGCGGACAGAAAAATTGGCCTAACAAGCCAACCCAAACGGACGGGCGTCCGCTTTTCGTCCGCGGGCGACCCATTCCCGACCCAATTTTGAGCCGGATTTGTGTCGGCGCGGACACGAGACGGACGCGCGCGCGCCTACTCCTCTCCCCAGGTCCGCTGGTCAGTGGCAACCACCACCATTTCCCCCCATTTTACCAAAAACACTCCCGCCCGCGCGCGCTCCCGCCCCACACCCCGCCATGGAGGACGCCATCGACCTCGCCGCCGCCGAAGACCTCGCCTCCCTCACCTCGTCCGGCGCCGCCGCCCCCTCTGGGAAAGGCAAGCCTCGTGCCCCGCGCAAGACCGCCACCGCGACCAAGCCAAAGAAGGCACTGACGCTTGAACAACGGGTGTCGGTGTCAAAACCGGCGGATCTCGGGTAGGGGGTCCCGAACTGTGCGTCTAGGCAGGATGGTAACAGGAGGCAAGGGACACGAAGTTTTACCCAGGTTCGGGCCCTCTTGATGGAGGTAAAACCCTACGTCCTGCTTGATTAATATTGATGATATGGGTAGTACAAGAGTAGATCTACCACGAGATCAGAGAGGCTAAACCCTAGAAGCTAGCCTATGGTATAATTGTTGTTCTATATGTTGTCCTACGGACTAAAACCCTCCGGTTTATATAGACACCGGAGAGGGTTAGGGTTACACAAAGTCGGTTACAATGGTAGGAGATCTACATATCCGCATCGCCAAGCTTGCCTTCCACGACAAGGAAAGTCCATTCAGGACACGGGACGAAGTCTTCAATCTTGTATCTTCATAGTCCAGGAGTCCGGCTGAAGGTATAGTCCGGCCATTCGGACACCCCCTAATCCAGGACTCCCTCAGTAGCCCCTGAACCAGGCTTCAATGACGACGAGTCCGGCGCGCAGATTGTCTTCGGCATTGCAAGGCGGGTTCCTCCTCCAAGCACTTCATAGAAGATTTTGAACACAAAGATAGTGTCCGGCTCTGCAAAATAAGTTTCCACATATTGCCATAGAGAGAATAATATTTACACAAATCTAATCTGCTGACGTATTCCATAGTGTGACGCACCACGGCCAAGCCTTTATTCGAATCGTTTTATTATCCCACCTCAGTGCGTCATGCGAGGCAGTTTCCTTGGCACGTCTTGTTAAAGTAGAGATCGTGTCCCCTTATTCCGGGATTCTCATCAATACGGGCGTGGGTAACCCAACTGCGCCATTGATTACGGCGTTTGGAGATAAGCGAGTTTTACCAGGCTGGTGGGGACACGTAGTTGCGTCCACCCATATAAGGGGATAAGGATCCACCTTTTCACCTACGCCTTCTTCCTCCTTTGCCTATCCATTTTCGCGCACTCGAGCTCCAACGTCCAAGTCCGCACTCCCCACCTCAACCTTCTCCAGCCATGTCCGGAGCGGGAGGCAAGTGGATGGTCTCCTCCGTCACGGAGGGACACATCAAAAAACTGAGGAAGGCGGGATACTTGTCTAACGACATCGCGTACCGGCTTCCCGAAGAGGGGCAGCTCCTCCCCACCCCAAGGCCCCATGAGAGGGTAGTGTTCCTTCCCCACTTCCTCCGCGGACTGGGCTTTCCTATCCACCCATTCATCTGGGGACTCATGTGCTACTACGGCCTGGATTTCCATGATCTGGCCCCGAACTTCATCCTCAACATCTCGGCGTTTATCGTCGTGTGCGAGGCTTTCCTCCGCATCCGCTCCCGTTTCGGCCTATGGCGCAAGAATTTCAATGTCAAGCCGAAGGTGGTGCGCGGCAACCAGGCGGAGTGCGGAGGTGCCATGGTGGGCAAGATGCCCAATGTCTTATGGCTTGAGGGCTCCTTTGTGGAGACCCTGAAGGGGTGGCAATCGGGGTGGTTTTACATCATCGAGCCGCGCGACCCTAAGTGGATCGCAGCCCCCGAGTTCCGGTCTGGACCCCCAACGCGGCTCACGTCCTGGAAAGAGACGGACCTGTCGTGGGGCAGAAAAGGAGAGGTGACTGGACTGCAAACATGCATCCAAACCCTGGTGAACAAGCAGCTCAAGCTTGTCAATGTAGTCCAGGTTATGCTCATCCGCCGGATCCTCCCGTGCCAGCAACGGGCCTTCAATCTGTGGGAGTTCAACCCGGTGCAGCACCGAACTCTGAACAGGCTCTTCGACACGACGTACGAAGATGCCTGGAAGGTGCTTTTCAAGGGCGCCAGGGCTCCCGCATCCGCTACCGAGGATCGCGGATTCAGCGCGCAGCGTCACGCTAGCACGGTAAGTTGTTTGTACCTTTTACAGGGTATTGGTTTTTCATGGTTTAACTCTATGCGAGATCTAAGCTCCCTTACCTTTGACAGGATTGGCAGGCGAAGTCCGGACAGATCGACTGTCCGGCTCCTTTGCCCGAAGACCCAGCCGATGCCCGCTTGGCGAAGCTGCTGGTTCCGGCACCTTATGTGGTGCCGGAGAAGAAGGCCAAGAAGAAGGCCACGGGGACTCGAAAAAGTGCCCGGCGCCAGGAGGTGTTGGGTTCATCATCCGACGACTCCAAGGCGCATTCCTTCCGTGAAGACGAGGAGGAGGAAGAAGAGACCTCTCCCCCTCCAGCGGGGGGAGAGAAGAAAAGGAAGGTCGCCCTCACTGGGGAGGCCGAAGGGTCCAAGAAGGGGAAAACCCTTCCTCCGGACTACTCCACCAACGCTGACGACAGCGGAGAGGAGTGGCCGCTCAGGGCCAAGCCCCTGGCGAAATCGTAAGTATCCGGATGCCAGAGTAATTCATAGTATTCCTTTATTGCACAACTTTCCCTTATGTCGAATATGATTATGCAGCCCACCCAAAGACCGGCTCGACGCGTCGTCGAGCGGTTCACTGGACTCATCGGATGTGAATTCGCTTCCGGCGGCTACCCCC